>NC_079201.1:8569640-9268390 GCF_029499605.1 Hyla sarda | reverse complement strand
CTTCTAAACTGGGCGTTTCCCGAGACAGGTATCATCAGAGACCACTTAGACAGAATAGAACAACTCAACTTCAGAAGCTCATAAGTACTGAAAGGATTAAGATTTTTTAATAGAAGTAATTTACAAATCTGTTTAACTTTCTGGAGCCAGTTAATATACATAAAAAAGTTTTTTCCTGGAATACCCCTTTAAGGGTCTATTACAGCGTTTCCCAACCAGGGTGCCTCCAGCTGTTGCAAAACTACAACTCCCAGCATGCCCGGACAGCCGTTGGCTGTCCGGGCATGCTGGGAGTTGTAGTTTTGCAACAGCTGGAGGCGCCCTGGTTGGGAAATGCTGATCTATTCACACCTACGGTATCTTGTGCATTTCTGCTGTACAGGATTTGAAGCTACAGAGTTCAGTGTAAAATAAATGACTGATCACAGTTTCAAACATGCGCAGGATAGTGTACATGTGAACAGTCCCTAATGGTCAGTTCACACATGCATATTTTCTGCTGCGGATTTGTCTGCCAGTTGAACTCAATGGGAAGCAAAATCTGCTGCAGAAAATCTGCAGCAGAAAATATGCATGTGTGAAGTGACCCTTAAAAAGGGGTACTCTAGAGGAAAATCAACTAGTGCCAAAAAGTTAAACAGATTTGAATATTACTTCTATTAAAAAAAAAAAAATCTTAATCCTTCCAGTATTTATTAGCAGCTGTATGCTATAGAGGAAATTCTTTTCTTTTTGGATTTCTTTTCTGCCATGACCATGGGCTCTCTGCTGACACCTTTTCCTCTTTCCTCTTTTGTCTTGTCCACAGTGCTCTCTGCTGACACCTCTGTCCGTGTCAGGAACTGTCCAGAGCAACATAGGATTTTCTCCTGCTCTAAACAGTTCCTGACACGGACAGAGGTGTCAGCAGAGAGCACTGTGGTCACGACAGAAAAGAAATCCAAAAAGAAAAGAATTTCCTCTGTAGTATACAGGCGCTAATAAGTACTGGAAGGATTAAGATTTTTTTTAATAGAAGTAATTTACAAATCTGTTTAACTTTCTGGCATCAGTTGAGTACCGGAGTACCCCTTTAAGGGTACGTTCACATGTACAGGATCTGTTGCATATTTTGCTTCCCATTGAAGTCAATGAGTAGCAAAATCCGCAGCGGAAAATATGCAGCAGATACTGTACTATAAACGTACCCTAAGGATAGAGTCACGCGTGCAGTATTTTTTTTTCTGCATATTTTCTGCAGCTGATTTTGCTATCAATTGACTACAATGGGGAGGAAAATACGCAGCTGCAAATACGCAGCAAAATATGGCACTTGTGATTCTACCTTAAGGGAATATTCCATTGAGTATTTATTTTTTATTTATTTTTTAATAATTAGCCTCAGAATGCTGTAAAATAAAAAAAAAAAATTATAAGAATAAAATTTTAATAATAAAAAAAAAAAAAAAACTATACTCACCTTCCCCCAGCATTCTGACCCAGCCAGGTCCAATTGTGCAGAACTTCCTGGTGTCAGTGTCAGCACAGCAAACTGTCTGCCCAGCCTATCATTGGCCGCAGTGGTGTCCCGCCTCGGCAGGAGATTCCCAGTACTGACACCACAAAGTGCTGCGCAGCAGGACCTGGCTCGGTCACAATGGCTGTGGGAAGAGCAGGAAAGATGAGTATAGGTTTTTTTTTCTATTTCACAGCAGCCGGAGTCTAATTTAAAAAAATAATAAATAAATGTAAAAAATAAAAGACAGGATACCCCTTTAATATAGTGATCTCCCATCTCTCCAGCTGTTGCAAAACTACAACTGCCAGCATGCCCTGCCTTTCATTAAGTGCAGACAGAAGCCAGACACCAGGTTATAAGCCATTTAATATCCGGACAATCTTGCGGAGTTTGGTAACCCAGGTATAGCACAATGCACAACAGCATTGATACATACCACTAAACCAGGTCCTCAATCAATACGGATTGCAATGATCCCCTAGAATGTGGGCATCAGATGCACTGGGGTAAAGGGGCGAACACATGTGGGGATAGGAAAGGTCTAAGGGGCTTAAGGGGGATCAAACGGAGAACAACTCTGCCAAGTCCACACGGTACAGTCCCAAAGTTGTCCTTTTATGTCATCAATGAACAATGAAAGAGAATGAAAGTCCAAAGTATGTGTCAGTGGAGGGAAGAATCAGCCGCAGGGGAGAAAATTAGGATTTTTTGGGGTCTTGTGCGCTTCTCCTCTTCAGGTCATTGAGATCAACGGGCTTAAAAGCTGGGAAGACAGAAGGTAAAAATGATTAACATGTAAAATAATGAGAAGAACCTTTATCTGAAATGGGCACTGTCCCTGCAGCTACTGCCCGTGGGTCTGTGGGAAGACAAAATACAGGGAGTGAGGGCAGGATAAGAAGGACTCTGTGCACACTCCTGGCTTGTCAGTCATCATGGGAGTGAGATGGGAGTGAGTAACAGAGCCTCAGTGTACAGAGCCCCGCCTGTCCTCAGTGTACAGAGCCCCACTCATCCTCAGTGTACTGAACCCCGCTTGTCCTCAGTGTACAGAGCCCCGTCTGTCCTCAGTGTACAGAGCCCCACTCATCCTCAGTGTACAGAGCCCCGTCTGTCCTCAGTGTACAGAGCCCCACTCATCCTCAGTGTACTGAACCCCGCTTGTCCTCAGTGTACAGAGCCCCGCTTGTCCTCAGTGTACAGAGCCCCGCTTGTCCTCAGTGTACAGAGCCCCGCTCGTCCTCAGTGTACAGAGCCCCGCTCGTCCTCAGTGTACAGAGCCCCGCTCGTCCTCAGTGTACAGAGCCCCGCTCGTCCTCAGTGTACAGAGCCCCGCTCGTCCTCAGTGTACAGATCCCCGCTCGTCCTCAGTGTACAGATCCCCGCTCGTCCTCAGTGTACAGATCCCCGCTCGTCCTCGGTGAACAGAGCCCCGCTCGTCCTCGGTGTACAGATCCCCGCTCGTCCTCAGTGTACTGAACCCCGCTTGTCCTCAGTGTACAGAGCCCCACTCATCCTCAGTGTACTGAACCCCGCTTGTCCTCAGTGTACAGAGCCCCGCTTGTCCTCAGTGTACAGAGCCCCGCTTGTCCTCAGTGTACAGAGCCCCGCTTGTCCTCAGTGTACAGAGCCCCGCTTGTCCTCAGTGTACAGAGCCCCGCTTGTCCTCAGTGTACAGAGCCCCGTTTGTCCTCAGTGTACAGAGCCCCGCTCGTCCTCAGTGTACAGATCCCCGCTCGTCCTCAGTGTACAGATCCCCGCTTGTCCTCAGTGTACAGAGCCCCGCTTGTCCTTAGTGTACAGAGCCCCGCTTGTCCCACCCATTTTGTTCCTATATTGTGTCTCTGCACAGGGAATAGCTGCAGGGACAGCATTTTTAACCAATTTATATTACAAATATACAAATAATGTTATCTAGATGATATAAAACATTTTTACAAATGATACTGAAACGTGTTTTTTAAATCTGTTTCTATTTTCTGTCTTTTTTTTCCCATTTCATTGTTTTGTACATTATTACAGCACAGCAAAGTTTACAAGGCAACTACTGGAGAAAGGCTGCAGGGTGGGCCCTCAGGTGGGCTCAATATAGTCCAAATAGAAGACAACCCCTTTAAATAATCAGCCAGAACCCCTAAAATGTCTTCTTATTGGGATTCTAACCAATTGGCCAAAATAAAAAGCAGAGATGTTGCATCTAGTGTGAACTTCTGGCTCTAAGCTATTTTAGGCTTAAAGAGCACCTGTCCCAAATAAAACTTTTACTATAGTGTATAATTAGCAGACACTTTCCCATTAACTTGCTTTTAAAATTATCAACATAAATATGTTTAAAATGTAATAGAAAAAATGGCCAATAGGTGGCTCGGTTCTGTTCCATGCCACAATTAATACAGTGAGTTTGGTCTCCTCCCGGCCTTGCAGGAGTCCAAACTTAGGAAGTGTTTCTCTGCACTAAGCCTCACTGAAAGCTGCACAGAGCCTCACTGAAAGCTGCACAGAGCCTCACTGAAAACTGCACAGAGCCTCACTGAAAGCTGCACAGAGCCTCACTGAAAGCTGCACAGAGCCTCACTGAAAACTGCACAGAGCCTCACTGAAAGCTGCACAGAGCCTCACTGAAAGCTGCACAGAGCCTCACTGAAAGCTGCACAGAGCCTCACTGAAAGCTGCACAGAGCCTCACTGAAAGCTGCACAGAGCCTCACTGAAAGCTGCACAGAGCCTCACTGAAAGCTGCACAGAGCTTGAGGTCTTCTATTCATCACAGCACTGCAACCATTTGAGGGCGAAAGTTGCCCCCCAGCAGGCTTCAGTGACGCCATGCCTGCTGGGAAACGCCCACTTTCTCCTGCTGGGAGATTGAACTATGTGAGAAAGAAGAATGGTATGATACACAGCTTTTTAAAGCTCTGAATTTTTTGGGAGTGGGAGGAGTGTTAGGAGAAGTTAGGGAACAGAGCCTGATGTAGTTTAGAAAAGTTTATTTGGTGACAGATACTCTTTAAAGGGGTACTCCGGTGGAAAACATATGTCTCTAAATCAACTTGTGGCAGAAAGTTATACAGTTTTGTAAATTACTTCCAAAAAAATCTTAACCCTTCCAGCTGCTGTATGCTCCCGAGGAAGTTATGTAGTTCTTTCCAGTCTGACCACAGTGATCTCTGCGGACACCTATGTCCATGTCAGGAACTATCCAAATCCGCACACCAATCCTCTCCAATTCTGGACAGTTCCTGACAAGGACAGAGGTGTCAGCAGAGAGCACTGTGGTCAGACTGGAAAGAACTACACAACTTCCTCTGGAGCATACAGCAGCTAATAATTACTAGAAGGATTAATATTTTTTATATAGAAGCAATTTACAAATCTGAATAACTTTCTGGCACCAGTTCATTTGAAACCATTTGTTTCCTATCTGAGTACCCCTTTAACCTTCCTTGGTTTATCTGACACTGAATTAGGTGACTCTCACAATTTTTCTTTCTTCATTTTATACCGGCATTAACACTAACATTTCAGGTTGTTGCTTGGCTGTTTCTCCACATATTCTTCCACAAGTCCACGGTCTACACCAGATACTTGGTTTCTCAGGTCCCGCTCCACACACTGCCACGCTGGAAAGACAAAAACAGAAAGAGGAGGCTGTTACCATAGAATTATCAGCCCTTATATCAGAGTTTCCCAACCAGCAGACCTCCAGCTGTTGCAAAACCACAACTCCCAACATGTCTGGACAGCCAACAGCTGGAGGTACAATGGAGAATTCCTGAGGAAAATATATTACATATATATAAAATGAAAAAAATTATTCTATATTATATATATATATATATTTCATGTTCTATTTATTTTTTTAAATACTAGCCCCAGCAAAATTATATATTTATTTATTCTTTTGCTGGGGCCAGTGTTAAAAGAATATATATTTATTTATTTATTTTTTATTTTATATATTTCATAATTTTTTTTATATGTACAAAATACATTTTTATATTTATACTATTTATTCTATTAAAAATAAAATAAATACACTGGATCTGTTGGGGATATTTTATATATATATATATATATATATATATTTTTTTTTTTTATTAGTTAATTAATATATATATATATATATATATATATATATATATATATATATATATATATATATATATATATATATATATATATATATACACATACATTTTATATCAAAATACCCCTTTAATACATCATAAAAACAATTTTGGTGAACATTTGTGCACTTTTCCTCTGTTATCTGTCTCTACGCACGCCCTCTGTCCTAACACCTGCACCCAGTTGGCTCCTTTCTAGTAAGAATAAAGGGCACCTATTATTTTTAATCTTTTTTTGACACATCATTACGGGGGGGGGGTGTAAGCATCTTTATCCCCATTGAACAAAACTTCTCATATGTCACTATCACATATCATACCTTATTGCTCTATGATGACTATTACATCTTGGTGTCATTGGGGGAGTCGGATGCATCAAACTGACTCAGTGTATATGTTTACTTCAGGGATATGATCCAGTTAAAGGGGTTCTCCGGTAGAAAACTTTTTTTTTAAATCAACTGGTGCCAGAAAGTTAAACAGATTTGTAAATTGCTTCTATATAAAAATCTTAATCCTTCTAGTACGTATTAGTGGCTGTGTACTACAGAGAAAATTCTTTTCTTTTTGGAACACAGTGCTCTCTGCTGACACCTCTGTCAACAGTACTTATTAGCAGCTGTATACTACAGTGGAAATGTATTTCTGTTTAGGTTTCTTTTCTGTCTGACCACAGTGCTCTCTGTTGACACCTCTGTCCATGTCAGGAACTGTCCAGAGCAGCAAATGTTTGTTATGGGGATTTTCTCCTGCTCTGGACAGTTCCTGACATGTACAGAGGTGTCAGCAGGGAGGACTGTGGTCAGACAGAAAAGAAATCCCATAAGAAAAGAATTTCCTCTGTAGTATACAGCCGCTAATAAGTACTGGAAGGATTAAGATTGTTTTTAATAGAAGCAATTTACAAATCTAAGAACAAAGGAAGATGGATGCACTCACCACTCCAAAGACGTAACAAAAGGACTTTATTCGGACATGCGTCCGAATAAAGGACAGGGGGTGCAGGATGCCGCCAGCATTCAGGTTACAGCCGTTTCACCCGCGCATGCGGGCTTCTTGGTGTGGTCTGAAGAAGCCCGCATGCGTGGGTGAAACGGCTGTAACATGAATGCTGGCGGCGTCCTGCACCCCCTGTCCTATACGCTTCTTGTAGCGTCTCTACAACTGATGTCCGAATAAAGTCCTTTTGTTACGTCTTTGGAGTGGTGAGTGCATCCATCTTCCTTTGTTCTTGGATATTGCAATGCGCCTTGTGCTTTAACCTGGGTAGCACCACCACATTAAACGTCCATTCTTGGTCACCATTCACACTGCGGTTGTCTAGAAGAGGGTATTATTGGTGAGCCCGGAGTATCCTGCGGCTGTGCCGAACGGACTCTGTTTCTGCTTAAAGGGGTTATCCAGGAAAAAAATTTTTTTTTAGATATCAACTGGTTCCAGAAAGTTAAACAGATTTATAAATTACTTCTATTAAAAAATCTTAATCCTTTCAGTACTTATGAGCTTCTGAAGTTAAGGTTGTTCTTTTCTGTCTAAGTGCTCTCTGATGACACGTGTCTCGGGAACTGCACAGAGTAGAAGAGGTTTGCTATGGGGATTTGCTTCTAAACTGGGCGTTTCCCCAGACACGTGTCATCAGAGAGCACTTAGACAGAAAAGAACAACCTTAACTTCAGAAGCTCATAAGTACTGAAAGGATTAAGATTTTTTAATAGAAGTAATTTACAAATCTGTTTAACTTTCTGGAGCCAGTTGATATATAAAAAAAATAGTTTTTTTCCTGGATAACCCCTTTAATGCAATTTACAAATCTGTTTAACTTTCTGGCATCAGTTGATTTAAAAAAAAATAAAGGTTTTCCACCGGAGTACCCCTTTAATGCTATGGATAGACTGCGCTGAACTCTAACCCACTCGATCCTGGTCTCCCCTGACTCAGACATGGCGGGTCGGTCCTTATAAGACACTTGACAGCATCTGCTGCCGTTTCCTACCTTCGTAGATAAAACGCACGTTCTCCTCATGAGCTGGGGTGAATATGTCGCTGCTGCTGGGAGAGCGCGTGCTGCTCGTTGGCCGCTTTCCGTTATACACTACGCGAGACACCGGGGAGCTTAGAAAAATAAAATACAAAAAAATTAAGAAGCATTTGTTAAAAACCAATTAAATTGCTATAAATCCTCTTTCATAACAGGACACGGCAAAGCTGCTTGTTTAAAGGAGTTGTTGGTTTATTTATTTTCCTGCTCACTCTGCACAGACCAGATTTTAAACAGAATGTTTTTGCCCTTTAACCCCTTGAGGACACACAACATAAATTGCGGCGTGTTCACCGACTATGAAGCGAGCGCTGGAGCTACGCTCGCTTCATAGACTGTGGTTCACGCCACTAATGGGTGGACAGCAGCGATCATTCCGTTTACCCCTTTGCTACAGTCATCACTGCATCTAAAAGCAGTGGTCTCAAACTGTGGCCCTCCAGATGTTGCAAAACTTCAACTCCCAGCATGCCCGGACAGCCGTTGGCTGTCCGGGCATGCTGGGAGTTAAAGTTTTGCAACATCTGGAGGGCTACATTTTGAGACCACTGATCTAAAGTCTTAAAAGGGGTACTCCGCCCCTAGACATCTTATCCCCTATCCAAAGGATAGGGGATAAGGTGTCAGATCGCTGCGGTCCCACTGCTGGGGACCCCGGGGATCGCCGCTGCAGCAGCCCGCTATCATTACTGCGCAGAGCGAGATCGCTCTGCACGTAATGACGGGCAATACAGGGGCCGGAGCATCATTACGTCACGGCCCACCCCCGTCAATACAAGTCTATGGGAAGGGGGCGTGGCGGTCGTCACGCCCCCTGCCATAGACTTGCATTAAAGGGACGGGCCGTGATGTCATGAGGGGCGGAGCCATGACGTCACGCTGCTCCGGCCCCTGTATTGCCCGTCATTACGCACAGAGTGAACTCGCTCTGCGCAGTAATGATGGCAGGGGTGCCGCAGCGTCGATCCCCGGGGGTCCTCAGCAGCGGGACCGCGGCAATCTAACATCTTATCCCCTATCCTTTGGATAGGGGATAAGGTGCAAGGGGCGGAGTACCCCTTTAAGGAAGGTTGCCGGTGGAATGGGTATGCACATCAAACCCCCGCAATGTGATTGCAGGGGTCCGATGAGCTAAAATGGTGGAGGAGGTCACTTTCTCTCCTGCTGCTGACCGGATCATGGCTCCAATGATTTAGCTTGGCCAATTTCCCTGTACAATGCTATTCCTTTTATGTCTCTTAAAAGGTGAGGAGGAAAAATAATGAAAATAGGGCTGTGGTATAAAAACACCCCCATGTCTCAATGTTTTATCCTGATCGGACACTCACCTGGTCATTGCTGAGCAGTCGGGGGGTTTTGTCTGGAAAGCGATGTGCACTTTCTGGTCAGAAGGCTTGGAAATCTGAGAAGAAGAGAGAAGTCAGATTCAGGTATATACAGAACACACAGAGATCATGGAAGGGCCTATCACATGACCCACTATACATGTCCTGCACAGGACTGACAGACCCTTCACAAGCAGATAAAAGTCTACACCAGTGTTTCCCAAGTGTGGTCCTCAAGTCCCCCCAACAGGCCATGTTTTCAGGTCTTTTACAGGTGATAATTGTGGTGATGCCGGATTCACTGACCATAATTATATCACCTGTAAATGACTAAGGAAATCCAGAAAACATGACCTGTTGGGGGGACTTGAGAAACACTGCTCTACACCCTCGGTCAGAGCTTTCCAAATTCTTCATATTGGTAACACAATCCTCGCCGTACCACCAATTGTAAATTTCCCTTTATCACCCCCAGTGCCATTTATCCCCCCCTTCATCACCCCCTGTGCCATTGTTCAGGGATATCATCTTTTTGCCAAAATAGCGCGTTTCGACCACTGCATGGCGGGGCAGCCGACACGCCCCCTAAATCCATATCTATGGCAGAGGCGGAGACTGCTGAATGCAGCGCTCTGGCTCTCCCATAGAGATGAATTGAGGGGGCGTGTCGGCTGCCTCGCCATGCAGTGGTTGGACACGCCCCCTGGCCGCTGAATGTCGGGGTCCCCGTACGGGAGATCGTGGGGGGCCCCAGTGGTCGGACCTCCCGTGATCTGAAACTTATCCCCTATCATTAGGATAGGGGATAAGTTTTTTTTTTATCCCGGAGTACTCCTTTAAAACCCCCCTGCTTTATCATCCTCTTGTACCATTTCAATCCCCCTTTATCACCCTCTGAGCTACTACATCATTCCCCCTCCCCGTGACATTACCCCCCTCCCTCTGATCCCGCGCTGTGCCTTTGTATTAACACCTGACCCGTGTCTCTAGGAAAACTCCGGCAGGCGGCATCTCGGGGGGTCCGAGCGACGTCCTTCTGCGCAGCGCAACACGTCGTAACGTCAGGGGCGTCACTTGTCAGTCCCGGCCGCCATCACAGGTCACTGTTCAAGATCAGCAGCTCGGGCTGCAGCCACTTTAGAACACTGACCAGCGGGGGCTGCCGATGCGGGTCCGTACACACACCAGGGTGCTGCCGCCAACCCACTAATGTGTCGCTGCTCCTAATTTGGAAAGCCCGGGCACTAGGACTTTAAATTGTGACCCTCCAGCTGTTGCAAAACTACAACTCCCAGCATACTGCGAGTTGTAGTTTTGCAACAGAGGCTGCAGTCACTTAGATTACTGTGCCTCACAGGAAAGGAGGTAAAGGGGCTGTTTGGCCATCGGAGGTACGCTTAAGATTAACCCTTTAAGGACACACTCAGTAATTGTACGGCACTGCAGAGAGTAACTTCGCGCCCATCGCCGTACATCCGCGACTATGAAACAAACACTGCCTGTGAACACTGGGGGCGCTGTCTGCCAGGATAGGACGATTGTGTACATGTATATAGCCTGCATGTATTTCTTGGTTCCCAACTGGAATGCTATGGTCGTCCGGCGGGGAAGATGGCAACCTGACCCACAAGGACCCCTGTTGCTTAGCAACAACACTTAGGGTAAGAACAGGTAGTGGTCTCCAAACTGTGGACCTCCAGCTGCTGCAAAACTGCAACTCCCAGCATGCCCGGACAGCCAACGGCTGTCCGGGCATGCTGGGAGTTGCAGTTTTGCAGCAGCTGGAGGTCCACAGTTTGGAGACCACTGATAACTGCTCTCTACAATCATTAGAACACGCTCAAGCACTGTATGAGGATTGCTGAGACTTGTAGTCACACATACACCGGGGCTACATCCGCTAACCCCCCACCCTCACATACTACGGACCAGCAGAGGAGCGAAAAAAAAGCGGTAATACGGTATAACCGCCGCCTTCCGGTTAAGCAACAGCCACTTCCGGCGCCTTACCAACTACCACTGTTGTTTTTGTTGACGTTTCTCCGGTTCCCCAGCTGGCAGGCCCGGAGCGGAAGTGACGTCACGGCAGGCGCGCCCACGAGCGGAAGTGCTCAGAGGTGGCGCGAGCGCGCGGGGTAGACAATAGGGAAGAAGGCCGGTGGGCGCATGCGCCAGCCATCGGGCCACGGCGATTTAGCTGCAGACTGGAGCGCCAGTCTTTACGCAGGAAACATGTGACCTCCACTTCCTGTGTAAAAAAAAAAAACTTGAAGCATCAATGGGAGGGATAATGTTGCCCCCTAGTGGTCGGTTACTCAAAAAAAAGATAAAATCCCATTCTTAAAATCTGTATAGAACAAGAGTGGTGCAACCAATCAAATGGCTTTTTTCATTTTTTCAAAGGCCTTGTTAAAAATGAAAGAAGCAATCAGATTGGTTGCTATGGGCAACTGCGCCAATGTTCTTTTACACGGGTTTTGATAAATGATGGGGGGCGCAGACACTAGAAGGTGACAGGCAGGGCCCCACCTCCAGCGCGCAATTAACTGAACACAGCAACGGAATTTCGCCAGGCGATACTACAGGAGCGACTGGACCGAATTTAGTCAGCGAGCCCTCTTTGGGTGATCAGGGTGTCAGCTTTCCTTTAACGCCTTAAAGGGGTACTTCGCTCCTAGACGTCTTATCCCCTATCCTTTGGATGAGGGATAGGATGTTTAGGGGCGGAGTACCCCTTTAAGGCAGTGGTCTCAAACTCTGGCCCTCCAGATGTTGCAAAACTTCAACTCCCAGCATGCCGGACAGCCAATGGCTGTCCAGGCATGCTGGGAGTTGTAGTTTGGCAACAGCTGGAGGCACACTGTTTATGAAACACTGATGCAACAACTCAACCCTGTATGTGTTGTGCTGTGATTGGCCAGAGAAGTAAGGGAGGAATTATTGGTGTGTGTACTTCTGACAAACAGCTTAGCGCTGGGGTTGTATGCTGGGAGTTGAAGTTTCACAACATCTGGAGGGCCACAGTTTGAGACCACTGCTTTAGGCCCATTTTGGCCTTGAGGGCGCAGGGAATTTTCATTTTTGCGTCTTCATTTTTTTCTCCTTGCCATATAATTCCATCCACAGACCCATACGAGGACGACTAATTCTTCTTTCCATCCGTGACAGAAGACCTGGTCCTTTCTTGTAGAGGGAAGCAGGACCATGGGTGATTTCCACTGTGCGCTTTAGCCCCAAAACGCGTTGTCCTACTGTATTCTTATCACTGAAAGATAGAGACCCCTATGGAGAAATCTCTACAGTCAGTGAGTTATTTTTCGGGTTGGGCAGCCATTCTGCGGTTCCAAACCCTCATTTGTATCTTGTGTTCCAAATATTCGAAGTTCACATCAGCATTGCGATTGGCGGAGGGTAATTGTCTGGTGAAACTGCCCTAGGGGGCGCATCACCTCTCTCTTTTTGTTTTTATTTTAATACCAAGTCCACATGATATATCAGTGGTCTCCAAACTATGGACCTACAGCTGTTGCAAAACTACAAATCCCAGCCGAAACGCGTCAGCTTTCACGTCTATGAGTAAGGCTAGGTCTTCCACGTCTATGGGGGGTGGGGCTCTTGCCAAAACAGGTCAAGACTATATACATGTGGAATGTCTATGTGTCTGGCTATTGGCGAAATACGTCAGGCTATATACATGTTGTACGTCTATGAGTAAAGTTATTGCCAAAACGCGTTGTCTATATACATGTTACACGTCTATGAGTAAGGCTGTTGCCGAAAAAGGTCAAGACTATTTACATGATGCACGTCTATGTGTGAGGTTATTGCCAAAACACGCCAGGCTGTATACATGTTGCACGTGTATGAGTGAGACTATTGCCAAAACGCGTCAGCCTATATACGCGTTGTATGTCTGAGTAAAGCTATTGCCAAAACGCGCTGACTATATACATGTTACACGTCTATAAGTAAGGCTATTGCCGAAACAGGTCAAGACTATATACATGATGCACGTCTATGTGTGAGGCTATTGCCGAAACCCGTCAGACTGTATACATGTTGCATATCTATAAGTAGGGCTATAGCCAAAACGCGTTATTTATATACATGTTACACATCTATGAGTAAGGCTATTGCTGAAACAGGTCAAGCTACAGGCTTGTGTTGCAAAACTATAACTCCCAGCATGCCCGGACGGCCATTGGCGCTGTCGGCACTAACACCTCTCGGTTACGCGCCGTCACCATTGATGGCAACGCGTATCCAAGCAGAGCTGTCGTGTCAGGAACTGTCCAGAGTAGGAGCAAATCCCCATAGCAAACCTATCCTGCTCTACAAAGTTACTGACATGGACAGAGGTGTCAGAGAGCACTGTGGTGGAGCATCTAGCAGCTGCTAAGTACTGGAAGGATTAGATTTTTATATAGAAGTAATTTACAAATCTGTATAACTTTCTGGCACCAGTAGATTTTAAAAAAAGTGTTTTCCACCGGAGTACCCCTTTAGTGGTGGTGCAACATATCCGAATGTGCTTTGCATTCTGTAGTGTGAACACGCCCTCATTCTTTCGGCAGAGTCCCAATTTAGCCTACACAATCAGTCAATGAAGACATAAAAAGCATTACTTACATGGGATATATATATATATACTAGCTAAATACCTGGCGTTGCCCAGTTTTTCCTTCCTAATCCTTGTAGGGGAGGAAAATAAACAAAGGAGGAAGCTTTTGACTTCATATCCCGTCCTCATATATTGTTGTCATATCCCAACCCCATATCCTGTCCTCCTATCCCGTCATCATATCCCGTCCTCCTATCCCGTCTCTCGACCTCCTTTCCCGTCTCTCGACCTCCTATCCCGTCCTCATATCTCGACCTCCTATCCCGTCCTCATATCTCGACCTCCTATCCCGTCCTCCTATCCCGTCCTCCTATCCTGTCCCGACCTCCTATCCCGTCCTCCTATCCCGTCCTCCTATCTTGACCTCCTATCTTGTCCTCCTATACCGTCCTCCTATCCCGACCTCCTATCCCGACCTCCTTTCCCGTCCTCATATCCCGTCCTCCTATCCCGGACCTCCTATCCCGGACCTCCTATCCCGACCTCCTATCCCGTCCTCCTATCCCGGTCCTCCTATCCCAACCTCCTATCTTGACCTCCTATCCCGTCCTCCTATCCCGACCTCCTATCCCGACCTCCTATCTCGACCTCCTATCCCGACCTCCTATCCCGTCCTCCTATCCCGACCTCCTATCTTGACCTCCTATCCCGTCCTCCTATCCCGACCTCCTATCCCGTCCTCCTATCCCGTCCTCCTATCCCGACCTCCTATCCCGACCTCCTATCCCGACCATCTCATCCTCCTATCCCGACCTGTAATATGTGTACCAGGTATTGAAATATCTCCAGCCATACAGAAGTTATGTGGGAACATACATTTCCCATTGATTTGCATGGGACTTTAAACAAAAACCCCGACCCTCACAAATGGGGGTAGTTAAGGGTTAAATGAACTATCCTATATTTTAAGTGGACATATAAGTAACATGTGACCAAGTATTATGGAAATATCTCCAGCCGTTTGGAAGTTATGCAGTAACATATATTTCCCATAGACTTGTATAGGACTTTAAACATAAACCCCGCCCCTGGCAAATGGGGGTGAGTAAGGGTTAAATCACCTATCCTATGTTTGTTGGTGACATATAAGTAACATGTGGTCAAGTATCATGACTTTCTCTGGCTTCACATTGACACCATGACCTATAACAGCAGTGTTTCCCAACCTGAGTGCCTCCAGCTGTTGCAATACTGTAGTGTGAAGATGAATATGCCTCCGCTCCCCTGCATGTACTTTTAAAGATCGTATTCTTATGTACCAACAATCAAGAATCGGGCAAGTGCTCCAGATCTCCTTTTTTCCTGTGTTTACGGTTTCATGCACCACGTTGTCTTATGTACAGATGAATCTCACCATACGCCTGCAAGTGATTGACAGCCAGGTAGCTGTCTCCTACTGGACTTTCTTAAAATTTAAAACATACACTGAGATCTTGTAAAATGTAAAGGGTTAACATTTCTTGTACAGTGGTCCCTCAAGTTACAATATTAATTGGTTCCGGGACGACCATTGTATGTTGAAACCATTGTATGTTGAGACCAGAACTCTATGGAAACCTGGTAATTGGTTCTGAAGCCACCAAAATGTCATCCGAAAATAGGAAAAAGTGAGGATTATAGAAAAATAAGTAGATAACTAATATAGATAAAGCAAATCCTTACATATAAAAGTAAGAAAGATCTGCTGGGAGCTGTAAATCACTGTCTATGTCAGTGCTTCTCAAGCAGGGAGCCTCTAGCTGGCGCAAAACTACAACTCCCAGCATGCCCGGACAGCCAAAGGCTGTCCGGGCATGCTGGGAGTTGTAGTTTTGCAACAGCTGGGGGCATCCTGCTTGGGAAACACTGGTCTATGTAGAGGACAGGAGCTTCTTCAGGGTCCTGTACAGTACACAGTGTCCTAAAAAAGTAATGGAGTCTCCCTTACTTGGTGTCCAAAGGAGCAGCTAACCCTGGTACAGGTAAAGAGTACAGAACATGTAATACCTCCCTGTACTGTAGGGGGCGCTACCAGACACCAGTTAGTACATACACTTCTGTAATACAGGTAAAGAGTACAGAACATGTAATACCTCCCTGTACTGTAGGGGGCGCTACCAGACACCAGTCAGTGCATACACTTCAGTAATACAGGTAAAGAGTAGTACAGAACATGTAATACCTCCCTGTACTGTAGGGGGCGCTACCAGACACCAGTCAGTACAGACACTTCTGTAATACAGGTAAAGAGTACAGAACATGTAATACCTCCCTGTACTGTAGAGGGCGCTACCAGACACCAGTCAGTGCATGCACTTCAGTAATAACATGTAATACCTCCCTGTACTGTAGGGGGCGCTACCAGACACCAGTCAGTGCATACACTTCAGTAATACAGGTAAAGAGTACAGAAAATGTAATACCTCCCTGTACTGTAGGGGGGCGCTACCAGACACCAGTCAGGGCATACACTTCAGTAATACAGGTAAAGAGTACAGAACATGTAATACCTCCCTGTACTGTAGGGGGTGCTACCAGACACCAGTCAGTGCATGCACATCAGTAATACAGGTAAAGAGTAGTACAGAACATGTAATACCTCCCTGTACTGTAGGGGGCGCTACCAGACACCAGTTAGTGCATACACTTCAGTAATACAGGTAAAGAGTACAGAATGTGTAATACCTCCCTGTACTGTAGGGGGCGCTACCAGACACCAGTCAGTGCATGCCCTTCAGTAATACAGGTAAAGAGTACAGAACATGTAATACCTCCCTGTACTGTAGGGGGCGCTACCAGACACCAGTCAGTGCATACACTTCAGTAATACAGGTAAAGAGTAGTACAGAACATGTAATACCTCCCTGTACTGTAGGGGGCGCTACCAGACACCAGTCAGTACATGCACTTCAGTAATACAGGTAAAGAGTACAGAACATGTAATACCTCCCTGTACTGTAGGGGGCGCTACCAGACACCAGTCAGTGCATGCACTTCAGTAATAACATGTAATACCTCCCTGTACTGTAGGGGGCGCTACCAGACACCAGTCAGTGCATACACTTCAGTAATACAGGTAAAGAGTACAGAAAATGTAATACCTCCCTGTACTGTAGGGGGCGCTACCAGACACCAGTCAGGGCATACACTTCAGTAATACAGGTAAAGAGTACAGAATGTGTAATACCTCCCTGTACTGTAGGGGGCGCTACCAGACACCAGTCAGTGCATGCCCTTCAGTAATACAGGTAAAGAGTACAGAACATGTAATACCTCCCTGTACTGTAGGGGGCGCTACCAGACACCAGTCAGTGCATACACTTCAGTAATACAGGTAAAGAGTAGTACAGAACATGTAATACCTCCCTGTACTGTAGGGGGTGCTACCAGACACCAGTCAGTACATGCACTTCAGTAATACAGGTAAAGAGTACAGAACATGTAATACCTCCCTGTACTGTAGGGGGCGCTACCAGACATCAGTCAGTGCATACACTTCAGTAATACAGGTAAAGAATAGTACAGAACATGTAATACCTCCCTGTACTGTAGGGGGCGCTACCAGAGACCAGTCAGTACATGCACTTCAGTAATACAGGTAAAGAGTACAGAACATGTAATACTTCCCTGTACTGTAGGGGGCGCTACCAGACATCAGTCAGTGCATACACTTCAGTAATACAGGTAAAGAGTACAGAACATGTAATACCTCCCTGTACTGTAGGGGGCGCTACCAGACACCAGTCAGTGCATACACTTCAGTAATACAGGTAAAGAGTACAGAACATGTAATACCTCCCTGTACTGTAGGGGGCGCTACCAGACACCAGTCAGTGCATGCCCTTCAGTAATACAGGTAAAGAGTACAGAACATGTAATACCTCCCTGTACTGTAGGGGGCGCTACCAGACACCAGTCAGTGCATACACTTCAGTAATACAGGTAAAGAGTAGTACAGAACATGTAATACCTCCCTGTACTGTAGGGGGCGCTACCAGACACCAGTCAGTACATACACTTCAGTAATACAGGTAAAGAATAGTACAGAACATGTAATACCCCCTGTACTGTAGGGGGCGCTACCAGACACCAGTCAGTGCATGCACTTCAGTAATACAGGTAAAGAGTACAGAACATGTAATACCTCCCTGTACTGTAGGGGGCGCTACCAGACACCAGTCAGTGCATGCACTTCAGTAATACAGGTAAAGAGTACAGAACATGTAATACCTCCCTGTACTGTAGGGGGCGCTACCAGACACCAGTCAATGCATACGCTTCAGTAATACAGGTAAAGAGTACAGAACATGTAATACCTCCCTGTACTGTAGGGGGCGCTACCAGACACCAGTCAGTGCATACACCAGTAATACAGGGGTTTTACCAGTGAATGTTCTTCCAGACATTGACACATTTCACAGATCTGGACTGTCTGTACATTTTATGTTGAGTCTGGTTTCAAGTTACAATGGTCCAGAAAAGACCATTGTATGTTGAAACTATTGTATGTTGAGGCCATTGTAAGTTGAGGGATCACTGTATATACTGTACATAGTTGAACGGTGCTTTGGTCACATTGCTACTCCTAGCCAGTCATTGCAGGAGAAAGTGTCTATCCCAGAAGAAGGGAGGACCCAATTTGTTAGAACCAGTTGAAACCAGGCAATTACCCGAGACACATGTGTTTCTGAGCTCAGATGCTTCTGGGAAGACAAGAGAAGCTTGGCCAGAGTAACATTTCACAGCCCTGTACTTGCCGGGAGTTCCCATCAGCCGGCAAAGTGTATAAGATATAACTTCTCCTATATCCTTACAGAACGAACAGGACAAGAGCAGGAACAGTGACTTTGTTTTGGTTAAAAGGGGTACTCCGGTGGAAAACAATTTATTTTAAATTAACTGGTGCCAGAAAGTTATACAGATTTGTAAATTACTTCTATTAAAAAATCTTAATCCTTCCAGTACTTATCAGCTGCTGTATGCTCCACAGGAAGTTCTTTTCTTTTTGAATTTATTTTCTGCCTTTCCACATTTCCATGTCAGGAACTGTCCAGAGTAGGAGCAAGTCCACTCCTGCTCTGGACAGTTCCTGACACGGACAGAGGTGTCAGCAGAGAGCACAGTGGTCAGACTGGAAAGAACTACACATCTTCCTCTGGAGCATACAGCAGCTGATAAGTACTGGAAGGATTAAGATTTTTTAACAGAAGTAATTTACCAATCGGTTTAACTTTCTGGCATTAGTTGATTTAAAATAAATAGTTTTCCACCGGAGTACCCCTTTAAAGGGGTTCTCTTCCCCTAGACATCTTATCCCCTATCCAAAGGATAGGGGATAAAATGTCAGATCGCGGGGGTCCCGCTGCTGGGGACCCCCGGGATCTCGGCTGCAGCACCCACCTGTACGGCTTCCGGCAACGCTGGAGGCTTCGGATCCCGACCACAATGGCGGAAGAGCGTGACGTCACGACTCCGCCCCGTGTGATGTCACAACTCCGCCCCCTCAATGCAAGTCTATGGGAGGGGGCGTGACAGACCTCCCATAGACTTGCATTGAGGGGGCAGGGCGTGACGCCACACGGGGCGGAGTCGTGACGTCACGCTCTTCCGCCATTGTGGTCGGGATCCGAAGCGTTGCGTTTCCGTACAGGTGGGTGCTGTAGCCGAGATCCCGGGGGTCCCCAGCAGCGGGACCCCCGCGATCTGACATCTTATCCCCTATCCTTTGGATAGGGGATAAGATGTCTAGGGGCAGAGTACCCCTTTAAGGTGGCATGTCATGTGGCATTTATTAACCTAGGTATGACCTTTACAACAATTGAGTCTCTGTTCCTGCTCCCGTTTCATCCCGGCTGTGAGGATATCGTTGTACAAGATTCCTATCTCTGTAACAGAGAACTTCATCTTCAGCAAGAGAGGAGAATGCTAAACAAGGGCCTCTCTGAATTACACTGCTTTATTATACGGCTGTGGTCAGAGTCCGTGCTGCCACGTCAAGACTTCCCCGGATGCATCTTCCTGAGTGTCGTGTCACAGACGCCACCGCTGAGTGAGTAAAGTGAAGTCTACATTTTGTACCTTGCACCACGGGGAACCAACCGGTGATGAGCCTCATCGGTCTTTTCTGTAATCTCTGGTTCTCAAATTCTCAGTCCGATAACATACACATAAATCTGCATTTTTCATCACACGTACACAAGTCAATGACACATGAAGATTGTTAAATACGGTAAAGCTGCCATTAAAGCATCAACTAAAGGGACAGTGACCAAATATCCATTCTCGGGGCTGAAAAGTTGTAACATTCAAAGACATCAGAAAACAACTGTATTGCAATGGAATTGAGCAAAGAGTTCGGTAAAGTTTTCCAAGTTGGTTCCTGGAATCCTGATGTCCGGAGGTCTCATTCCTACACTTTATATATGGGAACAGCTTCACCGACAAAAGGGGTGGGGTCACAGAGGAACCACTCTAAAGCACCACCAGAGCCATTATAGGGGCACTCCGCTGCTCAGCGTTTGGAACAAACAGTTCCGAACGCTGGAGCCGGGAGCTTGTGACATCATAGCCCCGCCTTATCATGAAGTCACGCCCCTGCCCCCTCAATGCAAGTCTATGGGAGGGGGCGTGACGGCTGTCACGCCCCTCCCATAGACTTGCATTAAGGGGCGGGGCTATGACATCACAAGCTCCAGCGTTCAGAACAGCTTGTTCCAAACGCTAAGCAGCGGAGTACATCCAGGGGTACTCCCGTGGAAAACTTTATTTTATTTTTTTTAAATCAACTGGTGCCAGAAAGTTAAACAGAATTGTAAATCACTTCTATTAAAAATTCTTAATCCTTCCAGTACTTATTAGGGGCTGTATACTAAAGGGAAATCCAAAAAAGAAATGCATTTCCTGTGATGTCATGACCACAGTGCTCTCTGCTGACCTCTGCTGTCCATTTTAGGAACTGTCCAGAGCAGCATATGTTTGCTATGGGGATTTTCACCTGCTCTGGACAGTTCCTAAAATGCACAGCAGAGGTCAGCAGAGAGCACTGTGGTCATGACACCAGAGGAAATGCATTTCTTTTTTGGATTTCCCTTTAGTATACAGCCCCTAATAAGTACTGGAAGGATTAAGATTCTCCGGCGCTCCTGTCCTGTATGTTTTACTGCACGTTTAAGAAATAAAGACGTTGTCGCTAGCTTGGATGAGTGCCGCTTATTTTCTAAGGCTCTCCTGCACGTTTGAGATTTGTAAATTACTTCTATTAAAAAAATCTTAATCCTTTCAGTACTTATGAGCTTCTGAAGTTAAGGTTGTTCTTTTCTGTCTAAGTGCTCTCTGATGACACGTGTCTCGGGAACTGCCCAGTTTAGAAGGTTTGCTATGGGGATTTGCTTCTAAACTGGGCGTTTCCCGAGACATGTGTCATCTGAGAGCACTTAGACAGAAAAGAAAAACTCGACTTCAGCAGCTCATAAGTACTGAAAGGATTAAGATTTTTTAATAGAAGTAATTTACAAATCTGTTTAACTTTCTGGAGCCAGTTGATATATATATAAAAAAAGTTTTTCCCTGGAATACCCCTTTAATATACATAAGTACAGTGGCCTCCAAACTGTGGACTAGAGCCCTGCATCAGGATTGGGATCCCGCGGGCCATGCAGGGTCCAATAAAAAACTGCCATGCAGTGATGAGGTTGTTACAGGCGGTCAAAGAACATATAGTAGGTCCCACTTCTCTGTGGTCAGACAGAAAGGAAATTCAAAAAGAAAAGAACTTCCTGTGGAGCACACAGCAGCTGATAAGTACTGGAAGGATTTTTTTAAAGATTTTTTAATAGAAGTCATTTACAAATCTGTTTAAACTTTCTGGCATCAGTTGATTTAAAAAAAAAAAAATGTTTATATCAGACCATTTGTCCAAAAACAGATATTTTGTAGTACTGGGACACTTTTTTGGGAGGATGTCTTGACCATTCCGAAGATTACTTAGGGGTATGAGAAAAAGAAAAACGGGGAGAGCACAGTATATACAGTAAGTAGCTAGTATTCGTGACATAGACCTATTGCAGGAGTAAAGGTCCTGGGTCCAGAAGTCAATGATACATGTGGGGTAGTAGTATCGATAAAGAAGCATACGTAAAAGAGCATACGTGCACTCACCGCTAAGTAGGTATCTGCCAGTCTGGGATCGCGGACTCTTGAATTCAGACGCTGTGGAGCGCTCAGAGGCAACGCCTCTGAGCGCTCCACAGCGTCTGAATTCAAGACCCCGTGATCCAGGACGCACAGATACCTACTTAGGCTGGGTTGGGTTCACACCGCGTTTTTGCCATACAGTTCGCGTATCAGGTTTTTGATTAAAAAAAACGGATTCCTCAAAACCGGACTAAACTGTATCAAAATGTGTACAAATTTAATCCGTATACGGTTTGAAAAATGATGTCTGGTTGCATCCGTTTTTTTAAGAAAAAAAACGTATAAGTTTTTAACTTTTCACTCCATTATGAATAAAGTTTCACTTGTTTGATTGAAATTCCAAGAAAAAAAAAACTGTGCAAAGTCAAAAACCGTATAGTGAAAACCTGATGGAACCGTTCGCACATACGGTTCTGTACAGTTCCCATTGACTCCCATGTTAAAAAAAATATATATATATATATATATATATATATGTTTCAATACGGTTTTTCACCCGGACCAAAAACCGCGGTAGGCTACAGTTCTGGGTACGGGAAAAAAAAGACAAAACCGTACAGGACGCAAAACGGACACAACCTGATGCATCTTTTGGCATACGGTTTACAATGGAGAGTCAATGCATACGGTTTTCAATACAGTTCCGTACGGTTTTTAACTTGAAAAGGTATACGGGAACTGTATAGCAAAAACGTGGTATGACCCCAGCCTTAGGGAGCACGCACACCACGTTTTTGTAATACAGTTCCCGTATACGTTTTCAAGTTAAAAACCGTATAGAAAACCGTATGCATTGATTTAACATTGTAAACCGTATGTCAAACGCATCACCTGGTTTAGTCCGTTTCGCGTCTTATACGGTTTTGTCCGTTTTTTTTTTACCCGTACACAAAACCGTAGACTACCAAGTTTTTTTGGTCCGGGTGAAAAACCGTATTAAACCGTATACGTATTTTTTTTTTTTACATAGGAGTCATTGGGAACCGTACATAACCGTATGTGCGTACGGTTCCATCCGGTTTGCACCA
This sequence comes from Hyla sarda, assembly GCF_029499605.1. NCBI lineage: Eukaryota > Metazoa > Chordata > Amphibia > Anura > Hylidae > Hyla > Hyla sarda. The sequence goes on along the minus strand of NC_079201.1, from coordinate 9,245,585 downwards.
TACGCTTTTTGACTTTGCACAGTTTTTTTTTCTTGGAATTTCAATAAAACAAGTGAAACTTTATTCATAATGGAGTGAAAAGGTAAAAAAGTACAGTGGTCCCTCAACATACGATGGTAATCCGTTCCTAACGACCCATCGTTTGTCGAATCCATCGTATGTTGAGGGATCCGTGCAATGTAAAGTATAGGAAGCTGTACTCACCTGTCCCCGTCGCTCCAGACCAGGTCCTCACCGCTCCCGATGCTGTCCCGCTGCTCCGGTGTCTTCTTCGCGATCCTCCGGCTTCTTCCGCATCTTCTGCAGGGTCCGGGCCTCGCTTTCTGGTGACGTTATTACGGTGCTGCGCCGGCGCGGCGTGCGTAGTGACGTAATAACGACGCCGGAAAGCAAGGCCCGGACCCTGGAGAAGATGCGCAAAACACCGGAGGATCGGGAAGTGGACCCGGAGCAGCGGGAATAGGTAAGTGAACCTGCCCGGGATGCTTAAACTGCTATCCGACAGCAGCTTAAGCATTTTGCGCTGTCGGATAGCAGTTAATGCGATGGCCCCGACATATAAAAGCATCGTATGTCGATTTTATCATATGTCGGGGCCATCGCAGGTCGGGGGGTTACTGTATACGTTTATTTCTTTTAAAATAGATGCAACCGGACATAATTTATCAAACCGTATACTGGATGAAATTTGTACGCACGTTTTGATACAGTTTAGTGCGGTTTTGAGGAATCCGTTTTTCATCAAAAACCTGATACGGGAACTGTATTGTAAAAACGCGGTGTGAACCCGGCCTTAGCGGTGAGTATGCTCTTGTATGTATGATTCCAAAGATTACATTGACTCATTGGATCCCCACCATAGACGTGAAGGTGATACCTCTGGCTGCTCCGTTCTGGTGTCTAGAGTTCATGACCACGGCCGGTTAGGGGTCCCAGGACTTTTCTGAATATATTCTATCCAGTGCTGAACCTGTTTATGTAAAATGAAGTCATACACTACTTAAACACATGTGTATATATATATATATATATATACATAAATGTATGTACATTCCAGGACACTTCACAATCATACACAGAGTGATGTCACTTGTCCTGATGTTTAGCGCCTCCAGGAAGAGCCGCGTTCGCACCGGTGAGAAGTCCGCCGATGGTCGCCCGGCCAAACAGGCCTTTCCCTTGGGGCGGTAAAGATAAGTTCTGCTCGGTCACCATGCCGACCTTTCCAGTAATTTTGGTGACTGTCAAAACTCCTCAGGCGTGAGAGATAGATTTAGAAGGTGAGAACGCGGAAAAGAAATCTCTGCAGTCTGCGTCCTCTCACCTTGAAGGATCAGCAGAGGATATGAACGCCCCCCCCGGATCAGAGGTCGGTCAGTCGCCCTCCTTAGTGGAGAAAAGCTGCACTAGCTCCTCGCAGTCTGAGTCTATCAGTTCACAGGGCTTCTCTCCATCGCTGTTCACAACGTCTTTTTCTGCGCCAATTGAAAGCAGGTACCTGGGTGGAGATAGAAGGAGTATGTGGGGTTATATATATATATATATATATATAAATATATATATATATATATACACATATATATATATATATATATATACATATACATATATATATATATATATATATATATAATACATACATGGTTATACAATTGGTCTCATATTATGTTGTACAGAACAAAATGAGATATTACAGTGAGTGCAGCCTTTAAAGGGGTACTCTCCCCTAAGACTTCTTAGCCCCCTATCCAGCGGCGGGACCCCCACAATCTTCCTGCTGCACCCAGTGTTCGTTTAGAGATTCGGAGGCTCGTGACATCACGGCTACGGCTACGCCCCCCTCAATGCAAGTCTATGGGAGGGGGCGTGACAGCCGTCACTCCCCCTCCCATAGACTTGCATTGAGGGGGCGTGGTCGTGACGTCACGAGTGGGGCGTGACCGAAACGTCTTGAACCTTCGCCCTGCCAGACATCCTGCACGGATCAAAGTCCGCTAAGTGTATCGGATGTCTTGGGTGCCGCATCCGAGATCCCGCGCTCAGACATCTTATACTCTATCCTTTGGATAGGGGATAAGATTTCTGGTTAAGGAGTACCCCTTTAAATAGGTCAACCAGGCCCAGGTTTCAGATGCATAGCTGAGAAGGGGTAGGCAGATTTAGATTTTGAGGTGAATTTAGTCAGGTTAAAGGAACCATTAATGGGATTGTCCAGTTTTAAATGGTGCTTTGGTCACATACTACTCCTAGCCAATCAGTGTCTATCATTAACCTCTTAAGTGCCATGATCAATAATGATGAAAACACTAAAGAGCCGCAATGACTGTCCCCCTGCCCAATCGGCACATAATATATTTGTGCGGGTTGTCTGTGAGTACACAGCCCATGCGCGCACAACTCGAACATCCCTGTGTGTCTACTCGTAGTGACGGATTGCCGCTACCAGCAGACAAAGCAGGATACGCGGGAACAGCAGGGGGCACACTCTAGGGACGGTCAGTAGCCCATCCGCAGCGTCAAATACATTACGTGTGACCCTGCCCTAAGCATGGATATGGATTTAATCGCATTGACCCACAGAATAAAGATTACATGTCCGTTTTACCGTAAAGTGCATTGCGTAAAACCAAAACATTTTATTTCCAATTATATATTGTTTACCCTACATTTTAAAGGGGTACTCCGGTGGAAAACATTTTTTTTTTTTTTTTTTTTTAATCAACTGGTGCCAGAAAGTTAAACAGATTTGTAAATTACTTCTAAAATCTTTACCCTTCCAGTACTTTTTAGCAGCTGTATGCTACAGAGGAAATTCTTTTCTTTTTGAATTTCTCTTTTGTCTTTTGCACAGTGCTCTCTGCTGACACCTGATGCCCGTATCAGGAACTGTCCAGAGTATGAGAAAATCCCCATTGCAAACCTATGCTGCTCTGGACAGTTCCTGACACGGACAGAGGTGTCAGCAGAGAGCACTGTGGACAAGACAAAAAAGAAATTCAAAAAGAAAAGAATTTCCTCTGTAGTATACAGCTGCTAAAAAGTACTGTAAGGGTAAAAAAAAATTAATTTAATTTACAAATCTGTTTAACTTTCTGGCTCCAGTTGATTAAATAAATAAAAAAAATTCCACCGGAGGACCCCTTTAAGGTAAAATGAAAGGTGTCATTGTGAATTACAATTGGCCGCACAAAAAATAAGCCCCTATATGAAAAATAAACACTATATAAAGAGGAGGAAACACAGAAACGCAAAAATGAAAATTGTCTGTGTCCTTAGGGGTTAATGAAGTTCTTATCCTAAAATAGGGCATTCACATGTTTAGACCTATAATAAATTTGTATTTTTCTTGCCAAAAAATAGGAGTAAATCCCATCCGAAAAAAGTCTTTCCCTACCTTTCCCTATGGGATCGGCTCCGGTTTCCATGGAGAATGTGAATCCGATGCGGCCTGAAATAAAGCCGTATGAAGGTGCCCTGAAACAGTCGCCTGGGTGAAAGGATTTGGCGCGACCGCTGCCAAATAGCTTGTTCCCGTCTGTGCTGCCAGCGCTGTGCCCGTCTAAGTGAGCTGATCAGCTGGCTCACGTCTGACCGCCCGCTCGCCGGGGGTGCGCTGATTCACAGCCGCTCCTAATGGGGGTTCTGGGCACATCCCTAGAAGCTCAGATTACGCAGCTTAAGAGATGAAGGGCGATGAGGCTTGGCAGGACTTACCCCAGGACTTTCTCTGCCTAACATTAGCCATAAGTTATATAAATACATTCAGATGGAGAGCCAGAGTATCACACTGAGACAATCCTTTCTTAAAATGATATTGATGTGATACGGGCAAGTGTGGGCGGCTTTGTTATGGAGATGCTGGGACTCTACTATGGGGACACTGCGACTGTCTGCATACGGTAGGTTTACATTGAAGATCATACTGGGATTTTTTTTTTGCATAGAATAAATTTCCCCTCCATACCCCCTGATGAAGCAACAATGAGTGAAACACGTCGGGGTGCGAATACAGTGGATCTCAGGCATTATACATGTCTCCATGTGAATTTTTGAGGATGGGGAATTGTTATTTTTTTCTAACACTTTCTGTGCTATGTAGCCTCTTCGTTTTTTTGCAGTGCTTTTTTTTTTTTTTTGCCTGTTTGTTCCCGGATACGAGACGCATTGTATTGCCCTTTTTCCTATGTTATATCCTGGTTAAAGGGGTACTTTGCCCCTAGACATCTTATCCCTATCCAAAGGAGGGGATAAGATGTCTGATCACGGGGGTCCTGCCACTGGGGATCCCTGCGATCTCGGCTGCAGTACCCCAGACATACCGTGAACGGAGCGAACTTTGCTCTGTGCCAGAAGTGTAATGATGCGGGGTGGAGGCTCGTGACGTGATGGCCACGCCCACTCACGGCAAGTCTATGGGATGGGGCGTGACGGTTGTCACGCCCCCTCCCATAGACTTGCAGTGAGGGGGTGTGGCCCTGACACCACAAACGGGCAAGGCAGTGACGTTTTTCCCCTGTACGTAGGACCCCCTGTAGGCAGTTAGCCCTTTGTATAAAGGACCCCCCCTGTAGGTAGTTTACCCCCCCCCCCCCCGGTAGGTAGTTTGTCCCCTGTATATGGGATCCCCCTGTAGGTAGTTTGCCCCCTGTATATGGGATCCCCCCCTGTAGGTAGTTTGTCCCCTGTATATGGGATCCCCCTGTAGGTAGTTTGTCCCCTGTATATGGGATCCCCCTGTAGGTAGTTTGTCCCCTGTATATGGGATCCCCCTGTAGGTAGTTTGTCCCCTGTATATGGGATCCCGCTGTAGGTAGCCTGCCCCCTGTATATGGGATCCCCCCCCTGTAGGTAGTCTGTCCCCTGTATATGGGATCCCCCCTGTAGGTAGTTTGTCCCCTGTATATGGGATCCCCCTGTAGGTAGTTTGTCCCCTGTTTATGGGATCCCCCTGTAGGTAGTTTGTCCCCTGTATATGGGATCTCCCCTGTAGGTAGTTTGTCCCCTGTATATGGGATCCCCCCCCCCAGTAGGTAGTTTGTCCCCTGTATATGGGATCCCCCCCCTGTAGGTAGTTTGTCCCCTGTATATGGGATCTCCCGCTGTAGGTAGTTTGTCCCCTGTATATGGGATCCCCCCTGTAGGTAGTTTGTCCCCTGTATATGGGATCCCCCTGTAGGTAGTTTGTCCCCTGTATATGGGATCCCCCTGTAGATAGTTTGTCCCCTGTATATGGGATCCCGCTGTAGGTAGCCTGCCCCCTGTATATGGGATCCCCCCCCCCTGTAGGTAGTTTATCCCCTGTATATGGGATCTTACCCCCTGTAGGTATTTTGCCCCCTGTATCTCATACCCCCTGTAGGTATTTTGCCCCCTGTATCTCATACCCCCTGTAGGTAGTTTGCCCCCTGTATCTCATACACCCTGTAGGTTGGGCCGACAGCACCTGCTCATACCCTGCACCCTGTCTGTAGCCCTATTCTCTGTAAAATGTAGCTCCGACCCCCATTCTTCCGCACCCATGCGCTGGCTGAACAGCTTCCCCCCCATCCCTAACACGGTGTAGTGTGTGACCATACGCGTCACTCAGCCTGTGCTATAGTGTTATTTGGTGCTCAAGGACACCATATTACGGGGTGCAGTATATCAGTAAGGGCCCTTACCCAACTGTGTTCTGCTTTTGCCGGAACAGGAGGCAACAATGTCAGGGTTTGATAGCAAGTGGTAATATGTACGACGTCCACTAGATGACGCTATATAACCAGAGCTATGTCTGTTCCACATTAACATATCATTTACTTGGAGAAGGAATAGGAGAAGGGGGGGGGAATACCACCAGGCATTTCAAGAAGCGGAAAGCTATGCACAGCCTATTCTTGAAACTACGACTGGTCTACGAAGACTGTCATGTGATGCAACGAGGGGACAGGACAGGCCCAACGCATGATCTCCTCTCCCGCAGCATGTGAATGTGTCATTCCACCATGATACAGGATCAAATAAATCCCTCCCTAAAACAGCGTTTCCCAACCAGGGTGCCTCCAGCTGTTGAAAAACTACAGCTCCCAGCATGCCGGGACAGCCGAAGGCAACAGCTGGAGGCACACTGTTTGAGAAAACACTAGTTGGGGAAACACTGATGAAAATCATCAGCCCAGTATGTGTTGTACTGTGATTGGCCAGGGAAGTAAGGGAGGAATTATCTGTGTGTGTACTGTTGGCATACAGCAGTTTTGAAACAGCTGGAGGCACACTGGTTGCAGTTTTGCAAAAGCTGGAGGCACACTGGTTGTAATTTTGCAACAGCTGGAGGCAGACTGGTTGGGGAAACACGGATGAAAATCATCAGCCCAGTATGTGTTGTGCTGTGATTGTCCAGAGAAGTAAGGGAGGAAATATCTGTGTGTGTACTGCTGGCATACAGCTTGGCTCTGTTTGTTGTCTAATGTTGCAGAACTGCTTCTACTACCAGGATCTACACCTGGCACCTTGGCCATCATCTGATTTGGGGGCAGGTCAGGCATTGGCATTGTTTCTTGTACACAATGACTCTACATTTTGATTCAGGAAACCGTCCCTTTACTTGACAAGTCTATCCAGGTTGGCAGCCTTAGGCTACCCGAGCATGCTGGGAGTTGTAGTTTTGCAACAGCTGGAGGCACCCTGGTTGGGAAACACTGTTCTAAGCTATTTAGGTTACCTTAGCCTTACTCATAGACATGCGGCACGTATATAGTCTGACACACTTCATAAATAGCCTTACTCATAGACATGCAGCACGTATATAGTCTGACACACTTCATAAATAGCCTTACTCATAGACATGCAGCACGTATATAGTCTGACGGGTTTTGGCTATAGCCTTACTCCTAGACATGACGCACGTATATAGTCTGACACACTTCATAAATACCCTTACTCATAGACATGCAGCACGTATATAGTCTGACGGGTTTTGGCTATAGCCTTACTCATAGACAAGCAGCACCTATATAGTCTGACACACTTCATAAATAGCCTTACTCATAGACATGCAGCACGTATATAGTCTGACACACTTCATAAATAGCCTTACTCATAGACATGCAGCACGTATATAGTCTGACGCACTTCATAAATAGCCTTACTCATAGACATGCAGCACGTATATAGTCTGACACACTTCATAAATAGCCTTACTCATAGACATGCAGCACGTAAATAGCCTGACGGGTTTTGGCTACAGCCTTACTCATAGACATGCAGCACCTATAAAGTCTGACACACTTCATAAATAGCCTTACTCGTAGACATGCAACACGCATACAGTCTCACGTGTTTCGGCAATAGCCTTACTCATATACTTGCAATATATATATATATATATATATATATATTCTGATGCGTTTCGACCATAGCCTTACTCATGGACATGCAACGCATATATAGTCTGACACATTTCAGCCATAGCCCTACTTATAGGCATGCAACGCATATATAGTCTGACACGTTTTGGCAATAGCCTTATATAGTCTCACACGTTTTTTCTATAGCCTTCCCTATAGGCGTATGTCTGTGAGACTATATACATATGGTATTAGATGGATATGAATGTATTATAAAAGCTGAAATAGAGAAGTTCTTTACAAAATAGCCAAACCAGCTCTCATGATATGAGATGTGCACTGAAGCACATAGCAAACTTCTTCTTTATTTCAGCATTTAAAATACATGCATTGCCTTCTAATGAAACATGTACGTAGTGTGACGGGTTTCGGCCATAGCCTTACTCATAGACATGCAACATGCATATATTCTGCTGGGTTTGGGCAATAGCCTTACTCATTGACATATTAGTAAGAGCAATGCTGAAACGCATTAAACTCCAGCTGTTGCAAAACTACAACCAGTTTGCCTCCAGCTGGTGCATAACTGCTGTCTGCCAGAAGTACACACACAGGTAATTCCTCCCTTACTTCTCTGGCCAATCACATACTGTGCTGATGATTTACATCAGTATTTCCCCAATCAGTTTGCCTCCAGCTGTTTCAAAACTACAACTCCCAGCATGCCCGGACAGCCAAAGGCTGTCCGGGCGTGCTGGGAGTTGTAGTTTTGAAACAGCTGGAGGCACGCTGGTTGGGAAACGCTGTTCTAGGATGGCTATGCATGTATTTTAAATGTTAAAATAAAGAAGCATTATTGGGATCACACAGTGCTGTAACTTATTTATACAGAAGACATAAACATAGGAGGGAGGAGAGGATGTTATTCTAGTGTCACATGATGTTAGGTTACCTGGCAATGTGCGGATGGGCATCACTACAGGCCATATGTAAGGGGGTCCAGCCGTTTTCATCCCTCTGCTCTATGTCCGCTCCGTATTTCACCAGCAGCTTCACACAGTCTAGGTTCCCAGAGAGGACGGCTTCGTGCAGCGCACCCATACCTGAGGGATGGAAACAAGTGTCAGATGAACATTTTATACCTTTTTTTAGTTTCTAAAATTATTGGACAGGGGTCTCCAAACTGTTGCATGCTGGGAGCTGAAGTCTTGCAACAGCTGGAGGTCCAGTGGGAATTCTGGGAAGTATATGCAGAGTTGCTCTCCCAACACCTTTTCCAGGCAGGTTTCTCTTAAAAGTCAGTGTTTTACTATAAAGAGTCTTAGAACATGACTGGGAATGTATGTCAGAATGAAGGAAAACCCATGTGCAGGCAGCTGTTTAGGGATTATTACTCCTTGTCAGTACAGAGATGGGTGCTTGCTGGCTAGTAAGACACCTATCATTGTTGGACTAAAGGGGAATGTTTGTCCTTGAGGAGAGCGCTATGAAGACTTGTGGAGAGTTACAGGCCATTCACGATCCACTGGGAATTCTGGGAAGAAAGTATATGCAAAGCAGCTCTCATACCACCAGCCAGACCCCCTCTCTTTACTGATCAAGAGCAATAACCCTTTAACAGCTGCCTGCAGAAGGGTATTCCTTCATTCTGGAATACATTCCCAGTCATGTTCTAAGACTCTTTGAAGTGAAACACTACCGCTATCTGGGAAATGGTGGTGTGAGAGCAGCTCTGCATACACTTTCTTATAAACAATTGTCTACAGATGAGTACTTCTTCCTTCTGGTTTGGCATACATTCCCAGTCATGGTCTAAGACTCTGAAACGTTGACTTTTAAGGGACAGCTGCCTGGAATAGGTGGCGTGAGAGCTGCTTTCCATGTCCTTTTTTGCCAGAATTCCCAGTGGAGCATAAAAAGTGTCCACACGTCTTTATGATGCTTTCCTCAAGGAGAACTATACCTCCTTTGGTCCTACAATTATAGGCCTCTAACTAGCCAGCCAGCACCCTGCTCTGTACTGACAAGGTGCAATCACCCCAAAACAGCTGTCTACAAATGGATATTCTTTCCTGCTGGTGAGATCTCTGTCTTGGCATACATTCCCAGTCATGTTCTAAGGCTCCATGTACAAGAAAGGTACACAGAAATGGTGGCGCGAGAGCTGCTTTACATATCATTTGTTCCCTTTTATTAAAAACTGTTTCTTTACATGGTATTATGCCCCCAGATGTAATAGGGACAGGCCGCTTAGTAAACATGACACATCTTTGACCGCCTGTGAGCCACGGTCTATGTCAGCTATAATTTGTGTTATAATTAACCCTCATTTTCTGGTGTAAATTATAGTAAATGGCTGTGAAGACCTCACCCTACCCTATTAAGAAAAAGTGCAAATTTGTGCTCAAAGATGTTTGTGCATAAATGTGAAACCTTTGTATGCTCGAAAACTGGTATATGTGGTTTGCTAAACCAACTCCCAGCAAAACTACAACTCCCAGCATGCCCGGACAGCCAACAGCTGTCCGGGCATGCTAGGAGTTGTAGTTTTGCAACAGCTGTAGGCACTCTGATTGGACATGTGAGACTGACAGTGACATATTGAGTACATTAATACACCCAAATTTTCTCCTTAAAGGGGTACTCCACTGGCCAGCATTCAGAACATTTAGTTCCGAACGCTGTGTGCGCGCTGCGGGGGTTGACCACGCCTCCCTAATGCATGTCTATGGGAGGGGGCGTGGTAGCCGTCACACTCCCTCCCATACACTTGCATTGAGGGTGCGTGACGTCACGAGGGGGCGTGGCCGACCCCCCCGCAGTGCGCACACAGTGTTTATAACTAAATGTTCCGAATGCTGGCCAGTGGAGGACCCCTTGAAAGCGTAGCTGTCATTTCAGGTGACTTTTCAGGATAAGCTGCCCTGTGTGTCTGTGTGTACATGAGGAGCAGCACTATTTCTGCCAACCATATAACTTGTATTTGGTATTTTTCAGCGGATTTCTGCTCTGCAGGCTTCATTACTAATTTGCAGTTCTCCCAGAGCTGGAGGGCAGAGCTTCTTTCTTTTCCCTCCATTGACTTGTATCGCCTGTCTTGAGCTTCCACCTCCATAGACTTTTATTGCTTGTCTAGAGCTTCTTCCTCTCCCCTCCATAGACGTGTTTTGCTTGTACAGAGCTCCCCCTCAATAGACGTGTTTTAATTGTACAGAGCTCCCCCCTCCATAGACTTCTTTTGCTTGTCTGGAGCTTCTTCCTCTCCCCTCTATAGACTTGTTTTGCTTTTATGGAGCTCCTCCTCCATAGACTTGTTTTGCTTGTATGGAGCTCCCCCTCCATAGACTTGTATTGCTTGTATGGAGCTCTCCCTCCATAGACTTGTATTGCTTGTATGGAGCTCCCCCTCCATAGACTTGTTTTGCTTGTATGGAGCTCCCCCTCCATAGACTTGTTTTGCTTGTATGGAGCTACCCCTCCATAGACTTGTATTGCTTGTATAGAGCTCCCCCTCCATAGACTTGTATTGCTTGTATGAAGCTCCCCCTCCATAGACTTGTATTGCTTGTATGGAGCTCCCCCTCCATAGACTTGTTTTGCTTGTATGGAGCTCCCCCTCCATAGACTTGTTTTGCTTGTATGAAGCTCCCCCTCCATAGACTTGTATTGCTTGTATAGAGCTCCCCCTCCATAGACTTGTATGGCTTGTATGAAGCTCCCCCTCCATAGACTTGTATGGCTTGTATGGAGCTCCCCCTTCATGGGGAGGGGTGAGAAGAAAAGTTTGATAACAGGAGAAAGAAGCATTTTTTTGTTAATAAGATATATTACAAAGTTTCTTATATTCGCTTGTACTGTTGATCTATGCAGAGTTTGTTCAAATAGCCTGATTAGAAGAATATTTACCCCTCAGTTGTCGAATTCTGAATATCCACATAGATAATTAACTATAATACAAGTCTATGGAGGGGAGAGGAGGGAGCTCAAGACAAGCAATACAAGTCTATGGAGGGAGGAGGAGGGAGCTCAAGACAAACAACGCAAGTCTATGGAGGGAGAGGAGGGAGCTCAAGACAAGCAATACAAGTCTATAGAGGTGGAGGAGGACGGAGCTCAAGACAAGCAATACATGTCTATGGAGGGAGAGGAGGGAGCTCAAGACAAACAACGCAAGTCTATGGAGGGAGAGAAGGGAGCTCAAGACAAGCAATACAAGTCTATAGAGGTGGAGGAGGACGGAGCTCAAGACAAGCAATACATGTCTATGGAGGGAGAGGAGGGAGCTCAAGACAAGCAACGCAAGTCTATGGAGGTGGAAGCTCAAGACAAGCAATAAAAGTCTATGGAGGGGATAGGGGGGAACTCAAGACAAGCAACGCAAGTCTATGGAGGGAGAGGAGGGAGCTCAAGACAAGCAATAGAAGTCTATGGAGGGGTTGGAGGGAGCTCAAGACAAGCAATACAAGTCTATGGAGGGGGAGGAGGGAGCTCAAGAGAAGCAATACAAGTCTATGGAGGGGGGAGGAGGAGCTCAAGACAAGTGCAACAGAAGTCTATAGAGGGGGAAGGAGGAGCTTAAGACAAGCAATAGAAGTCTAAGGAGGGGAAGGAGGGGAAGGAAGGAGCTTAAGAAAAGCAATAAAAGTCTAAGAAGGGGGAGGAGCTCAAGACAAGCAATACAAGTGTATGGAGGGCAAGGAGGAAGCTTAAGAGAAGCAATTCAAGTCTATGGAGGGGAGAAGGGTGCTAAGTCCACCAGCTCAGGGAGAACTGCAAATAATAAATGAAGCCTTCCGAGCAGATGTCTGCAGAGAAATACTATGTACAAGTTATATAATGGCCAGAAATAGTTCTCCTCGTGTACACACAGTCACCTGGAATGACAGGTACGCTTTAAAGACTTACAAAGATGTCCCCTTAATAGCATGTTATATGCAGAGGTATAGAGCAGTGGTCTCCAAACTGTGGACCTCCAGATGTTGCAAAACTAAATTTTGGAGACCACTGATATAGAGAATAACCCCCCAAAGATGATGTAAAGTCATCTCCTCAAATGCAGAGAACCTTGGATGATTCTGCTCCTGGACGGACCTGCTTATCTACTGTACCCAGAACGGCACCAACGAAACTGGAAGTTTCCATATGTTCTTGTCACAGCACAACAACAGCAAACAAACAAGTGTCAAGCATGTCACCGACGCCATCGGTGGAGAGGCCTTGACAAATATGCCTAAGACTGGAGAAGTCCCAGGAGACGGGAAGCCACGGTGCATAACATCTCCGGCTATTTTTACTTACGGTTGCGACCATATTTTTTTTTTTCTTGCTTGCTCCAAAAGGACCCAAAACTCCTACTTGACCAGAAAGGCGATCAAGGAGATGGAGGAGACGTCCTCACCTGTCAGGTAGATTGTATCCAACGTCACCTTCCGGGCTCGGATAAACCTCCCCACTTGCTCCAGGTCGCCCTGTCGTATGTGATCCAGAAAGAGCACGTCGTTCGGGAAGCGCACCGTCCGCAGGCTGCGCGGCCCCCTGCGGGAAGAGTAGTACCTCATCCTGAGGATGCCGTGATCGGGGGTTGCGGAGGGGGAACTTAGCGCCAGCGCTGTCACTTGAGTTAATTCCGATTGAGCAGAAAATTTTGGTAAATTTGTGCCAAATTCCCCCCCCAAGCCACCTTTTTTAAGGAATGATGACTTCTGCAAGACAGATCCGAGTGCTGATGGCCAATTACTCGCATAGAGCGGCGGCACACGAAACCCCCCACTTTTTATAGCTCTGCCTTCCCATCTATTTAAGGGACTCTCATCTCATCGCACTGTAAGGCAAGCGACCAGCGCAGACGCCCACTGCAGTTCAAGAGAGGCTCATCTTACCAGGTCAACTGATCGTGAGAGCAGCTGCTGCTCACAGCCTCGCAGGGTCACAAGCAAAGATACCAAAAAAATTGGCTGCAAGTTTTGGGGTGGGGAGAGAGAGAGAGAGAGAGTGCGACCTTACGAGTAATGAGCGGCAGCACGGCAAAACACCATCAGACACTTACCCAGTCCGCCCACTGACTAGGATGTTACAAGGTGGCAACGCTAAATAGGGGTCAATAAAGCTAGGTCAGTCCGTCTAGCCAGGTTCTGAAATAAAAAAAAAAAAAAAGGGGGAAGGTTTAACGCCGGAGTGAAAAAAAAATGGCTCCAATAGTGCCAAGAAAGAAACATCTCCCTGCTGACAAATGGTACATGGTTTACATTGCAAGACAGATTAAGAAAAGAATTAGAAGACTTGAACGTGCGGGGCTGGAAGAGACAAGAACTAAATGAGTTATAGATAATATCAAGAGGACAAAAACAGCAAGAAACAATATAATGGAAGATATATAAATAATACCAAATAAATAATATAATGGAAGATATATAAATATAATAGTAATGCTACAGAAACAGTATAATGGAAGATATATATATATATATACTAAATAAATAATATAATGGAAGATATATAAATATAATAATACCAATTAAATAATATAATGGAAGATATATATATATATATATATATATATATATATTAATGCTACAGAAACAGTATAATGGAATATAAATAAATAATATAATAAAATATACATATATAATAATAATACCAAATAAATAATATAATGAAAGATATATATACCGTATATATATTATATATATATATATATATATATATATATATATATATATACTAATACTAAAGAAACAATATAATGGAAGATATATATATAATACCAAATAAATAATCTAATGGAAGATATATAAATATAATAATAATGCTACAGAAACAGTATAATGGAAAATATATATATATATAAATTTATAGATACACACACACTAAAGAAATAATATAATGAAAGATATCTATATATATATATATATATATATATATATATATATATATATTAACATTAAAGAAACAATATAATGGAAGACATATTTTTTATTATATATATTTTGCATTGTAGTTTTTCTTTAGTATTATTAAGTATGAATCTTCCTTTATTTATTTATAGTGTTATTATATATTCATCTTTCATTGTTATTTCTTTAGTGTTATATATATCTTTCACTATATTGTTTCTTTAGTATTATTATAATATACAGTATGTATCTTTCATTATATAATTTATTTGGTATTATTATTTTAAGAGCAATGACATCCCTAACCCCTTAAATGGGTACTCCGCCCCTAGACAAGTTATTCCCTATCCAAAGAATAGAGGATAAAATGTCTGATCATGGGGGGGGGGTCCCGCCGCTGAGGATCTCAGCGATCTCCAGGCCGACGCTGCAGTGTTCATAAACACGAGAGCCTGGGGCTTCTATGTTTATGACATCACACCACGCCCCCTCCATTCATGTCTATGGGAGGGGGCGTGACGGCTGTGTAATATCCTTTGGATAACATGTCTAGGCGCGGAGTACTCGGCTGTCCAAGCATGTTGGGACTTGTAGTTCTGCAACAGCTGGAGGAACACTGGTTGGGAAACACTAGGGTAGAGAGTCTAGTCCAGTACTCCCCCTGTTGCAAAACTACAACTCCCAGCATGCCCAGACAGCAGTTGTTTGGGAAACACTGGTCTAATCAGTATGAAAACAACTGTGGATCTGCAAAAATTCTGCTGCTTAAGTTCATTTTTATGCTGGGAGTTGTAGTCTTGCAACATCTGGAGGGCCAGTTTGAAGACTGCTGCTTTATACAATGGATGAAAAGGGCCACTATAGTACATCGCTACCCTGGACATACACTACAGCCGAAGGCTGTCCAGGCATGCTAGGAGTTGTAGTTGGGAAACACTGCACTACACACAGTATGACTAGTATACAAAGCCTCCATACTGTTCCAATGTGCAGGAAGCGAGTGACCTTCCCAAATTCAGCATGACCTGGACGCTGGGGGTCACATACGTCAGGGATGGCAGACGCCAGACTAAAAGGTTTGGATGTTGACCTACAGACCCTGTGAGCTTACGCTGCTTTTTATGTGTGCAGTAATATCTATACCCACCTTAGGTGCACGATTTAGTGCGGGGTTTGCAGCTGCAGATATAAAGGGGTACTCCAGTGGAAAACAAAATGTTTTTAAACCTACTCGTGCGATAAAGTTATACAGATTTGTAAATTACTTCTATTTAAAAATCTTACAAAATCTTAAGTTGTTGTGTAGTTCTTTCCAGTCTGACCACAGTGCTCTCTGCTGACACCTCTGTCTGTGTCCGGAACTGTCCAGAGCAGCATAGGTTTGCTATGGGGATTTTCTCCTGCTCTAGACAGTTCCTGATACGGACATCAGGTGTCAGCAGAGAGCACTGTGGTCAGACTGGAAAAAAAAAAAAAACTACACAACTTACTGGAGCATACAGCAGCTGATACGTACTGGAAGGATTAAGAACTTTATATAGAAGTAGTTTTCCAAACTGTATAACACCAGTAGAATTGAAAACCTTTGTTTTCCACCGGAGTGCCCTTTTAAAGGGGACCTGTGGGCAATATACATATATATTTATAGTGTGTGTGTGTGTGTGTATATATATATATATATATATATATATATATATATATATATATATATATATATATATAAAATAAAGGGCCATTGCTAGACATCTTATCCCCCTACCCATAGGATAGGGTATAAAATGTCTGATCACAGGGGTCCTGCCAAGGAGACCCCCACGATCTCCATGGAGAGGGGGCATGACAGCTGTCAGGATGCTGACCTGACTCGTTGGCTGTCTGGGCATGCTGGGAGTTGTAGTTTTGAGACACTAATTGGAAAATACTGGTCTGTGCATCATCCTGACCCATTTTCAGGCTTACAGGAGTGGAATACAAGTAGGCCGAAAATTTTATATATTTGTAATCAGCATTTTCAAACCTACTGTATTCAGAGGACTATAGATTTTGGGAGGTTTTTCTACTGTAAGGCTCCACACCACGATTTGGCCTTCCGATGCATAGATACGATTTCGGAAGCTCAAATCACCTGAAACTATCTGTGCAGGGACAGGTCCTGACCGATACAGAGCCATTAACTATTATGGGGCCGCGGACCCGATATAATCTGCTAGTGACCACCACCATCTGGTCATTTTCTCAGCACGTCAGATTTTTGACACCGACTGAAAATCTTTGCAGACCACAAGCTTCCGAAACCATATCTATGCATGGGAAGGCCAAATCGTGGTGTGAAGCCAGCCTAGATGAAACAAAAATAAACTTTTTCCTACCATCTTTCCTTTGAATTAGCCATTACTCGTATTGTTGTGGTCACATGACCCAGCTGCTGTATTGGAATGCATTAACAAAGCAGAGCTGAGATGAAACCAATGGCACTGCAGGAATAGAGGAGATTGGGCATTGTATAGGCCAGCGGTTTTCATTCCGTGTTCTGCAGGAGCCTGCAACAATGACCAGCCATGCTTCACTGTAACTTTACTAGCTGGGACTATGTACACACCCTGCCAGGAGGAGAGGCAGAGCCCCCGGCCATTCATTCTGCCAATAGCACTGCAGCAGGTGGGCAAGATGTCTGCCTCTCCTGTAAGTGCAACCAGCCCAAGCAGCAAACACAGTAACCATTAAGCAAGTGTGATCCATGTTTAGGTGGGTGTTTGCTTTAATACGTGAACACTGCTATCCCTGAGGGGAGAATGGAAGGTACACATTGTGGGGTTGGCTCAAACACAACGCTAGGCATGAGGGTAATTCACAAGGCTGGCGAGGGCTGGCAGGTTTACCACCACAATAGAGATTTACATTTTGGTAAACTCCACCAGATGTGTGCAAGTGCTTCATTCACAAGGGTCGACATTTATCCATTTTTTCTGTAGGTATCCGTTCCAACGCCATTTTGGAAGATTCTGAAATTAATATCCGGACATCGCTTTTGATTTCTTTTACTAACGTCATAAGGCCAGACCCGCCTGCAGAGGCGGCTGTATGAAACCACTCACTGTTGTAAAGTCATTACCAACAGAATACTGATCTGTGTGAACAAGACAATATTCAGGAATAGAAAAAGAATAGAAATAGAATCCAGCACCACCCTTATCATAGGGTGTATGCGGTATTACAGCTTGGTTCCACTTCAAATGGAATGGGGCTGTAATCTCTCACCCAAGACTGTTGGTGCTTTTTTTGGAAGAAATCAGCTCATTCTAATCCTGGATTACTCCTTTAATGATGTCTTAGTATCAGACACCAATTTGTACCACAGTACATGGGAAACTAGTGTTAGGCTGGGTTCACATCACATTTTTGTGATACTGTTTTCAATCTGTTTTTCTAAAGAAAACTATGGCAAAAAAACAGATGACACAGTATGGGGGAAAGTACACTGTATGAGTCATTAAACCGTATACTGTTTTTAAAACGGCATACAGTTCCGTCAATTTATAGAAAAAATACGTTTTGGAAGATGTCCATTTTTAATGGGAAGGGTCTTCGGTGGGGACTTTGCACATGCGCATTTGCATCCTTAAGTAAAAACCATATACGTTTTCCCATATGTAACGTATACATGTGCGTTTCCCATTTAAGTCCATGTTAAAAAAAACGTATGCGGTTGCAGTATGGTTTTTAAACTGATGTCAAAACAGTGGTTGACCACGATTTGGTCTCCGGTTTAAAAACCGTACTGCAACTACATATGCTTTTTTTTTTTTTAACATGGACGTCAATGGGAAACGCACATGTATACGGTTCCATACAGGAAACCATATATGGTTGTTATTTTGCACATGCACATTTGCATCCTAAAGTCCCCACCCAACACCCCTCCCATTAAAAATTGACAATTTTCAAAAAGGTATTTTTCTTCTATAAAAACTGACGGAACTGTATGCACTTTTTAAAACCCGTACAGTTTATTTTCCCATACTGTTCCATCCATTTTTTGCCATACGTTTTCTTTTGAAAAACGGTATAGCAAAAAACGTGATGTGAACCCAGCCTTAAACTTCAGTCAATGCATCTAAACCAGACATCTTGACCATTGACTGCTTTGGTCTACATAAGCTAGGTCTGCAGGTGCCTGGAAAAGCTGGATACAAACAAACACTGTCTTCCTAGACTTTTCTAGGCACCCAGAGCATTTTATACAGAACAAAACAATCAAGGCGCCCAAGTTAAGATTTACTGTAAGTTCACTGAACCCCATCAGGACCCACCGTGTGGAGGAGGAATATAAAGACCCAAATATTTT
The DNA here is from genome assembly GCF_029499605.1 of Hyla sarda. Taxonomy (NCBI): domain Eukaryota; kingdom Metazoa; phylum Chordata; class Amphibia; order Anura; family Hylidae; genus Hyla; species Hyla sarda. Next base: position 9,227,025 of record NC_079201.1, on the reverse strand, counting down.
TATTAAAATGTTTTTTTTATTTTATTTGGCCAACACGCCCAAACTTAAATATGATGGAATGCTTTTCGGGATCAGACGTTTCATACCTCTAGTGACAAAAAAACAAAAAAAAGTGTCATATGTTGCAATCTCAGAGGCTGTAGTCCCTTAGGACAAAAACACAAATGGCATTAAATGTATTAAAGTACCAGTGTTGATGAGGGGAAGGGTGGGGGCTGCATCCGGTGGGCACCTATATCAGGGAGGACCTCACACTGCATCAAATACTGAAAGCTGCCACAAGATACCCACAGACTATTAAAGGGCAGCATGGAAAAGGTGCTGAACTGGGGGGAGACATTACTGCATATAAAGCTCTAATTAGGGACCCCCCCAATTCTAATTAAGAGTGGCTGTGATGGGAGAGGAGGGGGCAGCCCTTATTCAGGTCACCGGCCATGCAAATTTGCACTCATTTAGTTTTATGACATTTACAATTAAAAAATAAAACGTAAAACAGGACATAACACAATACAGAAAGCGACAAGTGCCAAAACTTACATCAGGGCAAAAAATTACTGAAAAGTGTAAAAAAAAAAAAAAGAAAATTACACATATATATACGCATCACAGTGAAAAATAAACTCTGCAGACCATAACACATTAGGTCATGAAGCTCCCATACCACCTCCCGCCCCCCCATAAATTTTAAAGGACCCTAATGTACAGATTGGGACGAAGAGTTTCCCTGGATTTTTCAGAGCTCTGACAATGTAAAACATTCCTAGAAGTTTTTAATTTCCTCCCCTCCATCCACTCTTAGTGTCTTCTGGCTGCTGTGGACTTTAAGCTCATTGTCCCTTATAATTCGTCTTTTTTGTGGTCATCTTCGTCATCATCCAATTCTGGCTCGTCTGCCTCATCCAGGTCCTCGAGGTCCTGTAGACATTGCAAGAGTTAATAGATATTGAGACTGGGACCACACGTGTTAAAATTGGAGCAGCGTTTTCCGATCAGTATGCCTCCAGCTGTTGCAAAACTACAACTCCCAGCATGCCCAGACAGCTGTTGGCTGTCTGGGCATGCTGGGAGTTGTAGTCTTGCAACAGCTGGAGGCACCCTAAATGGGAAGTGCTGCTGTGGAGTTAGTCTGCAATAGACATCTTACCTCATCTGCTGCTACATCTTGTCCACCACTTGTCAAGAAGTTTGTAAAGCCATCTAGTGTTCTCTCCCCATTGTAGTCGACCACCTGGAACAGACCGGTTATGAGCCAAACCATATAAATCAGTGGTGTGGCCAAGATAAGTGTGGGATTAAAGGGATTATCCAACATAAGGTGACACTACTATTTACCTTTCATACAGTAATGACACTCTTTCCAAGTATCTGTGCTTGTGTTGGTGGCAAGTGGCCATTTCCTGTTTCTATGCCCTCCTTCCAACTACAATCCCCAGGAGCCCTTTTCTAGGTGGGAGGAGTCTTCTCTCTACCACACATCACCCCGCCCTTTGCAGCACAGCTAAGCTCACTTCCATGTGTGCTGTGCTTTAAACTACAATTCCCTGCAGCCCTGTGGAGAATCATCTTCACTGCTCTCATTGAAGCACAGACAGGCTCCCTTTCAACACCTGACTAGTGATGTAATGTCATGGGCCACACTGCAAGCTGGGAAAGGCCCGAGAAAACATCTTGTATACTGCTAAAAATTTAAAGGGGCAAAGATCACAGAATTGCAAGACCACCAACTTTACAGCCCCAGTAGCATAGTCAAAAAACAGCCTTTAACTTACCTTCCTCTCTGATCCCGCAGGAAAATATTTTAGTGTAGGGAAGCTGTGTATCTTGACTGCTTCGATTTCATTGGCTGTGGAATCCATTTTAGCAATGACAATGTTCTCATGGTCCTTGAACTTCTCCCCCAACTGGTCCCAGATTGGTGTCAGCTGCTTGCAGTGACCGCACCAGGGAGCATCTAAAGAGAAGATCCATCACTCAGTATCATTTTCTTTCCTGGGCAAACCAGAAATGAGCAGGAATGGAATTTTAGCCTTATACTCACAGAACTCAACAAATACATTCTTGTTCTCATCAAAGGCCACTTCTTCAAAGTTCTTTCCAACCAATACCCTGACAGGGGTCTTGTCCCAGTCCTCAGGGATTTCCTGGCTCATAAGATGGGGCTGTGTAGGAAGAGAAAATGAGTTGTCCAAACAGCCAAGTCTACTTTTGCCAACAAATTGTTATTCTCTCAATGCATATTAAGTGATTTGAATTTTTTTTTTTTAAATACATTTATGCTTTACACCCATTCTACAGCAGTCCTATACCCAATAGTTTCCATTTACACCAATAGCATTATGTTTCTACAGGTCATGTGCAATACGTGTCCATGTAGCAGACAGATCCTGACATCACAGTATGTACAGGTAGAAATGAGACATTAGGAATACTATGTAGAATACCGTCAGTGTTACCATAGCTAAGCAATTGTTTTGTCAGGAGCAGTAGAAGAGAGAAGAGCAGTGTCTAACAATTACATATTTTTTACTTTGATGCATTGTGAGAATAATTTTTTTTGCAAGTGTGTACAGAACCTTTATCTGGCACATTCTACAAAGCCCATTAAAACCCACTCTGCCCACTAAATATCAGTCATTGAGCACATGGACACTACAGAATATCCTGCCCTAGAGAAATCCAGCAGGTACTGCTGTAATGAGTCAACACCATGACAGACATGTGCCGGCCCCATTAAGAGCAATGGAGTTCTACACGATATTCCACCCTGAGAACATACATCTTAACCCCTTAAGGACTCAGCCCATTTTGGCCTTAAGGACTCAGACAATTTAATTTTTACGTTTTCATTTTTTCCTCCTCGCCTTCTAAAAATCATAACTCTTTTATATTTTCATCCACAGACTAGTATGAGGGCTTATTTTTTGCGTGACCAGTTGTCCTTTGTAATGACATCACTCATTATATCATAAAATGTATGGCGCAACCAAAAAACACTATTTTTGTGGGGAAATTAAAATGAAAAATGCAATTTTGCTAATTTTGGAAGGTTTTGTTTTCACGCCGTACAATTTCTGGTAAAAATGACATGTGTTCTTTATTCTGAGGGTCAATACGATTAAAATGATGCCCATTATTATATACTTTTATATTATTGTTGCGCTTAAAAAAAATCACAAACTTTTTAATCAAATTAGTACGTTTATAATCCCTTTATTTTGATGACCTATAACTTTTTTATTTTTCAGTATAAGCGGCGGTATGGGGGCTCATTTTATGCGCCATGATCTGTACTTTTTTTTGATACCACATTTGCATATAAAAAACTTAATAAATTTTTTATAATTTTTTTTAATAAAATGTATTAAAAAAGTAGGAATTTTGGACTTTTTAAAATTTTTTTCGTTCACGCCGTTCACCGTACGGGATCATTAACATTTTATTTTAATAGTTCGGACATTTACGCACGCGGCGATACCAAATATGTCTATAAAAAATGTTTTTTACGCTTTTTGGGGGTAAAATAGGAAAAAACGGACGTTTTACTTTTTTATTGGGGGAGGGGATTTTTCACTTTTTTTTTACTTTTACATTTTTTTTTACACTTGAATAGTCCCCATAGGGGACTATTCATAGCAATACCATGATTGCTAATACTGATCTGTTCTATGTATAGGACATAGAACAGATCAGTGTTATCGGTTATCTTCTGCTCTGGTCTGCTCGATCACAGACCAGAGCAGGAGACGCCGGGAGCCGCACGGAGGAAGGTGAGGGGACCTCCGTGCGGCGTTATGAATGATCGGATCCCCGCAGCAGCGCTGCGGGCGATCCGATCGTTCATTTTAATCGCGAACTCCCGCAGATGCCGGGATCTGTATTGATCCCGGCACCTGAGGGGTTAATGGCGGACGCCCGCGAGATCGCGGGCGTCGGCCATTGCCGGCGGGTCCCTGGCTGCGATTAGCAGCCGGGATCAGCCGCGCATGACACGGGCATCGCTCCGATGCCCGCGGTTATGCTTAGGACGTAAATGTACGTCCTGGTGCGTTAAGTACCACCTCACCAGGACGTACATTTACGTCCTGCGTCCTTAAGGGGTTAAAGGAGTAGTGCAGTGAAACAGGATAGGGTATAAGTTCTAGATTGGCAGGGGGTCGGACAGGAAGACCGCTGGGACTCCCACGATCTCCTGGACAGGAACCTGGCATTCTGACAGAAGCTGCTGTTCCGACCCCTGCAGAAAGCTGCGGCCGACACTCTCCCTCCATGTATCTCTCTACAGAACTCCTTTAGTTCGTTAAGCAAAGTTTGGAATTTAAGTTTCTGCCAAAGAAATTCAGCAATATGCCAAGTACAGCAGAATCCCATTGGAAACAATGGGAGACTGCTGCACTGGAAATTCCAGCGTGCAAAGGGCAGTATATTCACATGTCAGAAATTTAGATTGCACAGAGTCTCAGTCATTGAGTTATAAGCTGGAAGTGTGGCAGCTCTCACCGGCTCATTCGTGCCATAGACTAAAGCAATTAAAGAGTCAGATTTGATTGACAGCCAGAGAGGGGTGCAGAATGCCCAACTCACTACAGCAATGGGTTTCGGGACTGAGAGTCACTGTGATCTTAAATTTGACATGTCAAAGTGCTCAAGTGATTAACACTTTATGCATTAAGGCAATGCAAACAGATGGCACCTTGACTTTTCCCTCCAAGAAACGGTTACAGAAATCCTTGATCTTCTCAGCTGAGAGGTCATCAGACTCCGGCTTGTACTTGGTCATCTCCTCCTCCAGGGTGATCAGTCTCACAGCCGGGCATTCTTCCTTTTTCAATCCGAAAAATTCCAGAATACGTTGGTTGTCCGTGTGGTCGCTATCTATGAAGATGAAGAGGATCTGGCAGAAAAAGAAACTGCAGCTGTTAATTGCACAACTAGATTACTATGTTTGCCCTGTGTCTCCAGCTGGATTGGCCATCACTCCATTTAATGCAGTGCTTCCCCAACAGGTATGCATCCAGCTGTTGCAAAACTACAACTCCCAGCATGCCCGGACAGCCTTTGGCTGTCCGGGCATGCTGGGAGTTGTAGTTTTGCAACAGCTGGAGGCACCCTGGATAGTTGCTGGACGTTGTAGTCTTGCAACACCTTTGTCTACAACTACACCAATGCTTACCTTTCCCTTGAAGCTTTCAGCTGCTTTCTTAAAGTTGTCCAGTTTGTCTTGGTAGTCAGGCAGACTCTTTGGCAGGAACTGCAGAATGTGTGTCTTAATCTCCCCACCGAAGATCTTTGGTGCTGTCTAAACATTTTAGAAAAATTTTTATTTTACACATTTTAAATTCTAATATTATATACATTTTAAATTCTAAGTTATAATTAAAAATGTATAAAAATATTTAATAATATTTTATACACATTTTTATTAATATTTTATACACATTTTTAATTATAATATTTTATATACATTATAATTCGAGCTGAGCTAACTTACAGTAAATTCGATTCGTTATGAACTTCTCGGCTCGGGAGTTGATGACTTTTCCTGCATAAATTAGTTCAGCTTTCAGGTGCTCCGGAAAAGGTGGATACAGTCCTAGAAGACTTTCCTAGGACTGTATCCACCTTTTCCAGCCCACAGAAGCACCTGAAGGCTGAACCAATTTACGCAGGATAAGTCATCAACTGTTGAGCCGAGAAGTTCGTGATGAATCGAATTTACTGTAAGTTCGCTCATCTATTATAATATTTTATTTTAACACACACACACACACACACTTTCCTTCACATTGAAAGGACAGATTTGGGAATTTGGTAGGGATAGAAATGATACTGTATGTTTCAATGAATTGTATTTTTAATGACAATGTTTTTAAGTGTGTACATTACATTTTTATAGAATAAATAAAAATTTTTATATTTTAAAAATATTATGCCTGGGCCCCACCACCAACATTAGCAAAACTATTCAGCGGCCATGAGGCCCTGACTGCAGCCACAGAGCTCAGTTGTCTCCCAATATACTTTAGTGCAGGGTCATGTTTCTCTTACCTGTTCAGTAAACTCAATGACCAAAGGCAGCTGGTTAGATCTTAAGAAGTTTAGGAAGCTTTCCTTTGTTAGTTCCCCATCATAGTTGTTCCTTCCTTCATCGAACTGTAAGGAAGAGAATTAATTGTTTCAAGTTCACTAGTATAAGCAGCAACTGACTTAACCCCCTGATGAAGCCTTAGTGAGAAATGTACGTCGGGTGTGGTTTTAGACAGCACGCATGGCAGGTATACACTTTGTTTTTGCCTCTCGTGTTTCTTTGTAGCAAAGCATCTCCATATTTACATATTATCTTTGTCGTTTTGTCCAGCTATAGCTTCTTCACATGGTTCCTTGGATATCTTTTTTGCTGTGGTCGACACGTATTGGTTACAATAATGTGTGAACTGCTACCATTCGCCAGTCTTCTGTGCTTGTAACCCGTGTGCCTCATTTCTTACCATGTCCCCTTTAACAGAGGTTTTTACAAAGATTTGTAACATTTTGTATATTACTTTGTGACTGGCGTCTTTGGTGGGGGATTGATTTTTAACCAGATGTAAGGAAAAGTAAGCTGGGACTAAACCAAGTAGTTCTGGAAAGACAGACAAGGGATGCTTATCTAACAGGGTTACCTACATTCTTAATTATACTAGAAAACTTTAAAGTGCCAGTATTAAATAGCCTTTGCATACACTGCCCATAGGTCACAAGGAGACAGACAATGCCATTCAGTTGCCTAATGTCCTGTCATACATTGATCTAACCTGGAGATGTGCCAGGGGCAGTTCAGATGAAACACAGAACACCCCCTTCTCACATTTCCTGGTAAGTTCTTAGAAGCAAACAGTCTAAAAGCATTAAGCAAGCCCCGGAGAACAGATCCGGTATGTACAAAATCTCAGCTGCTGTTCACATGTTGGCTCTCAGATACTAAGTGTTTATTTTTATTTTTTTAACACATCCTCTGATCTGTAGGGTTTTTATCAGCTGAAATCCACCACATTTTCCATGGAAACCTTAGTAAATATGTTGGGTTTTTGAGAAAATGTCAGGAACAGGCCCCTTTTTGGTGACCACACCCCCTTTCCCCTTTTTCAGGTTCCTGTATCCAGGAAAAAAATAAAATAAATGTATCGAACCGTATCTATAGACACTTCATTGTAAGTGGTATGCCAACCGTAGCATCAGGTTGTGTACGTTTTGCATCATTTACCTGTTTATACTGTTTTTACCTGTACACAAAAACCATAGTCTACTACGGTTGTGTGTCCCGGTGAAAAGCCGGATACAACCCATATATGGTTATTTTAAAATGGGAGTTCTATGGTAACCGTTAGAGATGAGTGAACTTACAGTAAATTCGATTCGTCACGAACTTCTCGGCTCGGCAGTTGATGACTTATCCTGCATAAATTAGTTCAGCCTTCAGGTGCTCCGGTGGGCTGGAAAAGGTGGATGGTGTCCTATGAAAGTCTTAGGACTGTATCCACCTTTTCCAGCCCACGGGAGCACCTGAAAGCTGATTTAATTTATACAGGATAAGTCATCAACTGCCGAGCCGAGAAGTTCGTGACGAATCAAATTTACTGTAAGTTCACTCATCTCCAGTAACTATGTGCGTACAGTTACATCCGGTTTTCACAATGCGGTCTCATTTTTTGGGGAAATTCAATTAAAAAAACGAACTTTATTTAAAATGTTAACAAACAAGAAATTAACAAACAAAACTAAGTTTCCTTCAAGGAAAACTTATTAAAACTTATGCAAACGGGCATCAGTTTTCAAACTGTATACAGTTTAAAAATGTGAGGAGGCATATACGGTTGCATACGTTTCAGTCCAGGTTTGTAGACTTTTGTACAGAAACGGGACCTGCAAAAACGAAATGTGAATGCAGCCTTAGCCGGGTTTTTCTTCCATTCTGGCGCAGACAATTTCTGGCGCAATGCACCAGAATCTGGCGCACAACCCGACAAAACATATCGGGTTTGCAATAGTAAGTGTGGGCTGTTGTGTACTGAAGCTGTTTATAGTAGATCCGGACACGCATGTGAACAGATCAGCAGAATTCTCCAAGACAACATTAGGCCAACTATTTGTAGTAATTGAAAGTTAATACCTTCTTGAAGAGGACGGCCTCATTGTCCTTCTGAACTTCATACTTTGAGAATGCCGCCTCACTTGACGTGATCCCAAATGGAATGTCATCCACAGCCTCTGCTGCCTGCAGGAACATCTTGGCTAGGTCAGATGTTTCGTCCTGTGGGAAATTAGAGAAAAAAAAATAAAAATGAAAATGAAATAAAAAAAAAACACACATCTCACTTTCAATATCCCTAATGTGCCATTCTCTAAATTGGTTCTCAAAATGTAAAAAAAAAACTTTCCTATCCACAGCATTAGAATCTGACCACTTACAATTGGGGTCAGCAGAATGACTGGTGTAGGAATAAGGGGCCTCTGTCCTCGTGATTGAGGGGAATCTGGAAAGTCAGACCCCCTGACTTGACCACAGGATAGGTAACGTTTTCCCAACCAGGGTGCCTCTAGCTGTTGCAAAACTACAACTCCCAGCATGCCCAGACAGCCTTCGGCTGTCTGGGCATGCTGGGAGTTGTAGTTTTGCAACAGCTGGAGGCACCCTGGTTGGGAAACACTGAGATAGGTAATAAGTGGCTGAACTCTGAGGATATACTGCGGTGTACTGTGCAGGCAGTCTACATCTTTATACAATGCAGAAAAAGTGACCACCTCAAATCATTCTGCAGAAAAAGCTCCGAGTCTGGGGTCCAAACTTTCTGCAGCAGAAAGTCAGCCGAGAAAGTTCTGTAGTGTTAAAGGGTCCTTAGAGGTAGGCAAAAGTTATCCCTCCGGCAGAAAAAAAAAAAAAAAAAGTTCTCCCTCTGGTAAGCCTACATGTAAGAGGGGCTGGAAACCTGGCCAATATATTTAGAGATGAGCGAATTTACAGTAAATTTGATTCGTCACGAACTTCTCGGCTCGGCAGTTTATGACTTTTCCTGCATAAATTAGTTCAGCTTTCCGGTGCTCCGGTGGGCTAGAAAAGGTGGATACAGTCCTAGGAAAGAGTCTCCTAGGACTGTATCCATCTTTTCCAGTCCATCGGAGCACCTGAAAGCTGAACTAATTTATGCAGGATAAAGTCATCAACTGCCGAGCCGAGAAGTTCTTGACGAATCGAGTTTACTGTAAATTCGCTCATCTCTAAATATAGTCTTAAAAGGTGTTGTACAGGATTAGGAAAACAGATGATTTACTTCACATTTATCAAAAAGGATATAGGTTAATAGTAGAGATGAGCGAACTTACAGTAAATTCGATTCGTCACGAACTTCTCGGCTCGGCAGTTGATGACTTATCCTGCATAAATTAGTTCAGCTTTCAGGTGCTCCCGTGGGCTGGAAAAGGTGGATACAGTCCTAGGACTCTTTCCTAGGACTGTATCCACCTTTTCTAGCCAACCGGAGCACCTGAAAGCTGAATTTATGCAGGAAAAGTCATCAACTGCTGAGCTGAGAAGTTGGTGACGAATCGAATTTACTGTAAGTTCGCTCATCTCCAGTTAATAGCTTACATCTAAGCAAGCTTTAATGGGAGTGGCTTAGTAAAAACCTGCAACAATTTTAAGTTGTCACGAATGATTAATCAGCAACTACTGCAAAAGTAAAAGCTCCTTTAAGAACTAAGGCATCAGTCACATCAGCATCATGAAGTTCTGTTCTAGAGCTCAGAAGAGCAGCCGATAACCGTGGTGGGATGGAGGGTGTCACAATTACCACCGGATCCCAACAGGCCCCGCACCCTCTGAATAGGGTCCATCAGGGTTCTGTTATTTTTCAAGACTTGAGCAGGATCTTCTATCCACTGCAGCCAATATCAGCTAATGGCGCTCCATAACAGAGCTTCGAACACCGATGTAAACATAGCTTTAAAGGGGTACTCCGCTCCCCAGCTTCCACAAAATTCCACCTCACACCGGAACATTGAGTTCCTGGATGCGGTGTGCGGCCTTCAGTGTTCACACCCGCCACCTCGTTCCGTCATATGATGCCACATCCTGCCCCCTCAATGCAAATCTATGGGAGGGGGCATGACGGCCGTCGCACCCCCTTCCCATAGACCATTGATGGGGCAGGCCGTGACGTCACGAGGGGGTGGACCTGAACACTGAAGGCCGCACACAGAGTCTAGGAACTCAGTGTTCCGGTGTTAGGTGGAATTTTGCGGATGCTGGGAGCGGAGTAACCCTTTAAGACAGGTACAGACTACAACGATACTTACCTGGTCCTGTTCCATGCTGTGGTCCTCACGCTGCATTTCCCATTCCGTGGCTGACTTGAAACATGGGCAGAGCTTAGTGACATCATTGCTGCCGTTGTCTGCTAGCAGCGGTGACGTCACTGCGCTCCACGTCAGCCCAAGAACAATAGATACGCCAGAAGATTGTGGGAGAAGCACAGCAAGGAACGGGACCAGTTCAGTATTTGTCAGTGACCCCTGAACTACATGTCTGTACTGAGATTAGTGCTGGTCACACTGATAAGATTTCCTTGAAGTCTGGACTGAGACTGATCAATAAAGATTTGACATGTCAAATTTTCTTCTTCTAAAACCAGGAACAGATTACAGAGGGAATACATTTTTTTATTTTTTTTTATTTAGCTCACCTTAAAGAAACCAATAACCGCAACTTCACTGGATTCAATCAATGCGGCCACAGCAGCTTCGTCAGCCAGAGTGGTAGCAGCCGGACCGGTACGTTTCTTCAGCCAGTTGATGATGTCGGCCGCCTCCCTGCCAGCTGTAAGGAAGACTGGTATTAAATGCCCAATTCCTGAAAACACTTGTAAAGCCCATTCCCACCACAGTGCTCGCCAACTAGGATGCCTCCAGCTGTCTGGACATGCTGGGAGTTGTAGTTTTGCAACAGCTGGAGGCACCCTGGTTGGGAAACAGCTCCAGCTATTCAGAAATTGAACAAGGCCTTTACCTGAATACTCTTTAGGTGAAGATTTATCTCCATTTTTAAAAAATTTGATGGTTGGATACCCTCGAACGCCAAACTCTTGCGCCAACTCTGATTCTTCCGTGGCGTCTACCTTGGCCAAACGGATTTTTGAACCTTCCTCTTTTAGTTTCTTAGCAGCCTTCTCGTATTCTGGAACGAGCGCCTTGCAGTGTCCACACCAGGGAGCATCTAAGAGAATAGATAGATATGTTAAAAAAAAATATATATAGAAAAATTATAAATAAGTTATATATTTTAAAAAAATAAAAAATATCTACATTTTTATATATAAATAAAGTTATATATATTTTTATAATATATAAATGAAAGTTATATAAAAAAAAAAATGTACCGTATTTTTCGCCGTATAAGACGCACTTTCTTCCCCAAAACTGGGGGGAAAAAAGTTGGTGCGTCTTATGCGGCAAATAGACCCCTATCGCGGGGGCCCCTGCGGCCATCAACGGCCGGGACCTGCGGCTAATACAGGACATCAACGATTGCGGTGATGCCCTGCATTAAGCCTTCAGACGCGGAGATCAAAGCTGACCGCCGTGTCTGAAGGGAAAGTGACACTAACTTGGCTGTTCGGGACCGCCGCGATTTCACCACAACAGTCCCGAACAGCCCGACTGAATAGCCAGGTTAGTGCTTACAGGACACCGGGAGGGACCTTACCTGCCTCCTCTGTGTCTTCTCCGTTCAGGGATCCCCTGTATGGCCGGCGCTCTCCTTCCTCGTCATCGCGTACGTGCATCGGCGTGCGTAACGACGTGATGGCGGTGACGGAGAGCGAGGATACCCGGCCGGCAGAAGAGACGTTCGAGCGGCAAGGACACGGCGACAACGATTGAGCGACAGCCAGGGCAGTGGTGACGGGTCCGGAGCGGCGGGGACACGCGAGTATTACCTCCTATGCAGTGGTCTTCAATCTGCGGACCTCCAAATGTTGCAAAACTACAACTCCCAGCATGCCCGGACAGCCAACGGCTGTCCGGGCATGCTGGGAGCTGTAGTTTTGCAACATCTGGAGGTCCGCAGATTGACAACCACTATTGGGTTCAAAATCTTTTTTTAGATTTTTCACCTATAAATTGGGTGAGTCTTATACGCCGGTGCGTCCTATAGGGCGAAAAATACGGTATGTATAAATTAAATGAACTAATATTTTATAAATTTATATATAATTTTTTTTACATATAATTTGTTTAATTTATATTTGTATTTTTTATATTTCCACATAAAAATACTAATTCTAGATAAAAACACTAAATCTACTTTCATAGGACGGGAGTGACAGATCGAGGAGCTCAGATCCTCCTATGAATGGTTTAGTTAAAGCTGCCGTGGCAGAGGACCAGACGTGCCCAACATTAAACACTCATTAGGCGCATTACACAGGGCGGACATTGCAGAAGATGGCTTTATTTTAATGCCCAGTCCTAAAAAAAGGCAGGACAGCTGTGCACAACAAGTTTGTCTATCCCTCAGAGACCGGGCATAACTCGCATCACCGCGCCACAAATAGTGCTCGTGTTATAGGGGGCTAAAGTATCAGCAATTGGTTAATGGGGTCCGTGTCTCCCCCTCACTGCTGTACATCTGGGTAAAAAGGACGAGACTAGTCGATTCCATTGATCTTTACTTCCTCCAAACACTTTAGATGTCATAATCGCAATTGATTGCAGCATCTTTAGTGTTTCCCAGAGTTGATCCAAAACTACAACTCCCAGCACACACCATAGCTAAGATGATAGCCAGCAGTACACGCACCGATAATTCCTCCCTTACTTCTCTGGGCAAACACCACATCACATCCTGGGCTGATTTACCTCAGTTTTTCACAACCAGTGTGCCTCCAGCTATTGCAAAACTACAACTCCCAGCATGCCCAGACAGCCAAAGGCTGTCTGGGCATGCTGGGAGTTGTAGTTTTGCAACAACTGGAGGACCAACTCTGGAAACTACTCAAGATGCTGCAATCAATTACAGTCATCTCCATCCGTGTGTCCGTCTCAATCACTGTCCCCTTATTCCCTGTGTGTCAGTAATTACTTTCCCCTCATCTCACATTTGTCTTAAGTGTCCCTTCCTCTATGCTACGCGTCACTATCATTACTGTCCCCACATCTTCTCCAATGTGTCACTGTCATTAGTGTCCCACCCCATGTGTGTCACAGCCATTACTGTCCCCTCATCTCATATTTCTCTTAAGTGTCCCTTCCTCTATGCTACGTGTCACCATCATTACTGTCCCCTCATCTTCTCCAATGTGTCACTGTCCCTTCCCCCCCCCCCCCCATGTGTCACAGCCATTACTGTCCCCTTTGTGCATCATCTCTGTCAAAGTTCCTACACCGATCCCCTGTTCTCCAGTATTCAGAATCGGATTTCTTCAGTCAGAACCCAGATGTCAAATGACTGTTGTAGCCAATCAGCAGCCTTGCTGTAATGCTCCATACTCCTGAATGGCCGTGGCGGTCAGGGGGGGCAATTTCAACCATTTTATTATTATGGGGGGGAGGGGGAAGCCCATTTATACTTTTAAGACCATTTTTATACACACTTAGGGTACCATTCTAATAGGGATCGTCCGATAGATTTTTTAGGGCAGATACCGATAATCTGTGACCTTTCAGGCTGATATACCGGAATATCTGTATAAGTTATTGGCCAAGGTATCGGCTATCACCCCCCCCCCCCCCCCCCCACAGAAGCAGTTGCAGATCAATGATTTAAAACTGGCGCTTTAAATCAATTAACTGCAGCGGCTTTTGCGGTTCCAGAGACCACCACTGCCGCCCGCCCTCCCCCTGCCTGTCCTGGAGTCCAGCCACCACTGCCCCATCCCCGGTTTTATAATTTTCTGTTCCCAGGGGCTGGGGTCCGCGCTACTTCTGGAGGCATCCTGAGTGGTCACTGTGCGCAGAACGTCGCAGGAGCCAGAAGTAGCGCAGACCCTGGGCCCAGGCAATTATAAAACCGGCGATGGGGGAGGCAATGGGGCAGCGGCGGCATTATCGGCATATCAGCAAGTAATTGCCGATACTGATAATGTCCAAAATCATGAACATCGTCCGATAATATCGGCTAAACCGATAATCGGTTGATCCCCACATTAAGCATAATTTTGATTTCATGTACTGATCAGAACTATCAGGGATCAGCTTGTACAGCCTTGCCTGAGACAGACCATACAAAAAGGACTACTTTCTAAATATGGGGAGGATCCCAGCATTCGGACCGCCCTCAGACACCTATCCCCAATCTGGATAGGGTAGGGGAATAACAGATCTTTAAGCCTCCATAGGAGAAAGAATCCTTATAATGGCCAATTGCTTCCTCTGTACAACGATATACTGATCAGCGATCTGCTTATATGGGAAGAGCAACAAGCTGCAGTTAGGGGGTAAAGAGACGCCAGTAGACCCCAAAAATCTCACTACGGGGGTCCAGTGGGAGTTCTGAACCCACCAGCAACAGTCATTCCAGCTTTTTAGATGCAGCGATCAGCATTGATTTCCACATTGAAAGGTTAATGGCAGATGTGACGTAATGGTGACCATCAATGGCAACAATTATTGGCAAGTCCCAGCTGCTGATAGCAGCCAGTACTCACCATCTATCCACTGAATAAAAAGCTTCATGGTGTGTGCGCTAGGGATCGACCGATATCGTTTTTTAGGGCCGATACCGATAATCGGTGGAGGTTAGGGCCGATAGCAGGTAACTTATACAGATATTCCGGTATAAGTTATCTTATCCCCCCGCGACACCGCTGCAGATCATTGATTTAAAGCGGGCGTTTTAAATCAATGAACTGCTGCGGCTTTTGCGGTGCCATAGACCGCCGCCACCACCCGCTTCTCTCCCCCTGCCTGTTCGGGGGTCCCGAGTCTTATTCACCGCCACCGCCCCTCCCCCCCTCTTGCCCGCACCGCTCCCCCCACCGCTGCACTGCTTCACGTCCCCCTACCGCCCCACTGCCTCCCCATCCCCGGTTTTATAATTACCCGTTCCCGGGGTCCACTCTACATCTGGCTCCGTCCTCCTGAGCTGTCACTGTGCGCAGTGATGGTGACGTCATGTCAGTCGCCATTGCACACAGTGTAACGCAGGACGCAGCAGGAGCCAGAAGTAGCATGGACCCCGGCAACAGGTAATTATAAAACCGGGGATGTGGGAGGCAATGGGGCCTGGCCGTGGTGCATTATCGGCAAGGTAATTGCCGATACCGATAATGCCCAAAATAGTGATTATTGGCCGATAATCGGTCGATCCCTAGTGTGCGCACCCACCATACTCCTGTGTTTTCTTCAGGACATTGCAGACTAGGACTATACCTAGGAAAACTGTGCAATTACCTGACCCCAATATTTAAAGGGGGTCAACTACTGCTCTGCGTTATTCCATGATCAGCGTGCTCGCACACCAAGTTTTTGCTATACAGTTCCCCTATACAGTTTCAAGTTAAAAACCGTACGGAACCGTATAGAAAACCGTACGCATTGACTTAACATTGTAAACCGTATGTCAAATGCATCATCCGGTTTAGTCCGTTTTGCATCCTATACAGTTTTGTCCTTTTTGTTAACTCGCACCCAAAACCGTAGACTACCACGCTTTTTGGTCTGGGTGAAAAAAAAAAAAACTATTAAACCGTAAAAGTTTTTTTTAACATGGAAGTCGATGGGAACCGTATGTGCATATTGTTCCATACGGTTTTTGACTTTGTACAGTTTTTTTTCTTGGAATCTCAATCAAACAAGTAAAACTTTATTCAAAATGGAGTGAAAAGTTAGACGTTTATGTTTTTCTTAAAAACTGATGCAACCGGATATAATTCGTCATTCATACGGTAAATTTTTTTAACCGTATATGGGTTGAAATTTGTACACACGTTGCGATACAGTTTAGTCCAGTTATGAGGAATCCTTTTTTTTATCAAAAGCTGATACGGGAACTGTACTGCAATAAAGTCATCGTGTAGCAACCGAACATCGACCTATACTCCCAACCTGGATAGATTTGCCAGGTATAGGGATGGTTTCCTGAAAATAAAGAGTCAAAATGAAGAGTCATTGGGGAGATTTATCAAAACCTGTGAAGAGGAAAGTTTGTCCAGTTGCCCATAGCAACCAGATCGCTTCAGGATCTCAAAAATCCGGTTGCTATTGGCAACTTTTCCTCCGGACAGGTTTTGATAAATCTCCCCCATTGTGTACGAGGAACAATGACAATACCCGACCTGCCATCAAGTCATGGCCCAGGCGCCAGGTGTAGATCCTGTTAGAAGCAGTTCTGCAACATTAGACAAAGAGCAAAGCTGTATGCCAGCAGTACACACACAGATAATTCCTCCCTTACTTCTCTGGCCAATCACAGCACAACACATACTGCACTGATTATTTCCATCAGTGTTTCCCCAACCAGGGAGCCTCTAGCAGTTTCAAATCTACAACTCCCAGCATGCCCGGACAGCCTTCGGCTGTCCGGGCATGCTGGAAGTTGTAGTTTTGCAACACTTTATGGAATAAGTCACTAGAATTTTCTTCCTTTATACGTACGCTGTGGCGAGATCCTTTTTGCTGTATAAATGGTGGCTCCTGACTGATTCACACCGTACATTGGAGTATTCCTACAGGTGCTGCTCCCCCCCCCTATTGCTTCGTGTGTAGAGACAACTACTTGGTGGTTACACGATGGACGGGTTTATTCTGATTTTATTAAGTGACGACATAATGTTCTGTCATCATCGTGATTGGTCAGACCTTGGGTGATTGTGAGCGAGACAGTGCAGAGTTATTTCCCCCCCCACCCCCCCCCCCCAACTGTACACAGACATCCATATTTACTTAAGGGGGGGGGTTCCCTGTTGGGTCATGTGGAGGAATTACATTTATGGGTAAACAGCAGCCAGAACCTCAACAATCAAAGGAGTGAGGCTCATCCCTATAGTGGGAGGTCTCATTCCTGAGGGGTCAGCTCTGCATGTTCCCTATAGGGGCTGCTCCTCCCTCAGCCCTGCAGGTTCCCTATAAGGGGGCACACTCCTCCCTCATCTCTGCAGGTTCCCTATAGGGGGCGCTCTGAAGTGTCAGCCCTTCAGGTTTCCTATAGGGGGCACACTCCTCCCTCACCTCTGCAGGTTTCCTATAGGGGGCACACTCCTCCCTCACCTCTGCAGGTTCCCTATAGGGGGCGCTCTGAAGTGTCAGCTCTTCAGGTTCCCTATAGGGGGCTCTGAAGTGTCAGCTCTTCAGGTTCCCTATAGGGGGCGCTCTGAAGTGTGAGCTCTTCAGGTTCCCTATAGGGGGCACACTCCTCCCTCACCTCCGCAGGTTCCCTATAGGGGGCACACTCCTCCCTCACCTCCGCAGGTTCCCTATAGGGGGCACACTCCTCCCTCACCTCCGCAGGTTCCCTATAGGGGGCACACTCCTCCCTCACCTCTGCAGGTTCCCTGTAGGGGGCACACTCCTCCCTCACCTCTGCAGGTTCCCTGTAGGGGGCACACTCCTCCCTCACCTCTGCAGGTTCCCTGTAGGGGGCACACTCCTCCCTCACCTCTGCAGGTTCCCTGTAGGGGGCACACTCCTCCCTCACCTCTGCAGGTTCCCTGTAGGGGGCACACTCCTCCCTCATCTCTGCAGGTTCCCTATAGGGGGCACTCTGAAGTGTCAGCCCTGCAGGTTTCCTATAGGGGGCACTCTGAAGTGTCAGCCCTGCAGGTTTCCTATAGGGGGCGCTCTGAAGTGTCAGCCCTGCAGGTTTCCTATAGGGGGCGCTCTGAAGTGTCAGCCCTGCAGGTTCCCTATAGGGGGCGCTCTGAAGTGTCACCTCTGCAGGTTCCCTGTAGGGGGCACACTCCTCCCTCACCTCTGCAGGTTCCCTGTAGGGGGCACACTCCTCCCTCACCTCTGCAGGTTCCCTATAGGGGGCACACTCCTCCCTCACCTCTGCAGGTTCCCTATAGGGGGCACACTCCTCCCTCACCTCTGCAGGTTCCCTATAGGGGGCACACTCCTCCCTCACCTCTGCAGGTTCCCTATAGGGGGCACACTCCTCCCTCACCTCTGCAGGTTCCCTATAGGGGGCACACTCCTCCCTCACCTCTGCAGGTTCCCTATAGGGGGCACACTCCTCCCTCACCTCTGCAGGTTCCCTATAGGGGGCACACTCCTCCCTCACCTCTGCAGGTTCCCTATAGGGGGCACACTCCTCCCTCACCTCTGCAGGTTCCCTATAGGGGGCACACTCCTCCCTCACCTCTGCAGGTTCCCTATAGGGGGCACACTCCTCCCTCACCTCTGCAGGTTCCCTATAGGGGGCACACTCCTCCCTCACCTCTGCAGGTTCCCTATAGGGGGCACACTCCTCCCTCACCTCTGCAGGTTCCCTATAGGGGGCACGCTCCTCCCTCACCTCTGCAGGTTCCCTATAGGGGGCACGCTCCTCCCTCACCTCTGCAGGTTCCCTATAGGGGGCACGCTCCTCCCTCACCTCTGCAGGTTCCCTATAGGGGGCACGCTCCTCCCTCACCTCTGCAGGTTCCCTATAGGGGGCACGCTCCTCCCTCACCTCTGCAGGTTCCCTATAGGGGGCACGCTCCTCCCTCACCTCTGCAGGTTCCCTATAGGGGGCACGCTCCTCCCTCACCTCTGCAGGTTCCCTATAGGGGGCACGCTCCTCCCTCACCTCTGCAGGTTCCCTATAGGGGGGCACGCTCCTCCCTCACCTCTGCAGGTTCCCTATAGGGGGCACGCTCCTCCCTCACCTCTGCAGGTTCCCTATAGGGGGCACACTCCTCCCTCACCTCTGCAGGTTCCCTATAGGGGGCACACTCCTCCCTCACCTCTGCAGGTTCCCTATAGGGGGCACACTCCTCCCTCACCTCTGCAGGTTCCCTATAGGGGGCACACTCCTCCCTCACCTCTGCAGGTTCCCTATAGGGGGCACACTCCTCCCTCACCTCTGCAGGTTCCCTATAGGGGGCACACTCCTCCCTCACCTCTGCAGGTTCCCTATAGGGGGCACACTCCTCCCTCACCTCTGCAGGTTCCCTATAGGGGGCACACTCCTCCCTCACCTCTGCAGGTTCCCTATAGGGGGCACACTCCTCCCTCACCTCTGCAGGTTCCCTATAGGGGGCACACACCTCCCTCACCTCTGCAGGTTCCCTATAGGGGGCACACTCCTCCCTCACCTCTGCAGGTTCCCTATAGGGGGCACACTCCTCCCTCACCTCTGCAGGTTCCTATAGGGGGCACACTCCTCCCTCACCTCTGCAGGTTCCCTATAGGGGGCACACTCCTCCCTCACCTCTGCAGGTTCCCTATAGGGGGCACACTCCTCCCTCACCTCTGCAGGTTCCCTATAGGGGGCACACTCCTCCCTCACCTCTGCAGGTTCCCTATAGGGGGCACACTCCTCCCTCACCTCTGCAGGTTCCCTATAGGGGGCACACTCCTCCCTCACCTCTGCAGGTTCCCTATAGGGGGCACACTCCTCCCTCACCTCTGCAGGTTCCCTATAGGGGGCACACTCCTCCCTCACCTCTGCAGGTTCCCTATAGGGGGCACACTCCTCCCTCACCTCTGCAGGTTCCCTATAGGGGGCACACTCCTCCCTCACCTCTGCAGGTTCCCTATAGGGGGCACACTCCTCCCTCACCTCTGCAGGTTCCCTATAGGGGGCACACTCCTCCCTCACCTCTGCAGGTTCCCTATAGGGGGCACACTCCTCCCTCACCTCTGCAGGTTCCCTATAGGGGGGCACACTCCTCCCTCACCTCTGCAGGTTCCCTATAGGGGGCACACTCCTCCCTCACCTCTGCAGGTTCCCTATAGGGGGCACACTCCTCCCTCACCTCTGCAGGTTCCCTATAGGGGGCACACTCCTCCCTCACCTCTGCAGGTTCCCTATAGGGGGCACACTCCTCCCTCACCTCTGCAGGTTCCCTATAGGGGGCACACTCCTCCCTCACCTCTGCAGGTTCCCTATAGGGGGCACACTCCTCCCTCACCTCTGCAGGTTCCCTATAGGGGGCACACTCCTCCCTCACCTCTGCAGGTTCCCTATAGGGGGCACACTCCTCCCTCACCTCTGCAGGTTCCCTATAGGGGGCACACTCCTCCCTCACCTCTGCAGGTTCCCTATAGGGGGCACACTCCTCCCTCACCTCTGCAGGTTCCCTATAGGGGGCACACTCCTCCCTCACCTCTGCAGGTTCCCTATAGGGGGCACACTCCTCCCTCACCTCTGCAGGTTCCCTATAGGGGGCACACTCCTCCCTCACCTCTGCAGGTTCCCTATAGGGGGCACACTCCTCCCTCACCTCTGCAGGTTCCCTATAGGGGGCACACTCCTCCCTCACCTCTGCAGGTTCCCTATAGGGGGCAGCTCCTGCCCGGTCAGCCCTGCAGGTTCCCTATAGGGGGCGCTCTGAAGGGTCAGCCCTGCAGGTTCCCTATAGGGGGCGCTCTGAAGGGTCAGCCCTGCAGGTTCCCTATAGGGGGCGCTCTGAAGGGTCAGCCCTGCAGGTTCCCTATAGGGGGCGCTCTGAAGGGTCAGCCCTGCAGGTTCCCTATAGGGGGCGCTCTGAAGGGTCAGCCCTGCAGGTTCCCTATAGGGGGCGCTCTGAAGGGTCAGCCCTGCAGGTTCCCTATAGGGGGCGCTCTGAAGGGTCAGCCCTGCAGGTTCCCTATAGGGGGCGCTCTGAAGGGTCAGCCCTGCAGGTTCCCTATAGGGGGCGCTCTGAAGGGTCAGCCCTGCAGGTTCCCTATAGGGGGCGCTCTGAAGGGTCAGCCCTGCAGGTTCCCTATAGGGGGCGCTCTGAAGGGTCAGCCCTGCAGGTTCCCTATAGGGGGCGCTCTGAAGGGTCAGCCCTGCAGGTTCCCTATAGGGGGCGCTCTGAAGGGTCAGCCCTGCAGGTTCCCTATAGGGGGCGCTCTGAAGGGTCAGCCCTGCAGGTTCCCTATAGGGGGCGCTCTGAAGGGTCAGCCCTGCAGGTTCCCTATAGGGGGCGCTCTGAAGGGTCAGCCCTGCAGGTTCCCTATAGGGGGCGCTCTGAAGGGTCAGCCCTGCAGGTTCCCTATAGGGGGCGCTCTGAAGGGTCAGCCCTGCAGGTTCCCTATAGGGGGCGCTCTGAAGGGTCAGCCCTGCAGGTTCCCTATAGGGGGCGCTCTGAAGGGTCAGCCCTGCAGGTTCCCTATAGGGGGCGCTCTGAAGGGTCAGCCCTGCAGGTTCCCTATAGGGGGCGCTCTGAAGGGTCAGCCCTGCAGGTTCCCTATAGGGGGCGCTCTGAAGGGTCAGCCCTGCAGGTTCCCTATAGGGGGCGCTCTGAAGGGTCAGCCCTGCAGGTTCCCTATAGGGGGCGCTCTGAAGGGTCAGCCCTGCAGGTTCCCTATAGGGGGCGCTCTGAAGGGTCAGCCCTGCAGGTTCCCTATAGGGGGCGCTCTGAAGGGTCAGCCCTGCAGGTTCCCTATAGGGGGCGCTCTGAAGGGTCAGCCCTGCAGGTTCCCTATAGGGGGCGCTCTGAAGGGTCAGCCCTGCAGGTTCCCTATAGGGGGCGCTCTGAAGGGTCAGCCCTGCAGGTTCCCTATAGGGGGCGCTCTGAAGGGTCAGCCCTGCAGGTTCCCTATAGGGGGCGCTCTGAAGGGTCAGCCCTGCAGGTTCCCTATAGGGGGCGCTCTGAAGGGTCAGCCCTGCAGGTTCCCTATAGGGGGCGCTCTGAAGGGTCAGCCCTGCAGGTTCCCTATAGGGGGCGCTCTGAAGGGTCAGCCCTGCAGGTTCCCTATAGGGGGCGCTCTGAAGGGTCAGCCCTGCAGGTTCCCTATAGGGGGCGCTCTGAAGGGTCAGCCCTGCAGGTTCCCTATAGGGGGCGCTCTGAAGGGTCAGCCCTGCAGGTTCCCTATAGGGGGCGCTCTGAAGGGTCAGCCCTGCAGGTTCCCTATAGGGGGCGCTCTGAAGGGTCAGCCCTGCAGGTTCCCTATAGGGGGCGCTCTGAAGGGTCAGCCCTGCAGGTTCCCTATAGGGGGCGCTCTGAAGGGTCAGCCCTGCAGGTTCCCTATAGGGGGCGCTCTGAAGGGTCAGCCCTGCAGGTTCCCTATAGGGGGCGCTCTGAAGGGTCAGCCCTGCAGGTTCCCTATAGGGGGCGCTCTGAAGGGTCAGCCCTGCAGGTTCCCTATAGGGGGCGCTCTGAAGGGTCAGCCCTGCAGGTTCCCTATAGGGGGCGCTCTGAAGTGTCAGCCCTGCAGGTTCCCTATAGGGGGCGCTCTGAAGTGTCAGCCCTGCAGGTTCCCTATAGGGGGCGCTCTGAAGTGTCAGCCCTGCAGGTTCCCTATAGGGGGCGCTCTGAAGTGTCAGCCCTGCAGGTTCCCTATAGGGGGCACGCTCTGAAGTGTCAGCCCTGCAGGTTCCCTATAGGGGGCACGCTCTGAAGTGTCACCTCTGCAGGTTCCCTATAGGGGGCACGCTCCTCCCTCACCTCTGCAGGTTCCCTATAGGGGGCACGCTCCTCCCTCACCTCTGCAGGTTCCCTATAGGGGGCACGCTCCTCCCTCACCTCTGCAGGTTCCCTATAGGGGGCACACTCCTCCCTCACCTCTGCAGGTTCCCTATAGGGGGCACACTCCTCCCTCACCTCTGCAGGTTCCCTATAGGGGGCACACTCCTCCCTCACCTCTGCAGGTTCCCTATAGGGGGCACACTCCTCCCTCACCTCTGCAGGTTCCCTATAGGGGGCACACTCCTCCCTCACCTCTGCAGGTTCCCTATAGGGGGCACACTCCTCCCTCACCTCTGCAGGTTCCCTATAGGGGGCACACTCCTCCCTCACCTCTGCAGGTTCCCTATAGGGGGCACACTCCTCCCTCACCTCTGCAGGTTCCCTATAGGGGGCACACTCCTCCCTCACCTCTGCAGGTTCCCTATAGGGGGCACACTCCTCCCTCACCTCTGCAGGTTCCCTATAGGGGGCACACTCCTCCCTCACCTCTGCAGGTTCCCTATAGGGGGCACACTCCTCCCTCACCTCTGCAGGTTCCCTATAGGGGGCACACTCCTCCCTCACCTCTGCAGGTTCCCTATAGGGGGCACACTCCTCCCTCACCTCTGCAGGTTCCCTATAGGGGGCACACTCCTCCCTCACCTCTGCAGGTTCCCTATAGGGGGCACACTCCTCCCTCACCTCTGCAGGTTCCCTATAGGGGGCACACTCCTCCCTCACCTCTGCAGGTTCCCTATAGGGGGCACACTCCTCCCTCACCTCTGCAGGTTCCCTATAGGGGGCACACTCCTCCCTCACCTCTGCAGGTTCCCTATAGGGGGCACACTCCTCCCTCACCTCTGCAGGTTCCCTATAGGGGGCACACTCCTCCCTCACCTCTGCAGGTTCCCTATAGGGGGCACACTCCTCCCTCACCCCTGCAGGTTCCCTATAGGGGGCGCTCTGAAGGGTCAGCCCTGCAGGTTCCCTATAGGGGGCGCTCTGAAGGGTCAGCCCTGCAGGTTCCCTATAGGGGGCGCTCTGAAGGGTCAGCCCTGCAGGTTCCCTATAGGGGGCGCTCTGAAGGGTCAGCCCTGCAGGTTCCCTATAGGGGGCGCTCTGAAGGGTCAGCCCTGCAGGTTCCCTATAGGGGGCGCTCTGAAGGGTCAGCCCTGCAGGTTCCCTATAGGGGGCGCTCTGAAGGGTCAGCCCTGCAGGTTCCCTATAGGGGGCGCTCTGAAGGGTCAGCCCTGCAGGTTCCCTATAGGGGGCGCTCTGAAGGGTCAGCCCTGCAGGTTCCCTATAGGGGGCGCTCTGAAGGGTCAGCCCTGCAGGTTCCCTATAGGGGGCGCTCTGAAGGGTCAGCCCTGCAGGTTCCCTATAGGGGGCGCTCTGAAGGGTCAGCCCTGCAGGTTCCCTATAGGGGGCGCTCTGAAGGGTCAGCCCTGCAGGTTCCCTATAGGGGGCGCTCTGAAGGGTCAGCCCTGCAGGTTCCCTATAGGGGGCGCTCTGAAGGGTCAGCCCTGCAGGTTCCCTATAGGGGGCGCTCTGAAGGGTCAGCCCTGCAGGTTCCCTATAGGGGGCGCTCTGAAGGGTCAGCCCTGCAGGTTCCCTATAGGGGGCGCTCTGAAGGGTCAGCCCTGCAGGTTCCCTATAGGGGGCGCTCTGAAGGGTCAGCCCTGCAGGTTCCCTATAGGGGGCGCTCTGAAGGGTCAGCCCTGCAGGTTCCCTATAGGGGGCGCTCTGAAGGGTCAGCCCTGCAGGTTCCCTATAGGGGGCGCTCTGAAGGGTCAGCCCTGCAGGTTCCCTATAGGGGGCGCTCTGAAGGGTCAGCCCTGCAGGTTCCCTATAGGGGGCGCTCTGAAGGGTCAGCCCTGCAGGTTCCCTATAGGGGGCGCTCTGAAGGGTCAGCCCTGCAGGTTCCCTATAGGGGGCGCTCTGAAGGGTCAGCCCTGCAGGTTCCCTATAGGGGGCGCTCTGAAGGGTCAGCCCTGCAGGTTCCCTATAGGGGGCGCTCTGAAGGGTCAGCCCTGCAGGTTCCCTATAGGGGGCGCTCTGAAGGGTCAGCCCTGCAGGTTCCCTATAGGGGGCGCTCTGAAGGGTCAGCCCTGCAGGTTCCCTATAGGGGGCGCTCTGAAGGGTCAGCCCTGCAGGTTCCCTATAGGGGGCGCTCTGAAGGGTCAGCCCTGCAGGTTCCCTATAGGGGGCGCTCTGAAGGGTCAGCCCTGCAGGTTCCCTATAGGGGGCGCTCTGAAGGGTCAGCCCTGCAGGTTCCCTATAGGGGGCGCTCTGAAGGGTCAGCCCTGCAGGTTCCCTATAGGGGGCGCTCTGAAGGGTCAGCCCTGCAGGTTCCCTATAGGGGGCGCTCTGAAGGGTCAGCCCTGCAGGTTCCCTATAGGGGGCGCTCTGAAGGGTCAGCCCTGCAGGTTCCCTATAGGGGGCGCTCTGAAGGGTCAGCCCTGCAGGTTCCCTATAGGGGGCGCTCTGAAGGGTCAGCCCTGCAGGTTCCCTATAGGGGGCGCTCTGAAGGGTCAGCCCTGCAGGTTCCCTATAGGGGGCGCTCTGAAGTGTCAGCCCTGCAGGTTCCCTATAGGGGGCGCTCTGAAGTGTCAGCCCTGCAGGTTCCCTATAGGGGGCGCTCTGAAGTGTCAGCCCTGCAGGTTCCCTATAGGGGGCGCTCTGAAGTGTCAGCCCTGCAGGTTCCCTATAGGGGGCGCTCTGAAGTGTCAGCCCTGCAGGTTCCCTATAGGGGGCGCTCTGAAGTGTCACCTCTGCAGGTTCCCTATAGGGGGCACACTCCTCCCTCATCTCTGCAGGTTCCCTATAGGGGGCACACTCCTCCCTCATCTCTGCAGGTTCCCTATAGGGGGCACACTCCTCCCTCATCTCTGCAGGTTCCCTATAGGGGGCACACTCCTCCCTCATCTCTGCAGGTTCCCTATAGGGGGCACACTCCTCCCTCATCTCTGCAGGTTCCCTATAGGGGGCACGCTCCTCCCTCATCTCTGCAGGTTCCCTATAGGGGGCACGCTCCTCCCTCACCTCTGCAGGTTCCCTATAGGTGGCGCTCTGAAGAGTCAGCCCTGCAGGTTCCCTATAGGTGGCGCTCTGAAGTGTCAGCTCCGCAGGTTCCCTATAGGGGGCGCTCTGAAGTGTCAGCTCCGCAGGTTCCCTATAGGGGGCGCTCTGAAGCGTCAGCCCTGCAGGTTCCCTATAGGGGGCGCTCTGAAGTGTCAGCTCCGCAGTAGAAAGTCCAGACCTCACACTGACATGTCTCCACTACTAAGTACACGTCAACCAAACTTTCGGCCCCGCCCACCACTTGCTGATTGGCTGAAGATGAGAATAACCTCCCGTGATTGGCTGCGGCCGCTGCCCGTCTATGCCAGGATGCAGTCCTGCGTGTATCCCCCCCACCCCACCAGGTGTGCCCGAATTCTTAGGGCGCCCCCCAGCGGAATGACTTATACCGATATAAACCTGTTCCCCGTATACCCGCCGCCGTCTCCCCTCACCCCGGTACACAGAGCCCCGGTGCCCCCCCCTCACTCACAGAACTCCACCATCAAGAAGTCATTCTCCAGCGCCTTGTCAAACGTGTCCTTCTTCAGCACCAACACGTCGTTCTCCTCGGGGATGTCGGCCCGGACCAGGAAGGCGACGAGGATAACGAGAGCTACGGAGCGCAACATGACGGCTCAGGTGTACGGGACGTGGCGCTGTGAGGGCCCCGCTGTCCGCGCATGCGCTTTATATCACCGGCTCAGCGGCTCGTGGTGCGCTGTGACTGGGCTGCTGGACAGGACGTAGGACGTCAGTGGGCGGGAAGCGCCGTGATTGGCTGAGCGGCGCGTCACTCAACCGCGGGACTCCTGAGGTAATTGGGACCCGCCCCCTGACCCCTCCGCTGTACGGACGTGACTCGGGGAGCATAGACCCCAAACACCCACCTCCCCCTCCGGCCACAGCGCCCCCCTACTCCGG
Source organism: Hyla sarda (assembly GCF_029499605.1). NCBI lineage: Eukaryota > Metazoa > Chordata > Amphibia > Anura > Hylidae > Hyla > Hyla sarda. Next base: position 9,200,494 of record NC_079201.1, on the reverse strand, counting down.
GTGTGACACGTCGTGGTCACGTGTGTCACCAAAACTGTTTCCCAACCAGCTGGCTGTTGCAAAACTACAACTCCCAGCATGCCCGGACAGCCGAAGGCTGTCCGGGCATGCTGGGAGTTGTAGTTTTGCAACTGCACAGTATCCATCAGGTCAGAACCGAACCAAATGTATAAGGTTTGTTACGTTTTATTAATTTCTTAGGGTGGGTTCACACACGTTTTTTTCAATACAGTTCCTGTATCAGGTTTTTGATTAAAAAAAAAAAAACTGATTCCTCAAAACCTGACTAAACTGTATCAAAACGTGTGTACAAAACTTTATCCGTATACGGTTGAAAAAAATGACGTCCGGTTACATCCGTTTTTTAAGAAAAAAAACCGTATACGTTTTTAACTTTTCACTCCATTATGAATAAAGTTTCACTTGTTGAATTGAAATTCCAAGAAAAAAAAACTGTGCAAAGTCAAAAAACGTATGGTGAAAACCGTATGGAACCGTTCGCACATACAGGTCTGTACGGTTCCCATTGACTCCCATGTTTAAAAAAAAAAAAAAAAAAAGTATACGGTTTAATACAGTTTTTCACCCGGACCCAAAACCGTGGTAGGCTACGGTTTTGGGTACGGGGAAAAAATACTGATAGAACCGTACAGGGTGCAAAACTGACACAACCTGATGCATCGTTTGACATACGGTTTCCAATGGAGAGTCAATGCGTACGGTTTTCAATACGGTTCCGTACGGTTTTCACATTGAAACCGTATACGGGAACTGTACTGCAAAAACGTGGTGTGAATGCAGCCTTAGGCAGCATTCACATCTCGATTTTTGCAATACGGTTCCCGTATCAGGTTTTTTGTAAAAAAAAGTTTGTCTCAAAACCGGACCGAACCGTATACACCTCAGTACGGTTTGAAAACGAATGTCCGGTTGCATACGGTTTAATAAGTAAAAAAAAAAAAAAAAAACGGATAAGGTTTTATGTTTGTCTTTAATTAAATAAAGTTCTTCTTGTTCTATTTGTGGGAAGAACTTTCGGCGTGCACTGCGCATGTGCAAACCCGTATTGTGCAAACCGGATGGAACCGTACGCACATAGTTACGTACGGTTCCCGTTGACTACCATTTAAAAAAAAAAAATGTATACGGTTTGTATCCATTTTTTCACCCGGACATAAAACCATAGTAGACTACGGTTTTGTGTGCGGGAAAAAAAAAACCGGATAAAACCGTAAATGATGCAAAATGTACACAACCTGATGCTACGTTTGGCGTACGGTTTTCAATGACATGTCGTCTATACGTACGGTTTACAATACGGTTCGATACGGTTTTTACACTGAAACCGGATACGGGATACGAGATGTGAATGAAGCCTAAACTGTATCAAAACGTGTGTACAAATTTTTATCTGCATACGGTTGGAAAAATGACGTCCGGTTGCATCAGTTTTTTAAAGAAAAAAACATATACGTTTTTAACTTTTCACTCCATTATGAATAAAGTTTCACTTGTTTGATTGAAATTGCAAGAAAAAAAACTGTGCAAAGTAAAAAACCATATGGTGAATACTGGATGGAACCGTACGCACATACGGTTCTGTGCGGTTCCCATTGACTCCCATGTTTAAAAAAATAAAATAAACGTATACAGTTTAATACGGTTTTTCACCCGGACCCAAAAACCGTGGTAGGCCACGGTTTTCTGTCCGGAAAAAAAAAAAGTAAAAAACCGTATGGTTTGAAAAACGGAGAGACAACCGTATACATTATGGTGAATACAGTTTTGAATGGGAAGTCTATGGGCGCGGTTTTCTGTACGGTTGCATACGTTTTTTTTTTTTATGAAACCGTATAGTAAAATCGTGGTGTGAACCCAACCTTACTTAATTAACCCCTTCCCCCCCCCCTCGCCTTATAACAACCACAACTCTTAATTTTTCCCATCCACAGACCCATACGAGAACTTGCTTTTTTTTTTTGCGTTTTTTCGACCAATCGCACTCCTTTTGTTTTACCATAAAATGTGCGGCGTTACCAAATATTATTAAATTATTATTTGCGCGGGGGGGGGGGGGGGCGAAATCAAAAATAAAAACTAAATTTTTCGGCTTTTGGGTGTTTTGTTCTTGTTTTTTTTACTGTACGGTAAAAAGGACCGGTTCTCTTCATTCTGTGGGTCAATACGATTAAAACGACACCAGATTTAGATTTTTAAAAAAAATTATTTTACTACAAAAAAAAAATATAAAGTCAAACTTTAAAACAAAAACAAAAAAAATCTATGTATTCAATTCTGACCCCACTATGACTTTTTTTTATTTAAGGGGCTGTATGAGGGCTCATTTTATTTGCGCCACGATCTGTAGTTTTTATCGGTACCACTTATGTGTATATGTGACTTTTTGATCACTTTTTAATCAATTGTGATTTTTTGGAGGAAAATTTAGTATTTTTGTATTTTTTTTTTATGTTTACGGCGTTCATCGTATTGGATCATTAACATTGTTACATTTTAAAGGAGTACTCCGGGATATGAAGACTTATCTCCTCTTCTAAGGATAAGGGATAAGTTTCAGATCGTGGGGCGTCTCACCGCTGGGGCCCTCCCACGATCTCCCGTACGGGGCCTCAAGCTCTTTGCCGAAACAGCGCATGTCGACCACCGCATGACGCGGCGGCTGACACCCCCCTCAATACATCTCTATGGCAGAGTCGGAGATTGCCGAATGCAGCGCTCCGCCTCTCCAATAGAGATGTATTGAGGGGGCGTGTCGGCCGCCGTGTATGCATTGTTCAGACACGCCCCTTTGCCGCTGACTTTGCTGGTTCCCCCGCGATCTGAAACTTATCCCATATTCCTAGGATAGAGGGGATAGGTTTTCATATCCCGGAGTACTCCTTTAAAGGGGTTATCCAGGAAAAAAAAATTTTTTTATATCAACTGGCTCCAGAAAGTTAAAGGGGTTGTGCGCTGCCCTGCAGTTCGGAGCTCCGCTCACAGCGTCCGGAAGTTCATTACTCCGAACGCTGTGTGCGGGCTTCGTTGTTCGCCGCCCCCTGGCGTGACGTCACGCCCGCCCCCTCTACCAAAGTCTATGGGAAGGGGGCGTGACAGCGGTCGCGCCCCCTTCCCATAGACTTTCGTTGAGGGGGCAGGCGAGACGACACGAGGGGGCGGGCAATACGTCACGGGGGCCGCGAACACCGAAGCCCGCACACAGCGTTCGGAGTAATGAACTTCCGGATGCTGTGAGCGGAGCTCCGAACTGCAGGGCAGTGCACAACCCCTTTAAACAGATTTGTAAATTACTTCTATTAAAAAATCTTAATCCTTTCAGTACTTATGAGCTTCTGAAGTTAAGTTTGTTCTTTTCTGTCTAAGTGCTTTCTGATGACACGTGTCTCGGGAAACGCCCAGTTTAGAAGAGGTTTGCTTTGGGGATTTGCTTCTAAACTGGGCGGTTCCTGAGACATGTGTCATCAGAGAGGACTTATACAGAAAAGAACAACCTTAACTTCAGAAGCTCATAAGTACTGAAAGGATTAAGATTTTTTAATAGAAGTATTTTACAAATCTGTTTAACTTTCTGGAGCCAGTTGATATATAAAATTATTTTTTTTCCTGGATAACCCCATTAAGGGGTTAAATTTGAATATGTAAGGAATGACTATGACAATTGAAGATACCTGGTGGCCCATAATGCTCTTCTTCTTGATATCCAGTCAGTTATAATATCACCAGTTTTGGTTTACATAACAATCAGCAAATGTTTCCTGTTCCAGAGAACTGATGAGTCGTTAAAAAAAAAAAAAAAAAAACTACAAATTGCAAAACTTTCTTGTTAGTTTTAGCATTTAACATGCAGACTGTGTGTGTGTATGTGTGGCCACAACATGTGAATTTAAAGGAGAACTCCAGCCAAAATTACAGTATAGGGAATAAGTAGCTGATCCCAGAGGGTCTCACCGCTGGTACCCCCTGCGTCCTCCGGGACAGGACTCAGTGAGGAGCTTGTGTCGCCAACAGTAGACAGCACGCACTCCATTAATTTCTATGGGCGCTCCGAATAGACCCGAGTCCAGCACTTGGGCGTCATCGGCGCTCAGAAAGAAATTAATGGCGCACATGCTGTGTACCGGTGGAAAACACACGCTCCTCACTGAGAGTCTGGGTTCTGTTCTGGAAATCGCGGAGGTCCCAGCGGTCAGACCCCATCCAAAGGATAGGGGGTAATATGTCTGACCAGGGGGGTCCTGCCGCTGGGACCCACCGCGATCCTTGGGCCAACACTGCGGAAGTATTGAACACAGAAGCTTGGGGCTTCCTTGTTCGTGACGCCACGCGCCCTTCATTCATGTCTATGAAAGGGGGTTTGTCGGCAGTTGTTGCCCATCATCCGGCACGGAGAGAAGTTCGCTACGTGCATCGGAATACGGAGTGCCAAGGGGACCTCTGCGATCAGACAGCTTATCTCCTTTCCTGTGGATAGGGGTTAAGATGTTTAGGGGCAAAGTACCCCTTTAAAGGGGTCCTCCACTGGCCAGAGTTTGGTACATTTAGTTCCGAAAGCTGTGTGCGTGCTGCGTGGCGGCTGTCATGCCGCCTCCCATAGACTTGCATCGAGGGGGTGTTGCCAACCCCCGCAGCACGCACACAGCGTTCAGAACTAAATGTTCTGCTAAATGCTGGCCTGTGGAGTACCCCTTTAAATCTGCCAGCAACTTTGTAGCTAGACACTTCCCCACTGCTAAAGCATACAGGATACGAATTTGCTGGAAGTCCCATAGGCTTGCATGAAACTTCCAGCTGGGGATTGGCAAGGGTCCCAGCACTCGGACCTCCAAGAAAGCAGGTACCAGTCCCCTGAGGAAGCTGGTTGTTGTACCAGACCCCTGAGGAAGCTGGTTGTTGTACTAGACCCCTGAGGAAGCCGTTCGTATTACCAGACACCTGAGAAAACCGATCAAGGTACCAGACCCTTAAGGAAGCAGATTGTGGCACCAGACTCCTGAAGAAGCAGGTTGTTGTACCAGACCTCTGAGGAGGCTGGTCATGTTACCTTACCCCAGAGAAAGCTGTTTGTGTTACCACACCCCTGAAGAAGCTGTTCGTGTTACCAGACCCCTGAGGAATATGGTCATGGTACCAGACCTCTGAGGAAGCTGGTTGTGTTACCAGAACCCTGAGGAAGCTGGTCGTGTTACCAGACCCTAAGAAAGCTGGTTGTTGTACCAGACCCAAAAGGAAGCTGTTTGTGGTATCAGCCCCTGAGGAAGCTGGTCATTGTACCATACCCATAAGGAAGCTGTTTGTGGTATCAGCCCCTGAGGAAGCTGGTCATGGTGCCATACCCATAAAGAAGCTGTTTGTGGTATCAGCCCCTGAAGAAGCTGGTCATTGTACCATACCCATAAGGAAGCTGTTTGTGGTATCAGCCCCTGAGGAAGCTGGTCATGGTGCAATACCCATAAAGAAGCTGTTTGTGGTATCAGCCCCTGAGGAAGCTGTTCATGGTGCCATACCCATAAAGAAGCTGTTTGTGGTATCAGCCCCTGAGGAAGCTGGTCATGGTGCCATACCCATAAAGAAGCTGTTTGTGGTATCAGCCCCTGAGGAAGCTGTTCATGGTGCCATACCCATAAAGAAGCTGTTTGTGGTATCAGCCCCTGAGGAAGCTGGTCATTGTACCATACCCATAAAGAAGCTGTTTGTGTTATCAGCCCCTGAGGAAGCTGGTCATGGTGCAATACCCATAAAGAAGCTGTTTGTGTTATCAGCCCCTGAGGAAGCTGGTCATGGTGCCATACCCATAAAGAAGCTGTTTGTGTTATCAGCCCCTGAGGAAGCTGGTCATGGTGCAATACCCATAAAGAAGCTGTTTGTGTTATCAGCCCCTGAGGAAGCTGGTCATGGTGCCATACCCATAAAGAAGCTGTTTGTGTTATCAGCCCCTGAGGAAGCTGGTCATTGTACCATACCCATAAGGAAGCTGTTTGTGTTATCAGCCCCTGAAGAAGCTGGTCATTGTACCATACCCATAAGGAAGCTGTTTGTGTTATCAGCCCCTGAAGAAGCTGGTCATTGTACCATACCCATAAAGAAGCTGTTTGTGTTATCAGCCCCTGAGGAAGCTGTTCATGGTACCAGCGATGCACATGGGTCAGGAAAGGGTGCAGGTCTATTGTAACATTTTGTGTCAGTTTTTATGTCTTTTCAGTTTGGATCATTTCTAATGTGTACATGTTGGTTTTCTCTAGACACATAGTTAATGTATAATTCTCCGTTATTACTATATATACAGTATAGAAGAGAAGGATTTGATTTGTATATTCTGTGTACAGTATCCATGTGGTGGATGTGTGAGACCATTTTTTATTAACTCCTTCTTTCTCTTCAATGGTTAACAATAGAAATATCCGGCACTGGTGTATGAACAGAAGCCTCTCTACCCACCGCATCCAGGACTCAGCACTCCAGGCTAGAAGGAAGCGTCACTATATGGAATATGTGAGTATCTTTTATTTCAATGGAGGAATATTGGGGGCAAAGTGCAAACTCTGCAAAGGCAAAAAGTTTGTGAAACAACAACTCCCAGCATGTCCTGATCATTGTCCAGGACACACTGAGGGCTGTAGGTTGAGGTAGTAGTAACCTTGGCATTAGGAAAATCTGATTATTAGGTAGGGTCGGATTATTAGGTAGGGTCACACGTGCATATTTTGCTACCCTTTAACTTCAATGGGTAGGAAAATAGGCAGCAGCAAATACGCAGCAAAATCCGGCACATGTTACCATACACATACACCTGCATCACAGGAGAAGCGCTGGCCGTCCGGGCAGGGAACACAGTGCTCCCTCGCTCCGGGCCGCGGCTATTCATCAGTGTCTTAGAGACACCTATACAAATGAATGAGGGGAGATCCGGCGGGCGGTCCAGATGACTAGCGGCTGCGGTCCGGATCTGGTCCGCCAGTTGACTACCCCTGCATTTTGGAGTGCTGTAATCATCTTTACTGTTATATATAGCATGCTGGGAGTTTTGCAACATCTGGAGGTCCTCATTTTGGAGACCACTGGTTTAGAGACAATAGCTAGAAAAGGTGTGTTTTCGAAAAAACTGGTAGAGACCCAAAAAATGCAACTAAGGGTATGTTGACACAGGCGGATGTGCAGTGAGTTTCCGCAGCAGATTACATTGACTTTAATTAGGTCTGCACGGCTCAAACTAGCAGCGGGAAACTCGCTATACATCCGCCCACTAGGTGACTCAGTTCAATCATAGAAATCAATTAAAGAGTGCTCCCATTAAAACAATAAAGAGTACCTCTCTTATTGTTAAAGGGGTATTCCAGGAAAAAAAAATGTATATCTCAACTGGCTCCAGAAAGTTAAACAGTAAATTTTGTAAATTGCTTCTATAAAAAAAATCTTAATCCTTTCAGTACTTATGAGCTTCTGAAGTGAAGGTTGTTCTTTTCTGTCTAAGTGCTCTCTGATGACATGTGTCTCGGGAACCGCCCAGTTTAGAAGAGGTTTGCTATGGGGATTTGCTTCTAAACTGGGCGTTTCCCGAGACATGTGTCATCAGAGAGGACTTATACAGAAAAGAACAACCTTAACTTCAGAAGCTCATAAGTACTGAAAGGATTAAGATTTTTTAATAGAAGTAATTTACAAATCTGTTTATCTTTCTGGAGCCAGTTGATATATAAAAAAAGTTTTTTCTGGGATAACCCCTTTAAATGTTATAATCCTCCCATTTCACTGCCCCCATCATGATAAACCACCCCCGGCCTTTATATTTATAATTTCTTAGTTTTCTACCTTGATATTGCTCTGTAATTTCTGCTCAGTCAGATTCACAGACTGGGAAGGGGCGTTCCCCAGCAGGCGTGACATCATCTGAAGCCATACAGGGGAGAACTTCCTCCCTCACTCTGCTACACACAGCCCAGAGCAGTTCAGTGTGAAGTGAACTATGATTGGATAAGGCTGCACACACACACCCTCAGCACTCCAGACTGCATTTCCTGATATTGGACTTCTGCCAGGCCAGCAGGAGTCCAAAGTCTGTGCAAGAGATGGGGGGGAAATGTGCTCTGGACAAGTAGGGAGACACCTAGTGGAAGCTTTTTTAAACACAAATAAAACATGAAACATTTTTTTTTAAACCAAGAACATTAGAAAGACTTTTTATTTACCATAAGGGGTGCAATAGCAAAAATTTGTTTTCATGACAGTGTCCATTTAACAGTATATTTCAGCATCCTGTTTTCGGCGGGATACCAACTTACAGGAACAGTAAAGTAGTGTGAACATAGCCTAACACATGCAGATTTCCTGGAACAAGCAATGGTGGCCGAGACGATCGCCCATTGTCCAATAAGAGAGTTTGTACGAAGCACTTTGCATTATTTTTGGCAGCCTTTGTTTACAAAAGGGGATGTGCTTCATACAGTGACGATTGGCTCCTTGTGACATGTTTACACTGGGTATTTATTGGCAACGAACATTCATATGAACGATCATTAGTGAAATCATCTCCTGAGTACAAGCCCTTAGGCTGCGTTCACACCCTCAGGCATTTAATTACTGAATAAAAAGCCTGGAAAGTATCTGAGAAGAGGAGAAGTCTCAGTCTTTCCTTTATATGTCTCCTCCATTCGTGATCTGTTCCTGGCTTTAAATTCAAGAATTACTTATTAAAAACCTGAACATGTGAACACAGCCTGAGCACCCCACTACACTCTGTGTATTCTTACTAGAGATGAGCGAACTTACAGTAAATTCAATTCGTCACAAACTTCTCGGCTCGGCAGTTGATGACTTTTCCTGCGTAAATTAGTTCAGCTTTCCGGTGCTCCGGTGGGCTGGAAAAGGTGGATACAGTCCTAGGAGACTCTTTCCTAGGACTGTATCCACCTTTTCCAGCCCACGGGAGCACCGGAAAGCTGAACTAATTTATGCAGGAAAAGTCATCAACTGCCGAGCCGAGAAGTTCATGACGAATCGAATTTACTGTAAGTTCGCTCATCTCTAATTCTTACAACTGAGAATCTAAGGGGCCGGGTTCACAGGGCAGAATGTCTGCACTGAATTCTGCTTGATAATTCAACATATATTTATAACCAATTCAATTCAATGGGATTCCGCTGTCCCAGAATTTCCACTGCAGAAATTCCATTGAAGTGAATGGGCTATAAATTCATGCAGAATTCCGTGCAGCTGTGTGAACAAAGCCTAATTCTCATAAGTGCAACCAAGTCAACTACCATTCAGGAACAGTGGTACAATTTGTGATTTTGAACACGGCTACATAAAATGCCAAAAAATCCTATTTTAATTATTTATTCTACAGCTGTGGTTACATGGCGGAACATAGCTAGCCTGCTATTCCGCTCAAATTCCGCTCTGAATGTTTGCTGTTTTGCATAATTTAAAGAGTACCTGTCATATGATCTTGTTAAATTTTACAATCCTCCCAGGTAACTGCCCCCATCATGATAAACCACCCCCTGCCTTTATTTTTATTGTTTTTTAGTTTTCTACCTTGATATTGTTCTGTATTTTCTGCTTAGTTAAATTCACAGACTGGGAAGGGGCGTTCCCCAGCAGGCGTGACATCATCTGAAGCCATACAGGGGAGAACTTCCTCACTCACTCTGCTACACACAGCCCAGAGCAGTTCAGTGTGAGATGAGCTATGATTGGATAAGGCTGCACAACCCCCCCAGCACTCCAGACTGCATTTCCCAATTTTGGACTTCTGCCAGGCCAGCAGAAGTCCAAAGTCTGTGCAAGAGATGGGGGAAATGTGCTTTGGGAGTAGGGAGACACCTAGTGGCAGCTTTTTTAAACACAATTAAAACATAGAAAACTTCTTTTTTTTTTTTTTTTTTTTTTTTTTAACAAAGTACATTAGAAAGATTTTCGATTTACCATAAGGACTGCAATAGCAAAAATTTATAGTTTTAATGACAGTGCACATTTAATCAGAATTTCTGCGGCATTTCTGGGTGCTCAAAACACGGAATTCTGCCAAAATTCAAAGCCCGTTGAGTTCAATAGGATTCTGCCTGGAATTTAATACAGAAAATTTCCAATCAAATTAATGACGTCAGAATATTAAACCTGCTCAATGTTCTGGCGGAATCCGCTGCGGAGTCATTGCCGTTTATGGGGGCTGCAATGTCCGTGCGGTCCTAGCGCCGACTGATTCAGTCGACGCTGCCCGCACCCGGGATTTCTGTGGCGGAAATTCTGCTGTGTGAATAGGACAGCGGAATCCCCATTCGTAAATTTTGCGAATTTTCCGAGTTGAATTCTCCACGGAAATTCCACGGTGTGAACATAGCCTAAGGTCCCATGCACACTGCCAAAATTCAGCAAGGAATTTCCTCCCAGAATTCCCCAGCGGACTTTATTTTGCACAGAATTTGCAGCGGTAATTAACCCCTGAAGTTCAAATTCCCTTTAACATTGGGCTTTTGCAATCAGATTTGCACCGAAAGAATGAACATGTTAATTCTTCAGCAGAATCTGCTCCGTGTTGGAAGTTCGGCTATGGATCTTTCACAGTGTGCACTGGGCAGCAGGATGCCATTGAAATCAATGGGATTCTGCTGCAAGCGAATTCTGCTCAGGATTAAAGGGGAACTCTCCTAGAATTATTATTTTTTTTAAATCAACTGGTGCCAGAAAGTTAAACAGATTTGCAAATTACTTCTATAAAAAAAAAATCTTGATCCTTTCTGTACTTATCAGCTGCTGTATGCTCCACAGGATCCTTTGGATAGGGGGATAACATGTCTAGGACCGGAGAACCCCTTTAAGGGGGTACTCCCCTGGAAAAAAAATGTATTTTAATCAATTACTTCTATTAAAAAATCTTAATCCTTCCTGTACTTATAAGCAGTTTTTTTTGCTGCACAGGAAGTTCTTTTCTTTTTGAATTTCCTTTCTGTCTGATCACAGTGCTCTCTGCTGACACCTCTGTCCATATCAGGAACTGTTCAGAGTTGGAGCAAATCCCCATAGCAAACCTCTCCTGCTCTGGACAGTTCCTAAAATGGACAGAGGCGTCAGCAGAGAGAACCGTGGTCAGACAGAAAGGAAATTCAAAAAGAAAAGAACTTCCTGTGCAGCAAAAAAACTGCTTATAAGTACAGGAAGTATTAAGATTTTTTAATAGAAGTAATTTGCAAATCTGCTTAACTTTCTGCCACCAATTGATTGAAATAAAAATGTTGTTTTCCAGGGGAGTACCCCTTTAAAGGGGTTCTCCGGCCCTAGACATGTTATCCGCTATCCAAAGGATAGGGAATAACGTGTCTGATCGTGGGGTGGGATCACCAGGCCAGCACTGCGGCTTTCCGAAAGAGGAAGTCTGGGGCTCCTGTGTTCGTGACGTCACGCCACGCCCCCTCCATTCACGTCTATGGTAGGGGGCGTGAAGGTCAGTACACAAGTACACAGCCGTCAGGCCCCCTCCCATATAGATGAATGGAGGGAGTGTAGATCGATGTCACAAACACGGCGCCGGCCCGGAGAGCGCAGGCAGTCCAGCCGCTGGGTCCTTTGGATAGGGGATAACATGACTATGGGCGGAGTACCCCTTTAATTCCAAGTGTAAAATCCATAGTGTGCATGGGCCCTAATAGTCTGTTTTACCTGGCAGACAATTAGATGCTTGGTTCCCTATGTATACGCGGAGTCAGATGTAACTAACAGCCCCTTATCTTCTAGTAAAAGATCTTCATATTAGCTAACGTTTTACTTGTTTGTAGTAATAACGGACCTGCAGTTGCGCATGTACTACTTTCCTTATCTCTCCTGCACATTAGAGCAGTGTTTCCTAACTAGCGTGCCTCCAGCTGTTGCAAAACGACAACTCCCAGCATGCCCGGACAGCCAACGGCTGTCCGGGCATACTGGGAGTTGTCGTTTTGCAACAGCTGGAGGAACCCCAGTTGACAAACACTGTACTATGGTCTACTTGCCTACAGATGAAATACCTACAATTGAGTCACGTCATGCTGGGAGTTGTAGTTTTGCAACAGCTGGAGGCACCCTGGTTGACAAACACTGTACTATGGTCTACTTGCCTACAGATGGAATACCTACAATTGAGTCGCGTCATGCTGGGAGTTGTAGTTTTTCAACAGCTGGAGGCACCCTAGTTGACAAACACTGTACTGTGGTCTACTTACCTACAGATGGAATACCTACAATTGAGTCACGTCATGCTGGGAGTTGTAGTTTTGCAACAGCTGGAGGCACCCTGGTTGACAAACACTGTACTATGGTCTACTTACCTACAGATGGAATACCTACAATTGAGTCACGTCATGCTGGGAGTTGTAGTTTTGCAACAGCTGGAGGCACCCTAGTTGACAAACACTGTACTGTGGTCTACTTACCTACAGATGGAATACCTACAATTGAGTCACGTCATGCTGGGAGTTGTAGTTTTGCAACAGCTGGAGGCACCCTGGTTGACAAACACTGTACTATGGTCTACTTGCCTACAGATGGAATACCTACAATTGAGTCGCGTCATGCTGGGAGTTGTAGTTTTTCAACAGCTGGAGGCACCCTAGTTGACAAACACTGTACTGTGGTCTACTTACCTACAGATGGAATACCTACAATTGAGTCACGTCATGCTGGGAGTTGTAGTTTTGCAACAGCTGGAGGCACCCTGGTTGACAAACACTGTACTATGGTCTACTTACCTACAGATGGAATACCTACAATTGAGTCACGTCATGCTGGGAGTTGTAGTTTTGCAACAGCTGGAGGCACCCTAGTTGACAAACACTGTACTGTGGTCTACTTACCTACAGATGGAATACCTACAATTGAGTCGCGTCATGCTGGTAGTTGTAGTTTTTCAACAGCTGGAGGCACCCTAGTTGGCAAACACTGTACTATGGTCTACTTACCTACAGATGGAATACCTACAATTGAGTCGCGTCATGCTGGTAGTTGTAGTTTTTCAACAGCTGGAGGCACCCTAGTTGGCAAACACTGTACTATGGTCTACTTGCCTACAGATGGAATACCTACAATTGAGTCACGTCATGCTGGGAGTTGTCGTTTTGCAACAGCTGGAGGCACCCTAGTTGGCAAACACTGTACTATGGTCTACTTGCCTACAGATGGAATACCTACAATTGAGTCACGTCATGCTGGGAGTCGTAGTTTTGCAACAGCTGGAGGCACCCTAATTGACAAACACTGTACTATGGTCTACTTACCTATAGGTGGAATACCTACAATTGAGTCACGTCATGCTGGTAGTTGTCGTTTTGCAACAGCTGGAGGCACCCTGGTTGACAAACACTGTACTATGGTCTACTTGCCTACAGATGGAATACCTACAATTGAGTCACGTCATGCTGGGAGTTGTCGTTTTGCAACAGCTGGAGGCACCCTGGTTGACAAACACTGTACTATGGTCTACTTACCTACAGATGGAATACCTACAATTGAGTCGCGTCATGCTGGGAGTTGAAGTTTTGCAACAGCTGGAGGCACCCTAGTTGACAAACACTGTACTGTGGTCTACTTGCCTACAGATGGAATACCTACAATTGAGTCACGTCATGCTGGGAGTTGTAGTTTTGCAACAGCTGGAGGCACCCTGGTTGACAAACACTGTACTATGGTCTCCTTGCCTACAGATGGAATACCTACAATTGAGTCACGTCGTGCTGGGAGTTGTAGTTTTGCAACAGCTGGAGGCACCCTAGTTGACAAACACTGTACTATGGTCTACTTACCTACTGATGGATTACCTACAATTGAGTCACGTCATGCTGGGAGTTGTAGTTTTGACCACTGCTCTATACTGAAAGGTGTTGTCAAAGATCAGAATCCTTTTAAAGGGGTACTCCACCCCTAAACATCTTATCCCCTATCCAAAGAAGGGACACCCAGTGATCTCAATGCTGGCACCGCGGTGTCCTGGACTCATAAACTTGGAGCTTCCGTGTACATGAAGTCACGTCATGCCCCCTCCATTCAAGTCTATGGGAGAAGTACATAGCCGCCACGCCCCCTCCATTCAAGTCTATGGGAGAAGTACATAGCCGTCACGTCCCCTCCATTCAAGTCTATGGGAAAAGTACATAGCCGCCACGCCCCCTCCATTCAAGTCTATGGGAGAAGTACATAGCCGCCACGCCCCCTCCATTCAAGTCTATGGGAGAACTACATAGCCGCCACGCCCCCTCCATTCAAGTCTATGGGAGAACTACATAGCCGCCACGCCCCCTCCATTCAAGTCTATGGGAGAAGTACATAGCCGTCACGCCCCCTCCATTCAAGTCTATGGGAGAAGTACATAGCCGCCACGCCCCCTCCATTCAAGTCTATGGGAGAAGTACATAGCCGCCACGCCCCCTCCATTCAAGTCTATGGGAGAAGTACATAGCCGCCACGCCCCCTCCATTCAAGTCTATGGGAGAAGTACATAGCCGCCACACCCCCTCCATTCAAGTCAATGGGAGAAGTACATAGCCGCCACGCCCCCTCCATTCAAGTCTATGGGAGAAGTACATAGCCGCCACACCCCCTCCATTCAAGTCAATGGGAGAAGTACATAGCCGTCACGCCCCCTCCATTCAAGTCTATGGGAGAAGTACATAGCCGCCACGCCCCCTCCATTCAAGTCTATGGGAGAAGTACATAGCCGCCACACCCCCTCCATTCAAGTCTATGGGAGAAGTACATAGCCGTCACGCCCCCTCCATTCAAGTCTATGGGAGAATTACATAGCCGCCACGCCCCCTCCATTCAAGTCTGTGGGAGAAGTACATAGCCGCCACGCCCCCTCCATTCAAGTCTATGGGAGAAGTACATAGCCGTCACGTCCCCTCCATTCAAGTCTATGGGAAAAGTACATAGCCGCCACGCCCCCTCCATTCAAGTCTATGGGAGAAGTACATAGCCGCCACGCCCCCTCCATTCAAGTCTATGGGAGAACTACATAGCCGCCACGCCCCCTCCATTCAAGTCTATGGGAGAAGTACATAGCCGTCACGCCCCCTCCATTCAAGTCTATGGGAGAAGTACATAGCCGCCACGCCCCCTCCATTCAAGTCTATGGGAGAAGTACATAGCCGCCACGCCCCCTCCATTCAAGTCTATGGGAGAAGTACATAGCCGCCACGCCCCCTCCATTCAAGTCTATGGGAGAAGTACATAGCCGCCACGCCCCCTCCATTCAAGTCTATGGGAGAAGTACATAGCCGCCACGCCCCCTCCATTCAAGTCTATGGGAGAAGTACATAGCCGCCACGCCCCCTCCATTCAAGTCTATGGGAGAAGTACATAGCCGCCACGCCCCCTCCATTCAAGTCTATGGGAGAAGTACATAGCCGCCACGCCTTCTCCCATAGACATGAATGGAGGGGGCGTGATGGCTTTGGTAGCCTGTCATCCAGCACAGAGTGGAGTTAGCTCCGTGCACCGGATGACTGAGATGCCGTGCCAGAGATCGCGGGGGTCTCGCGCTGTGTCATCTTATCCCTTATCCTTTGAATAGGGGATCAGATGTTTAGGAGCAGCGTACGCCTTTAAAGGGGTATTACAGAGAAAAACCTTTTTATATATATATATATATATATATATATATATATATATATATATATATATATATGAACTGGCCCCAGAAAGTTAAACAGATTTGTAAATTACTTCTATTAAAAAATCTTAATCCTTTCAATAATTATCAGCTGCTGAAGTTGAGTTGTTCTTTTCTATCTGATAACAGTGCTCTCTGCTGACATCTCTGCTTGTCTCGGGAACTGCACAGAGTAGAAGAGGTTTGTTATGGGGATTTGCTTCTATTCTGGACAGATCCCGAGACACGTGTCATAAGAGAGCACAGAAAAGAACAACTCAACTTCAGCAGCTCATAAGTACTGAAAGGATTAATTTTTTTTAGTAGAAGTTATTTACAAATCTGTTTAACTTTCTGGAGCCAGTTGATTTAAAAAAATAAAAAATGTTTTCCACCGGAGTACCCCTTTAAATTTTGCAGAATGTGGAATTTCTGCGGAAATTCTGTTGTGTGATTGGGACAGCGGAATCCCATTAAAGTCGCGTGGAAATTAAAAGAGTACTCCTCTTGTCATCTAAATGTTCCGAACACTGTGTGAGCGCTGTGGGGGTCGGCCATGCCTCCTCGTGATGTCACGCCATGATGACGTCACAAGGGGGCATAGCCGACCCCTGCAGTGTGCACACAGAGTTTGGAACTAAATGTCCCGAATGCGACAAGTGGAGTACCCCTTTAATTTCTGCGAGACTTCCATCGGAATATATATATATATCCTTAAGGACCCAGCCATTTTACACCTTAGGACTCGGCCATTTTTTGCACATCTGACCACTGTCACTTTAAACATTAATAACTCTGGAATGCTTTTACCTTTCACTCTGATTCTGAGATTGTTTTTTCGTGACATATTCTACTTTATTTTGGTGGTAAATTTTCTTTGTTACTTGCATCCTTTTTTGGTGAAAAATCCCAAAATTTCATGAAAATTTTGCATTTTTCCAACTTTGAAGCTCTCTGCTTGTAAGGAAAATGGATATTCACAATAAATTTTATTTTTATTCACAAATACAATATGTCCACTTTATGTTGGCATCATAAAATGGACATATTTTTACTTTTTGAAAAAAATAGAGGGCTTCAAAGTAGAGCAGCAATTTTCAAAAATTTCATGAAAATTGCAAAATCTGAAGGCACAGATGTTACAGAACTACAACTCCCAGCATGCCTGGGCAGTCTGGGCATGCTGAGAGTTGAAGTTTGGCAACATCTGGAGGGCCACCGTTTGTGCACCTCTGTAACAGTGGTTGCCACAGTAAAGATCATTTGCACGGCATGCTTGCTGAAGGATTTCAGCAGGCATGCCGTTCCGATCTCCGCCCGGTGAGCATCAGGGACCGGAAAACGCCATGACGTACATATACGTCATGGGTCCTTAAAGCCCAGGGTGCGGAGACGTATGCACACGTCATGGGTCCTTAAGGGGTTATGGCTCCAAGAAAGCCCTATTGTATGGCCACTAACTTTTGGCAACGCATGCACATGGTGTAACACCCTTCTTTACTATAATAATCAGATTTTCTTATTGCCAAGTTAGGTTAAGACCACCCTACAGTATGTCCTGGACAGTAATCTGAGTTTGCTGGGAGTTGTGGTTTCACAATCTCGGAAATTCTGTTGCAGCAGAGTCCCATTGTTTTCAATGGGATCCTTCTGCACCGTGCACATGGCGGAATTTCTACGGAGGAAACATCTCCTGCTGAAATCTCAATTCCGGCCAATGGGTACAACATTACTGCACGACGAGTCAATGCCAGCAGCGATATACAGTATACACCACATCCAGTGTTACTGCCAAGTCTATCAATGTACAAAGGTGAAAGATTGTAGGACGTGGATCTATGACAGCATGATTGGTAAGATAGTCAGGAGTCTGCATGTATTATTTATGTTAAAGCGACTTCAACTTCCAGGATATCTACATATGAAATACATGAAGGTTTATGCATGCTCGCCGATGTCTGGCATTTACCATTTAGATGCCGCAATCAAAGTTGATTGCAGCATCAAAAAGCCAAAAATACATTTGCCAACTAGCTCAGGGGGCTGATCAGAACCTCCATGGTGCGAACGCTGACATGATGGATGGGGGGCCCTCACCTACCTCCCTGCTGTCTTATCATGGCTCTGCTTCTGCAGACTAGAAAAGCTGAGGCCCGATAACACTGATCAGTTCTATGGTATGGCACAGCTTTGAAAGTTTGCATGTAATCATTTTTTTTGGTATTTTTTTTTTATAAAAAAAAAAAAGAAAAAAAAAGAAAGAAAAATAGCCAAATAGAGGCGATTTAAGCTTTTATTAGGCAAAGAGCCTTATTTACATTTATTAAAGAGTACCTGTCATTAGCAAAAAAGTTTATACCACTATATGTATATTTGTAATATACATTAGTTAAAAATATTTGTCCCTGCAGCTATTGTCTGTGTGTCTCTTTGAGGAGACCAAATACAGGAAAAGTGGGTGGACAAGCAGGGCCCTGTACACTGAGGACAAGCAGGGCCCTGTACACTGAGAACAAGCAGGGCCCTGTACACTAAGAACAAGCGGGGCTCTGTACACTGATGACAAGCAGGGCCCTGTACACTGAGAACAAGCGGGGCTCTGTACACTGATGACAAGCGGGGCTCTGTACACTGAGGACAAGCAGGGCCCTGTACACTGAGAACAAGCGGGGCTCTGTACACTGATGACAAGCGGGGCTCTGTACACTGAGGACAAGCAGGGCTCTGTACACTGAGGACAAGCAGGGCTCTGTACACTGAGGACAAGCGGGGCTCTGTACACTGAGGACAAGCGGGGCTCTGTACACTGAGGACAAGCGGGGCTCTGTACACTGAGGACAAGCAGGGATCTGTACACCGAGGACAAGCAGGGCTCTGTACACTTAGGACAAGCGGGGCTCTGTACACTGAGGACAAGCAGGACTCTGTACACTGAGGACAAGCAGGGCTCTGTACACCGAGGACAAGCAGGGATCTGTACACCGAGGACAAGCAGGGCTCTGTACACTTAGGACAAGCGGGGCTCTGTACACTGAGGACAAGCAGGACTCTGTACACTGAGGACAAGCAGGGCTCTGTACACTGAGGACAAGCAGGGCTCTGTACACTGAGGACAAGCGGGGCTCTGTACACTGAGGACAAGCAGGGCTCTGTACACTGAGGACAAGCGGGGTTCTGTACACTGATGACAAGCGGGGATCTGTACACTGATGACAAGCGGGGCTCTATACACTGAGGACAAGCAGGGCTCTGTACACTGAGGACAAGCGGGGTTCTGTACACTGAGGACAAGCAGGGCTCTGTGCAGTGAGGACAAGCGGGGCTCTGTACACTGAGGACAAGCAGGGCTCTGTACACCGAGGACAAGCGGGGTTCTGTACACCGAGGACAAGCGGGGCTCTGTACACCGAGGACAAGCGGGGTTCTGTACACTGATGACAAGCGGGGCTCTGTACACTGATGACAAGCAGGGCTCTGTACATTGAGGACAAGCGGGGCTCTGTACACTGAGGACAAGCAGGGCTCTGTACACTGAGGACAAGCAGGGCTCTGTACACTGAGGACAAGCAGGGCTCTGTACACTGAGGACAAGCAGGGCTCTGTACACTGAGGACAAGCAGGGCTCTGTACACTGAGGACAAGCAGGGCTCTGTACACTGAGGACAAGCAGGGCTCTGTACATTGAGGCTCTGTGACATGCTACAGGCTCACATATCAAGATGATTGACAAGCCAGGAGCCTGCACAGAGCCCTGCTTGTCCCCCCACACTTCCTGTATTTGGTCTCCTCATAGAGACACATAGACAATAGCTGCAGGGACCGCATTTTTTTCACCCAAAAATATACACATTTTTAACTAATGAATATTAAAAGGCTGTCCGGGCATGCTGGGAGTTGTAGTCTTGCAGCAGCTGCAGGCACACTGTTTGGAAAACACTAAATAAGACTCTTAATCTGAATGCGAAGTCCTAAAACTAAAAAAATTATTAAAAGTGAAATGTAGCAAGTGATTTTATTCCAGTGTTCAGGTGCTGAAGTCTAATGGCTTCCCGGAGCGACCGCCACATTCCATTTAGGGTAAATGAACACGGGTCAGAATATTTCTGAAGAAAATCCACAGGAAGCTGGATGGGAAATCATTCAGACAAATCAGCTCATAATTGTGCAGATTTGGAAGCAGATTTTCCTGCAAAAGCTAAAAAAAAAAAAAAGTTAATAAATAAATAAATTTAAATAAAAATAAAAAAAAATCCACACAAAATTCTGCAGGTGATCTACCGATCTACCACAAAATCGGCAACAGTCAGAAAATGTTAACAAATCCATGAACAATCTGCATTCGGGTCCGTTCACACAGGAGGATTTTGCCGCAGATTTTGGGTAGGAAAATAAATGAAAACTAAGGTAATTTCTTCCAAAAACACCACCACACCTTTCCTCAGGTTGGGTGTAGAGATAAGCGAACTTACAGTAAATTCGATTCGTCACGAACTTCTCGGCTCAGCAGTTGATGATTTTTCCTGCATAAATTAGTTCAACTTTCAGGTGCTCCGGTGGACTGGAAAAGGTGGATACAGTCCTAGGAGACTCTTTCCTAGAACTGTATCCACCTTTTCCAGCCCACCGGAGCACCGGAAAGCTGAACTAATTTATGCAGGGAAAGTCAGCAACCGCCGAGCCGAGAAGTTCATGACGAATCGAATTTACTGTAAGTTCCCTCATCTCTAGTTGGGTGCCCTCAAGGGCTCATGTATTTCTACGGATGTCCAATAACAGCCCAAAAGCAAGACATAATACAATGGCAGAGATATGTGTTAAAGGGGTACTCCGGTGGAAAACTTTATTTTTATTTTTTTAATCAACTGGTGTCAGAAAGTTAAACAGATTTGTAATTTACTTCTATTAAAAAATCTTAATCCTTCCAGTACTTATTAGCTGCTGAATACTGCAGAAGAAATTATTTTCTTTTTGGAACACAGTGCTCTCTGCTGACATCTCTGTCCATTTTAAGAACTGTCCAGAGTAGGAGAAAATCCCCATCGAAAACATATGCTGCTCTGGACAGTTCCTAAAATGGACAGAGATGTCAGCAGAGAGCACTGTGCTCGTGATGTCAGCAGAGAACACTGTGTTCCAAAAAGAAAATAATTTCAGCAGCCAATAGGCACTGGAAGGATTAAGATTTTTTAATAGAAGTAAATTACAAATCTGTTTAACTTTCTGGCACCAGTTGATTTAAAAAAAAAATAATAATAATAATGTTTCCACCGGAGTACCCCTTTAAGAAAGAAACACAACACCACAGTGCTCTCTGCTGCCACCTCTGTCTTTGCACAGTAACAAGTCCCCATAGCAAACCTCTCCTGCTCTGGACACTTCCTGACACGGACAGAGGTGGCGGCAGAGAGCACTGTGGTCAGACTGGAAAGAACTACACAACTTACTGTGGAGTATACAGCAGCTGATAAGTTCTGGAAGGATTTTGATTTTTATGTAGTAATTTACATTTACTGTATACCCTTTTGGCACCAGATGATTTGAAAATATTTTTTTCCACTTTAAAGGGGAACTCCGCCCCTAAACATCTTATCCCCTATCCAAAGGATAAAGGATAAGATGTCTGAACGCGGGGGTCTCGCCGCTGGGGACCCCCACGATCTCTGCTGCGGCACCCCAGACATCCTGTGCACGGAGCGAACTTTGCTCCATGCAGAATGACTGGCGATGCGGGGCGGAGGCTCGTGATGTCACGGCCACGCCCCCTCAATGCAAGTCTATGGGAGGGGGCGTGTCACGCCCCCTCCCATAGACTTGCATTGAGGGGGCATGGCCGTGACGTCACGAGCGGGGTGCGGTTGTGATGTTACGAGCCTTCAGCGCTCCAGGACTGCACCCGACGCTCTAAACTAATGCCTGGTGCTACAGGGAGATCACGGGGGTCCCAAGCGGTGAATCCCATGTAATTTGTCTAGGGGCGGAGTTCCCCTTTAACATTACCACGTAAGATGTCACGAGCCTTCAGCGCTCCAGGACTGCACCCGACGCTCTAAACTAATGCCTGGTGCCGCAGGGAGATCACGGGGGTCCCCAGTGGCGAATCCCACGTAAGATGTCTAGGGGCGGAGTTCCCCTATAACATTACCACGTAAGATATCACAAGCCTTCAGCGCTCCAGGACTGCACCCGACGCTCTAAACTAATGCCTGGTGCTGCAGGGAGATCACGGGGGTTCCCAGTGGGGAATCCCACGTAAGATGTCTAGGGGCGGAGTCCCCCTTTAACATTACCACGTAAGATATCACAAGCCTTCAGCGCTCCAGGACTGCACCCGACGCTCTAAACTAATGCCTGGTGCTGCAGGGAGATCACGGGGGTCCCCAGTGGCGAATCCCACGTAAGATGTCTAGGGGCGGAGTTCCCCTATAACATTACCACGTAAGATATCACAAGCCTTCAGCGCTCCAGGACTGCACCCGACGCTCTAAACTAATGCCTGATGCTGCAGGGAGATCTCGGGGGTCCCCAGCGGCGAATTCCACGTAAGATGTCTAGGGGCGGAGTTCCCCTTTAACATTACCATGTAGAAAATGATATATAGTATATAGGTCAAAAACAGACCAGATGAGCACAGCAGTGTGAACACAGCCTGAAGAGTGAGAGAAGACTTGCAGGCCAGCTCCTGAAGTGCTTCCTGGATAGGTGTCCCCAAACATGGGAGGTGTCCCCGCCGATCACACCTAGACTACAGGATGAGCAGGAATTGAGTGTGGCTGGACCTGCTGGGACACGTGTGTGACTCCTCTCATACACAAGCTGTTCACAATGTAATGACGTGGAGATCACTGACTCCTGGACACCGGGGATGGATTGTTTGCACAGTCAGGCGTGTGCAGTTTGTCCTGGGGACACGTCACACCACAATAAATGGCCGTCCGCCAGGTCAGGGGAAAGATGCTGAGAGACAAAGGATCCTGTTTCATTGTTATTCCAGATATATTGTCTGATAGCGGAGACAGAAATATAGATCATTATAATGTCAGTGTATTATTCTATCCTTCTAGGGCTTTGTTCACATGGAGGAATATCCGCAATTCCGCTCAAATTCCGTTCAGCAAAGCGTACAGAAACAGAACAGGTCTTTAAAGGGCTACTCCACTGAAAAACATTTTTTTTAATCAACTGGTGCCAGAAAGTTAAACAGATTTGTAAATTACTTCTATTTAAAAATCTTAATCCTTCCAGTACTTATCAGCTGCTATATGCTCCACAGGAAGTTATTCTCTTTTTGAATTTCCTTTCTGTCTGACCACAGTGCTCTCTGCTGACACCTCTGTCCATGTCAGGAACTGTCCAGAATAGGAGCAAATCCCCATAGCAAACCTCTCCTGCTCTGGACAGTTCCTAAAATGGACAGAGGTGTCAGCAGAGAGCACTGTGGTCAGATAGAAAAGGAATTAAAAAAGAAAATAACTTCTTTTGTGGTATACAGCAGCTGATAAGTACTGGAAGGATTAAGATTTTTCAATAGAAGTAATTTACAAATCTGTTTAACTTTCCGGCATCAGTTGATTTAAAGGGGTATTCCAGGAAAAAACTTTTTTTATATATATTTTATCAACTGGCTCCAGAAAGTTAAACAGATTTGTAAATTACTTCTATTAAAAAAATCTTAAACCTTTCAGTACTTATGAGCTGCTGAAGTGGAGTTGTTCTTTTCTGTCTAAGTGCTCTCTGATGAGGCCTGTCTCGGGAACTGTCCAGAGTAGATGCAAATCCCCATAACAAACCTTTTTTACTCTGTGCAGTTCCCAAGACAAGCAGAGATGTCAGCAGAGAGCACTGTAGCCAGACAGAAAACAACAACTCAACTTTAGCAGCTGATAATTATTGAAAGGATTAAGATTTTTTAATAAACAAATCTGTTTAACTTTCTGGAGCCAGTTGATATAAAAAAAATAAAAGTTTTTTCCTGGAATACCCCTTTAAAAAAAAAAATTCCACCGGAGTACCCCTTTAAATTTTGTTGAATGTGGAATTTCTGTGTGATTGGGACAGCGGAATCCCATTAAAGTCGCGGGGAAATTAAAAGACTACTCCTCTGGCCATCTAAATGTTCCGAACACTGTGTGAGCGCTGTGGGGGTCGGCCATGCCTCCTCGTGATGTCACGCCATGATGGGGGGCGTAGCGTGACGTCACAAGGGAGTATAGCCGCCCCCCCCCCCCCCCCCCCCGCAGTGCGCACACAGAGTTTGGAACTAAATGTTAAGAACGCGACCCCTTTAATTTCTGCGGGACTTCCATCGGAATTCTTCCTCAGAATTCCACGCGGAAATTCCGCCGTCTGAACATAGCCTAACACGTATGATTCAGTAGCAGTCTATCACGTGTACCTGTACCTCCAAATAGTTCTGTATACTTACCTGAAGCTGGGTTCACACTATGTTATTGATTCTGTCAGACGTATCCATAGGATAGGGGATAAGTTTGAGATCGCAGGGGGTCCGACCACTGGGGCCCCCTGCGATCTCCTGTACGGAGCCCCGACAGCCCGCGAGAAGGGGGCGTGTCGACCTCCGCATGAAGCGGCGGCCGACACGCCCCCTCAATACAACTCTATGGCAGAGCCGAAGCGCTGCCTTCGGCAATCTCCGGCTCTGCCATAGAGATGTATTGAGGGAGCGTGTTGGCCGCCGCTTCGTGCGGAGGTCGACACCCGCTATCTGTCCGGAGAGCCTGGCCCCCGTACAGAGAGAAATTGCAGGGGGCCCCAGCGGCAGTCGGTCCCCCCGCGATCTCAAACTTATCCCCTATCCTTAGGATAGGGGATAAGTTTTTCACCACTGGGCTACCCCTATAACAATCCGGCAGAAAAATTCCACTTGGAAATTCTGTTGTAGCAGAGTCCCATTGTTTTTAATAGGATTCTGCTGCACCGTGCACATGGCAGAATTTCCACGCCAGAAGTTTCAGATTCCCGCATGTCAATTCTGTCAGCAGAATTGGCTCAGAAATGCAGTACTTAGTGGTCCCGCCGCGGACGGCAGAATCTATGCGGATTGCGTTGTCGTCCATGGGGATGCCAGAGTCCGCGTGGTCCTAATACTGACTGATTCAGTCGGTGCCGGCCGCCCTTGGAATCTAAGGTAGAGATTCCGTAGTATTAACCTAGTCTGAGGGTACGTTTACGCCTTTAGAAATTCTGGGCGGACATTCCGTGCACAGCAGGCGCCAGCACTATGACACTCGCCGTCACCATTGACAACAATGCATATCCAAGCAGATTCCCCCAAAAGAAGGATGATCCTCTAGAACTTGAATTTAAAGGAGATATATCATGCATAAAAACCATCCCCTGTGCGCTGGGTTCCCCCGCGATCTCCTGCACTGGACCCTGCTTTCCCCCGGAAAGTAGTGTCACGACCCCCGCACTAAGCAGCGGCACCACACCTCCTCCATAGGGATATATGTCGCTTCGTGCGAGGATCATGGCGCTCTGTTTCCCGGGAAAGCAGGGTCCAGTGCAGGAGATCGTGGGGGGTTCCCTGTGCATAGGGGATGGGTTTTTATGCATTATATATACACAGTGGCCCTCAAGTTACAATATTTATTGGTTCCAGGACGACCATCGTATGTTGAAACCATTGTATGTTGAGACCATAACTCTATGGAAACCTGGTAATTGGTTCTGAAGCCCCAAAATGTCATCCAAAAATAGGCAAAAGTGAGGAGTAAACAAATATAATTACATGACTAATATGGATAAAGCAAATCCTTACATATAGAAGTAATACAGATCTGCTGGGAGCTGTAATCACTGTCTATGTAGAGGACAGGAGCTTCTCCAGGGTCCTGTACAGAACTCAGTGTCCTAAAAACGTAATGGAGCCGCCCTCACCTGGGTACAAAGGAGCAGCTAATCCTGCTACAGGTAAAGAGTACAGAACATGTAATTCCTCCCTGTACTGTAGGGGGCGCTACCAGACACCAGTCAGTGCATACACTTCAGTAATACAGGTAAAGAGTACAGAACATGTAATTCCTCCCTGTACTGTAGGGGGCGCTACCAGACACCAGTCAGTGCATACACTTCAGTAATACAGGTAAAGAGTACAGAACATGTAATACCTCCCTGTACTGTAGGGGGCACTACCAGACACCAGTCAGTGCATACACTTCAGTAATACAGGTAAAGAGTACAGAACATGTAATACCTCCCTGTACTGTAGAGGGCGCTACCAGACACCAGTCAGTGCATGCACTTCAGTAATACAGGTAAAGAGTACAGAACATGTAATACCTCCCTGTACTGTAGGGGGCGCTACCAGACACCAGTCAGTGCATACACTTCAGTAATACAGGTAAAGAGTACAGAACATGTAATACCTCCCTGTACTGTAGGGGGCGCTACCAGACACCAGTCAGTGCATGCCCTTCAGTAATACACGTAAAGAGTACAGAACATGTAATACCTCCCTGTACTGTAGGGGGCGCTACCAGACACCAGTCAGTGCATGCCCTTCAGTAATACAGGTAAAGAGTACAGAACATGGAATACCTCCCTGTACTGTATGGGGCGCTACCAGACAGCCAGTCAGTGCATGCACTTCAGTAATACAGGTAAAGAGTACAGAGCATGTAATACCTCCCTGTACTGTAGGGGGCGCTACCAGACACCAGTCACTACATACACTTCAGTAATACAGATAAAGAGTACAGAACATGTAATACCTCCCTGTACTGTAGGGGGCGCTACCAGATAGGAATTCAGTGCATGCACTTCAGTAATACAGGGGTTTTACCAGTGAAATGTCCATTCTGATTGGTCGGTTCTTCCGGCCATTGACACATTTCACAGATCTGGACTGTCTGTACATTGTATGTTGAGTCTGGTTTATAGTTACAATGGTCCAAAAAAGACCAGAAAACACCAGAAAAGATTGTATGTTGAAACCATTAAGTGTAGAGGCCATTGTAAGTTGAGGGTTCACTGTAAATGTTTGTATGTATATATGTATATATATATATCAGGCCGGAAGAAGCGCATCTTGTGCGAAATTGCTAGTAATCGCCTCTGAGCGCCCACGCACGTCTGCAGTCCTGCTCCACCAGAATGTCCTAATAGGAGCTTCAAGTCCCCTGTTGTACGGTGAGTGCAGGTTTTTCTACAGTGTTTCTGCATATATAGATATATACAGTGATCCCTCAACTTACAATGGCCTCAACATACAATAGTTTCAACATACAATGGTCTTTTCTGGACCATTGTGACTTGAAACCAGACTCAACATACAATGCTACAGACAGTCCAGATCTGTGAAACGTGTCAATGGCCGGAAGAACTGACCAGAATGGACAATTTACTGGTAAAACCCCTGTATTACTGAAGCGTATGCACTGACTGGCTGTCTGGTAGCGCCCCCTACAGTACAGGGAGGTATTACATGTTCTGTACTACTCTTTACCTGTATTACTGAAGTGTATGCACTGACTGGTGTCTGGTAGCACCCCCTACAGTACAGAGAGGTATTACATGTTCTGTACTACTCTTTACCTGTATTACTGAAGTGTATGCACTGACTGGTGTCTGGTAGCACCCCCTACAGTGCAGGGAGGTATTACATGTTCTGTACTACTCTTTACCTGTATTACTGAAGTGTATGTAGTGACTGGTGTCTGGTAGCGCCCCCTACAGTACAGGGAGGTATGACATGTTCTGTACACTTTACCTGTATTACTGAAGCGTATGCCCTGACTGGCTGTCTGGTAGCGCCCCCTACAGTACAGGGAGGTATTTCATGTTCTGTACTCTTTACCTGTATTACTGAAGTGTATGCGCTGACTGGTGTCTGGTAGCGCCCCCTACAGTAAAGATTGGAATTGCATGTTCTGTACTCTTTACCTGTATTACTGAAGTGTATGCACTGACTGGTGTCTGGTAGCGCCCCCTACAGTACAGAGAGGTATTACATGTTCTGTACTACTCTTTACCTGTATTACTGAAGTGTATGCCCTGACTGGTGTCTGGTAGCTCCCCCTACAGTACAGGGAGGTATTACATGTTCTGTACTCTTTACCTGTATTACTGAAGTGTATGCCCTGACTGGTGTCTGGTAGCGCCCCCTACAGTACAGGGAGGTATTACATGTCCTGTACTCTTTACCTG
Organism: Hyla sarda; assembly: GCF_029499605.1. Lineage (NCBI taxonomy): Eukaryota > Metazoa > Chordata > Amphibia > Anura > Hylidae > Hyla > Hyla sarda. Next base: position 9,172,698 of record NC_079201.1, on the reverse strand, counting down.
TATTACTGAAGTGTATGGCCTGACTGGTGTCTGGTAGCGCCCCCTACAGTACAGGGAGGTATTACATGTTCTGTACTCTTTACCTGTATTACTGAAGTGCATGCACTGACTGGTGTCTGGTAGTGCCCCCTACAGTACAGGGAGGTATTACATGTTCTGTACTCTTTACCTGTATTACTGAAGTGTATGTACTGACTGGTGTCTGGTAGCGCCCCCTACAGTACAGGGAGGTATTACGTGTTCTGTACTCTTTACCTGTATTACTGAAGTGTATGCACTGACTGGTGTCTGGTAGCGCCCCCTACAGTACAGGGAGGTATTACATGTTCTGTACTACTCTTTACTTGTATTACTGAAGTGTATGTACTGACTGGTGTCTGGTAGCGCCCCCTACAGTACAGGGAGGTATTACATGTTCTGTACTCTTTACCTGTATTACTGAAGTGCATGCACTGACTGGTATCTGGTAGCGCCCTCTACAGTACAGGGAGGTATTACATGTTCTTCTGTACTCTTTACCTGTATTACTGAAGTGTATGTACTGACTGGTGTCTGGTAGCGCCCCCTACAGTACAGGGAGGTATTACATGTTCTGTACTCTTTACCTGTATTACTGAAGTGCATGCACTGACTGGTATCTGGTAGCGCCCTCTACAGTACAGGGAGGTATTACATGTTCTGTACTCTTTACCTGTATTACTGAAGTGTATGTACTGACTGGTGTCTGGTAGCGCCTCCTACAGTACAGGGAGGTATTACATGTTCTGTACTCTTTACCTGTATTACTGAAGTGTATGTACTGACTGGTGTCTGGTAGCGCCCCCTACAGTACAGGGAGGTATTACATGTTCTGTACTCTTTACCTGTATTACTGAAGTGTATGCCCTGACTGGTGTCTGGTAGCGCCCCCTACAGTACAGGGAAGTATTACATGTTCTGTACTCTTTACCTGTACCAGGGTTATCTGCTCCTTTGGACACCAGGTGAGGGCGACTCCATGTTACATTTTTAGGACATTGTGTATTCTGTACAGGACCCTGAAGAAGCTCCTGTCCTCTACATAGACCAGTGTTTCCCAACCAGGGTGCCTCCAACTGTTGCAAAACTACAACTCCCATCATGCCCGGACAGCCTTTGGCTGTCCGGGCATGCTGGGAGTTGTAGTTTTGCAACAGCTGGAGGCTCCCTGCTTGGGAAACACTGACATAGACAGTGATTACAGCTCCCAGCAGATCTTTCTTCCTTTTATATATAAGGATTTGCTTTATCTATATTAGTTATCTACTTATTTATCTTTAATCCTCACTTTTTTCCTATTTTTTGGATGACATTTTGGTGCCTTTAGAACCAATTACCAGGTTTCCATAGAGTTCTGGTCTCAACATACAATGGTCGTCCTGGAACCAATTAATATTGTAACTTGAGGGACTAGTGTATATGGACTATGCCTGGAATTTCTCCAAGGTACATCCATAAGTAGGAGATGGTAAGAAGGAGAAGGACTTCTGGGGACCTCTAATGGTCGTCTACGGGAACTGATGACTGAGACAAAAAAGTTTTGACGGCCATATTTGTTTTCCAAATACAAAACAAAAACAAAAATACTCATTAATACAAAGCATTTTTTTCCCCTTGAGATGACTCTTTATTTAAATCTGATCCCAGGTGTTTTAAAGGGGTACTCTGCTGCTCAGCGTTTGGAGCAAAATGTTCCGAAAGCTTAGAGCCGACGCCGGGAGCTCTTGACGTCATAGCCCCACCCCCTCATTACGTCACGCCCCGCCTCCTCAATGCAAGTCTATGAAGGGGGCGTGGCAGCCGTCACACCCCCTCCCATAGACTTGCATTGAGGGGGCGTGGCATGATGTAATGAGGGGGCGGGGCTATGATGTCACGAGCTCCTGGCACTGGCTCCAGTGTTCGGAGCAGTTTGTTCCAAATGCTGAGCAGTGGAGTACCCCTTTAATACAAAGCCTTTTTTTTTTCCCCTTTGAGACGACTCTTTCTCTAAATCTGATCCCAGGTGTTTTAATGGGGATATCTAGGAATAGAAAAGAAACAGAGCTGATTTCTTCCAAAAACAGCGCCACACCTGTCCTCAGGTTGTGTGTGGTATTACAACTTGGCTCCATTCACTTTCATGAAACGGAGCTGCATGACAAAACTCAACCTGAGGACAGGTGTGGCGCTGTTTTCCCAATTCCTAGATAACTTCTCTAATTTCACTGTCACCTACTATGTCCACTGATCCAGGTGACTACAGGGGAGGCTGATACCAATTATATATATGACCATACAGAGGCCAGGGATCATATGGGTAGAGCTCTCTTCCTGCACAATACTTGGGATTGACCCAAGGATCTGAATAAACACTTGGTGATGGCGGTGATACATGTAATCCCATTTACTGACTGTTATAACACTGCTCTTCTCTTACGTTGTAGAGCGGCTGTATCCACTGCACCCCTGGATCAGAGAACTGGATCACCTAAACAATAAGTACTTGTATATATAGTACTGCTATAATATGTATGTCAGTACTGAACCTGCATGACTACTACCTAGCACTACTCCTATGGCGGTATAACTATGCTGATCCTACATGACTACTATCTAGCACTACTCCTATGGCGGTATAATTATACTGATCCTACATGACTACTATCCAGCACTACTCCTATGGCGGTATAACTATACTGATCCTACATGACTACTATCTAGCACTACTCCTATGGCGGTATAACTATACTGATCCTACATGACTACTATCCAGCACTACTCCTATGGCGGTATAATTATACTGATCCTACATGACTACTATCTAGCACTACTCCTATGGCGGTATAACTATACTGATCCTGCATGGCTACTATCTAGCTCTACTCCTATGGCGGTATAACTATACTGATCCTGCATGACTACTATCTAGCACTACTCCTATGGCGGTATAACTATACTGAACCTGCATGACTACTACCTAGCACTACTCCTATGGCGGTATAACTATACTGATCCTGCATGACTACTATCTAGCTCTACTCCTATGGTGGTATAACTATACTGATCCTGCATGACTACTATCTAGCACTACTCCTATGGCGGTATAACTATACTGATCCTGCATGACTACTATCTAGCTCTACTCCTATGGTGGTATAACTATACTGATCCTGCATGACTACTATCTAGCACTACTCCTATGGCGGTATAACTATACTGATCCTACATGACTACTATCTAGCACTACTCCTATGGCGGTATAACTATACTGATCCTACATGACTACTATCTAGCACTACTCCTATGGCGGTATAACTATACTGATCCTACATGACTACTATCCAGCACTACTCCTATGGCGGTATAACTATACTGATCCTGCATGACTACTATCTAGCACTACTCCTATGGCGGTATAACTATACTGATCCTACATGATTACTATCTAGCACTACTCCTATGGCGGTATAACTATACTGATCCTACATGACTACTATCTAGCACTACTCCTATGGCGGTATAACTATACTGATCCTACATGACTACTATACAGCACTACTCCTATGGCGGTATAACTATACTGATCCTACATGATTACTATCTAGCACTACTCCTATGGCGGTATAACTATACTGATCCTACATGATTACTATCTAGCACTACTCCTATGGCGGTATAACTATACTGATCCTACATGATTACTATCTAGCACTACTCCTATGGCGGTATAACTATACTGATCCTACATGATTACTATCTAGCACTACTCCTATGGCGGTATAACTATACTGATCCTACATGATTACTATCTAGCACTACTCCTATGGCGGTATAACTATACCGATCCTACATGACTACTATCCAGCACTACTCCTATGGCGGTATAACTATACTGATCCTGCATGACTACTATCTAGCACTACTCCTATGGCGGTATAACTATACTGATCCTACATGACTACTATCCAGCACTACTCCTATGGCGGTATAACTATACTGATCCTACATGACTACTATCTAGCACTACTCCTATGGCGGTATAACTATACTGATCCTACATGATTACTATCTAGCACTACTCCTATGGCGGTATAACTATACTGATCCTACATGACTACTATCTACCACTACTCCTATGGCGGTATAACTATACTGATCCTACATGACTACTATCTAGCACTACTCCTATGGCGGTATAACTATACTGATCCTGCATGACTACTATCTAGCACTACTCCTATGGCGGTATAACTATACTGATCCTACATGATTACTATCTAGCACTAATCCTATGGCGGTATAACTATACTGATCCTACATGACTACTATCTAGCACTACTCCTATGGCGGTATAACTATACTGATCCTGCATGACTACTATCTAGCACTACTCCTATGGCGGTATAACTATACTGATCCTACATGACTACTATCTAGCACTACTCCTATGGCGGTATAACTATACTGATCCTGCCTGACGACTACCTAGCACTACTCCTCCTATGGCGGGATAACTACTGATCCTGCATGACGACTACCTAGCACTATTCCTCCTATGGTGGTATAATTATACTGATCCTGCATGATGACTACCTAGCACTACTCCTCATACGGTGGTATAATTATACTGATCCTGCATGATGACTACCTAGCACTACTCCTCCTATGGTGGTATAATTATACTGATCCTGCAAGACTACTACTTAGCACTACTCCTCATACGGTGGTATAATTATACTGATCCTGCATGATGACTACCTAGCACTACTCCTCATACGGTGGTATAATTATACTGATCCTGCATGACGACTACCTAGCACTACTCCTCCTATGGTGGTATAACTATACTGATCCTGCATGATGACTACCTAGCACTACTCCTCATACGGTGGTATAATTATACTGATCCTGCATGATGACTACTTAGCACTACTCCTCCTATGGATATATAACTATACTTATTCTGCAAAACAGGCTGAATCGCTGGGTCCCGATAAGTTGAGATGACAGATAGAGGGTCCCTATCTGTCTCTGTACCGTCTGATCGGCGATCAAAGAATACAGGCAGCCTGTATAAGCAGAGCACTGATCATGCTGATCAATTCTATGCGCAAGCACCTCAGCAGATCCCAGCAGTGGAACCCTAACCTATCCGACACCAGAGTAACGCCAAAGCTAAGCTGTTTGCCAGAAGTACACAGATTGATAATTCCTCCCTTACTTCTCTGGCCAATCACAGCACAACACATCATCTACTGGGCTGATGATTTACACCAGGGTGCCTCCTGTTGTTGCAAAACTACAACTCCCAGCAGGCTCGGACAGCCAACGGCTGTCCGGGCATGCTGGGAGTTGTAGTTTTGCAACAACTGGAGGTCCACAGTTTGGAAACCACTAACCTACAGTATGTTATTTCTGTATTTTCTTGCGGTAGGTGCCAAAAATGAAGACTGACAGCAATATCATCCCGAAATGTAGCAATCTCTATATATGGCATAAGAACCCTGCGCACAAGACACAAGGACATTGTTCACCAAACACATTTCCCTTTGTGGAGGCCAAACAAAAGACTCCTTGTAGAACGGACCCGTCTCCCAATCCACTATATATAGTCCAGCCAGTTCATAGGCAATAATCTGAATTACTCTAATAGTGAGTGTGCCATAGGAACAGGTGCTACCCTGTGTATTAGATAAGGATTTATAGGTAAACAGGTACACATATTAAAGGGGCACTCCCGTGGAAAACTTTTTTTTTTTTTTTTTTTTTTTTTAAATCAACTGGTGCCAGAAAGTTAAACAGATTTGTAAATCACTTCTATTAAAAAAATCTTAATCCTTCCAGTACTTTTTAGGGGCTGTATACTAAAGAGAAATCCAAAAAAGAAATGCATTGTCAGTGCGATTAAAATGATACCCATATTTACATGCCTTTCTGTTATTGTACTCCCAACCAGTGTGCCTCCAGCTGTTGCAAAACTACAACTCCCATCATGCCCGGACAGCCAAAGCCAAAGTCACACTGGTTAAGAAACCCTGACCTAGACACTTAAAAACGAAAATAAAAAGTTTATTAAAATATATAAAAGCCCCTTCCCTACTAATCAAAATCCAAAGCACTCCCCTTTTCCCATTTATAAATCAATAAATAAAAAATAATAATGCTTCTATATGTTCCTCAATGTTTTTTTTATGTGTCTAGCTTCTGTATTTGGCTCACAAATACCTCTGTTCTTCTGCTCACTCATTCTGACATCCACTGCTCATGAAGGGGCATGTCCAAGGCAAGCACTGAGCCCGTCCTCACTCACCATACATTCACTTCCTCCCTGAGTCTGCTGTGCTGGATCTCTTCATCCAATCACTGCAGGCTGCTCTGTAACCCCCTCCTCCCTGTTTTCATGCTGCAGTCTGATAGGACAGGAGTGAGCTAGTCCCGCCCTCACTTCCTGGACTTTGTCCCAGTCTGTGCTTCAGCTGGGACAAAGATGATGCTGCAGCCGGACAGGATTATATTCTGGATGGTATGGGGACCCCTAGTGGTCTTTTTTATAAGCCATGATTACTATAAAAAGGAGATACATTTTTTATTTTTTTTAAGTATTTTAGAAAGTTTAAAGGGGGTACTCCGATGGTAAACATTTTTTTTTAGGTCTTTTTAAGTCAACTGGCTCCAGAAAGTTAAACAGATTTGTAAATTACTTCTATTAAAAAATCTTAATCCTTCCAGTACTTATCAGCTGCTGTATATTACAGAGGAAATTCTTTTCTTTTTGGATTCCTTTTCTGTCTGTCCACAGTGCTCTCTGCTGACACCTCTGTCCATGTAAGGAACTGTCCAGAGCAGGAGAAAATCCCCATAGCAAACATATGCTGCTCTGGACAGTTCCTAAAATGGACAGAGGTGTCAGCAGAGAGCACTGTGGACAACACAAAAAAGGAATTAAAAAAGAAAAGAATTTCCTTTGGAGTATACAGCTGCTAATAAGTACTGGAAGGATTAAGATTTTTTAATAGAAGTCATTCACAAATCTGTTGAAAAAATGTTTTTCCACCGGAGTACCCCTTTAATGTTTTGCCAAGATGTACAACATATAGAAAGGCTTTGATTCTGACAGCGACCATTTAAGTGTTATTTTTTCTTTCTTCTTCCACCTTATTTGACCAATAGTTATTAGATTGGGGCAGAAGTTTCTATTGAACCTATGATTCAATAATGGGGGACAAGTAAAGGGTCGGGGGGGGGGGGGTGGGGGATGGAGCAGTTTGTATATACAGATTTGTGACCTATAAACAGATGTTTGTGTAGCCGATCCCTAAGGAACGGGGTTTGCAGTTGGGTGTGAAATTCCAGGGTTAAAATATCTCCTGAAGTTCCGTCCATGTCAGACTGTGCAGGAGCCCGGCGCTCAAGTTCCTCCTCTGCAGTTGTTCCGGAATACTTCTAGGCACTTAAACCTTCTACTTGTCAAAGGGAAACGTTTTGTAGGTAGCAAACAAGTGTCTCCCCGCAGAGGCTGCCGCGAGCTTCAATTATTATTATTATTTTATTATTATTATTTTTTATTTTTAACAGACATGAGTTTTCTTATGGCCCATGCACACTACGGGGTTTCCATGCGGAATCCCATTAAAAATTCCGGTGCTGTCAATGGCATTCTGCTGCGCAGTGCACACGGAATTTCAGCCTCGCCACTGAAATTCCTCCACTGAGGAATACATTGCCATCTATGGGGAGAGGCAATGTCAGTGCGCCAGACACTCTCAAAATCTCCGCCCGTAGTGTGCGTAGAATCTTAAAGGGGTTATCCAGGAAAAAAAACTTTGTATCATATATATCAACTGGCTCCAGAAAGTTAAACAGATTTGTAAATTACTTCTATTAAAAAATCTTAATCCTTTCAGTACTTATGAGCTGCTGAAGTTGAGTTGTTCTTTTCTGTCTAAGTGCTCTCTGATGACACGTGTCTCGGGAAACGCCCAGTTTAGAAGCAAATCCCCATAGCAAACCTCTTTTGCTCTGTGCAGTTCCCGAGACAAGCAGAGATGCCAGCAGAGAGCACTGTTGCCAGACAGAAAACAACAACTCAACTTCAGCAGCTGCTAATTATTGAAAGGATTAAGATTTTTTTTAATAGAAGTAATTTACAAATCTGTTTAACTTTCTGGATCCTGTTGATATATAAAAAAAAACATTTTTTTTTTCCTGGATAACCCCTTTAAGCTGGGTTAACACGGCCAAAATGTGCAAAATGTCCGCCCGGACGGACATTCAACACATTTGAATGATCCGGTGGGCACTAGGACCGTTCTGAAATGTGCCGTCTCATAGACGGCAATGCATTTCCGAGCGGAATCCGCATAAAGAGTGGACAGGTCTATTCTTTCAGTGGATGCCAGAATCGGGAAATTCTGCCGTGTACACTCTGCAGCCCTATTGCAGCAGATTGTCAGTGGGGAATATTCCTGCGGAATTTCGCGCCAACATTCCGCTGTGTGTCCATGCGGACCTTGTGCCAACCTGAGCTGCCGTCAGACTATCCCGCCTGTAGTGCACATTGACCCTTAAGCTTTTCTGTCATTTTCATTACCTTTTAACATGTTGTTCAGACATTGTCAAACGTTTTGATTGCACAGGGTCTCACTCCTGAGACCCTCAGTGATCTCTAGTTACAAGTCGTAGAGGTTCGTGGCAGCACATACCTCACTTCCCAGCTGTCAGTCAAATCCAACCTTTTGGCAGAGAAAAGGTCGGATCTGGCGGCAGGCGGTGATTCAAGCGCAATGCTGTAGTAAGTCTTTTGTCAAGTCTGGGCAATATACCAAAAGGGTTAAATGATAGTAACCCTTTAATGTTCATATCTCTCATGCTCCTACCTGGTAGACTGTAAGCTCATTTTTAAGAGCAGTCGTCAGCAGAAGAAAGAATATTCTCAGGGTCACTGTGTAATCTGACAAGATTAAGGGCAGTGGTCTCCAGACTAAGGACTTCCAGATGTTGCAAAACTACAACTCCCCACATACAACACCAGAGCTAAGCTGTATGCCAGAAGTACACACACAGATAATTCCTCCCTTACTTCTCTGGCCAATCACAACACATCACATACTGGGCTGATGATTTAATTCAGTGTTTCACAACCAGTGGGCCTCCAGCTGTTGCAATACTACAACTCCCAGCATGATGGAAGTTGTAATTTTGCAACAGCTGGAGGTCCACAGTTTGGAGACCACAGCTTTAGAGGAAGAAACACCTTAAACTTGATGAATGAGCCCCTCTATAATAATCCCAGTGGACCCCCCAGGCCCAATAGTTGAAAAATCAAAAACCTGCTGAATTAACACTCCGTGTTCTGTCCTTGCACATGGACGGTCCTATAGGGCACGCTGACCCAAGAACGCTATTAATACAAATACTACAATGTTGATGCAACCAGGGCCGGGACACGATCCAGCGAACGAAACCCACTGTGTAAATACACGTCTCGGCTTCTTATCCATGAAATCACACTGAAACTATAGATGGGATATATAATGCACTACTGCAATAATATAGATGGAATGTATAATGCACATAGTACATCAGCAGCACTGACACAGCTTAAAGGGGTACTCCAGAGGGGGGGGAAAAACAAAACAACTGGTGCCATAAAGTTTAACAGATTTGTAAATTTCTTCTATATAAAATTTTTAATCCTTCCAGTACTTATCAGCTGCTGTATGCTCCAGAGGAAGTTGTGTAGTTCTTTTCGATGTGAGCACAGTGCTCTTTGCTGACACCTCTGTCTGGGTCAGGAACTGTCCAAAGTAGGAGCAAATCCCCATTGCAAACCTCTTCTGCTTCAGACAGTTCCTGACATGGACAGAGGTGTCAGCAGAGAGCACTGTGCTCAGACTGGAAAGTATTACACAACTTCCTCTGCATACAGCAGCTAATAAGTACTTGAAGGATTAAGATTTTTAAATATAGAAATAACTTACAAATCTGTTTAACTTTCTGGCACCATTTGATTTGAAATTTTTTTTTCTTCCCTCCGAAGTACCCCTTTAAGGTGAATTTTTTAGGATTATACCACTGCAGTTTTTGTTTTAACCAAAGCCAGAAATTGATCTAATTTATAATATTTCTTGTTTTTTTGCTGGCTTCAGCTTTTTTTTTTATTTTTTTTATATCAACTGGCTCCAGAAAGTTAAACAGATTTGTAAATTGCTTCTATAAAAAAATCTTAATCCTTTCAATAATTATCAGCTGCTGAAGTGGAGTTGTTTTCTGTCTGACAACAGTGCTCTCTGCTGACATCTCTGCTTGTCTCGGGAACTGTACAGAGTAGAAAAGGTTTGCTATGGGGATTTGCTTCTAAACTGGGCGGTTCCTGAGACAGGTGTCATCAGAGAGCACTTAGACAGAAAAGAACAACTCAACTTCAGCAGCTGATAAGTACTTCAGCAGCTGATAAGTACTGAAAGGATTAAGATTTTTTAATAGAAGTAATTTACAAATCTGTTTATCTTTCTGGAGCCAGTTGATTTATATATATAAAAAAAGTTTTTACCTGGAATACCCCTTTAAAGTGCATCAGTCACATGAATTACCCCTGATGGTCCACTATGCACCAGGGCTGTTACCCCTCTCACTGACGTCTCACCCGCTGCTCCCATTGACTGATACACAGTGGCCCGGTGTACATTGCTTGCGCTGTTAATGTACGTAACGTATTGTGGCGCACGATCGGTGAAGCTGACAGCGCAGACAACCTACACACAGAGCCATTTCAGCCAGCCGAGCCCTATGCATCAACTCAATAGGAGGGACCCCACCCAAAGGAAATCCGGAGTCATATGTAATGATATCAAAATATATGGAGCTGCCAGGCCACCCCATACATATATAAAGGCAGAAGTATGGGAAAGATTTCCCTAACAGTGTGCCTCCAGCTGTTGCAATACTATTGCTCCCAGCATGCCCAGTCATCCTAGGTCAGTGTAACTCAATCAGTGCACCTCCAGCTGTTGCAACACTACAACTCCCAGCATGGCCGGAGACGCCCTAAAATAATGCAGCATCTACAAGTGTTCTTCTAAGACAACTGCACACCTTAGATCAGCCTTTCCCAACCAGGGTACCTCCAGCTGTTGCAAAACTAACTCCCAGCATGCCCGGACATCCTAGGTCAGTGTAACCCAACCAGTTTACCTCCAGCTGTTGCAACACTACAACTCCCAGCATGGCCGGACATCAAGGATCAGTGTTACCCAGCCAGGGTGCCTCCAGCTGTTGCAAAACTAACTCCCAGCATGCCCGGACATCCTAGGTCAGTGTAACTCAATCAGTGCACCTCCAGCTGTTGCAACACTACAACTCCCAGCATGGCCGGAGACGCCCTAACATAATGCAGCATCTACAAGTGTTCTAGAAGCACGAAGCCTAAGAAGAAATAAAGCTTTAGAGTGGCCCCTGCTGACAAAAGATGGTAATTGCACATGGGACAGGGACAAGGGGCCCTAGACACAAGAGAAGATCAATCAATGAAGGCCAGCGGAAGCTGCCAGGGAACCACCTGTCTGGGCATGCTGGGAATTGTAGTTTTGCAACATCTGGAGGGCCATAGCTTGGAGACCACTGATCTCATGGTAGCTTCCCTACTCTCCCCTAACCTCAGAGGTTGTCTGGCGTTTCCAAAGCAGAATGCCTCCAGCTTTTGGCTGTCTGGGCATGCTGGGAGTTGTAGTTTTGCAACAGCTGGAGGCAGCCTATTCGGGAAACACTGAATTAGTCAGTGGGATTTCAACATGTCCAGTCCTATGTCTGGCGGCGGCCTACTTAACTGCACAATACATGCACACTTAGCCTAACTGAGCGTGCATGTGTAGAGTGGAGAAAGCTGCCTATCTAAGACAACTGCACACCTTAGATCAGCCTTTCCCAACCAGGGTGCCTCCAACTGTTGCTAAACTAAAAACCCCAGCATGCCCGAACAGAAATCAGCTGTCTGAGCATGCTGGGAGTTGTAGTTTTGCAACAGCTGGAGGCACCCTGGTTGGGAAACACTGATCTAAAGGGATGGCAGTGACGTGCCTTTAAAAAGGGAACCCCGTATCTGGTTTTGTGACTGGACTGAAAAGTCCGGTCACAAAACCGGATACAGGGAAAAAATGAGCCGACCAGAGTCACTATCCGTAGGCTCAATCAAATGAATGAGATGCGGGGCAGGGTCCGGCTGGGTTACGGGAGCGCCCGGTTTGCACATTTTCCAGCCAGATCCGGCCCCCTTATAACATAAAAATAGCGTGAATGCAGCCTTACTCTGGTACACTTGGGCGTTTCAGTAGAATCGTAGTTTAAACAGGCACTGTCGTTTGATATACTAAAAACTTTTCATATAATGTAGATAATACCATTATATGTATATTTGTAATATACAATGGTAAAAACAAAAACAAAAAAAAAAGTGTATATTTTGGGGTAAAAAAATAAAAATAAATAAAATGCTCAAAACTCAAACCACTAGAGGTCCCTCCACTGTGCAGAACACTGTCTTGTCCCTGCAGCTATTGTTTGTGTGTCTCTCTGAGGACAAGCGGGGCTCTGCGCGCCGAGGACAAGCGGGGCTCTGCGCGGCGAGGACATGCGGGGCTCTGCGCGGCGAGGACAAGCGGCGCTCTGCGCGGCGAGGACAAGCGGGGCTCTTTATACTGAAGACAAGCGGGGCTCTGTACACCGAGGACAAGCGGGGCTCTGCACACCGAAGACAAGCGGGGCTCTGCACACCGAAGACAAGCGGGGCTCTGCACACCGAGGACAAGCGGGGCTCTGCACACCGAGGACAAGCGGGGCTCTGCACACCGAGGACAAGCGGGGCTCTGCACACCGAAGACAAGCGGGGCTCTGCACACCGAAGACAAGCGGGGCTCTGCACACCGAGGACAAGCGGGGCTCTGCACACCGAGGACAAGCGGGGCTCTGCACACCGAGGACAAGCGGGGCTCTGCACACCGAGGACAAGCGGGGCTCTGTATACTGAAGACAAGCAGGGCTCCAGGCAGGGACACAAGACAGCATTTTTGCTCCCAAAAAGTATGCACAATTTTTAACAAATGTATATTACTAATATTCATATAATTGTATTATACATTATATCAAAAGTTTTTGAAACTTGGGCCCCACCAGCACCCAGTGATGCGTTTCATCCAATACACAGATAGCGGGGGGGGGGGGGACACATCATTGAGGCTGGCCACCCATGACTACTCACCCGGGTCCTGGCGGCATCTCAGTTTCATGCTGCCTGTAGTAATGGCAGGTCCCGATTCAGTGAAGTGTAGGGAGAGGCAGACAGGAGGCACGGGGGTCGCCAGTCAGAATAATTTTATTTGTCATAAAAAGGAAGCAGATGACCGGAGGTGTTATCATGCTATTCTGGCTTTTCAGGAAATGTTACAGACAAAACAAATACAAAACAAAATAAACAACAAATTTTTCCTCTGTCCGTGAGAAACTACCCCCCACATCCCCCCCAAAGACTCTGAAGGCTACAATGATCGATACCCCAAAAGTTCCCCCCCCCCCCCAAAGAGGATACCACATGAGTAGTCACTGCCTGCTGCCCGCTCCCCCCCGGGGCGGAATGGTGCATCTGGGAGTATGATAAGAAAAAGGCAATAAATATTAATAATCCAAAAAGGAGGAAGAAGAAGAAGAGCACTTACACAATTTCCCCCTGGATGTAAAGCGACCCCATTCAAGCTACAACCCCCACAATCATATGTCAGTACTAGCGTTAAGGGGTCCTCTGGAGGGAAAAAAAATCTAATCAACTTGTGCGGGAAAGGTCTACAGATTTGTAAATTACTTCTATATAAAAATATTAATCCTCCCCGTACTTAACTGCTGGATGCTCCAGAGGAAGTTGTGTAGTTCTTTCCAGTCTGACCCCAGTGCTCTCTGCTGACACCTCTGTCCTTTTCAGGAACTGTACAGAGCAGGAGAAGTTTTCTATAGGAATTTAGACAGTTCCTGACACGAGCAGATGTGGCAGCAGAGAGCACTGTGGTCGGACTGGAAATAACTAATTTACAAATCTGTAGAATTTTCTGGAAACAGTTGGTTTGAAACATTTTTTTTTTAATCCTCTGGAGTGCCCCTTTAGTATGGCGCTTCTCTCTAGGATCATCTAAGTGCAGTATGGACGTTGTGTGTGGTGAAGCAGGCAGACTACAGACAAGCAGCTTTGTAAACGCAATACTACAGAACAGGGGGTGTTCCGGCCCCTGGATGGAGACCGACACTGAACATTTCATTTTATTTGTTTGGTCCTATACAAATCTGCGCTGGAGTAAAAAGATCTCCGCTCCTCCAATAGAGATGTCATATGTGGAATAAAAGCAGCTTTAGTGACTTCACCCCATTCTGGGATAACACACTGCAGCAGGCAGACTTTAAAGCGAGGCACAACATGGAGCATCGGGCAATGCCCCTACTGCAACGAATGCAAAATCATTAAGGCAACATGGCTACAAAACATTAAAAGAAGAAGAAGACGACATCTCAATGGACAGAAATTATCATAAGGCGGTCAGAAAAAAACAACAAGTCCTTGGAATGAACTCGGGCCGGGCACGACAACATGAGCGGACAACGGGCACAACTCCTTCCGCCCAATCATCTTGCAGTATACATAATACACAACGGGGCAAGGCAAACAGCGCCCACATCAGGCAGAAACGGCAATCCCACTTGGCATTTTTTTTTTTTTTAAAGGAGGCATTGGAGGGGGGGTGGGGTGGGGGACACGCCACATGGTACAGAGTGGGGACGCGATCCGGCAGCTTCTCCCGGAGGACAGAGGGATGTTATAGACCCCACACAAAGGGGGCGGCACACGTCTTCTCCATGGACCTAGTTCTTCCAATCTTTGCTGATGGTCAGGTTCCACTCCCAGGAGAGGTGATTGGTTTTATCGTCGTCAGTGAAGAGAGACTTCATGTTGTAGCAGCCTCTGGCCAGTATACCCTTGGGGGCCTCCTCTATGGGAGTCAGAAATTCATATTCGTCCACGCGGGGGCCGTAACTTCCAACCATGTAGTTTGTTTTGTCCACTAGGAGAAAAAAAAAATAATTAAATTCTACCATTAATTCTCCAAACTGTAGACCTCGAGCTATTGTAGAACTATAACTCTCAGCAAGCCAGATTTTCATGGAATTAAT
Organism: Hyla sarda; assembly: GCF_029499605.1. Classification (NCBI taxonomy): domain Eukaryota; kingdom Metazoa; phylum Chordata; class Amphibia; order Anura; family Hylidae; genus Hyla; species Hyla sarda. The sequence continues at coordinate 9,157,494 of NC_079201.1, read as the reverse complement.
TTAGTTTCCGTGTGGAGGTGCGGAGAGTCTCTAAATATTCCTTTAAACCCAGTCTAAGGGTATGTTCACACTACGGAATTCCGCGGTGTGAACTTTAACATTAGTGTGAATGGGTTTCCGCGAGACCCGGTCACACTGCGGAATTTCAGCGGCAGACAATTCCGCCGCTGAAATTGTTCCGCGCAAAGAAAGAACATGTTCATTCTTGCGTGGAAGTCCGCGAGTACTGCATAGCCGTCAATGGTGACAGTCCTACCGCCGCCGCTGGCTGCCAGGCTGAATCACCGCTCGCATAAATTCTGTTCACTCTCCCTTAGGTGTTCAGTGGCCTCCCCAACAGCAAATTTTGGAGGAGAGAAGGATCAGGTATGTTGAATTTCAATACATGATCCTTTTGTTCTTAGGAGGGAGGTAAGTCACTGTCAGTGGAGTCTGGCATCAGCTTCTCTCCCCTTCAGAACAAATGCACGCTCCGTTAGGCTAAGTGTACACATATACTTAAAGGGAAGCTTAGAGTAAGCTACATAAGGATTGGGCATGTTGAAATCAAACTGACTAATTCTTGGCTGACAATCATTGGCTGAGGTGGGAAATCACTATGGCCTGTGATTGGCTGAGCGAGCTGTCACTTGTGCTCGTCTAGAAAAGTGGGGGCCAGTTGACGCTGAGGACTGGTAAGTAGGCAGGGCTCTCTACAGGATAATTGGGGGGGGCGCAATCTTGTGTATAGGACTTAAACGTTAAATGTCTGATGCCTCTTAAAGGGGTACTCCGCTCCTAAACATCCAAAAGGATAGAGGATAAGATGTCTGGCCGCTAGGACCTCCCTCTATCTCCGGCGCAGTACCCAAGCCATCCGGTGCTTGGAGCAAACTCCACTGCGTGCCGAATGCTCGAACACAGCCGTCACGCCCCCCTCCATTCATGCCTATGGGAGGAGGCGTGACCGCTATATACTAGCCTTCACACCCCCTCCTATAGACATGAATAGAGGGGGCGTGGTGTTACAAACACGGAAGTTTCCATGTTCTGAACACCGCGGTCACTCGACATCTTTGGATGGGGGATAAGACATTTAGGAGCGGCGTAACCCTTTAAGCCAAAATAATCAATCTGAAAACTAAACCGGACCCTTACATTTTACACCTTTCCGGTAGGTCTGCTGCTGATATTTCAGTCCGGAAACGATCTCCTTGTTCACCTGTTAAGGCAAAAGAAAAATAAATGAAAAAATCTGATCTAGTCGTGCGATCTTACAGCTGACGCCTTAAGGTCCTCGTACCCACCTTAAAGCTGATTTTAATTCTGTACTCCACAGCTTCTTTAAGGCAGAATGATTGTTTCTTAAACTTCTCAAGATCTCCTGTCGTTCACAAAAAAGAAAAAAACTTTAGTCAGTATGTAGAGGGCAGGGATGATGATTCTTATGTAATGTCCAGTTCAGAGCAACTTACCTGTCAGGTCCAACTCCAGGGGGCCGGGAGCCTCTGCACAGACCAAGGTCAGTTTGGTGACCACGACATTCGGAGCCTTGGGATCTTTTAGGAAAGAAAATATATGAATAGAATCTAGGAATAATATGTAACCCTATACACTAGTAATCTCCGAACTATGAACCTCCAGCTGTTGCAAAACTACAATTCCCAGCATGCCCGGACAGCCAACGGCTGTCCGGGCATGATGGGAGTTGTAGTTTTACTACAGCTGAAGGCACACTGCTCGTTAAACACTGGTGCAAATCATCAGCCCAGTATGTGATGTATTTGTGATCAGCCAGATAAGTAAGGGAGGAATTATCGGTGTGTGTGCTTCTGGCTAACTGCTTAGCTGTGGTGTTGTATGCTGGGAGCTGTAGCTTTGCAACAGCTAGAGGCACACTGCTTGTTAAACACTGGTGTACATCATCAGCCCAGTATGTGATTTGATGGTCAAAAAAGGGAGTACTTTTTGGTGTGTGGACTAACGGCTTAGCTCTTGTGTTGTATGCTGGGATTTGTAGTTATGCAACAGCTGGAGGCACACTAGTGTAAATCATCAGCCCAGTATGGGATGTGTTTGTGATGGGCCAGATAAGTAAGGGAGGAATTATCAGTGTGTTTGCTACTGGCAAACAGCTAAGCTCTGGTGTTTTATGCTGAGAGTTGTAGTTTTCCAACAGATGGAGGCACCCTGGTTGTGAAAGACTGGTGTAAATCATCAGTCCAGTATGTCATGTGTGATGTGACTGGCCAGAGAAATAAGGGAGGAATTATCAGTGTGTGTACTTCCGGCAAACAGTTTAGCTCTGGTGTGTTGCAACATCTGGGAGGTCCATAGTTTGGAGACTACTGCTGTACACAAATCATTCAGGGGTCATTGCCCCTAATCTCACTATCCTCTCACACATTGAGGGGGAATCTATCATTGGGGTATTTTTGTTTTCTTTTGTGCAATGTGAAACCTTCTGTACAGTTTTCCCAGTTGCTGCGCACAGGGTGGCAGCCGTTCTTAAATTTGCGCAAAGCACAGGAAACCACTGGACAATGCATACAAGGGTGAATTACTTACACACGTTCCAACGACAGCCGGTCACTGGCGTACCAAGCAACTTTTGTGCGAGAGATAAAAATCCAGTGCACAACAACCTGCGCATTCTCCTAACCGTGCAAAACCTTCGCCTTAAGTCATTGCGCAAACTATGCCACATGCGCAGGTTGGCACCTGCTGTATTTATTACTTGCGCAGATGATTTTGGTACTCCTACGCCAGCCAGTCCCTAGAGTACCGTATTTTTCGCCCTATAGGACGCACCGGTGTATAAGATGCACCCTATTTTTAGGTGCAAAATCTAAAAAATTTAAGATTTTGAACCCAATAGTGGTCTTCAACCTGCGGACCTCCAGATGTTGCAAAACTACAACTACAACCTTAGGGTCTGTAGTGTACATTCCTATACAGGTGGGGGTATGTGCAGAGCATTGCACCCTAGGGTCTGTAGTGTACATTCCTATACAGGTGGGGGTATGTGCAGAGCATTGCACCCTAGGGTCTGTAGTGTACATTCCTATACAGGTGGGGGTATGTGCAGAGCATTGCACCCTAGGGTCTGTAGTGTACATTCCTATACAGGTGGGGGTATGTGCAGAGCATTGCACCCTAGGGTCTGTAGTGTACATTCCTATACAGGTGGGGGTATGTGCAGAGCATTGCACCCTAGGGTCTGTAGTGTACATTCCTATACAGGTGGGGGTATGTGCAGAGCATTGCACCCTAGGGTCTGTAGTGTACATTCCTATACAGGTGGGGGTATGTGCAGAGCATTGCACCCTAGGGTCTGTAGTGTACATTCCTATACAGGTGGGGGTATGTGCAGAGCATTGCACAGTTTGTACTGCAGACTAAGCAGCATTGCTCTGCACATACTCCACCTGTATAGGAATGTTCACACACACACTGCTATACACATAGGGTATGTGCAGACTGTAGAGCAGCGGTCTTCACACTGTGGCCCTCCAGCTGTTGCAAAACTACAACTCCCAGCATGCACCGGACAGCCGTTGGCTGTCCGGGCATGCTGGGAGTTGTAGTTTTGCAACTTCTGGAGGTCCGCAGATTGAAGACCACTGCATAGGAGGTAATACTTGCGTGTCCCCGCCGCTCCGGAACGTCTCTGCTGCCGGCCGGGTATCCTCGCTCTCCGTCGCCGCCATCACGTCGGTACACACGCCGACGCACGTACGCGACGACGTGATGACGAGGAAGGAGAGCGCCGGCCATACAGGGGATCCCTGAACGGAGAAGACACCGAGGAGGCAGGTAAGGTCCCTCCCGGTGTCCTGTAAGCACTAACCCGGCTATTCAGTCGGGCTGTTCAGGACCGCCGCGGTGAAATCGCTTCGGTCCCGAACAGCCCGACTGAACAGCCGGGTTAGTGTCACTTTCCCTTCAGACGCGGCGGTCAGCTTTGATCGCCGCGTCTGAAGGGTTAATACAGAGCATCACCGCGATCGGTGATGTCCTGTATTAGTCGCGGGTCCCGGCCGTTGATGGCCGCAGGGACCGCCGCAATAGGAGTGTATTCGCCGTATAAGACGCACCGACTTTTCCCCCCCAGTTTTGGGGAAGAAAAAGTGCGTCTTATACGGCGAAAAATACGGTAAGTTTCACAATTTTTTGGCCTATCCATGGGCTTCTTGTCATTTGCGCAAATTTATGAAGTAACGTGCACCACATAACACAAAACTATATTATAAGGTGCCGTGACGTACCAATTGCGGCGGGCACGGGGCCCAGCAGAGCCTCCTTGTACTTGCGCAGACTCTCATCGTCCTGGTCCAGAGCCTGTATCTCCTCGATGGTTTTCTGCGCCGGGGGGCGGTAGTTCACCGAATGTTCGTCCTCCTCGTTCTCGGCTGCGATCTGCGCCAGTTGCTCTGTAGTGGGTTCGTGCTCAGCCATGGTTCAGAGAGGGGCAGCCTGTAAGTAAGGAACAAGGAATCAACTTAAGCCCTAAAGAGTCAAAGCAAGTAAAGAGGTATTCTAAGTTTATATTGGGTCATTCATGTATAAATAGAAAGTTCTATTCCTTCATGGTTTCCCAGAAACATGCTTGCTGTCAGTGAATGAGAACACTAGATTACATGCAGAGGCTAGAATCCAGTCTAGGCAACGAGGGGGTCCTGGCCTATTGATCTGAATGGCCGCCATGTTATACTACATTGTTAGTACAGAGCTGATCTCCTATTACCCTCTCACCCCAGTTGTTTAACCCCTTCGCTGCTGTAGCAATTACTGTTTGTGGACCTGTGGATAGGAAAAAAGTTTCAATATGGTTCCCTATGGTCAGAGCTGGATAAAACAAATGATACCTGTCCTTTAGCTGAATGCTGTTTGCAAAGTCATAAAATCAGGTTTTTCTTCTAAGCTCAGGTGTCAGAGGCCGGGGCTAAGATGCAGCACGCATGCCTCCTTAGTCGCTCTTTCCGCCCTGCATGACTGATGTACAGGGCTCAGTGTTGAAAGCCAAGCAGGGAGGGAGGAGGCATGCACACTGCAGCACAGCACTGCTTCTATGACTCTCAAGCTTGAAAGAAACACAAGATTTTATAGCTTTACAAACAGTCACAGCAATCAGCAAAGAGGGAGATATAACAAATGATACCAGTCTCTTAGCTAATAGCTGTTTGAAAAGTTCTAAAATTGTGTTGATCTTCCAAGCTCAAGTGTCAGGGGGCGGTATTGAGCTGCAGCATGCATGCCTCCTCCTTCCCCCTTTCTGATTGGCTTCTAGCAATGTGTCTTGTACATCAACTATGCAGGGCAGTGAGGGGTAGTGGAGGGAGAAGGCAAGCCTGCTGCAGCTCAGCACTGCCTCTATGACTCAAACTTAGAAAGAAAACATTATTTTATAGCTTTGTAACAGCTATAGAGATGACACATTTATAGATCAGTACCTTCCAACCTGTGGCTCTCTAGCTGCAGCAAAACTATAATTCCCATCATGAATCGCCCCCCCCCCTCCCACACCAGTCTCACCAATAGAATCTGTCATGTAACAAAACATTAAGGGGTCCTCTGATATAATGAAAAAATGAATTGTTACCTGTAGGGTTTATATAATAAACTAGACCGCACCTAGCCTGCTCTACTGCAAATGCTCTGCCCCACCCGATCCATGTGTTTACCGGCTACTATGACGCGTTCTGCTCATAATCTGGAGAGCACGTTATCAGGGTAAGTAAATAGAGACGCTGGAGGGGGCGGGGAGGGGGCAGTGGAATTTACTATGCATTTAGAGAGGAGCGGTGGTCTGTAACATAGGCAATGAGCTGTCAACAAGGGGAGGAAAGAAGCAGATATACAAATGGTTAACCAACAAATGTGCCTCCAACTGTTGCAAAACTACAACTCCCAGCATGCCCGCATGCTGGGGGTTGTAGTTTTGTAACAGTAATTGGGAACCGCCCCTCTATTCATAGTCTAGACTTGGTGTGTACAGGGCGGGGCGATGGACGCTCGTGGTGAATATGATACTTCCTCTTTCAAAGGAAATCCTGTGGCTTTACCCAAGTCACATCCACTTGTCTCAGCAGAAAGTCGCCAATGGTGCCCTGCCGGGTATCTGGATGGCACCTAATGATTACAGCTCTGCAGTATATACAGGATGAGGAGAAGTGTGATTACAGCTCTGCAGTATATACAGGATGAGGAGAAGTGTGATTACAGCTCTGCAGTATATACAGGATGAGGAGAAGTGTGATTACAGCTCTGCAGTATATACAGGATGAGGAGAAGTGCGATTACAGCTCTGCAGTATATACAGGATGAGAAGAAGTGTGATTACAGCTCTGCAGTATATACAGGATGAGGAGAAGTGCGATTACAGCTCTGCAGTATATACAGGATGAGGAGAAGTGCGATTACAGCTCTGCAGTATATACAGGATGAGGAGAAGTGTGATTACAGCTCTGCAGTATATACAGGATGAGGAGAAGTGTGATGACAGCTCTGCAGTATATACAGGATGAGGAGAAGTGTGATGACAGCTCTGCAGTATATACAGGGTGAGGAGAAGTGTGATTACAGCTCTGCAGTATATACAGGATGAGGAGAAGTGCGATTACAGCTCTGCAGTATATACAGGATGAGGAGAAGTGTGATTACAGCTCTGCAGTATATACAGGATGAGGAGAAGTGTGATTACAGCTCTGCAGTATATACAGGGTGAGAAGTGTGATTACAGCTCTGCAGTATATATACAGGATGAGGAGGAGAAGTGTGATTACAGCTCTGCAGTATATACAGGGTGAGGAGGAGAAGTGTGATTACAGCTCTGCAGTATATACAGGATGAGAAGTGTGATGACAGCTCTGCAGTATATACAGGGTGAGGAGGAGAAGTGCGATTACAGCTCTGCAGTATATACAGGATGAGGAGAAGTGCGATTACAGCTCTGCAGTATATATAGGATGAGGAGAAGTGTGATGACAGCTCTGCAGTATATACAGGATGAGGAGAAGTGTGATGACAGCTCTGCAGTATATACAGGGTGAGGAGAAGTGTGATTACAGCTCTGCAGTATATACAGGATGAGGAGAAGTGCGATTACAGCTCTGCAGTATATACAGGATGAGGAGAAGTGTGATTACAGCTCTGCAGTATATACAGGATGAGGAGAAGTGTGATTACAGCTCTGCAGTATATACAGGGTGAGGAGAAGTGTGATGACAGCTCTGCAGTATATACAGGATGAGGAGAAGTGTGATTACAGCTCTGCAGTATATACAGGGTGAGGAGAAGTGTGATTACAGCTCTGCAGTATATACAGGATGAGGAGAAGTGCGATTACAGCTCTGCAGTATATACAGGATGAGGAGAAGTGTGATTACAGCTCTGCAGTATATACAGGATGAGGAGAAGTGTGATTACAGCTCTGCAGTATATACAGGGTGAGAAGTGTGATTACAGCTCTGCAGTATATATACAGGATGAGGAGGAGAAGTGTGATTACAGCTCTGCAGTATATACAGGGTGAGGAGGAGAAGTGTGATTACAGCTCTGCAGTATATACAGGATGAGAAGTGTGATGACAGCTCTGCAGTATATACAGGGTGAGGAGGAGAAGTGCGATTACAGCTCTGCAGTATATACAGGATGAGGAGAAGTGCGATTACAGCTCTGCAGTATATATAGGATGAGGAGAAGTGTGATTACAGCTCTGCAGTATATATACAGGATGAGGAGAAGTGTGATTACAGCTCTGCAGTATATACAGGGTGAGAAGTGTGATTACAGTTCTGCAGTATATACAGGGTGAGGAGGAGAAGTGCGATTACAGCTCTGCAGTATATACAGGATGAGGAGAAGTGTGATTACAGCTCTGCAGTATATACAGGATGAGGAGAAGTGTGATTACAGCTCTGCAGTATATACAGGATGAGGAGAAGTGTGATGACAGCTCTGCAGTATATACAGGATGAGGAGAAGTGTGATTACAGCTCTGCAGTATATACAGGGTGAGGAGGAGAAGTGTGATTACAGCTCTGCAGTATATACAGGATGAGGAGAAGTGCGATTACAGCTCTGCAGTATATACAGGATGAGGAGAAGTGTGATTACAGCTCTGCAGTATATACAGGATGAGGAGAAGTGTGATTACAGCTCTGCAGTATATACAGGGTGAGAAGTGTGATTACAGCTCTGCAGTATATACAGGATGAGGAGGAGAAGTGTGATTACAGCTCTGCAGTATATACAGGATGATGAGAAGTGTGATTACAGCTCTGCAGTATATACAGGGTGAGGAGGAGAAGTGTGATTACAGCTCTGCAGTATATACAGGGTGAGGAGGAGAAGTGTGATTACAGCTCTGCAGTATATACAGGGTGAGGAGAAGTGTGATTACAGCTCTGCAGTATATATACAGGGTGAGGAGGAGAAGTGTGATTACAGCTCTGCAGTATATACAGGGTGAGGAGGAGAAGTGTGATTACAGCTCTGCAGTATATACAGGGTGAGGAGGAGAAGTGTGATTACAGCTCTGCAGTATATACAGGATGAGGAGGAGAAGTGTGATTACAGCTCTGCAGTATATACAGGGTGAGGAGGAGAAGTGTGATTACAGCTCTGCAGTATATACAGGGTGAGGAGGAGAAGTGTGATTACAGCTCTGCAGTATATATACAGGATGAGGAGAAGTGTGATTACAGCTCTGCAGTATATACAGGATGAGGAGGAGAAGTGTGATTACAGCTCTGCAGTATATACAGGGTGAGGAGGAGAAGTGCGATTACAGCTCTGCAGTATATACAGGGTGAGGAGGAGAAGTGTGATTACAGCTCTGCAGTATATATACAGGGTGAGGAGGAGAAGTGTGATTACAGCTCTGCAGTATATACAGGGTGAGGAGGAGAAGTGTGATTACAGCTCTGCAGTATATATACAGGGTGAGGAGGAGAAGTGTGATTACAGCTCTGCAGTATATACAGGGTGAGGAGGAGAAGTGTGATTACAGCTCTGCAGTATATACAGGATGAGGAGGAGAAGTGTGATTACAGCTCTGCAGTATATACAGGGTGAGGAGGAGAAGTGTGATTACAGCTCTGCAGTATATATACAGGATGAGGAGAAGTGTGATTACAGCTCTGCAGTATATACAGGATGAGGAGGAGAAGTGTGATTACAGCTCTGCAGTATATACAGGGTGAGGAGGAGAAGTGCGATTACAGCTCTGCAGTATATACAGGGTGAGGAGGAGAAGTGTGATTACAGCTCTGCAGTATATACAGGGTGAGGAGGAGAAGTGTGATTACAGCTCTGCAGTATATACAGGGTGAGGAGGAGAAGTGTGATTACAGCTCTGCAGTATATACAGGGTGAGGAGGAGAAGTGTGATTACAGCTCTGCAGTATATACAGGGTGAGGAGGAGAAGTGTGATTACAGCTCTGCAGTATATACAGGGTGAGGAGGAGAAGTGTGATTACAGCTCTGCAGTATATACAGGGTGAGGAGAAGTGTGATTACAGCTCTGCAGTATATATACAGGGTGAGGAGGAGAAGTGTGATTACAGCTCTGCAGTATATACAGGGTGAGGAGAAGTGTGATTACAGCTCTGCAGTATATACAGGATGAGGAGAAGTGTGATTACAGCTCTGCAGTATATACAGGGTGAGGAGGAGAAGTGTGATTACAGCTCTGCAGTATATACAGGATGAGGAGGAGAAGTGTGATTACAGCTCTGCAGTATATACAGGATGAGGAGGAGAAGTGTGATTACAGCTCTGCAGTATATACAGGATGAGGAGAAGTGTGATTACAGCTCTGCAGTATATACAGGGTGAGGAGAAGTGTGATTACAGCTCTGCAGTATATACAGGGTGAGGAGAAGTGTGATTACAGCTCTGCAGTATATATACAGGGTGAGGAGGAGAAGTGTGATTACAGCTCTGCAGTATATACAGGATGAGGAGAAGTGTGATTACAGCTCTGCAGTATATACAGGGTGAGGAGGAGAAGTGTGATTACAGCTCTGCAGTATATACAGGGTGAGGAGGAGAAGTGTGATTACAGCTCTGCAGTATATACAGGGTGAGGAGAAGTGTGATTACAGCTCTGCAGTATATACAGGATGAGGAGGAGAAGTGTGATTACAGCTCTGCAGTATATACAGGGTGAGGAGGAGAAGTGTGATTACAGCTCTGCAGTATATATACAGGATGAGGAGGAGAAGTGTGATTACAGCTCTGCAGTATATACAGGGTGAGGAGAAGTGTGATTACAGCTCTGCAGTATATACAGGGTGAGGAGAAGTGTGATTACAGCTCTGCAGTATATACAGGATGAGGAGAAGTGTGATTACAGCTCTGCAGTATATACAGGATGAGAAGTGTGATTACAGCTCTGCAGTATATACAGGAGGAGAAGTGTGATTACAGCTCTGCAGTATAATACATCTCTATTGAGATCATTTTGCGACATGTCAGAAAGAGATGACACCGGTGAAGAATCTGTCTGCAGAATGACACCGATCACCCGGCAGGATTGTCTCCTAATACCTGGAGCGGAGGTGACGCCCCCTGCCGCTTGTTCCCTCTCAAGCAGCCGGACCAATCTGATCACGACACTTACCGCTGCCGGTTCGCTTCCCTGCTCTTACAGCTCCCACCCTCAGGAATGGCGAATGATGGCCGTACACGCCCCGCCGTGCGCTCTCCTCTTCCTTTCCGGGATGTGCGTCATTTCCGCCGAGGCGGCCATGTTGGTACACCCGAGAGCAGGCTATGCCCGTAAAGCGAGAGGTGATATTGCATCACTTCCGGTTACTGTGCTGCTATCCCCGGAAGTGAGGCGGATTCCGCAATCTCAGCTGTCGAGGTCATTATGACAGAACGTTTATAGGAACTTCATGAAAAAAAAAAACTATTTGTAATTAATATTTTACAGGGAACAAAAAATAATTTTAATTATCTGCTTAGTCCTGTACAACCTGGGGCAAACTTTGGAGGGATATTCCATAATGTTTGTGCCACAAGTTTACACCAAAAAGAACAAAAATTAGCACGAAGCCTCTGTTAGATTCAGTCTACATCAGTGTTTTCCTACCAGTGTGCCTCCAGCTGTTGCTAAACTATTGGGACAGCCCAAGTGCTGTGCTGCACACTCAAACACCCTGAGCTCTGCTACACGCACATCAATCACACACTGAGCTCTGCTGCACGCACATCAGTCACACACTGAGCTCTGCTGCACGCACATCAGTCACACACACTCAGCTCTGCTGCACGCACATCAGTCACACACACTCAGCTCTGCTGCACACACATCAGTCACACACACTGAGCTCGGCTGCACACACGTCAGTCACACACACTGAGCTCGGCTGCACACACGTCAGTCACACACACTGAGCTCGGCTGCACACACGTCAGTCACACACACTGAGCTCGGCTGCACACACACCAGTCACACACTCAGCTCTGCTGCACACACACCAGTCACACACACTCAGCTCTGCTGCACACACACCAGTCACACACACTCAGCTCTGCTGCACACACATCAGTCACACACACTCAGCACTGCTGCACACACATCAGTCACACACACTCAGCTCTGCTGCACACACATCAGTCACACACACTCAGCTCTGCTGCACACACAGCCACACACACTCAGCTCTGCTGCACACACATCAGCCACACACTCAGCTCTGCTGCACAGTCACACACACATCAGTCACACACTCAGCTCTGCTGCACACACATCAGCCACACACTCAGCTCTGCTGCACACACACCAGCCACACACTCAGCTCTGCTGCACACAAACATCAGCCACACACTCAGCTCTGCTGCACACAGTCACACACACACATCAGTCACACACTCAGCTCTGCTGCACACACACATCAGTCACACACTCAGCTCTGCTGCACACACACACACATCAGTCACACACTCAGCTCTGCTCTACACAGACATCAGTCACACACTCAGCTCTGCTACACACACATCAGTCACACACTCAGCTCTGCTACACACACATCAGTCACACACTCAGCTCTGCTACACACACATCAGTCACACACTCAGCTCTGCTACACACACACCAGTCACACACTCAGCTCTGCTACACACACATCAGTCACACACTCAGCTCTGCTACACACACACATCAGTCACACACTCAGCTCTGCTACACACACATCAGTCACACACTCAGCTCTGCTAAACACACACATCAGTCACACACTCAGCTCTGCTACACACACATCAGTCACACTCTCAGCTCTGCTACATACACACTGCTACACACACAGCTCTGCTGCACACACATCAGTCACACATTCAGCTCTGCTGCATACACACACGGAGCTCTGCTACATACACATCAGTCACTAACTCAGCTCTGCTCCACACACCAGTCACACACAGCTCTGCTGCGCGCACACACAGCTACACACACTGAGCTCTGCTACACGCACATCAGTCACACACTCAGCTATGCTGCACACATCAAACACACTCAGCTATGCTGCACACACATCACTCACACACTCTAAGATGCCCTCATTACAGCCCACCACCTGGCTCCTCCCACACACGTGACTGATCACATGGTCCCGACGTCACAAAGGTCCTTTAACCCACTCGGCTCCCGCACCTAACGGAGGATTCAGGGTTGAGGACTGGAGGCGGCGGGGTCATCGACTTCCGAAGTTGCGCATCACGTGATCGTCACCGGCAGCGCTCGGTCTCTGCGGGCCCCTCCCTCACGTGATGTGTGACGTCACTCTGGCCGTGATGTCATGAGGAAGGAGAAGGGGCGGAGTTGTGATTGACAGGTGCTCGCCGGGTGTGGGGTTGGGAGCGGTTGTGCCGGGTCTGTGTCATGTGTTTCCCCTCACACCCCTCAACCCTGTGCCCTGTGTGTGCCCACCCCTCACCCGCATGTGCTGTGCCCCCCACCCCGGCTTCATTCCGCTGCACCCCCCCCCCGTCACCCTGCCCTCACACACAGTCAGCTCTGCTACATCTCATCTGTAACTATACATAGCATGCCAAAGTTTACTGCCGCAATAAACTATAGCAAATATTAGTGTAAAATACAGATAAAGATTCAATTCATGTGATGTCATCAGCACGCAATGATGTCATCACACTAGACGCTCCTGTAAGTGGGTGCAGCGTAGATATGATGTCATAACTGCCCAATGACGTCATCACATTAAAGGGTAAGTAGCTGCAGCATTGATTTGATTCATGACTGCAATAATGTCATTACGCTAGAGCAGTGTTTCCCAAGCAGTGTGCCTCCAGCTGTTGCAAAACTACAACTCCCAGCATGCCCGGACAGCCAAAGGCTGTCCGGGCATGCTGGGAGTTGTAGTTTTGCAACAGCTGGAGGCACACTGCTTGGGAAACACTACAATAGAGGGTAAGTGGGTGTGGTATACATGTGATGTCCTCAAATTAGAGGGTTATTGAAGCATAGATGTGATGTCATGACTGCGCAATGATGTCATCATACTAGGTCCCTCTGTACATGGCTGAGGTATAGATGTGATGTCATGACTGCGCAATGATGTCATCACACTAGATCCCTCTGTACATGGCTGAGACATAGATGTGATGTCATGACTGCGCAATGATGTAATCACACTAGATCCCTCTGTACATGCTGAGGCATAGATGTGATGTCATGACTGCGCAATGATGTAATCACACTAGATGCCAGTGTACATGGCTGAGACATAGATGTGATGTCATGACTGCGCAATGATGTCATCACACTAGATCCCTCTGTACATGCTGAGGCATAGATGTGATGTCATGACTGCACAATGATGTCATCACACCAGATCCCTCTGTACAGGGCTGAGGCATAGATGTGATGCCATGACTGCACAATGATGTCATCACACTAGATGCCCCTGTACACGGCTGAGGCATAGATGTGATGTCATGACTGCCCAATGATGTAATCACACTAGATCCCTCTGTACATGGCTGAGGCATAGATGTGATGTCATGACTGTGCAATGATGTCATCACACTAGATCCCTCTGTACATGGCTGCGGCATAGATGTGATGTCATGACTGCGCAATGATGTCATCACACTAGATCCCTCTGTACATGGCAGAGGCAAAGATGTGATGTCATGACTGCACAATGATATCATCACACTAGATCCCTCTGTACATGGCTGAGACATAGATGTGATGTCATGACTGCACACTGATGTCATCACACTAGATGCCCCTGTACATGGCTGAGGCATAGATGTGATGTCATGACTGCGCAATGATGTCATCACACTAGATCCCTCTGTACATGGCATAGATGTGATATCATGACTGCACAATGATGTCATCACACTAGATCCCTTTGTACATGAGGCATAGATGTGATGTCATGACTGCGCAATTAGGTCATCGCACTAGATCCCTCTGTACATGGCTGAGGCATAGATGTGATGTCATGACTGCACAATGATGTCATCACACTAGATCCCTCTGTACATGGCTGAGGCATAGATGTGATGTCATGACTGCACAATGATGTCATCACACTAGATCCCTCTGTACATGGCTGCGGCATAGATGTGATGTCATGACTGCGCAATGATGTCATCACACTAGATCCCTCTGTACATGGCTGAGGCATAGATGTGATGTCATGACTGCACTATGATATCATCACACTAGATCCCTCTGTTCATGGCTGAGGCATAGATGTGATGTCATCACACTAGATCCCTCTGTACATGGCTGAGGCATAGATGTGATGTCATGACTGCACAATGATGTCATCACACTAGATCCCTCTGTACATGGCTGAGGCATAGATGTGATGTCATGACTGCACAATGATGTCATCGCACTAGATCCCTCTGTACATGGCTGAGACATAGATGTGATGTCATGACTGCACAATGATGTCATCGCACTATATCCCTCTGTACATGGCTAAGGCATGGATGTGATGTCATGACTGCGCAATGATGTCATCACACTAGATCCCTCTGTACATGGCTGAGACATAGATGTGATGTCATGACTGCACTATGATATCATCACACTAGATCCCTCTGTACATGCTGAGGCATAGATGTGATGTCATGACTGCGCAATGATGTCATCACACTAGATCCCTCTGTATATAGCTGAGTCATAGATGTGATGTCATGACTGCACAATGATGTCATCACACTAGATCCCTCTGTACATGGCTGAGACATAGATGTGATGTCATGACTGCACAATGATGTCATCACACTAGATCCCTCTGTATATAGCTGAGTCATAGATGTGATGTCATGACTGCACAATGATGTCATCACACTAGATCCCTCTGTACATGGCTGAGGCATAGATGTGATGTCATGACTGCGCAATGATGTCATCACACTAGATCCCTCTGTACATGGCTGAGGCATAGATGTGATGTCATGACTGCGCAATGATGTCATCACACTAGATCCCTCTGTACATGGCTGAGGCATAGATGTGATGTCATGACTGCACAATGATGTCATCACACTAGATCCCTCTGTACATGGCTGAGGCATAGATGTGATGTCATGACTGCGCAATGATGTCATCACACTAGATCCCTCTGTACATGGCTGAGGCATAGATGTGATGTCATGACTGCACAATGATGTCATCACACTAGATCCCTCTGTACATGGCTGAGGCATAGATGTGATGTCATGACTGCGCAATGATGTCATCACACTAGATGCTGGGAGTTATAGTTTTGCAACAGCTGGAGGCACCCTGTTGGGGGAAACACCTCTCTAAGGGTATAACATGCGGTTATGGAGTTAATTCAGTATAAACCCTATTCTATACCGCCACACTGTGCAGACTGGAATGTAAGACACGTGTCTAGTGTTTGCTCTGCTGTTGCTCATTTCTCCTTCTGGGCATTGTATGTGGCTGTGTACACTGTATATATGTCATGTGTATATATATATGGAAGCGCACACACAGGATACAGCGTGCCGCTCTCTGATACAGCGCTGTGCTGACTCAGCATGACTCGCCCGCTCTGCTGCTCTCTCCCTCCCAGTGCATTTATAAAGTTGGGTTCACTGGGGATTGTCATAGGTTTTGTCCCCCCTGAAAGCTCCTAATTACATAGGGTGACAGATCAGGACATTAGGGCGTATGGACAGCGATAGGTGAGAGGAGCGGGTGATGGGGTCATGCGGGGTCAGACGTGGGTTTGGAGGTCACACTAACCTATTGATTCCTCTCTCCCTAGTTTGCTGACACACGGTTCCCAGGGTATGACGACTCTAAGCAAGGGAAACAGCAAAGCTCTCAAGGTAAGTGGACCAGTAGTGGTCTCCAAACTGTGTCTGATTTTTATTTTTTTTTCTCTCGAACAGATAGCAACCAATCACAGCTCAGCTTTCATTTTACCGAAGCAATATGAGAAACGAAAGCTGAGGTCTAATTCTAAACTCTATTATAAATAAACGTAAAAAAAATATATATATATATATATTTATTAATTTATGTTTATTATAAATAAATAAAAATAAATACATATATAAACAAAATATTTATACACTTATACATTTATTTATAATAACTAAATTAAATTTAAAAAGAAATTAAATGAAATGCATAAATTTAAATAAATAAATACAAATACTGTCATATTTAGTATATCCTGCCCCATAATTTGCCACTATCTCCATTTAATGCTGGTGTTGGAACCAGGTCACATAACAACTGTCCAGGGAGTTGTAGTTTTGCAGCAGCTGGAGGCACCCTGGTTGGGAAACACTGGTTTATAGATATAAAAAAGGGTCAGATGCTGTGAAAGGGTCGGATTTGATTGACAGTTTATAGATTAAAAAAGGGTCAGATGCTGTGAAAGGGTCGGATTTGATTGACAGTTTATAGATTAAAAAAGGGTCAGATGCTGTGAAAGGGTCGGATTTGATTGACAGTTGGTGAGAGGGGCGTGTGCTGCCCTGCACTTTATTTAACACATATGGACAAGATGTCCGAAGTTGATTACAATGACAGTAACGGTTTATCCGCGCAGATTTCATTTGCCCATATTACCCCCCCTCTCTCTTTATAGGTTAAGAGGGAGCCAGGGGAGAATGGCACCAGCCTTACGGACGAAGAACTGGTCACCATGTCTGTGCGGGAGCTGAACCAGCATCTCCGCGGTCTGTCCAAGGAAGAGATCATCCAGCTGAAGCAACGCCGCCGCACACTGAAAAACCGCGGCTACGCAGCGAGCTGCCGAGTAAAACGGGTGACGCAGAAAGAAGAGCTGGAGAAGCAGAAGGCCGATCTGCAGCAAGAGGTGGAGAAACTCGCCTCGGAGAACGCCAGCATGCGCCTGGAACTGGACTCTTTGAGGTCAAAATACGAGGCTCTGCAGAACTTTGCCAGAACTGTAGCGAGGAATCCCATCAACCCTCCCAGGGGGCCGTTCACATCCGGCATGAGGCCTCTTATACCAGGGAAAGTAGCCGCCACTAGCGTCATTACCATAGTGAAGTCTAAAGCGGAGGCGCGCTCTTAGGGGACGGGGGGTGACAGATTTGATGGCGCTACTGACCGCCACGAGTACTCAAAGAATTCCTCAGCTACGGAAAAGAGTCCTGGCAGGAAACAAAGGGGCTCAGTAGTATAATTTGTGGGGTTTAGGGTACTGTGGTGGTGAGGGGGGGTGTGTCTCTCCCTACGCTTGGTATCACTCAGTGTTTAAGCGCTCACTACTACTTTTGGCCGTCACTATGGCGAGCGGCCGAGCTGCAGAGTCATCGGCGCGCGCTCCGGCGCGCCAGCTTTAGTTCTCCACACTTGAAAGAGTCCTTAAGATTTCTCTCTGTGTCTTGAGTTTCCTGTCCCGTGGAGCCGTTGGTGTACAGTGTGGCGTCACTATGTGCAGTGGATACTTGAAGTGCGCGGTGTCTGTGCTGTGCAGCGTCTGGTGGGATTGTGACCAACACCCTCTTGTGCGTTTGTTCTCCTTCGTGTCGTGTGTGTGGTTTGTGATTTCAGACTGTGCCGCTCCTTTACTTGATTATTATTTCGTGGCGTGAGGTCATGCGACCCTTACGGAGGGTCAGGGTGCCGTCTTGTGTCGTCAGAGTGAGTGTCCTCTTGTAGTGTCAACTTTGAGTTAGTGAACATTTTGGATTGTTCTCGATGTGATGGGATATTGTCTGAAGTCGGTGGCGTTTTCTGTGCCTAAAAATAATAATAATAATTGCATATCACAATACATAATGGCGGCATTAATGGAGGGTAGGTGTACGCTACTTATCTGTGAGATCTGCATTGTACGTGACAGGCATTTTGCATCATGCACTGAAACCTAGTTCTTCATAAGCTTTCATTGGTTATAATGTCGGCAGTGATGGGGTCGCCTCAGTAGAAGCGGAAATAACCATGGATATCATGGTTTGGCGTCACTAATTGTGGAGTAAGATTAGTAGATCCTCAGTTCATTAAAGGGGTTATCCACTGGCTCCAGAAAGTTAAACAGATTTGTAAATTACTTCTATTAAAAAATCTTAATCCTTTCAGTACTTATGAGCTTCTAAAGTTGAGTTGTTCTTTTCTGTCTAAGTGCTCTCTGATGACACGTGTCTCGGGAACCGCCCAGTTTAGAAGAGGTTTGCTATGGGGATTTGCTTCTAAACTGGGCCGTTCCCGAGACACGTGTCATCGGAGAGCACTTAGACAGAAAAGAACAACCTTAACTTCAGAAGCTCATAAGTACTGAAAGGATTAAGATTTTTTAATAGAAGTAATTTACATATCTGTTTAATTTTCTGGAGCCAGTTGATATATATCTAACAAAGTTTTTTTTCCTTGATAACTCCTTTAAGATAATGAATTGTGCAATATAAATGTTTTCCAAACAGTGTGTCTCCAGCTGTTTCAAAACTACAACTCCCAGGATGCCCGGACAGCCAACGGCTGTCCGGGCATCCTGGGAGTTGTAGTTTTGCAACAGCTGGAGACACATTGTTTGGAAAACACTGGTGTCATATAACGATACTATAACCAAGTGCAGATGCCACTTAATTCTACATTGTATTGCTAGGAACTCAAGGAGAATCCAATACCTTTTTGCCAGGGGTTCTCCAGAGGGGTAAAGACATTTCAAATCAACTGGTGCCAGAAAGTTCTTCAGATTTGTGAATTACTTCTATGTAAAAACGAAATCCATCCTGATTTATCAGCAGCTGTATGCTCCAGAGGAAGTTGTGTAGTTCTTTCCAGTCTGACCACAGTGCTCTCTGCTGCCACCTCTGTCTGTGTCCGGAACTGTCCAAATCCCCATAGCAAACCTCTCCTGCTCCGGGGACAGTTCCTGACACGGACAGAGGTGTCAGCAGAGAGCACTATGGTCTGACTGGAAAAAAACTACACAACTTCCTCTGGAGCATACAGCAGCTAATAAGTACTGGAAGGATTCATATTTTTATATAGAAGTAATTTACAAATCTGTATAATTTTCTGGAGTACCCCTAAAACATTAACATGTAATATACAGTAAGTATACATTAATAAGCTAAATAAGTGTCTACGGTAGCTTTGCTTATGTATCGCCCTGTCATCTGTATAAAGAAATATAGCTCATAATGCAGGACTAAGATTTTAGCACTGAGGGACCAAAGGGAGAATTTTTAGGGAGAAGTTAAAAATTGACTTAAAGAGTACCTGTCACCAAACTAAACTTTTAATATATTGTTCCTTATGTAATTATAAGACACTTTGCTATTTACTTGCTGTTAAAATTCTCAACCTTTTATATGTTTTTAATGTGATTCAAAAAAACGGCCACTAGGTGGCTCTGTTCTGTTCCCTGGGCAAGTCAAACAGTTAGTTTGGTCTCCACCCAGACTTGCAGAAGTCCAAACTCAGGAAGTGCGCGCGGGGCTTCAGTGAAGTCGCACCCACTGGGGAACGCCCACTTTCTCCTGCTGGGAGCTCACCCAATGTGAGCAAGGGGAAAACAGCTTTTTAAAGCTCAAATTTTTTTTTAATGGGGTACTCCGGTGGAAAAGAAAAAATTCTTAAACAACTGGTGCCAGAAAGTTAAACAGATTGGTAAATTACTTCTATTAAAAAATCTTAATCCTTCCAGTACTTATCAGCTTCTGAATGCTACAGAGGAAATTCTTTTCTTTTTGGAACACAGAGCTCTCTGCTGACATCACGAGCACAGTGCTCTCTGCTGACATCTCTGTCCATTTTAGGTAGGAACTGTCCAGAGCAGCATATGTTTGCTATGGGGATTTTCTCCTACTCTGGACAGTTCTTAAAACAGAGATGTCAGCAGAGAGCACTGTGCTAGTGAGGTCAGCAGAGAGTTCTGTGTTCCAAAAAGAAAAGAATTTCCTCTGTAGCATTCAGAAGCTAATAAGTACTGGAAGGATTAAGATTTTTTAATAGAAGTAATTTACAAATCTGTTTAACTTTCTGGCACCAGTTGATTAAAAAAAAAAAAAAAAAAAATTTTTTTTTCCACCGGAGTACCCCTTTTAAGGACAAGTAAGGGTGTGAGGAGCAGTTAGGGAATATAATCAGAGTTAGTTTAGAAAATATGGTTCTCTTTGACAGGTTCTCTTTAAACTGGGAATCTAAAGCTGTGGGCATCACTTCCTAATGTATTACTACTGAAAGATTCTAGACTGTGCTTCACTTTTTTTTATATACACTTTATTAGGTACATCTTGTTAGTACTGGTGTGGTCTTCGGCTGCTGTAGCCCATCCGCTCCAAGGTTGTACATGTTGTGCAGTCAGAGATAGTTTTCTGCAGACCTTAGTTGTAACCAGTGGTTATTTGAGTCACTGTTGCCTTTCTGTTATCTCGAACCATGTTATCTCGAACCAGTCTGCCCATTCTCCTCTGACACCATTAAATGTTTTTTTTCTTTTTCCCCCCACACACAACGGCCGCTCACTGGATATTTTCTCTCTTTTTCAGACTGTTCTCTGTAAACTCCAGAGATGGTCGTGTGTGTGAAATACTCAGACCTGCCTGTCTGGCACTAACAACCAGATCACGTTCAGAGTCTTCCCCATTCTGATGCACGGGTTGAACTTCAGCAAGTTGTCTTGACCACCTCTACATGCCTGAATGCATGTAGTTTCTGCCATGGGATTGGCTGATCAGATATTTTTGTTAACAAGCAGGTGTACCTAATAATCCAATAGTAAGGCTGGGTCCACACTGCGGTACCACCTCTAGTTTTGGCCATGTTTGGGCTGCGTGCGTTTTTTATTTCATTTTTTAAATTTTTTTGAGCCGTCTAGAGCGCGGTCTGCTGCGCTTTTGATTCCGCTGAACATAGCGCTCACAGCCCGAATACAGCCAGAGGTGGTAACGCATTTATATTATTTATATTTATTAACGTCATGCGCCAAAGTTTGACATTTTTCTGATCATTCCATTATTTATTTATTTTTCCTAAATTTGCGCGTGTTTTTATTTTTTGTTGTCCCCACCACAATCCGAGTAATAAAAATTAAAAAATTGGCAAAAAATAAGTTAACGTAACCTGAAAATGCAAAAAAAAAATAAAAAAAAATATTAGTAAACAAGCCCCATAGTGTACAATGCCTATAGAGGATCTGTGCAGAGCAGTGGTCTCCAAAGTGTGGACCTCCAGCTGTTGCAAAACTACAACTCCCAGCATGCCCGGACAGCCGTTGGCTGTCCGGGCATGCTGGGAGTTGTAGTTTTGCAACAGCTGGAGGTCCATACTTTAGATTACACTGGTATGGACCCCTCTTTATACAGTACGTTACACCACCCAATGGTCTCACTGTGAACATTCAGGTCTCCGCTCCTCCCTGCGACGCTTTTACGTGATGGGGTCCGCAGAACCCGCTTTTTTCCCGAAAAATCTGTGTCTTCGAGTCGGCGATGCGGGTTGTATCACGAAACCTGCGGCGCAAATATATATTTATTGCTAAATTATTGTAGCATTTGCAACTGTAAATAAGTTTACAAAAAAGTGTATATGATGTTATTTATTCCTGTATATTTTGGCACGTCCCATTTCTCCTCCGTGGCGTCTTCAGGGGGATCTTCTGGAGACACGTTTAGGTCCTGCCGGGAGCCATGGAGGGTTTGGGCGGAGCGCTGTTGTATATTATGTATGTTTGATATAAGGTCTATTTTATATTGCATATTGCCAATAAACAACTTATAAAGAGATGTATTTGAGTGAAGGTGTCCGGGCCCGTTTCTATATAACCTCAGAATGTATATCTCTGAAAATGCAACTTACTACGCCAGTGTTTCCCAATCAGGGTGCCTCCAGCTGTTGCAAAACTACAACTCCCAGCATGCCCGGACAGCCGAAGGCTGTCCGGGCCTGCTGGGAGTTGTAGTTTTGCAACAACAGGAGGCTTCCTGGTGTAAATCATCAGCCCAGTAGATGATGTGTTGTGCTGTGATTGGCCAGAGAAGTAAGGGAGGAATTATCAATCTGTGTACTTCTGGCAAACAGCTTAGCTTTGGCGTTACTCTGGGAATTGTAGTTTTGCAACAGCTGGAGGCACCTTGGTTGGGAAACACTGTTCTACACTGTGTAAGGACGCATCCACACTACCGAATTTCCCAGAGGAATTCCGGTGCAGCAGCCTCCTATTGTTTTCAATGAGATTCTTCTGCACCGTGCATACTGCGGAACATGTTCATTCTTTTGGCGGAATCCACTCGGAAATCCACTGCCAGCGCTCGTAGCAGCCAGAATTTCTGCCTGGAATATCTCCGGATGCAGATTCCGTAGTGCGAATGGGTACAAGCGGATTAGGTGGCTACCCATTGACTTTAATGGCTCTAAAGGAGTACTCCGCCCGAAGGCATGTGATACCCTATCCAAAGGATAGGGGATTACATGAATGATCGCGAGGGGTCTGACTGCTGGGACCCCCGCAATCTCCGGCAAGGCTACCCCAATTGACTTTAACTGCTCCGCAAAGAATCTACTTACAGGCCTCTAAAGGGGTAGTCTGCCCCTAGACATGTTATCCCCTATCCGAAAGCACTCCGTTATCCGATGTACATAGTGAACTCTATGACGGGTGACCACCGCCATCACGCTCCCTCCATTCATGTTTATGGGAGGCGGCGTAGTGGCTGTGTACCAGTCGTCACGCCCCCTCCCATAGACATGAATGGAGGGGGTGTGGCTTGACGTCACAAATACGGAAGCCCCTGGATTTACACCACAGCACCGACCTGGAGATCCCGGTGGGGTCCCAGCAGCCGGACCCCATGTGATGAGACATGTTATTCCCTATCCTTTGGATAGGGGATAACATGTTTAGGGGCGGAGTACCTCTTTAAGGCCTTTTCACTCGTCAGACATTCAGTGCGCAACAACTTCTGCAGCAGAATCCCATTGACAGCTAAGCAGATTCCGCACATAATTTTAGTAGAAATTCTGGGCAAAAATTCTCAGTGTGAGCTTAAAGGGGTATTCCAGTTAAAAACTTTTTTTTTTCATATCAACTGGCTCCAGAAAGTTCCGTAAGAAGGACGTTCCTACGTCCGCAACAGCCGGCGTAGCCCCTGAGCGCCCCTTACCATCTCCGTCTATGCCGTGGTGATCCCGGACCTTGGGCCTGCAGCAGTTTACTGGCGGTGAGTGCACGCTTTTCTCTTTTGTTGTGTATATTGATACTTCATCTAGTGTTGTAGTTTTGCAACATCTGGAGGTCCGCAGGTTGTAGACCACTGTCCTATACTTTACATTGCACGGATCCCTCAACATGCGATGGTTTTAACAAACCTGCGGGGTCTGCCTATACAGTGGTCCCTCAACATATGATGGTAATCAGTTCCAAATGGACCATCGTTTGTTGAAACCATCGTATGTTGAGGGATCCGTGCAATGTAAAGTATAGGACAGTGGTCTACAACCTGCGGACCTCCAGATGTTGCAAAACTACAACACCCAGCATGCCCGGACAGCCGTTGGCTGTCCGGGCATGCTGGGAGTTGTAGTTTTGCAACATCTGGAGGTCCGCAGGTTGTAGACCACTGGTAGAGGAAGTTGTATTCATATGTCCCCGCCGCTCCGGACCGTCACCGCTTGTCACCGCTGCCCGGGATGTCGCCGTCCATCGCTGTCGCCGCGTCCCCGGTTGTCCCCGACGCTCCGGCAAGGCCTCTGCTTCCCCGGCATCCTCGCTCTCCGTCGCCGCCATCACATCGCTACGCACGCCGCTCCTATTGGATGACGGGACAGCGTGCGCAGCGACGTGATGACGACGATGGAAAGCGTCGGCGATGCAGAGGATACTGAAGAGGACGCGCCGGAGCCCCGAGGACAGGTAAGTGATCATCAGCGGACCACACGGGGCACCGTAAATGGCTATCCAGTGGCAGCTGAAGCAGTCTGCGCTGCCGGATAGCCGTTTATGCGATGGCCCCGACATACAAAAGCATCGTATGTTGATGCTGCCTCTGAGAGGCCATCGTATGCTGAAATGATCGTATGTCGGGGCCATCGTAGGTCGGGGGGTCACTGTATATTGCATCAGGTCCGGACACTCCCAGTGACTACCTTGCGGTATTGTATGTTTGCATCTATCTGCTTAGCTACGTGGTGTGCTCTCTCCTTCTAGTATCGCCTAAGATTTGTAAATCACTTCTATTAAAAAAATCTTAATCCTTCCAGTACTTATCAGCTGTTAAAGTTGAGTTGTTATTTTCTGTCTTGCCACAGTGCTCTCTGCTTACATCTCTGTCCATGTCAGGAACTGTCCAGAGTAGGATAGATTTGCTATGTGGATTTGCTCCTACTCTGTGCAGTTCCTGAGACAGGCAGAGGTGTCAGCAGAGAGCACTGTGGTCAGACAGAAAAGAACAACTCAACTTCAACAGCTGATAAGTACTGGAAGGATTAAGATTTTTTTAAAGAAGTAATTTACAAATCTGTTTAACTTTCTGGAGCCAGTTGATATGGAAAAAAAATGTTTTAACTGGAAAACCCCTTTAAGGGCCCATTTACAGTATCTCCGCCTGGGTGGATATTTCATATGCAGCAGCTGCTGATATTGGTCACCATATACAGCAATGCATTTCTGAGCAGAATCCGCTGAAAGGACTTTCCACCACAGAAATTTATTTAGCCGCGTGCGCGGTAGAGCAGAGTCCCATTGAAAACAATAGAAGGCTGCTGCAGTGGAATTTCTCCAGTCGGAAATTCTGTAGAGTGAATGGGCCCTAAGCCCTAATGTACCTAAGTTCACATTGAGGCCTGAATTGGAAATTCCGCTGGGTTCACGGAGCAGCAGAATCCCACTGAAACAGCGGAACTTTGCTGCAACTGAATTTCCCGGCAAAATTTCCGCTCAAAAAATGTGTGAACGAGGCCTTAGTGACCAAAAAAATGTCTTTTTTTGTCTTTTCCTCCTCCTCCTTCATCTAAAGCTGTTTTCACACGGTGGAATTTCTGTGCGGAATTCCACACAAACATTCTGCAGCAGCAGAGTCCTATGGATTTCAATAGGATTCTGCTGCACTGTGCACATGGCAGAATTTCACCTCCATTCTTTCTGCAAAGTCCTCACGGAAATGTATTGCTGGCGCATTTCTGAGCAGTCCCAGCTCGGTGGAATGTCCGCATGAAGATTTTTATACATTTTTTGTAAAAATGACACGTTTATTCTGTAAGGCCAAACGATTACAGCGAAACACAATTTATATAGGTTTTGTTTTACATCTTTTAAAAAATTCTAACTTTTTTTTTTATATGAAAACCAGTGTGCTTAAAATGGTCCTTTTCTGACCACTATAACTCTTTTATTTTACCATGTACGGGGATGTATGAGGGCTCATTTTTTGCGCCGTGATCTGTAGTTTTTATCGGTACCATTTTTGTTTTGATGGGATTTTCTGATCGCTTTTTATTTTATTTTTTTCTGGCAGATGAAGTAACTAAAAATCTGCAATTCTGACGTAGTATTTATTTATTTATTCTGAAGTAAGTATTTATTTATGTGTACGCCCTTGACATAAATAATATGTTTTAAATGTTTAGACATTTATGCACATGAAAGTAGCATATATATATATAATTTAATTATTATTTTAATATATATATTATTCTTTTTTATTTTAATATATATATATATATAATTATTATTATTTTTATTTTTTATTCTAATGTATAGATTTTTTAATTCTTTATTTTAATATCTCTCTCGCTCTATATATATTATTATTATTATTTTAATATATAGATTTTTACAATTATTTTTTATTTTAATATATTTATATATTCTTTAAAAAAAAATGTTTATTTAAAAATATATATATATTAAAAAAATGTTAATATACAGTGTGTGTGTATATATATATATATATATGTTTTTATTTTAATATATAGATATTATTATTCTTTATATATATATATATATATATATATATATATATATATATATATATATATAAACAAGGATAAGTTGGCCAGCACATACTGATACCGAAACTACAGCATGGATCCTGTTTATGTATATATATAATTTTAACTTTTTCATTTTATACTTTTAAAGTCTCTATCTCCCAACCAAGGTGCCTTTATCTATTGCAAAACTACTACTACTCCCAGCATGCCCGGACAGCCAGTGGCATCTGAAGGGTTAATGACGCTGCCGCCCTTGGTTTCTAGGCGAGCGTCCTGTTGCTGCCCACGTGACCGCTCCTCTGTACTGCTGCGCTGACTACGTCACATCCGGCGCAGCTCCGCGGAAGCGGAAGGCGTTTCCGGCTTCTGAAGTTACCGGTGTAAACATGGGCCGGGCGGAACGAAAAGCAGAAGCCCGGGAAGAAATCGTCCGCCGTGAGCAGCACCGGGAGCGGCGGAGACAGGTATGACGGAGCGGACGTGTTGTCGATGCGGTGACTTACGGATCCTCCTGACCGGCTGTTTATTTCTCTGCAGATTATCCGGATTTTGCGCAAACCGGCGGCCGAGCGGAGTCCCGGGGAGCGGGAGCTGCTGGAGAGCCATGCGGAGCTGGTGCGGGAGCTGGAGAAGCACCGACACCGGAGGGAGCGGCTCCTGTACCGGGAACAAGAGGTCGGTATCTGTCACTGATGACGGATGTTACCATGGAGACGTAGTCTGTATATCGCATCACTGTGAATACGGTCTTTACGGTGTGTGCGGCTTCATAGTGGCCGATAGGTGGCAGCACACTACATCAGCTTCACTGTCCAGTGTAGAATTAAAGCCTTAGAGCAGGGTTTGTTGAAAAACTACAACTCCCAGCATGCCTGGACAGCCGAAGGCTGTCCAGGCATGCTGGGAGTTGTAGTTTTGCAACAGCTGGAGGCACCCTGTTTGGGAAACACAGGTCTATTATTTTATATCATATCTATGTCTGCTGTCAAAACTATAACTCCCATCTTGGCTGTCCGGGCATGCTGGGAGTTGTAGTCTTGCAACAGCTGGAGGCACCCTGTTTGGGAAACACAGGTCTATTATTTTATATCATATCTATGTCTGCTGTCAAAACTATAATAGAGCAGTGTTTCCCAAACAGGGTGCCTCCAGCTGTTGTCTAACTAGAACCAGCCAAGTTGGGAGTTATAGTTTTGACAGCAGACAGAGATGATATAAAATAACTCCCAACTTGTTGGGCATGCTGGGAGTTGTAGTCTTGCAACAGCTGGAGGCACCCTTGTTGGGAAAAACACTGGTCTATTATTTTATATCATTTCTACGTCTGCTGTCAAAACTATAACTCCCAACTTGGCTGTCCGGGCTTGCTGGGAGTTGTAGTTAGGCAACATCTTTGGCATTTTGTAACATAATAGGGGGAGAATTGCAAAATTGCCCGTGCAACATGTATTACTTCAGCACGGATCTACAGTGACCCCGGTGCTCCGGTGATGTCACTTACCTGTCCTCGGGGCTCCGGTGCCTCCTCTTCGGATCCTCTCCATCGTCCTCATCACGTCGCTGCGCGCGCCGTCCCCTCATCCAATAGGAGCAGCGTGCGTAGCGATGTGATGTCAGCGACAGAGAGCGAGGATGCCGGGGAAGCAGAGACCTTGCTGGAGCATCGGGGACTCGGCTACAGCGATGGAAGGCGACATCCAGGGCAGCAGTGACGGGTCCGGAGCGGCGGGGACAGGTGAGTATAACCTCCAATACCAGTGGTATTCAACCTGCGGACCTCCAGATGTTGCAAAACTACAACTCCCAGCATGCCCGGACAGCCGTTGGCTGTCCGGGCATGCTGGGTGTTGTAGTTTTGCAACATCTGGAGGTCCGCAGGTTGTAGACCACTGTCTTATTCTTAACATTGCACGGACCCCTCAACATACGATGGTTTCAACAAACGATGGTCCATATGGGACGGATTACCATCGTATGTTGAGGGACCACTGTATTGGCACAATGTGTGGTTTTCCCAATCGCTACCTAAAATTGACCAAAATGTCAGGAAAGTGCAAGTCGCACACGTTACTGCACAGACACGTATTCTGAGCAAAAAAGCTTGTCAGACAGTGGCCTCCAAACTGTGGCACTCCAGCTGTTGCAAAACTACAACTCCCGGTGCATAACTACCACTCCCAGAATGTCCAGTCAGCTGTTGGCTGCTGGGAGTGGTAGTTATGCACCGTCTGGGGGGAAATAGTTTATATAAATGTTGGGTGTAGTATGAACGTGATCTTGGGTGTTGAATTTTGAATTGTTTTTATCCTTTTCCTTCAGGTTGTTGATGGAGCGGACGTCCTCCAGAAGAAGGTTTTGGAGCTGGCGGACGCGGTGCGTGGAGCGGAGTATATGGTGATCTACACTGGAGCCGGGATCAGCACAGTAAGAATTACATATTAATATATATATATATATATATATATACATACATAAAAAAATATTTATTTACACTATGAATCAACAACCTGTCCAGAGGAAAAGTTGCCCATAGCAACCAATCAGATTGCTTCTTCTTTATTTTTAAAAAGGCCTCTGAAAAATGAAAGAAGCGATGTGATTGGTTGCTATGGGTAGGATTTGCTCTGGACAGGTTTTGATAAATCTACTCCTTTGTGATGGTGGCAGAGAGTAGGGGTTGTGGAGTATTGGGATCCCACAGGACCTGTTGATAGATTTGTGCGTTCAGGCTGTATTACTTATGTTGTGGGCAGTCGCACACTATACCTGCTAGTCCTGCAAATCCTGCGCACTCCCGCATCGCACAATACCCAGCATTCCCCGGCTCTCTGCTTTTACCATGTCCCAACAAAAACGGCCCTGACCTGAAGTCACTTTCATCTCACCGAACATCATTGGGAGAAGTCAGCCACCAATGTCGCGCCGCGTGCGGCCTCTGGTGTGTCGCGCCGCGCTCGTCCTCTGGTGTGTCGCGCCGCGCTCGTCCTCTGGTGTGTCGCGCCGCGCTCGTCCTCTGGTGTGTCGCGCCGCGCTCGTCCTCTGGTGTGTCGCGCCGCGCTCGTCCTCTGGTGTGTCGCGCCGCGCTCGTCCTCTGGTGTGTCGCGCCGCGCTCGTCCTCTGGTGTGTCGCGCCGCGCTCGTCCTCTGGTGTGTCGCGCCGCGCTCGTCCTCTGGTGTGTCGCGCCGCGCTCGTCCTCTGGTGTGTCGCGCCGCGCTCGTCCTCTGGTGTGTCGCGCCGCGCTCGTCCTCTGGTGTGTCGCACCGCGCTCGTCCTCTGGTGTGTGGCGCCGCGTGCGGCCTCTGGTGTGTGGCGCCGCGTGCGGCCTCTGGTGTGTGCCCCCGCGTGCGGCCTCTGGTGTGTGGCGCCGCGTGCGGCCTCTGGTGTGTGGCGCCGCGTGCGGCCTCTGGTGTGTCTTATCTAGATCTTCCAGGCTCCTGAATGACATATCTGCTTAGTAGAGAAACCATATGGCCACCATTACCAGCCCGGAATGTTTGCGGGAGGGGAGTTCTAGCACAGTACAGGGGGTTGGCGTCATATATATGTATACATAAGGGGGAGATGTGTCATATATAAGATATATCAGTATACGGGGGGTCATATATAAGTATACATAAGGGGGGGTGTCATATATAAGTAACAAGGTTTTCTTGCTTCTGTTAGGCAGCGGCGATTCCGGACTATCGTGGACCGAGTGGAGTGTGGACTCTGCTGAATAAGGGCAGGAGTGTGAGGTGAGGGGGTGAGTGGTGGTGGGGGGCCCCTTACCTCACATTTCCAACAGTAACACTTACTAATCTTCTGCGCTTTATTCTTGTAGCCCGGGTGACCTAAGTGAGGCCGAGCCGACCCTCACACACATGTCTATAGCTCGACTGCACCAAGCAGAGCTGGTGAGTGA
Organism: Hyla sarda; assembly: GCF_029499605.1. Taxonomy (NCBI): domain Eukaryota; kingdom Metazoa; phylum Chordata; class Amphibia; order Anura; family Hylidae; genus Hyla; species Hyla sarda. The sequence continues at coordinate 9,127,191 of NC_079201.1, read as the reverse complement.
CTACAACTCCCATCATCCTCAGATGACCTCTGTATGATGTCGTAACTTCATCTATCTGCTCACCCATAAATTTTACTGCAGTGCTTCCCATCCAGGGTGCCTCCAGCTGTTGCAAAACTACAACTCCCAGCATGCCCGGACAGCCGAAGGCTGTCTGGGCATGCTGGGAGTTGTAGTTTTGCAACAGCTGGAGGGACACTAGTTGGGAAACACTTGTGTTAGATTAATCTATCAGATATTAACATACGTTCTATCTTCATAGGTGCAGCATGTCGTCTCCCAGAACTGCGATGGGCTTCACCTCCGTAGTGGGTTACCGCAGGGGGCAACCTCTGAAGTTCACGGAAACATGTATATAGAGGTAAAGGGAAGTTTTGGTTGTTAGGGAGGCGGTTCTTTAGCTTTAGAAACGCATCGCAGTTTTAAAAAACAAACACACAAACAAAACAAAAAACAGCGCCATACTTGTCCTCAGGTTAGGTGTGGTAATGCATCTCTGTTCCATTGAAGCGAATGCAGCCCTGGTGTAATACCACACACAACCTGAAGGTGGTGCTGTTTTTTGGAAAAATAAAATTCTCCTTTTTCTTATTACTGAATAACATCTATAAAGGGAACCTGATGTGTCTGCTGTCCGATCCATAGATGTAAAGAAATGAAACTTTTACCATCATTGTGCGCCATATTTAAATTACCTACATTAGGGCTTGACGGTATACCGGCTTATACCGAATACCGAAATTTTTGGACTGCACGATATGAATTTTTCCCATACCGCAATACCGGTTTGGCCCCTCCCCCTTGGTAATGAATTATCAGCCCAGTGCTGCGCTGTCCTCACAACGGGGAACTAATCATACGTGACCCGCCAGCACTGTTCTACTCCCCCCCCCCAAATCATGTTAACCGCCAGCGCTGTTCTGCTCCCCCACCAAATCATGTGACCCGCCAGCACTGTTCTGCTCCCCCCCAATTAATTATCAGCCCAGCGGGGTACTACTCACAAATGTCACCCGCAAACACTGCCCTCCTCCTCTGTGTTGGGGGCCGCCGGCGCTGGAACTCACTGTACGCCAGTGGTCTCCAAATGACGGCCAACGGCTGTCCGGGCATGCTGGGAGTTGTAGTTTTGCTACAGCTGGAGGTCCGCAGGTTGGAGACCACTGCTGTACGCTGTATCCCTATGCCCGGGCTGCAAAAGATAAAGAAAATAAACTTTTTACTCACCCACCTCGGCCGCACGCTGGGGACGGACTGCTATCAGCCTATCAACGGGCGTAGCGATGCCCCGCCCCGGCCAGTGATAGGCTGAGCCCACTGTCATGTAAGAAGCCAACTTCTTACATGACAGTGGGCTCAGCCTATCACTGGCCAGGGCGAGACATTGCTCCGGCCGGTGATAGGCTGACGGCTGTCCGGCGTTCCCATCCCCAGCGTGTGGCCGAGTTAAAAGTTTCTTTTCTTTATCTTTTGCAGCCCGGGCATAGGGATACAGCGTACAGCAGTGGTCTCCAACCTGCGGACCTCCAGCTGTTGCAAAACTACAACTCCCAGCCGTTGGCTGTCCGGGCATGCTGGGAGTTATAGTTTTGCAACATCTGGAGGTCCGCAGGTTGGAGACCACTGGCGTACAGTATAGAGTTCCAGCGCCCGGCAGCCCCCAACAAAGAGGAGGAGGGCAGTGCTTGACATCTGTGATTAGTACCCCGCTGGGCTGATCATTAATTGGGGGGAGCAGAACAGTGTTGGAGGGTCACATGATTTGGGGGGGGAAGCCGAACACCGTGCGCGGGTCACATGATTGGGGGGGGGGGGGGCAGAACAGCGCTGGCGGGTCACATGATTTCGGGGGAGGGGTGATAAAATACCGTTATATACCGTGGAACCGCCGTAAGTTAAAAAAAATACTGTGATACACATATTTGGTCATACCGCCCAGCTCTACCCTCCCCCCCCCCTTTTTTTTTTTTTTTTTTTTTTTTTTTAATAAAAAAATAACACATGTTGTATCGCCCTGTAGGTAAATGTCTGCACTATTAAAATATAACTTAATCAAAACCACACGCACAATGGGGTAAATGTAAAAAAAAATACCAAAATCCAGAATTGCTGATTTTCGATCACTTTGACGATTTTAAACATACTGATTTTCTTACAAAAAGTTATAATTTTTAAAAGTAGTAAAATAAAATAAAACCTTTATAAATTGGGTGTGACTGTAATAGTTTGGACCTACAGGATTAATATATAAGGTGTCATTTTTACCGTAAAGTGCACTGCGTAGAAACGGAAGCCCCCGAAAATTGTTTTTTTTTCCTCTTATATATTATTTTTTTTTTTTTGCCACATAAATAAATAATTATTTTATTTTGCTTGGTCATAAATAGAGATGAGCGAACTTACAATAAATTCGATTCGTCACGAACTTCTTGGCTCGGCAGTTTTCCTTCATAAATTAATTCAGCTTTCCGATGCTCCCGTGGGCTGGAAAAGGTGTATACATTCCCAGGAAAGAGTCTCCTAGGACTGTATCCACCTTTTCCAGCCCACGGGAGCACCGGAAAGCTGAACTAATTTACGCAGCAAAATGCATCAACTGCCGAGCCGAGAAGTTCGTGACGAATCGAATTTACTGTAAGTTCGCTCATCTCTAGTCATAGATTTTGTAGTAAAACGAGTGATGTCATTGTAAAGTAAAATTGTTTCCCCATAAAACAAGCCTCATATGGCCGTGTAGGTGGAGAATTGAAAAACATATATAGCCCCCTGATCTGTGTACATTGCCGCAGGTTTTCGCCCTCACCCCGCTCCTTTCTCCCATAGGTCTGCACGTCGTGTTCACCGCACAGAGAGTACGTTCGATTGTTCGATGTGACGGAGAGGACGGCCCTTCACAAGCACAACACTGGACGCTCTTGTCACAAGTGCGGGGGCGACCTGAGAGACTCCATTGTGCACTTTGGGGAGCGGGGGAAGCTGACACAGCCGCTCAACTGGGTCGGAGCGGTGAAAGCTGCAAAAAAAGCCGACGTCATCCTCTGCCTTGGCTCCAGTCTCAAAGTAGGTGAAGAGCAAAACTACAAGTCCCAGCATGCCCAGATATAAAATTGTAGCGTGAGAAAGTCTAGGTCGGTGTTTGCCGGTCTAGGTCGGTGTTTGCCGGTCTAGGTCGGTGTTTGCCGGTCTAGGTCGGGGTTTACAATTTGTAGTTTTGTAACAGCTGGAGGCACACTGGTTGGGAAGCACTATTAGATATTCTGCCCCTAAAGGGGTGCTCCAGGGAAGTGTGTGTGTGTGTGTGTGTGTGTGTGTGTATATATATATATACTACCTGGATATGTTCCCTGTAAACCAACCTGTCTGATGTACATGACTCCTGTAGCCCCTGTTGTCTTCTCTGGCTTGATATACTTTGCCATCCTTCTCTCCCCTTGCCCACATTTCCCAGCAATCATTGCAGCTCTGATCTGCCAGCAGTCTCACTCCCTCCTAGAGAGCAGCCCCCACCCTCCTGCTCTGAGCAGCAGAGAGCGATTCGGTGTTTGATTGGCTGAGGCGGCACACACCTCACACATCTCAGCACTAACGGGATCATGACTCATCAGTGCAGTACAGAAACCACATGGTCTGTGTCTCTCAGGAGGGTGGGGGCTGCTTTCAGAGAGGGATTTGGACAGACAGAGTGGATGGCAGGATGATGTCATTCCCTCACTTCATGTTTGTATGCGACAACCAAAGAGGGGACACTGCTCTATATAGCTAATGAATGATATTTAGACAATTTAATAGGTTGATGAGAGGGAAAGAATGGCCAATAGGTTTACTTCCTCAGAGTACCCCTTTAACTTACCACCCCCTCCTTGTCTCCTAGCCTTGACTGATCGCTAACTTTCCCTCCTCAGATCCTGAAGAAATACCACTGTCTATGGGGGATGAACAGACCCAGTACACGGCGGCCTAAGCTTTACATTGTAAATTTGCAGGTAAGATGTAGTTTAAAAAAATAGCATATATATATATATATAATGTGTGTGTGTTGAAGAAGAATGAATGAATGAAGTCGCACTCACCGGGGTTGTTCTTCAGCAATTCGTGGAATCTTTATTCCTAAATCATAGCAGTGAAACAGATAAAACAATGTTCCATAGCGGGGAGCGAGAGCCGGCAAGCTCGCGGATGCGGTAAAAACCAAAGAGGCAACTAGTTTCACGTCACTTGCGGACGCTTCTTCCGGCCAAGGTGCACTTATCTCAGGTGGTAAGTGTCTTTTTGTATTCAGTATACTGTATGTTATATCCCTGCAATTATTTTTATATCAGGAAGACAAAACCATATACAGTGACCCCTCGACCTACGATGGCCCCGACATACGATCATTTCAGCATACAATCACTCTCAGAGGCAGCATCAACATACGATGCTTTTGTATGTCGGGGCCATCGCATAAACGGCTATCCGGCAGCGCAGACTGCTTCAGCTGCCACCGGATAGCCGTTCACTGTGCCCCGTGTGGTCCGCTGACGATCACTTACCTGTCCTCGGGGCTCCGGCGCGTCCTCTTCAGGATCCTCTGCATCGTCGGCGCTTTCCATCGTCGTCATCACGTCGTTGCGCACGCCGTCCCGTCATCCAATAGGAGCGGCGTGCGTAGCGACGTGATGGCGGCGCCGGAGAGCGAGGATACCGGGGAAGCAGAGGCCTTGCTGGAGCATTGGGGACGCGGAGACAGCGATGGCGGGTGACATCCAGGGCAGCGGTGACGAGCGGTGATGGTCCTGAGCGGCGGGGACAGGTGAGTACAACTTCCTCTAACAGTGGTCTACAACCTGCGGACCTCCAGATGTTGCAAAACTACAACACCCAGCATGCCCGGACAGCCAACGGCTGTCCGGGCATGCTGAGTGTTGTAGTTTTGCAACATCTGGAGGTCCGCAGGTTGTAGAGCACTGTCCTATACTTTACATTGCACCGATCCCTCAACATGCGATGGTTTCACCAAACGATGGTCCATTTGGAACGGATTACCATCATATGTTGAGGGACCACTGTATACGGATCAGAGAACATTTGTACTCCCTCCGAACGGGCACGGGTGCCCCCTGCTTTATTGCCCATATGGCTGAATGCCATGACAATAGCAAAGTGTGCTTGAAGTTTGCCAGATTGGAGAAAGTAACAAATGTCCCCGCTGGAGAAAATAAAGACACTTATCTATTATGCAGAGAAGCACTTTGGATAATAAAATTGAACGCTATAGGTCCTCTGGGGTTAAATAAAGGAACAACTTTTCCCCTTTCCTGTGAGTCCTTTTTATCCTGTTTTATATGGTGGTAGTTTGCACAAGTTTGTTGTTATGTTTCCATGGCTACCCTATACTGAGTACAAAAAGACACTAACCACCTGAGATAGGCGTGAAAGGTGTCCGCAGGTGACGTGAAACTAGTTTCCTCTCTTTGGTGTGCCCTGTATCCGCGAGCTTGCCAACTCTCGCTCACCGCTATGGAACATTGTTTTATCTGTTTCACTGCTATGATTTAGGAATAAAGATTCCACGAATGGCTGAAGAACAACCCGGGTGAGTGCGACTTCATTCATTCTTTTTCAACAGTTCTTATATAAATCCCTATATTTACCTGAGGTCTGCACCAACGAGCACAGCTTTTTGCAGTTACACAAATCAAATAAGTAAAGGACGGCACTCCAGCGATCCAGGGAAAAAGATATATAATTTATTCACCCAATAAAAGACCTTGAAAAAGACCTCATTGAGTAGGTTGAAACATCGCTTGTTCACTTTGGGTGAATAAATTACCGTATTTTTCACCATATAAGACGCTCCGGCATATAAGACGCACCCAATTTTAAAGGGTGAAAATCTAGAAAAAAAGGATTCTGAACCTTCAACCTGCGGACCTCCCAGATGTTGCAAAACTACAACTCCCAGCATGCCAGGAGTTGTAGTTTTGCAATATCTGGAGGTCCTCAGGTTGAAGACTACTGGTGTAGGAGGTAATACTCGCGTGTTCCCGCCACTCCGGACTCATCACCGCTGCCCTGGATGTCGCCCTCCATCGCTGTCGCCGCGTCCCCGGGGTGTCCCTGTCGCTCTGGAACGTCTCTGCTGCCCGGTATCTTCGCTCTCCGTCGCCACCATCACGTCACTACGCACGCCGCTACACACGCCGCTCCTATTGGATGACGGGACGGCGTGCGCAACGACGTGATGACGACGAAGGAGAGCGCCGCCATGCAGGGGATCCCGGCACGGAGCAGACACCGAGGAGGCAGGTGAAGTCCCTCCCGGTGTCCTGTAAGCTGTTCCGGACGCCGCGATCTCACCGCTGCAGTCCCGAACATCCCGACTGAGCAGCCGGGTTAGTGTCACTTTCGCTTCAGACGCGGCGAACAGCTTTGATTGCCGTGTCTGAAGGGTTAATACAGGGCATCACCGCGATCGGTCATGTCCTGTATTAGCCGCGGGTCCCGGCCGTTGATGGTCGCAAGGACCGCTGCGATAGGACAGGGTTTTAATGTGTATTTGCCGTATAAGACGCACCAACTCCCCCCCTCCCCCCCCAGTTTTGGGGAAGAAAAAGTGTGTCTTATACGGCGAAAAATACGGTATATCTTTTTCACTGGATCGCTGGAGTGTCGTCCGTTACTTATATATATATTTAGATATATTTACATATGTGTGTAATAAATAAATATATACATATATATATATATTTACATACATACATATATATTATACACGTGTAAAAATATCTTGGTTCTCTCTCTCTCTCTCCACACCCCCTTCCATAGACTTACATTGAGGGTGCGTGTCAGTGACGTCATGGCCGCCCCCACCCAACGCTGGGTGCTGCACAGTGATCATGAGGTGTCCCCAGAGGCGGGTCCCCTGCAATCAGACATTTTATCCCCTATCCTTTGGAAAGGGGATGAGATGTCTCAGGGTGGAATACCCCTTTGACTCAAGGACGTATCCCATTTTGGGGTTTTGGTTCTTATTTCTATTATCTGTATAGCAGTAGTTAATGTCACAAGCTGGAGCATTGATCACACTGGATTCCTACCCTCTGAGAAGTGACAGCGGCCTCTGTATAAGGAGATAATGTAGACAGGATAAGGAGCCACAGTGTCACCCATCAGCACTGTGTATTTCCTCAGTGGACGCCGAAAGATGCACTAGCCACCCTGAAAATCCATGGGAAATGTGACGAGGTCATGCGGCTTCTGATGGATGAGCTGAAGTTGGACATTCCCGAATATAAAAGGTGATTTTTAATTGTAAATATTTTATTTCTTTAATCTGTTTGGGTCTGACGTTCCATAAATTACCCCCGAGCCCTTTGGTGCCCATTCCTATAGCACTTTGATTTTCAGACCTGGAGAAAATGAATAATCCCCAATGGGACTGGAGCTGCAGTGCTCGGACTCAACAAGCGGCTCCATTCAGTGTGCCCAAGGTAGCCGCACATTGTACTAGACAACGAATGTCGTTAAATTCTGCTGACCTTCCCATTTGGGAGACCTCCCCCTGTATAGCTCTTAAAATGCAACAATATATGTGTAAACTTGCCGGGCAGTCTCCTAGCCCAGTGGTCTCCAACCTGCGGACCTCCAGATGTTGCAAAACTACAATTCCCAGCGTGCCCGGACAGCCAATGGCTGTCCGGGCATGCTGGGACTTGTAGTTTTGCAACATCTGGAGGTCCTCATGTTGGAGACTGCGGTCCTAGCCCCAACATGACAGGTTCAGGAGTCAAAATGCAGCAGTCGCCAATTTCATAGTTATCTTCACCTTTTATATTTCATAAGGACTTTGGGCAACACAAAAACAGGACAATGGTTGGTTGATCTGTGTGGGGGGTGCACACTGACGACAACCCGAGGAAGCCCCCCTAAACCGATCGTTGTCAGTGAGCGCCCTGCACAGACCTAGCACCTATTGTCCTGGTTATGTTTTGCCTTTTGTCCTTATGAACTATAAAGGCGACGATAACTATGAGATGAGCAAGTGAAACGCTTCAGGCAGAGGAGTCATGAAAAATGAAGGCAGCATTAAAGGGGGACTCCGGTGGAAAACTTTTTTTTTTAAATTATCTGTTGCCAGAAAGTTGACAGATTTGTAAATTACTTCTATTAAAAAAATTCGTAATCCTTCCAGTACTTATTAGCTGCTGAATACTGCAGAGGAAATTATTTTCTTTCTGGAACACAGAGCTCTCTGCTGACATCACGAGCACAGTGCTTATCAGCTGCTGTATGTTCCACAGGAAGTTCATATCTTTTTGAATTTCCTTTCTGTCTGACCACAGTGCTCTCTGTTGACATCTCTGTCCATTTTAGGAACTGTCCAGAGTAGGAGGAAATCCCCATAGAAAACCTATGCTGCTCTGGACAGTTCCTAAAATGGACAGAGGTGTCAGCAGAGAGCTCTGTGGTCCAAAAAGAAAAGAATTTCCTCTGTAGTATTCCGCAGCTAATAAGTACTGGAAGGATAAAGATTTTTTTTAATAGAAGTCATTTACAAATCTGTTTAACTTTCTGGCACCAGTTGATTTAATAAAAAAAAAATAAAAAAAAAAAGTTTTCTACCGGAGTACCCCTTTAAAGGAGTAGTGCAAAGTAGGGATCGACCGCGTCGCACCCCCCACCGTGATACTGGGCGGTATACCGGTATGGATTTTTGCCCATACAGCTATACCGGTCGGGCCCCTCCCCCACTCTCGAGTCAATAAAAAAAAATTTAAACTTACCCGTAATGGGGGTGGTCCGGGCCATCCATCGTTCCTGTAGTGTCCGGGGGCGTTCCGGGTGAAGGGTGAACCGGTCCGGGCTGTCCTTCTTCTCCGGCGGTCATCTTCTCCACACCGGGCAGGCTCTGGCCTAGTAGCTGCATAGACGCCGCTACGCCGTGACGTCAGGTGCGTCGCTGCGCACGGGCGTCACTGCGCAGCGGCGTCTATGCAGCGTACTAGGCCAGAGCCTGCCCGGAGTGGAGAAGATGACCCCCGGAGAAGAAGGACATCCCGGACCAGTTCACCCGGAACGCCCCCGGACACTACAGGAATGATGGGTGAATGGCCCGGACCACCCTGACAGGTAGGGGGAGAGAAGCGGGTGGTGGCGGCGGCCTATGGCACCGCAAAGGCCACTGCAGTGCATTGATTTAAAGCGCCCGCTTTAAATCAATGATCTGCAGCGGTGTTGCGGGGGGATAAATAGCCGATAACTTATACCGGAATATCGGTATAAGTTATCGGCCCTAACCTGTACCGATTATCGGTATCTGCCCTAGAAAAAATGATATCGGTCGATCCCTAGTGCAAAGGATAGGGGATAAGTTATAGATCGTAGGGGGGGGTGCAATCGCTAGGACCCCCCTGCAATCTCCTGGATGGGGCCCCAGCAGTCTGCCGGAATCGTCCGTTCTGACCCCCACATGAAGCCACTGCGGACACTCTCCCTTTATATATCTTTGTGCAGGGGTTGGCATACCCCCTACCAGCAGACTGCTAGGGGGGAGATTGGGGGGGGGGGGGATCTAAAACTTACCCCCTATCCTTTGGGCTGTCAATCACTATGCTGGGGCATGATTACAGGCTTATGAGAGGATGGCTTCCGCCCAGGGGATTGTGAGGAGGAAAACTTTCATATACAACAGAAACATTATATATGGTGATCTCTGATGTCAGGTTCTCTTTAAAATAAATAAAAATGCACTGTACTTACCTCTCTTGCTTTCCCCGGTAATGCTGCTCCACTTCCCGGTGCTGGGGGTTCACAGTCTTTATTGAAGTCTTTGGAATTTTATTTATTTTTTCTTTATTGGTAAAGCCGTTCAAGTTTGGATGCTATTTTTTTTACCCACGTGAACGTTCCCCTTATTGATTTTTAGATCCCTGGATCCCATCTTCTCTATGGCTGTACCCCTGCGCCCGGGAGAAGAAGGCAGCCACAGCCGGAGCCTCATCAAGGCTGCAGAGACCCCCAATAACTGCGCCCCCGATCCACCATCCCTCCCACAGGCTATCAGCGGGGGCTGGTTTGGTAAAGGATGCAGCAAGGGAAGAAGAAAAAAGTGATGATCCTGGAGGGGCGGTGGTGTTTCCCAACCAGGGTGCCTCCAGCTGTTGCAAAACTACAACTCCCAGCATGCCTGGACAGCCAACGGCTGTCCAGGCATGCTGGGAGTTGTAGTTTTGCAGCACTTGTTGGGGAATGCTGTGAATCATTTGCACTTTTTGTCTGTTTTTTTGTTTAGCTTTTTTATTACAATTTGTGATGTTTTAAATAAAACTTTGCATCAGAAATCCTCGCCCCCTCTCTGTGTGTATTTATATCATTGTGCTGGACAGATGCCCGTGACAAAGATGGCCGCCTGGTCAAAGCGCGTTGGCCGTTGCTATGGGAGCGTCGGGCTCCTGCGCGTCACTTCCGGTGGGCGGTGCCTTCGGCTTGTGGGATGTTTCCGGTTGGCTGACACCTCATTACAGTCCCAGGATGATTCGGAACGGTCACGGCGGCCCCGCCCAGGAGCAGACGTTATCCCGGAGGACCGTGCGGGTGTGGTGCGATGGATGGTGAGAGTTGTAGTCCGTCATGTGTTGGTGATGTACGTGTAGCCGGGGGCGGGGGTCACAGGACAGCCTGGACGATGGGATCAGTGGGGGCGCTGCAGGGGGTCACATACATAATACTGAGAGCAGGGTGCGGCCGAACCATAACTCCCAGCATGTCCTGACATTATGCTGAACTATAACTCCCAGCATGCCCTGATATTCTCCTGAACTATAACTCCCAGCATGCTCTGACATTATCCTGAACTATAACTCCCAGCATGTCCTGACATTATGCTGAACTATAATTCCCAGCATGCCCTGATATTCTCATGAACTATAACTCCCAGCATGTCCTGATATTCTCCTGAACTATAATTCCCAGCATGCCCTGATATTCTGCTGAACTATAATCCCCAGCATGCCCTGATATTCTCCTGAACTATAATTCCCAGAATGTCCTGATATTCTCCTGAACTATAATTCCCAGCATGCCCTGATATTCTCCTGAACTATAACTCCTAGCATGCCCTGATATTCTCCTGAACTATAATTCCCAGCATGTCCTGATATTCTCATGAACTATAACTCCCAGCATGCCCTGATATTCTCCTGAACTATAATTCCCAGCATGTCCTGATATTCTCCTGAACTATAATTCCCAGCATGCCCTGATATTCTCCTGAACTATAACTCCCCGCATGTCCTGATATTCTCCTGAACTATAATTCCCAGCATGCCCTGATATTCTCCTGGACTATAACTCCCAGCATGCCCTGATATTCTCCTGAACTATAATTCCCAGCATGTCCTGATATTCTCCTGAACTATAATCCCCAGCATGCCCTGATATTCTCCTGAACTATAATTCCCAGCATGTCCTGATATTATTCTCAACTATAACTCCCAGCATGTCCTGATATTATTCTCAACTATAACTCCCAGCATGTCCTGATATTCTCCTGAACTATAATTCCCAGCATGTCCTGATATTCTCCTGAACTATAATTCCCAGCATGTCCTGATATTCTCCTGAACTATAACTCCCAGCATGTCCTGACATTCTCCTGGACTATAATTCCCAGCATGTCCTGATATTCTCCTGAACTATAATTCCCAGCATGTCCTGATATTCTCCTGAACTATAATCCCCAGCATGCCCTGATATTCTCCTGAACTATAACTCCCAGCATGTCCTGACATTATCCTGAACTATAATTCCCAGCATGTCCTGATATTCTCCTGAACTATAATCCCCAGCATGCCCTGATATTCTCCTGAACTATAACTCCCAGCATGCCCTGATATTCTGCTGAACTATAACTCCCAGCATGTCCTGATATTCTCCTGAACTATAACTCCCAGCATGCCCTGATATTCTGCTGAACTATAACTCCCAGCATGTCCTGATATTCTCCTGAACTATAATTCCCAGCATGCCCTGATATTCTCCTGAACTATAACTCCCAGCATGCCCTGATATTCTCCTGAACTATAACTCCCAGCATGCCCTGATATTCTCCTGAACTATAACTCCCAGCATGCCCTGATATTCTCCTGAACTATAATTCCCAGCATGCCCTGATATTCTCCTGAACTATAACTCCCAGCATGCCCTGATATTCTGCTGAACTATAACTCCCAGCATGTCCTGATATTCTCCTGAACTATAACTCCCAGCATGCCCTGATATTCTCCTGAACTATAATTCCCAGCATGCTCTGATATTCTCCTGAACTATAACTCCCAGCATGCCCTGATATTCTCCTGAACTATAACTCCCAGCATGTCCTGATATTCTCCTGAACTATAATCCCCAGCATGCCCTGATATTCTCCTGAACTATAACTCCCAGCATGTCCTGGTATTTTCCTGAACTATAATCCCCAGCATGCCCTGATATTCTCCTGAACTATAACTCCCAGCATGCCCTGATATTCTGCCGAACTAAACTCCCAGCATGTCCTGATATTCTCCTGAACTATAACTCCCAGCATGCCCTGATATTCTGCTGAACTATAATTCCCAGCATGCCCTGATATTCTCCTGAACTATAATCCCCAGCATGCTCTGATATTCTCCTGAAGTATAATTCCCAGCATGTCCTGATATTCTCCTGAACTATAACTCCCAGCATGTCCTGATATTATTCTCAACTATAACTCCCAGCATGCCCTGATATTCTCCTGAACTATAATTCCCAGCATGTCCTGATATTCTCCTGAACTATACCTCCCAGCATGTCCTGATATTCTCCTGAACTATAATTCCCAGCATGCCCTGGTATTCTCCTGAACTATAATTCCCAGCATGCCCTGATATTCTCCTGAACTATACCTCCCAGCATGCCCTGGTATTCTCCTGAACTATAATTCCCAGCATGCCCTGATATTCTCCTGAACTATACCTCCCAGCATGCCCTGGTATTCTCCTGAACTATAATTCCCAGCATGCCCTGATATTCTCCTGAACTATAACTCCCAGCATGTCCTGACATTCCCCTGAACTATAAATCCCAGCATGTCCTGATATTCTCCTGAACTATAACTCCCAGCATGTCCTGATATTCTCCTGAACTATAACTCCCAGCATGTCCTGATATTCTCCTGAACTATAACTCCCAGCATGTCCTGATATTCTCCTGAACTATAACTCCCAGCATGTCCTGATATTCTCCTGAACTATAACTCCCAGCATGTCCTGGTATTCTCCTGAACTATAATTCCCAGCATGTCCTGGTATTCTCCTGAACTATAATTCCCAGCATGTCCTGATATTTTCCTGAACTAGAATTTCCAGCATGCCCTGATATTCTCCTGAACTATAACTCCCAGCATGTCCTGGTATTCTCCTGAACTATAACTCCCAGCATGTCCTGATATTCTCCTGAACTATAACTCCCAGCATGTCCTGATATTCTCCTGAACTATAACTCCCAGCATGTCCTGGTATTCTCCTGAACTATAATTCCCAGCATGTCCTGGTATTCTCCTGAACTATAATTCCCAGCATGTCCTGATATTTTCCTGAACTAGAATTTCCAGCATGCCCTGATATTCTCCTGAACTATAACTCCCAGCATGTCCTGGTATTCTCCTGAACTATAACTCCCAGCATGCCCTGATATTCTCCTGAACTATAACTCCCAGCATGTCCTGATATTCTCCTGAATTATAACTCCCAGCATGCCCTGATATTCTCCTGAACTATAATTCCCAGCATGCCCTGATATTCTCCTGAATTATAACTCCCAGCATGCCCTGATATAATGCCAAACCTCTGGCCATTAGAATGTACAGGGAGTTAGAGAAGTAGAACGTCTGGAGGAGCACAGAGAATTGCTTCAGAGGGGAGCACCCCATGTATGTGATGTCACATGATGATGGGGGGGGGGGGACCCTCTGGTGCCCTCTCTGTATGAAAGAAATGTGACTGGGTCATGTGGGTAACAGGATCTCCTGTCACGTGACCCTCTCCAGGAGCACCCCTCTCCCTCCCCACCCACCCAAAAAGAAATAAAAATAAAGAAATCCCCATACTCTGCATACTGCTGGGAGTCCGTAGGGAAACATGAAACACCGTTTTTAGTTTTTTTTCCCCCCCTTTTGCCGCCTCAGGGGCAGATTTCCAAAATGAGTGTGCGCTGAGGGTTATAGCAGGGTTTGTTCTGTTTTATTTTATTTTTTATTTTAATGATATCTCTTGATGTTTTACTTCCCAGAGACGTCTATGGGAGGACAAAAATGCTCTAAAAATACTTCTCTGTGTGTATTTTCAGATTGGTTCCTTTTTTTCTGGCACAACCCCCCCCCCCCATCCAATTCTTCAATAGAAAAAAAGAAATAGAAAAATGCACCAGATAAAACTCCAATAGAAAATAATATATATATATATATTTATTTTTTTATTTCTTTATTTTAATTTATTTCTTTATGTATTTATTTCTTCATTTAGTTTATGTATTTTGTTTTTTTTATTAGTATAATTGTTTTAGTTTAATTATTGTTTTAGTTTTGTTTATTTACTTTAGTTATATATTTAGTTTGTTTTTATTTTTATATATATAGTTTTTTTACCCCATTCACTTGCATAGAATACATTTTCAGTTGCAGAAAATTCTGCCGCGAATCTGCCGCATGTGAACACAACCTAACCCCCTTCCCACAGATGAGCGTGTATAGAAATATATATATATATATATATATATAAACTAAATTAATAATAAATATTACTTATTATATTTTATTTAATAATAAATTTGACCCCATAGCTGCAGCCTCAGTAATCCCATTAGGGCAGCTATCAAACCACTGGAAGTTGTAGTTTTGCAACATCTAAATGTCCATAGTTTGGAGAACCTGCTGCGTTATCATAGACCCCCCCCCACCTTCTGGCAGGGATTGTATTTATTGGCGCGTCCTGTTCTTCCGTAGTGGACTGTGCAGGACTTTGGCCCGTCCGGGTGACGCAGCTTGTACCATGTAATGATATTTTATTAATATGTTATCTCGTGGACCCGTGGTCCTGTAATGCTACAGGAACGACTTGTTCCGCCATGGTGGACTTTGTGCCTCTCCTTGTATTACCTATGTCCGATAGATAAGCAGTTGCTGGTTAGGTTCCGCCTGTCATAGTTGTGTCAGTGATTAGATCTAGTACATTGCCCATTATGGCAGCTTAGAACCTGTCCACAGAATAGGTCAGGGCTCCACAAATCCTAGGCTCCAGGCTGACTGAGAATTTGTCCTGGCGCCTAGGTTATTGTCAGTCCTTCCCAACTTATGACTTACATTTAAGTCATGGGTCTGGTAAAGGTGGCATGTGTCGCGTCGTACACAGCAGGTAGTGGCCGACAGCTGCCTGTAATGATGGACATCGGAAATAACTATGACATGTCATTTAACTGTTTAGACCTGGTGGTCTAGTGGTCCGATTTCTTCTCCCCCTCATCTCCTGTAATGTAATGTAATCATGGGGTGCCGATTTGGTTCTAAGGCCAGCCCAAGGCTTTTACAAGGCCTCTCGCAGTTCATGAGTTGGCAATTGATACAGTTTGCCTCAGGCAGGGTATGAGTTAGCAATTGATACAGTCTGCCTCAGGCAGGGTATGAGTTGGCAATTGATACAGTCTGCCTCAGGCAGGGTATGAGTTGGCAATTGATACAGTCTGCCTCAGGCAGGGTATGAGTTGGCAATTGATACAGTCTGCCTCAGGCATTGTGTGAGTTGGCAGTTGATACAGTCTGCCTCAGGCAGGGTATGAGTTGGTAATTGATACAGTCTGCCCCAGGCAGGGTATGAGTTGGCAGTTGATACAGTCTGCCTCGGGCAGGGTATGAGTTGGCAGTTGATACAGTTTGCCTCGGGCATTGTGTGAGTTGGCAATTGATACAGTCTGCCTCGGGCAGGGTATGAGTTGACAATTGATAGCCTGCCTCAGACAGGCTGTAGCATTGGGGCATCAATCTCATACATTGATGTAATGTATATACAACGATTGATTGATGGATCTAAGCAATCAAACAATTGCTTATAATTGGCCCTTGAAGGACCAAAAAGTGGATGATTAGGATTAATAGAAAAAAAAGTAGAATTTTATTTTTTAAATAAAATAAAAATCCTCCCAATAAAAATTCAAACCGCCTTACCACTTTCCTATTTTCAAAAAAAAAAAAAAAAAATAAATAAATAAATATATATATATATATATATATATATATATATATATACACACACACACAAAGATATTTGGTATTTATGCATGTGTAATTGTCCAAATTATAAAATAATCACATTCCTGATCCCACATGGTTAATGGTAGAGATGAGCGAACTTACAGTAAATTCGATTCGTCACGAACTTCTCGGCTCGGCAGTTGATGACTTATCCTGCATAAATTAGTTCAGCTTTCCGGTGCTCCGGTGGGCTGGAAAAGGTGGATACAGTCCTAGGAAAGAGTCTCCTAGGAATGTATCCACCTTTTCCAGCCCACAGGAGCACCTGAAAGCTGAACTAATTCATGCAGGAAAAGTCATCAACTGCCGAGCCGAGAAGTTCGTGACGAATCGCTCATCTCTAATTAACCGTGTAAATGCAAAAAAATGTTAAATGCCAAAAGTGTCTGGCTCAGAAAGCTATTACTGACAGCAGAGGAGGGATCGGAGTATTAATACGTAACATTATAAGTGAATAAGATTTATTGACATAAAACAAAACAATGTGTTTCCCATCACAGGGTGGGGTCACTGTCGCCCGTGTTGTGTCTCTCTCGCCCGCACACTATGACCTTGCCCTGGTGTCCGTTCTGTGTTCCTGATTTCTTGGTAATAGATAGAGATGCTCTGCGGTTATCTGCATTGTATTCCTCCGCTATGTGATGGTTGAGCGGAGCTGGTGTCATGTGATCAGGGCCCGGAGGGGAAGGTGACGCTGCCGGCTGCCTGGATACCTGCAGCAGGTGACACGACCTGTATAGGAATGTAGAGAGCAGGTAGAACGTCGCCATCCGCATCCGGCAGACTGTGATAAAATGTACAGAGCTACAGGAGTCATTATTAGGGGGGGTCTGTGATAACCCTATAGCAGTGGTCTTCAACCAGCGAATCTCCAGATGTTGCAAAACTACAACTCCCAGCATGCCCGGACAGCCAACGGCTGTCCGGGCATGCTGGGAGTTGTAATTTTGCAACATCTGGAGGTCCGCTGGTTGAAGACCACTGTCCTATAGCATAGGTCATATGGTGGGGTGTGACTGTCCGCACCCCACCAGTGCTGGTATTAAAGGGGTACTCCGGTGGAAAACTTTTTTTTTTTATATAAATATACTGGTGCCAGAAAGTTAAACAGATTTGTAAATTCCATCCAGTACTTATTAGCAGCTGTATGTTACAGAGGAAGTTCTTTTCTTTTTGAATTTCTTTTTTTTTTGTCTTGTCCACAGTGCTCTCTGCTGACACCTCTGTCCGTGTCAGGAACTGTCCACAGCATAGGTTTGCTATGAGGATTTTCTCCTGCTCTGGACAGTTCCTCAGGTGTCAGCAAAGAGCACTGTGGACAAGACAAAAAAAGAAATGCAAAAAGAAAATAATTTCCTCTGTAGCATACAGCTGCTAAAAAATACAGGAAGGATAAAGATTTTTTTTTTATAAAAAAAAAAAAAAAAAAGCCACCGGAGTACCACTTTTAAGCCGGTTCCCCTAAGCGAGAGCCTAGTCATGGCTGGAGGCTGAGGGTGTAGTCCGTACCGGCTGCCCTAGTCATGGCTGGAGGCTGAGGGTGTAGTCCGTACCGGCTGCCCTAGTCATGGCTGGAGGCTGAGGATGTAGTCAGTACCGTCTGCCCTAGTCATGGCTGGAGGCTGAAAGTGTAGTCCGTACCATTCTCTCTAGTCATGGCTGGAGGCTGAGGGTGTAGTCAGTACCGGCTGCCCTAGTCATGGCTGGAGGCTGAGGATGTAGTCAGTACCGTCTGCCCTAGTCATGGCTGGAGGCTGAAAGTGTAGTCCGTACCATTCTCTCTAGTCATGGCTGGAGGGTGTAGTCAGTACCAACTGCCCTAGTCATGGGTGTATTCTGAAGGTGTAGTCAGTACCATTCTCTCTAGTCATGGCTGGAGGCTGAGGGTGTAGTCAGTACCAACTGCCCTAGTCATGGCTGGAGGCTGAAGGTGTAGTCAGTACTGGCTGCCCTAGTCATGGCTGGAGGCTGAGGATGTAGTCAGTACCTTCTGCCCTAGTCATGGCTGGAGGCTGAAGGTGTAGTCAGTACTGGCTGCCCTAGTCATGGCTGGAGGCTGAAGTTGTAGTCAGTACCATTCTCTCTAGTCATGGCTGGAGGCTGAGGGTGTAGTCAGTACCAACTGCCCTAGTCATGGCTGTAGGCTGAAGGTGTAGTCAGTACCATTCTCTCTATTCATGACTAGAGGCTGAAGGTGTAGTCAGTACCATTCTCTCTAGTCATGGCTGGAGGCTGAGGATGTAGTCAGTACTATTCTCTCTAGTCATGACTAGAGGCTGAAGGTGTAGTCAGTACCATTCTCTCTAGTCATGACTGGAGGCTGAGGGTGTAGTCAGTACCATTCTCTCTAGTCATGACTAGAGGCTGAAGGTGTAGTCAGTACCATTCTCTCTAGTCATGGCTGGAGGCTTAGGATGTAGTCAGTACTATTCTCTCTAGTCATGACTAGAGGCTGAAGGTGTAGTCCGTACCATTCTCTCTAGTCATGGCTGGAGGCTGAGGGTGTAGTCAGTACCATTCTCTCTAGTCATGGCGGGAAGCTGAGGGTGTAGTCAGTACCATTCTCTCTAGTCATGGCTGGAGGCTGAGGGTGTAGTCAGTACTATTCTCTCTAGTCATGGCTGGAGGCTGAGGGTGTAGTCAGTACCATTCTCTCTAGTCATGACTGGAGGCTGAGGGTGTAGTCAGTACCATTCTCTCTAGTCATGACTAGAGGCTGAAGGTGTAGTCAGTACCATTCTCTCTAGTCATGACTAGAGGCTGAAGGTGTAGTCAGTACCATTCTCTCTAGTCATGGCTGGAGGCTGAGGATGTAGTCAGTACTATTCTCTCTAGTCATGACTAGAGGCTGAAGGTGTAGTCAGTACCATTCTCTCTAGTCATGACTGGAGGCTGAGGGTGTAGTCAGTACCATTCTCTCTAGTCATGACTATAGGCTGAAGGTGTAGTCAGTACCATTCTCTCTAGTCATGGCGGGAAGCTGAGGGTGTAGTCAGTACCATTCTCTCTAGTCATGGCTGGAGGCTGAGGGTGTAGTCAGTACCATTCTCTCTAGTCATGGCTGGATGCTGAGGGTGTAGTCAGTACTATTCTCTCTAGTCATGACTAGAGGCTGAAGGTGTAGTCAGTACCATTCTCTCTAGTCATGACTGGAGGCTGAGGGTGTAGTCAGTACCATTCTCTCTAGTCATGACTATAGGCTGAAGGTGTAGTCAGTACCATTCTCTCTAGTCATGACTGGAGGCTGAGGGTGTAGTCAGTACCATTCTCTCTAGTCATGACTATAGGCTGAAGGTGTAGTCAGTACCATTCTCTCTAGTCATGGCGGGAAGCTGAGGGTGTAGTCAGTACCATTCTCTCTAGTCATGGCTGGAGGCTGAGGGTGTAGTCAGTACCATTCTCTCTAGTCATGGCTGGATGCTGAGGGTGTAGTCAGTACTATTCTCTCTAGTCATGGCTGGAGGCTGAAGGTGTAGTCAGTACCGTCTGCCCTAGTCATGGCTGGAGGCTGAGGATGTAGTCAGTACCATTCTCTCTAGTCATGGCTGAGGGTGTAGTCAGTACCATTCTCTCTAGTCATGGCTGGAGGCTGAGGGTGTAGTCAGTACCATTCTCTCTAGTCATGGCTGGAGGCTGAGGGTGTAGTCAGTACCATTCTCTCTAGTCATGGCTGAGGGTGTAGTCAGTACCGGCCGCCCTAGTCATGGCTGGAGGCTGAGGATGTATTATTAATAACCCTTAATAAACTTTTATAAGAATCATTTGTGAGATCTTCTTCAGTCTCGATGTAAACACGGCCATCCTGATGTTTACCCTGACGGGCATGAGCGGGTGAGGGGCGGGTGACGGGCAGCATCTCTCCATACAACTGACTGTCAGCAAATCCTAATGAAAACATCCGGATCCTTCTACACGAGTCCAGTGTGTATTCTGCAGGGCGGGTGGGGGGGGGGGGGGGTGGTGTTCACCATCTGCCTCGTGCGGTATAATCCTGTACATGAGGATGTTAGCAGTATACGGGTATATACACACCTGACGTCTCATGTGATGTAAAGAAAGCAGCAAATAGCCAAGACCGTTCCATGTGAACAACAGAGGTTGTGAATGGAGATAGGTGACCGCTGGGGGTGGCGGCTGCTGTTTTATACCATCAGATATAACAGACATGAATAGGTGGCAAATTAAAAATTATAATCTTACTAGTTTTATGTAGTTTTCTCAAAATTCTACATTCTGAAGATATACAGGATGGCCAGGTTCCTGCAGCATGCGCCGTAATCTCCGGCTCATCCATCTTCTGCCTCCATAGACGTTCATGTGACAGCTACAGGACATGCACAGTAACTGTTTGCCCAATCTATCCTGCTTCTCCATAGACTTCAATGGGACAGCTATAGGGCATTGCGCAGTAATTCCCGGCCCATCCATCCTGCTTCCCCATAGACTTCAATGGGACAGCTGTAGGGCATGCGCAGTAATTCCCGGCCCATCCATCCTGCTTCCCCATAGACTTCAATGGGACAGCTATAGGGCATGCGCAGTAACTACCGGCCCATCCATCCTGCTTCCCCATAGACTTCAATGGGACAGCTATAGGGCATGCGCCGTAATCTCCGGCTCATCCATCCTCCTTCTCCATAGACTTTAATGTGACAACTACAGTACATGCACAGTAACTGTTCGCCCCATCCATCCTGCTACCCGATAGACTTCAATGTGACATCTACAAGGCATGCGCTGAACCCTCCAGCTCATCCATAATTTGCTTCCATAGACTTTAAATGTGACTGCTACAGAGCATGCGCAGCAACTCTTGGCCCCATACATTTTGATTTTCCATAGACTTCAATGTGACAGCTACAGGGTATGCGCAGTACCTCCCAGCCCCATCAATCCTGCTCTTCCATAGACTTCAGTGTGACAGCTACACAGTATGCACAGTAACTCTTGGTCCCATCCAGTCTGCTTCCCTATAGACTTCAATGTGACTACTACAGGGCATGCACAGTAATCTCCTGACCTGTCCATCCTTCTCCTCCATAGACTTCAATGTGATATCTACAGGGCATGCACAGTAATCTCCTGACCTGTCCATCCTTCTCCTCCATAGACTTCAATGTGACTACTACAGGGCATGCACAGTAATCTCCTGACCTGTCCATCCTTCTCCTCTATAGACTTCAATGTGACTACTACAGGGCATGCGCAGTAACTCCTGACCCCATCCATCCTGCTCCTCCATAGACTTCAATGTGACTACTACAGGGCATGTACAGTAATCTCCTGACCCCATCCATCCTGCTCCTCCATAGACTTCAATGTGACTACTACAGGGCATGCGCAGTAACTCCTGACCCCATCCATCCTGCTCCTCCATAGACTTCAATGTGACTACTACAGGGCATGTACAGTAACTCCTGACCCCATCCATCCTTCTCCTCCATAGACTTCAATGTGATATCTACAGGGCATGTACAGTAACTCCTGACCCGTCCATCCTTCTCCTCCATAGACTTCAATGTGATATCTACAGGGCATGTACAGTAACTCCTGACCCCATCCATCCTTCTCCTCCATAGACTTCAATGTGATATCTACAGGGCATGTACAGTAACTCCTGACCCCATCCATCCTTCTCCTCCATAGACTTCAATGTGATATCTACAGGGCATGTACAGTAACTCCTGACCCCATCCATCCTTCTCCTCCATAGACTTCAATGTGATATCTACAGGGCATGTACAGTAACTCCTGACCCCATCCATCCTTCTCCTCCATAGACTTCAATGTGATATCTACAGGGCATGTACAGTAACTCCTGGCCCCATCCATCCTTCTCCTCCATAGACTTCAATGTGATATCTACAGGGCATGTACAGTAACTCCTGGCCCCATCCATCTTTTCCCTTTATAGACTTTAATGTGACATCTACAAGGCATGCGCGGTACCTACCAGCCCCATCAAAACCTGCTGTTCCATAGACTTCAGTGTGACAGCTACAGAGCATGCGCTGTAACTTTTGGCCCCAGGTCATGTCTGGTACTGCAGCTTAGTCCCATTCACTTCAATGGAGCTCAGCTGCAATACCAGACACAACCTGTGGTCAAAGAGTGGTGCTGGGTTTTTTTTCTGCATAAACAACATCATGCCTGTTCACTGGCCAATTTATATTATTTATTATATTTTTATTATTATTATTATTATTATTAAAAAAAAAAATAATAATAATAATAATAATAATAATAAAAAATTGGATTATTATTTCATTTTTTTTTTATTATTTAAGTACTTATTTATTTACTTATTTATTTTAGTATAATTTTTTACTGCTAGTATAATTGTTACTGCAGCTCAGTCCTATTCACTTCAATGGAGATTAGCTGCAATACCTGACACAGCCTGTAGACCAGAGTGGCACTGTTTTTTGAAGAAAAAAAAAAAGGATGTTTTCTAATCCTGGACAACCCCAGCAATATCTTGGATCCTATCCTATGTAATTCTTAAGGGTATGCTCACATGTCGGGGCGGGCTCCATGCGTTTTCTGTAGAAGTGCCCCCTATCCTGGAGGACTAGAGTACCCCTTTAACCAGTATCAAATGGCATTTGTTTGTCAGTTTTAGGGACCCCCTACCCATGCGGTGCCGCCACTCTTCCTGAATTAGGAATCATAGGAGCGGTCGTATAGCCTATAGACTGGGCAGTCTCCAAACTGTGCACCACCAGCTGTTGCAAGACTACAACTCCCAGCATGCCCAGACAATCACGGTACAACACATCACATACTGGGCTGATGATTTACACCAGTGTTTAACAAGCAGTGTGCCTCTAGCTGTTGCAAAACTACAGATCCCAGCATACAACACCAGAGCTAAGCCGTTAGCCAGAAGCACACACACCGATAATTCCTCCCTTACTTATCTGGCCAATCACAAACACATCACATACTGGGCTGATGATTTACACCAGTGTTTAACAAGCAGTGTGCCTCTAGCTGTTGCAAAACTACAGATCCCAGCATACAAGACCAGAGCTAAGCCGTTAGCCAGAAGCACACACACCGATAATTCCTCCCTTACTTATCTGGCCAATCACAAACACATCACACATGATGATTTGCACCAGTGTTTAACAAGCAGGGTGCCTTCAGCTGTTGCAAAACTACAACTCCCATCATGTCCGGACATGCTGGGAGTTGTAGTCTTGCATCAGCTGGAGGTCCACACTTTGGAGACCACTGATGTATCGTGATACTTGTGTGTATACACCTAATTTTTTTTTATGTTTTCTCACACAGCTATGATATGGTACATTATGGACACTCCAACCAGCTGCGCCAGGCCCGGGCCATGGGCGATTACCTGATTGTGGGCGTGCACACAGACGGTAAGTGACTTGTGATGATTGCGGTATTGTATATATTAGGTATTCACCCCCTGGACCTTTCTACATTTTGTCCTGGTATAAACACAGGTTCCAATTTATTTCATTTCGATTTTATACAGTGGTCCTACACAAAATGGTCCAATCTTTATTCTGTACAATGACGATACACAATTTATATTATTTATTATATTTTTATTATTATTATTATTATTAAAAATTATAATAATAATAATAATAATAAAAAATTGGATTATTATTTCATTTTTTTTTTATTATTTAAGTACTTATTTATTTACTTATTTATTTTAGTATAATTTTTTTTTACTTTAAATCTTTATTTTTACTTTTTTATTGAAAATAAGTATGCCTAAAATTATGCCATTCTAGCTTTTTTTTTTTTTTTATATTTATGGGATGGCTCTTTTTTTTTTGTGTCATGATCTCTAGTTTTTATCGGGACTTTTAGATGGGAATTTTTATTCGTTTTTCTTTCATATAAAGTGACCAAAAATCAGCAAATCTGGCATTTGGTATTTTTTTACATTTACGCCATTCACCACGAGGTTTCATTAAAGGGGTACTCCGGTGGAAAACGTTTTCTTTTTTCTTTTTCTTTTTTAAATCAACTGGTGCCAGAAAGTTAAACAGATTTGTAAATTACTTCTATAAAAAAATCTTAATCCTTCCAGTACTTATTAGCTGCTGAATATTACAGCGGAAATTCTTTTCGTTTTGGAACACAGAGCTCTCTGCTGACATCACAAGCACAGTGCTCTCTGCTGACATCTTTGTCCATTTTATGAACTGTCCAGAGCAGCATATGTTTGCTATGGGGATTTTCTCCTACTCTCAAAATGGACAGAGATGTCAGCAGAGAGCACTGTGCTCGTAATGTCAGCAGAGAGCTCTATGTTCCAAAAAGAAATGAATTTCCTCTGTAGTATTCAGCAGCTAATAAGTACTGGAAGGATTAAGATTTTTTTAAGAGAAGTAATTTACAAATCTGTTTAACTTTCTGGCACCACCCCTGTCCTCAGGTTGTGTGTGGTATTACAACTTGGCTCCATTCACTTCAATGAACTGAGCTGCAATACCACACCCAACCTGAGGACAGTGGTGGCGCTATTTATTTTATTTTTTAAAAGAAATCAGCTCTGTTTTTCTAGTTCTGGATATACACTTTAATGTTTTTCAACCAGGATGACTCCAGGTGTTGCAAAACTACTACTCCCAGCATGCCCGGACAGCCAAAGGCTGTCCGGGCATGCTGGGAGTTGTAGTTTTGCAACACCTGGAGGCACCCTGGTTGGAAAACAATGATCTAAAAGTTCTCTGCACTAAAAAGTTTGTAGTGTAGCATAGACGTGACGGTCATGGTGCCACCGGCGACCGCCATATCTTCTACATTTGCGCACTCCCCTGGCTGTCTCTACTTTCTTCTGATCGTTCCGCTCACTGTAATGTGGAGACAAGAGGGTTTAGAGATTACACATCCCCCAAATGTTCCGTCTCCTCTGGCAGAGAGATATCACCGTCCTCTGTGGTGGTGGTGGGGGGGGGGGGGGTCTGCTCCTCCGCTTACATTAGTCGGGCTCCTTATCATGGTGTTCTCCCTCTGGCCACTTCTCTTATCAATGGTCGTGAGTTACAGAATTGGGGCGAGGACTTACAATGTCTTTTATGTTTAGAGGAGATCTCCCGGCACAAGGGCCCACCGGTCTTCACGCAGGAGGAACGCTACAAGATGGTGCGAGCCATTAAGTGGGTGGATGAGATCGTCCCCGCAGCGCCCTACGTCACCACCTTGGAAACCCTGGACAAGTATAACTGTGACTTCTGCGTCCATGGAAGTGAGTAGATCCGGTCCTTGTTATGGTCTTCGTTATATCAGGGCTGGAGGGGGTTGGGGGGTTATTCAGCCGGAACTCCTCTGGAATTAACATGACACAAGCAGAGAACCCGGCATTGTCCAGGCTTTCTACCTAAACCTTGTGGGAGAGGAAAAGTAGCAATGATGCTCTTGTCCCTCATATCCCAACCTCATATCCCAACCTTATGTCCTTTCCTCATACCCCATCATCATATCCCGACCTCATATCCCAACCTTATGTCCCATCTTCATATCCCATCCTCATATCCCATCATGATATCCCAACCTCATTACCCAACCTTATGTCCTTTCCTCATACCCCATCATCATATCCCGACCTCATATCCCAACCTTATGTCCTATCATCATATCCCGACCTCATATCCCATCCTCATATCCCGACCTCATATCCCATCCTCATATCCCGACCTCATATCCCGACCTCATATCCAATCCTCATATCCCATCCTCATATCCCAACCTCATATCCCAACCTCATATCCCAACCTCATATCCCAACCTCATATCCCAACCTCATATCCCAACCTCATATCCCAACCTCATATCCCAACCTCATATCCCAACCTCATATCTCATCCTCATATCTCATCCTCATATCTCATCCTCATATCCCAACCTCATATCCCGACCTCATATCCCAACCTTATGTCCCATCATCATATCCCGTCCTCATATCCCGTCCACATATCCCATCTTCATTCCCTATCATCATATCCTGTCCTCATATCCCGACCTCACATCCCATCATCATATCCCAACCTTATGTCTTGTACTCATATGCCAACCTCATGTCCCAACCTCATATCCCATCATCATCATATCCCAACCTTATGTCCTGTACTCATATGCCATCATCATATCCTGTCCTCATATCCTATCATCATATCCCATCCTCATATCTCATCCTCATATCCCATCCTCCTGTTCTTATATCTCGTCCTCATATCCTGACCTCATATCCTGTCCCCATATCCTGTCCACTTATCTCATCCACATATCTCCTTCTGATATCCCAACCTCATATCCCCTCCCCATATCCCCTCCCCATATCTCCTTCTCATATCTCCTTCTCATATCTCATCCTCATATCCTGTCCTCATATCCCGTCCCCATATCTCCTTCTCATATCTCAACCTCATATCCTGTCCTCATATCCCATCTTCATATCTCATCCTCATATCCTGTCCTCATATTCCGTCCCCATATCTCAACCCCATATCTTGTCCTTATATTTTTTCCTCATATCCCGACATGTATCTGTCCTCATATCTCGTCCTCATATATCAATCTCATAGCCTGTCTTCATGTCCCGATCTCATGTTTCGTGCCCATATCCCTTCCCCAAATCTCGACCTCCTATCTTGTGTTCATATCCTGTCTGTATATAGCAAAATCTGCTTAATCTGGTTAATGTGACTTTTATAAGCACCGATTCCAGAAATTCCTTGCTGAATTTACTCAGTGTGAATAGGCCCTTAACGTTTCTTATACGGAGGTATTTATGTTAGGAAGGGGTTAATACAGACAGAAGGTGGTACGTACAGTATTATTCATAGCCTTATATATCATACATGACCTGCACTTCCCCCATGTACTCCAGTGATCCGCAACAGTCTTCAGCTGTGTTTCCCAACCAGGGAGCCTCCAGCAGTTGCAAAACTACAACTCCCAGCATGCCCGGACAGCCAACGGCTGTCCGGGCATGCTGGGAGTTGTAGTTTTGCAACAGGTTTCCCCTCTCCTGCCCCAGTATTGTAGAGGAATTGGTAAGTATGTAATAAAGATGCAGTATATATTATGCACACTCTGCTCATTCGAGCGTGCATGCAACTAGAGACATCGTATGTAACCTGTACAATAGTGCAGCAGAGTTGTATTTATATAGGTTCTGTATGCACACTCTATAGATGTGAGCGTGCATATATCAGTATAACTGTTCTTGTTGAATATCTAATGGACAACCCTCTGTTCACCCACCCGGCAGATGACATCACCCTGACTGTAGACGGTAAGGACACGTACGAAGAGGTGAAGAACGCCGGGCGATACAGGTGGGTGGAGGTTCGGGGGTTGCCGGAGTGCCGCGGACTTGATGCATGTATTACATTGGGACTTCCTTCTCTTTTCAGGGAATGCCAGCGCACGCAGGGGGTGTCCACGACTGACCTGGTGGGACGTATGCTGCTCATGACCAAAGCCCATCACAGTGTAGTGAACAATGTGAGGCTTTACTGTGTAGAATGGAGCGGAGCTTTTTCCTCTGTGTTCAGGTTTATAAAGACATTGTCTTCTCTTTCAGGAAGCCACACAAGATTTTAAGCGCCACCAAGACAACTTTGGTAAGGTGGGTAACATTCAATCAAATTTTCTTAACCCCTTACAGGGGTACTCCTGGGAACTAAACCCATAGCCCACCATCCTTTCCCTTTCACCAATCTGTTCAATTGTCTAAATATCATTCATTAGCTTTATAAAGTAGTTTCCCCTCTTTGGTTGTCACTTACATGCAGGAAGTGAGAGAATGACATCATCCAGCAATCCACCCTGTCCGAATCCCTCTCTGAAAGCAGCCCCCACCCTCCTTAGGGACACAGACCATGTGGTTTCTGTCCTGCTTTGATGAGTCATGCTCTCCTTAGTGCTGAGAACTGGGAGGTGTGTGCAGCCTCAGCCAATCAGACACTTGACCTCTCTCTTCAGCCCAGAGCTGGAGGGTGGGGGCTGCTCTCAGAGAGTGAGCTGGATGACAGAGCAGAGCTTCAATGAGTGCTGGGAAATGTAGGCAAGGGGTAAGAAGGATAACAAAGAATATCTGGAATCCTGAGAAGACCACAGGAGCCATGCATGTCAGGCAGGATGGTTTACAGGGAACATATCCAGGTAGTGTGGTGGCTTTGGAGCTTTAGAGACATAGATATATATATATATATATATATATATATATATATATATATTTATAAATGTATATATACTTCCCTGGAGCACCCCTTTAAGGATGCAGAGATTTTTCCACCTCTCTTTCACTTTCCCCCCTACAGACCCATATGACGGCTTGTTTTTTGTGCCACCAATTGTACTTTGTAATGACATCAATCATTTTAACACAAAATCTACGGCAAAACAAAAAAAAAAAACATATTTGTGGGTCGAAATTGAAAAAAAAAATCCAGTTTGTAACTTTTGGGGCACTTTTCAGAAAAAATGAGATGTTATCTTTATCCCGTAGGTCCGTTCAATTACAGTGAACGATTTATAGAGGTTTTGTTTTATTTTCCTACTACTAAGAAATGATGTCTGCCCTCTTCTGACCCCTATAACTCTTTTTTATTTTTCCCTTTATGGGGCTGAATGAGGAATATTATTTTGCGCTGTGATCTTTATCGGCACCGTTTTTGTTTTGATGGGACATTTTTGATCACTTTGTATTAGTTTCATTCTAGTATATGGTGACCAAAAATCAGCAATTCTGGACTTTGGTATTTTTTTTTACCTTTATGCCATTCACCGTGCGGTTTTATTGATGTTTATATTTTAATAGTTCAGGCATTTTCACAGTGATACCAAATATGTCTGTCTGTTTATTTATTTCATCTATTTATTTATGTAATTTATTTATTTATATTAATTAATTTATTATTTATTTATTTCTTTTGTACTTTATAGCTGATCCACCCTCAGTATAAGACTCTTTAGTTACATTTCAGTACCCTGTCTTCCAGAGTAGTAATTCCAAATGCAGTCGGTCCGGTTTGTCAAATATTTTACTTTCGTTCTTTTAAAACTGGGTGTGTGACATTCTAAATTACCCAAATGGAGATGGCATCAGATTATAGAACACTGGGGGAGGATTACTTATCTGCAGTCACCTTGGCCCTAAAGAATATATGACACAGAGACTGATATTGATACATATCCCTTTCTTCTAATTTGTTTCTATTTTCTGATTGTAATTTTTGTTTTCTGTCTTTTTTTTTTTTTTTGTACAATATTATGGTGGCCCCCGTCTCGCCTCAGCATTAGTCATATGCTTCATGGAAAGACTCATGGACTTAGGCAACAATAGACAGGAGCCGTCCCATTCACAGAATTGGAAACATTACCGAGCATGCTCTGTGACCTTTTCAGATATCATTCGACAGGGAAGGCTGATCTGTGAGCAACAGCTATTGTGTGCACCTTTTTTATCTATAGACTGGTGTCACCTCTCACTGTAATGCTGTCAGTAAGAACAAGGAGGAGACTGCTGGGAAATTAACCGTACAGAACAGGATCTCAGCTAAGGTTTAGGTCTAGTGGTCTGCAAGATTTTATATATATTATATAATATACACTGCTCAAAAAAGTAAAGGGAACACTGCGATATCACCTCCTAGATCTGAATGAATGAACTAATCGTATGAAACACTTTCCTCTTTACATAGTTGAATGTGCTGACAACAAAATCCCACAAAAATTATCAATGGAAATCAAATGTATCAACCCATGGAGGTCTGGATATGGAGTCACACTCAAAATCACAGTGGAAAACCCCACTACAGGCTGATCCAACTTTATGTAATGTCCTTAATACAAGTCACAATGAGGCTCAGTAGTGCGTGTGGCCTCCACGTGCCCGTATGACCTCCCTACAACACCTGGGCATGCTCCTGATGAGGTGGAGGATGGTCTCCTGAGGGATGTCCTCCCAGACCTGGACTAAAACATCCGCCAACTCCTGGACAGTCTGTGGTGGATGGAGCGAGACGTCCCAGATGTGCTAAATCGGATTCAGGGGAACGGGTGGCCAGTCCATAGCATCAATGCCTTCCTCTTACAGGAACTGCTGACACACTCCAGCCACATGAGGTTTAGCATTGTCTTGTATTAGGAGGAACCCAGGGCCAACCGCACCAGCATATATTCTCACAAGGGGTCTGAGGATCTCATCTCGGTACCTAATGGCAGTCAGGCTACCTCTGGCAACACATGGAGGACTGTGCGGCCCCCCAAAGAAATGCCACCCCACACCAATACTGACCCACCGCCAGACCAGTCATGCTGGAGGATGTTGCAGGCAGCAGAACGTTCTCCACAGCGTCTCCAGACTCTGTCATGTCTGTCACATGTGCTCAGTGTGAACCTGCTTTCATCTGTGAAGAGCACAGGGCGCTAGTGGCAAATTTTCCAATCTTGGTGTTCTCTGGCAAATGCCAAACGCCCTGCACGATGTTGGGCTGTAAGCACAACCCCCACATGTGGCCGTTGGGCCCTCATACCACCCTCATGGAGTCTGTTTCTGACTGTTTGAGTGGACACATGCACATTTGTGGCCTGCTGGAGGTCATTTTGCAGGGCACTGGCAGTACTCCTCCTGCTCCTCCTTGCACAAAGGCGGAGTTAGCGGTCCTGCGGCTGGGTTGTTGCCCTCCTACGGCCTCCTCCACGTCTCCTGATGTACTGGCCTGTCTCCTGGTGGCGCCTCCATGCTCTGGACACTACGCTGACAGACACAGCAAACCTTCTTGCCACAGCTCGCATTGATGTGCCATCCTGGATGAGCTGCACTACCTGAGCCACTTTTGTGGGTTGTAGACTCCGTCTCATGCTACCACTAGAGTGAAAGCACCGCCAGCATTCAAAAGTGACCAAAACATCAGCCAGGAAGCATAGGAGCTGAGAAGTGGTCTGTGGTCACCACCTGCAGAACCACTCTTTTATTGGGGGTGTCTTGCTAATTGCCTATAATTTCCACCTGTTGTCTGTTCCATGTGAAATTGATTGTCAATCAGTGTTCTTCCTGAGTGGACAGTGGGATCTCACACAAGTGTCAGTGACTTGGAGTTACATTGTGTTGTGTAAGTGTTCCCTTTAAGGGTTATTTAAGTGTTCCCTTTATTTTTTTGAGCCGTGTAGATAATCTAATCAATAATTCTTAAACAATATTGTTTAAACCAGGCTCCCTGAACATTGTGTGCACGCTGTGGGGGGTCAGCTACGCCCCCTCTTGAAATCACACCACGCCCCCTCAATGCAAGTCTACGGGAGGGGGCGTGGCGACCGTCACGCCCCCTTCCATAGACTTGCATTGAGGGGGCGTGGTGTGACGTCACCAGGGGACGTGGCCAACCCCCGCAGCGCTGGCCAAGGGAGTACCCCTTTAAACAATTAGTAATTTTCTGATGACACATTTGCAGCAGTCATACCGCTAATCTCCTCCGGGGGGAGTTATTGATGTGCTAATGATAATGATTGCGTCATGCAGGACCCCAAGGGGCACAGTCCATGGACCGGAGTCTCCCAGTTCCTTCAGACGTCACAGAAGATCATGCAGTTCGCCTCGGGGAAGGAGCCACAACCAGGAGACTCCATCATATATGTGGCCGGAGCCTTCGATCTCTTCCGTATCCTTTTATTTCCTATATGTTCCATCTCTGTGATCCCCGACAAAACTACAGCTTGTGTGCATGAAGCGACCCAGGATCCCCTCGGTATGGGGGGGACCACCCAGTGATCATGCTGGCAGCCATCTTTCTATACTGTCAGTAGAAGTTATATAGTGTTACAATAGACTAGATACCATAAATAATACCACCATACTGTTACTGAAAACAACACGTCATATACAGACAAACATTCCCCAACACAAAATCCCCCCCCCCCCTAATTAGGCAGATAGTCCCCAGATTAACAAGGAAGATCCCCCTAGTAGTCAGGTAGTCCCCTGTTTAAAAAAGAAACCCCCTCTCTATTAGGCAGGTAGTCCCCAGATTAATAAGGAAGATCCCCCCCTAGTAGGCAGGTAGTCCCCAAATTAACAAGGAAGCCCCCCCTCTATTAGGCAAGTATTCCCCAGATTAACAAGGAAGATCCCCCCCCCCCCAGTTAGGCATGTAGTCCCCAGTTGAACAAGGAAGTCCTGAGAGGTCATAATCCGCTCCCGGTGTAGACCGCAGGCTAAAGCTGCCTGCGGCCTACATCAGAGTGTCACACACTGGTCTGGGGACCCGGCACAAATTTACTGGATTATGAAGTGGGTGGTTTAGACTGACATCCCCCCCCCGACTATAATACACAGGGGTCAGGTGACATCCCCCCCTCGACTATAATACACAGGGGTCAGGTGACATCCCCCCCCCCCCGACTATAATACACAGGGGTCGGGTGACAAACCCCCCCCCCCCCCCCCCCCGACTATAATACACAGGGGTCAGGTGACAAACCCCCCCCCCCGACTATAATACACAGGGGTCAGGTGACATCCCCCCCCCCCCCGACTATAATACACAGGGGTCAGGTGACATCCCCCCCCGACTATAATACACAGGGGTCAGGTGACATCCCCCCCCCGACTATAATACACAGGGGTCAGGTGACATCCCCCCCCGACTATAATACACAGGGGTCAGGTGACATCCCCCCCCCCCCGACTATAATACACAGGGGTCAGGTGACATAAACCCCCCCCCCCCCGACTATAATACACAGGGGTCAGGTGACATCCCCCCCCCCCGACTATAATACACAGGGGTCAGGTGACATAAACCCCCCCCCCCCCCCCCGAGAATAATACACAGGGGTCAGGTAACATCCCCCCCCCTGACTATAATACACAGGGGTCAGGTGACATCCCCCCCCCCCCCGACTATAATACACAGGGGTCAGGTGACAAACCCCCCCCCCCCCCCCCCCCCCCCCCCGAGAATAATACACAGGGGTCAGGTAACATCCCCCCCCCTGACTATAATACACAGGGGTCAGGTGACATCCCCCCCCCCCCCCCGACTATAATACACAGGGGTCAGGTGACATCCCCCCCCCCCCGACTATAATACACAGGGGTCAGGTGACATCCCCCCCCCCAGACTATAATACACAGGGGTCAGGTGACATCCCCCCCCCCAGACTATAATACACAGGGGTCAGGTGACACACCCCCCCGACTATAATACACAGGGTCAGGTGGGTTGGAGGGGGCTTGCCTGTGTCCCTTAAACCACTGTGAAACCACGAGGAGTCCCGCCACACCCTGTGGACCCCATAGGAGTTTTCGTGTAGGCCCTTGGGGAGTCAGATAAAGGTTTGGGGCCTATCTCCTTGATGTGTTTCTGGTTTCGGATCCTTCACGACGTCCTGCAGATATCGGCCACATAGACTTCCTGGACAAGGTCCACAGCCTGGCCGAGAAGCCGTACGTTATCGTGGGATTGCATTTTGACCAGGTAACACAGATCCGACCTCAGATTAGGACATGTGACTGCTAGAGGAGAACAAACCAGGTCCATGTCCGGCAACCAAGGGGGACAACTGCCAAATCAGGCATCCATTGTCCACCAGACGTGGGTCTTGTCTGCATGCAGCGGCCACACTAAGTCTCCATGCTTTTCTGTTTTCTACAGGAAGTCAATCACTACAAGAGAAAGAATTACCCCATCATGAACATCCACGAGAGGACGCTCAGCGTTTTGGCCTGCAGGGTGAGAATAGAGGAAAAGATCTTGTTTTGGCAAGTGTTGCCCAACCAGGGTGCCTCCAGCTGTTGCAAAACTACAACTCCCATCATGCCCGGCCATTGGCATGACACTGTCTCCACACTTGGTGGCATCTTAAGGATAAATTAAAGGGGTACTCTGGTGGAAAACCTTTTATTTATTTATTTTTTTTAATCTACTGGTGCCAAAAAGTTAAACTGATTTGTAAATTACTTCTATTAAAAAATCTTAATCCTTCCAGTACTTATTAGCTGCTGAATACTACAGAGGAAATTATTTTCTTTTTTTAACACAGAGCTCTCTGCTGACATGACGACCACAGTGCTCTCTGCTGACACCTCTGTCCATTTTAGGAACTGTCCAGAGTAGGAGAAAATCCCCATAGCAAACATATGCTGCTCTGGACAGTTCCTAAAATGGACAGAGGTGTCAGCAGAGAGCACTGTTCTCGTGACATCAGCAGAGAGCACTGTGTTCCAAAAAGAAAAGAATTTCCCCTGTAGTATACAGCAGCTAATAAGTACTGGAAGGATTAAGATGTTTTAATAGAAGTAATTTACAAATCTGTTTAACTTTCTCGCTCCAGTTGATTGAAAAAAAATAAAGTTTTCCACCGGAGTACCCCTTTAATTAATATATATATAATGTGTGTGTGTGTGTGTGTATATATATATATATATATATATATATATCTCAAATAAAAAAGAAAAAAAATATATATACAGATAGAAATAAATGAATGTAAAAAAAATATATATATATAATCAAATAAAAAAAAAAAATAAAAAAAATATATATATCTCAAATAATTTTTTTTTTATAAATATATATATAATTTTGATGAATTCTGCATGTTATTTTTATTTTTTTATTTTGTAACGCTTATTGTTTCTCACCACCCTCTTTATTCTTCCCCGTGCAGTACGTCTCAGAAGTAGTTATCGGAGCACCCTATTCGGTCACTTCTGATCTTCTGGATCATTTCAAGGTAAGTTACAGTCAGCAAGAAACTGAGTAAGTCTGTAGAGTCTGTGCAGGTAAAGAAGCGTTCACTTAAAGGTTATCCTAGCCACATACGGGCAGAAGGGTGGCTCAGTGGGTTAGTGCTGTTGCCTTGCAGCGCTGGGGTTAGTGCTGTTTCCTTGAAGCACTGGGGTTAGTGCTGTTGCCTTGCAACACTGGGGTTAGTGCTGTTTCCTTGAAGCACTGGGGTTAGTGCTGTTTCCTTGAAGCACTGGGGTTAATGCTGTTGCCTTGAAGCACTGGGGTTAGGACTGTTGCCTTGTAGCGCTGGGGTTAGTGCTGTTGCCTTGTAGCACTGGGGTAGTGCTGTTTCCTTGAAGCACTGGGGTTAGTGCTGTTGCCTTGAAGCACTGGGGTTAGGGCTGTTGCCTTGTAGCGCTGGGGTTAGTGCTGTTGCCTTGTAGCGCTGGGGTTAGTGCTGTTGCCTTGTAGCGCTGGGGTTAGTGCTGTTGCCTTGTAGCGCTGGGGTTAGTGCTGTTGCCTTGAAGCACTGGGGTTAGGACTGTTGCCTTGTAGCACTGGGGTTAGTGCTGTTGCCTTGTAGCACTGGGGTTAGTGCTGTTGCCTTGAAGCACTGGGGTTAGTGCTGTTGCCTTGAAGCACTGGGGTTAGTGCTGTTGCCTTGCAGCACTGGGGTTAGTGCTGTTGCCTTGTAACACTGGGGTTAGTGCTGTTGCCTTGTAGCACTGGGGTTAGTGCTGTTGCCTTGTAGCACTGGAGTTAGTGCTGTTGCCTTGAAGCACTGGGGTTAGTGCTGTTGCCTTGCAGCGCTGGGGCTAGTGCTGTTGCCTTGTAGCACTGGGGTTAGTGCTGTTGCCTTGCAGTGCTGGGGTTAGTGCTGTTGCCTTGCAGCACTGGGGTTAGTGCTATTGCCTTAAAGTGCTGGGGTTAGTGCTGTTGCCTTGTAGTGCTGGGGTTAGTGCTGTTGCCTTGTAGAGCTGGGGTTAGTGCTGTTGCCTTGCAGGACTGGGGTTAGTGCTGTTGCCTTGTAACACTGGGGTTAGTGCTGTTGCCTTGTAGCACTGGGGTTAGTGCTGTTGCCTTGTAGCACTGGAGTTAGTGCTGTTGCCTTGAAGCACTGGGGTTAGTGCTGTTGCCTTGCAGCGCTGGGGCTAGTGCTGTTGCCTTGTAGCACTGGGGTTAGTGCTGTTGCCTTGCAGTGCTGGGGTTAGTGCTGTTGCCTTGCAGCACTGGGGTTAGTGCTATTGCCTTAAAGCGCTGGGGTTAGTGCTGTTGCCTTGTAGTGCTGGGGTTAGTGCTGTTGCCTTGTAGTACTGGGGTTAGTGGTGTTTCCTTGAAGCACTGGGGTTAGTGCTGTTGCCTTGCAGTGCTGGGGTTAGTGCTGTTGCCTGGCAGTGATGGGGTTAGTGCTGTTGCCTTGTAGAACTGGGGTTAGTGCTGTTGCCTTGTAGCACTGGGGTTCTTGCTGTTGCCTTGCAGCACTGGGGTTAGTGCTGTTGCCTTGTAGCACTGGGGTTAATTCTGTTGCCTTGAAGAACTGGGGATTGTGCTGTTGCCTTGTAGCACTGGGGTTAGTGCTGTTGCTTTGTAGCACTGGGGTTAGTGCTGTTGCTTTGTAGCACTGGGGTTAGTGCTGTTTCCTTGAAGCACTGGGGTTAGTGCTGTTGCCTTGCAGGACTGGGGTTAGTGCTGTTGCCTTGTAGCACTGGGGTTAGTGCTGTTGCCTTGCAGCGCTGAGGTTAGTGCTGTTGCCTTGTAGCACTGGGGTTAATGCTGTTGCCTTGTAGCACTGGGGTTAATGTTGTTGCCTTGAAGCACTGGGGTTAGTGCTGTTGCCTTGTAGCGCTGGGGTTAGTGCTGTTGCCTTGTAGCGTTGGGGTTAGTGCCATTTCCTTGAAGCACTGGGGTTAGTGCTGTTGCCTTGAAGCGCTGGGTTTAGTGCCGTTTCCTTGAAGCGCTGGGGTTAGTGCTGTTTCCTTGAAGCACTGGGGTTAGGGCTGTTGCCTTGTAGCGCTGGGGTTAGTGCTGTTGCCTTGTAGCACTGGGGTTAGTGCTGTTTCCTTGAAGCACTGGGGTTAGTGCTGTTGCCTTGAAGCACTGGGGTTAGGGCTGTTGCCTTGTAGCGCTGGGGTTAGTGCTGTTGCCTTGTAGCACTGGGGTTAGTGCTGTTGCCTTACAAGCTGTCCAGAGCCTGAACACAGAAGCCATAGACTCTTTTGGAACCCTACGGTACCGCCGTATACATTAATTTGTACAAATGTTCCGTCAGATGCTGAATTCCGACAGTACCGCGCCATACAGTGACCAGATCGGCTTCCCCCCCCATACCGCCATGGCAACGCTAGAGCCTTAGTGTAGAATAGAATAGTAAAAGCTGTGACCCCTGAACTCTAATAATTTCTTCCTTATTCCAGGTTGACCTAGTTTGTCACGGCAAGACGGAAGTTCTACCAGATAAGGACGGATCTGACCCCTATGCGGTGAGTATCGGTGTCCGGCAGACAGGTTTTGGCGCAGTTCTCATTGTGTTGTTTACTAACACCCCCCCCCACCCCCATTCTTTCCTCTTATCTCCCTCCTATCTCTAGCCCAGAGGCTTGTGCGCCAATTTAGAATTTTGCGTCTTTGCGGTTTATTAGCTGTCACTTCATTTTCCGATGCCCTCAGGCTTTTTTTTTTTCTCGCCGCACCCGCTCTCATTCGTATGCATCATATTGCAGGAGCCGAAGCGCCGTGGAATATTCCGGGCGATAGACAGCGGGAGCAGCCTCACCACCGATGACATCGTGCAGAGGATTATCAAAAACAGGTCGGTATTGTGCAGCCTTCATATGTATTAGGCCAGTGTTTCCCAACCAGGGTGCCTCCAGCTGTTGCAAAACTACAACTCCCAGCATGCCCGGACAGCCGAAGGCTGTCCGGGCATGCTAGGAGTTGTAGTTTTGCAACAGCTGGAGGCACCCTGGTTGGGAAACACTTATCTAGATTAGAATAGAATGTGCATACATAACCTAGTTGCATGCACGCTCTGATGAGCAGAGTGTGCATGCTATATACCGCTGCTTAATTAATTACATACTGCCATGCTGGGAGTTGTAGTTTTGCAACAGCTGAAGGCACGCTGGTTGGAAACACTTATCTAGACTAGAATAGAATGTGCATACATATCCTAGTTGCATGCACGCTCTGATGAGCAGTGTGCACATTCTATATACCGCTGCTTAATTACATACCAACATGCTGGGAGTTGTAGTTTTGCAACAGCTGGAGGCACCCTGGTTGAGAAACACTTATCTAGACTAGAATAGAATGTGCATACATAACCTAGTTGCATGCACGCTCTGATGAGCAGAGTGCGTATGCTATATACCGCTGCTTAATTACATACCGGCATTCTGGGAGTTGTAGTTTTGCAACAGCTGGAGGCACCCTGGTTGGAAAACACTATATTATACAGTAAGAGTATGTATACCTGCCCTTCTGATGAGGCCGATAGACACACTTCAGATTTTCTGCTGCAGATTTTCGACCGGTAAATCGACCCGCTGCAGAAAATCCACACTTGTGAACGTATTCACACCACAGAGAAAACCTGGAGAAATTCCGTATGCAGAAGCGTCCACCGATATCAATCATCCCCTAGGACATGCGCCGTCACCACATTGACAATGCATATCCGAGCGGATTCTGCGTGTCAATGGTTAAAAAACATTTTTTCCCTTTTATTTTTTTTTATATTTATTTTGCAAAAATAGCGCCACTCCTGTACACAGGCTGTGTCTGGTATTGCATTTCAGCTCCATTGAAACGAATAGAACTGAGCTGCAGTACCACACACGACCTGTGGACATTAGTGGCGCTGTTTTTCTAATCCCTGACATCCCCTTTCATACTCCCAGTTAAAGGGGTTATCCAGGATTAGAAAAACACAGAGCTGACTTAACCCCAGAACAGCGCCACCCCTGTCCTCAGGTTGTGTGTGGTATTGCAGTTCAGTTCCATTAAGGTGAATGGAGTCAACCAGTAATACCAAACACAACCTGAGGGCAGGGGTGGTGCTGTTTTTTGAAGAAATTAGCTCTGCTTTTCTATTCCTGGATTATCCCTTTAAAGGGGTACTCCCGTGGAAAACTTTTTTTTTTTTATCAACTGGTGCCAGAAAGTTAAACAGATTTGTAAATTACTTCTATTAAAAATCTTAATCCTTCCAGTACTTTTTAGGGGCTGTATACTAAAGAGAAATCCAAAAAAGAAATGCATTTCCTCTGATGTCCTGACCACAGTGTTCTCTGCTGACCTCTGCTGTCCATTTTAGGAACTGTCCAGAGCAGGAGAATATCCCCATAGCAAACATATGCTGCTCTGTACAGTTCATGAAATGGACAGCAGAGGTCAGCAGAGAGCACTGTGGTCAGGACATCACAGGAAATGCATTTCTTTTTTGGATTTCTCTTTAGTATACAGCCCCTAAAAAGTACTGGAAGGATTAAGATTTTTTTATAGAAGTGATTTACAAATCTGTTTAACTTTCTGGCACCAGTTGATTTAAAAAATAAGTTTTCCACGGGAGTACCCCTTTAAGGGGCTCTTTCACACTGCGGAATCCCCTTTGCAGCGGGGTCCCCGCTGTTTTTAACACCGAATGCAAAATGGACGTCTGCCCATAAAACAAACACTTGACGCCTCCATTGGCGGCAACGTGTTTCCGATTCCGCCATGTTGGTCTTTTTTCCCCTCTTATGTGCTTGTAATAAGCCCCTTTAAAAATTCTGCCCCCTATAGGTTGGAGTATGAAGCTCGCAATCAGAAGAAGGAAGCCAAGGAGCTGGCGGTCCTGGAGGCCCAGCAGAGGCGAGAGCGGATTGTAGAGGGGCAAGAAGACTGAACCGCCCCCTATCATCATTCACACTACTACCCTCATCATCTGTCATATACAGAATCCTCTCCAGTAGGTGGCGCTCTGGCCGTAACAAGTCATATCTGTCAGCTCACCCTTATGTACAAACTATATACCGGTTCCCTCAGTAATTTATTATTAAATCCATCAGAAAAAGTTTCATTTATACCTATAAGAGCCGGTATCTTTTATCTTGTTTTTATTAGCATGCAATGCCACTGCCAGTCCACTGGGGGCAGTCAAGAGGGGAATAGATGACAAATACCCGTAATTCGGTGCCACGGCTCTTTAAATGTACAAAGATAAGGAATGGTTTCCTATTTTAAGATGGTCTATGAGAGTGGTCTCTAATCAGGGTGCCTCCAGCTGTTGCAAAACTACAACTCCCAGCATGCCCGGACAGCCGTTGGCTGTCTGGGCATGCTGGGAGTTGTAGTTTTGCAACAGCTGGAGGTGCACGGTTTGGAGACCGCCCGGTCTATATGTTATACCACCGCTCCTATGATTCCTAATTCAGGGAGAGGGGCAGCACCACTTGGGTCCCTAAATCTGACAAAGCGATATGTCTTTTCTTACTGCTTAAAGGGGTACTCCAGTCCTCCAGCCCGCATGGAGTGGCGCTGTTTTTGTTCTTCTTGTTTTGCAAAAACAGCTCCACTCCTGTCCACAGGTCTGTGTGTGTGGTACTGCAGCTCAGTCCTATTCACTTTAATGGAGCTGAGCTGCAATACCAGACACAGCCTGTGGACAGGAGTGGCGCTGTTTTTGCAAAAAAAAAAAATTTTTAAATTAAAACAGCGCCACTCCTGTTCTCAGGCTGTTTCCGGTATTGCAGCTTAGGTCTACTGAAGTCAATAGGACTGAGCTGCAATACCAGACCCCCCCAAAAAAAAAAAAGCATTTTCCTAATATTTATAACCCTAGTTTTTCTAACCTTAGACAACCCCCAGCAATATCTCGGATCACATGTAATTCTTAAAGGGGTACTCCGGTGGAAAACATTTGATTTTTTTTTTTAAATCAACTGGTGCCAGAAAGTGAAACAGATTTGTAAATTACTTCTATTAAAAAATCTTTACCCTTCCAGTACTTATTAGCAGCTGTATGCTACAGAGGAAATTATTTTCTTTTTGAATTTCTTTTTTTGTCTTGTCCACAGTGCTCTCTGCTGACACCTCTGTCCGTATCAGGAACTGTCCAGAGCAGGAGAAAATCCCCATAGCAAACGTTTCCTGCTCTGGACAGTTCCTGACATGGACAGAGGTGTCAGCAGAGACTAAAAAGAAATTCAAAAAGAAAAGAATTTCCTTTGTAGTTTACAGCTTCTAATAAGTACTGAAAGGATTTAGCTTTTTAATTAGAAGTAATTTTCAAATCTGTTTAACTTTCTGGCACCAGTTCATTTAAAAAAAAAAAAAGTTTTCCACCGGAGTACCCCTTTAAGAATTACATGCAATCTGAGATATTGCTGGGGGTTGTCTAAGGTTCCAAAAACTAGGGTTAGAAATATAAGGAAAATGTTTGTTTTTTTTTTTGGGAAAAAATAAAATAAAAACAGCGCCACTCCTGTCCCCACAGGTTGAGTCTGGTATTGCAGCTCAGTCCCATTGGCTTCAGTAGACCTAAGCTGCAATACCGGAAACAGCCTGTGGACAGGAGTGGCGCTGTTTTAATTTTAAAATTATTTTTTATTTTTTTTTGCAAAAACAGCTCTACTCCTGTCCACAGGCTGTGTCTGGTATTGCAGCTCAGCCCCATTAAAGTGAATAGGACTGAGCTGCAGTACCACACACACAGACCTGTGGACAGGAGTGGAGATGTTTTTGCAAAACAAGAAAAATAAAAACAGCGCCACTCCTGTCCACAGGCTGTTTTCTGGATTGCAGCTTTGGTCTACTGAAGTACTGAAGTGAATGGGACTGAGCTGCAATACCAGACACAACCTGTGGACAGGAGTGGCGCTGTATTTTGGGAATTTTTTTTTTCCTAATATTGATTGGACAACCCCTGTACTCCCAGTTATGGCCTCATTCACACTGCGGACTAAATGTCCAAAGTGTGAACAAGCCCTTTGGTTTGTTTTTTAAAATTACCCATCATCCTCCATTGTAGTCTCCATCTATGTATCCTATTCCGATCTCTCTAACACTACTCCTAGGACCTCTGCTGCAAACCTCACTATGACCGCTGCCCACCATCATGGTCCTGCTGGGACTTGTAGTTTTAGCTCAGGAGCCTCCAGATGCGGATCAGGATGAGGGGCACACAACTCTATAAAGCGTAGTCCTGGATTGGAAAAACAGCGCCACCCCTGTCCCCAGGTTGTGTCTGTATCTATACAAGGTTATATCTATATCTGTGACCATCCCCCACAGTCCTGTCTGCACTTATCCACAATGTTCAGAGATTTATCTGTCTTAAATTAAAAGATTTTATTGTTCCACTCAGTGTATGTGGTTATTGGGCGGATTCTATATGGATTGTGGTTATATATTTATATCTATCTATCTCATATCTATCTATGTATCTCATATCTATCTATCTCATATCTATCTCATATCTATCTATCTCATATCTATCTATCTATCTCATATCTATCTATCTCCTATCTATCTATCTCATATCTATCTATCTCATATCTATCTATCTCATATCTATTTATCTCATATCTATCTATCTCATATCTATCTATCTATCTCATATCTATCTATCTATCTCATATCTATCTATCTATCTCATATCTATCTCATATCTATCTATCTCATATCTATCTATCTCATATCTATCTATCCATTGGATTATTGTGCCTTCTGACTCTCTCCTTGATGTCTTCTTGGGGAGATATGTCTGGCAGTGGATTTCTTCTCTTTTTCCATTCAGCATACATGCATGCTCGGCCAAGGTGAGTGTGCGGGTGTTGGAGGGATCTGGAGAGATATCTAGATTACACTCTCTGGCCACTTTATTAGGTACACATTTTCAATTGCTTGTTAACACAAATAGCTGATCAACCAATCACATTACAGCAACATAATGCATTTAGGCATGTAGACGTGGTCAAGACAACTTGCTGAAGTTCAAACTGAGCATCAGAATGGGAGAAGAAAGTGGATATCATGACCTGGTTCTTGGTCCCAAACGGGCCGTCTGAGGATTTATAGGATTTTCATGCACAACCATCTGTCGGTGTGAGGTAGTAGAGATGTTACCTATGTTTGCTTTGTGGGGGTTTTTGTGCAGCTGCTCCAAATTTACAAAAATGGTGCACAGACTTGATACATTTTGGGCAATTGTAGAAACCAGTGAACTGCAGAACATAAAGTGCTCCACGGTGCCCCATATAGTACACCTGATTAGGAAATGCTCCACCAAAAAGAATCCGTGGCAACAGCGCAAAATATTCAGCCTAAAATAAACAAGAAAAAAGGTGTAAAACCAATGATAAATTTCCCCAATCCGTGAGCAGCAGGTGTGTGGAGGGAAATGCCTTGTTGGTGTCAGAGGGGAATGGGCAGACTGGTTCAAGATGACAGAAGGACATATAGAGGTGATGTCATCATGACCATATGGAGGAACTGTGTGATGTCATCATGTCCATATGGAGGAACTGTGTGATGTCATCATGTCCATATGGAGGAACTGTGTGATGTCATCATGTCCATATGGAGAACTGTGTGATGTCATCATGTCCATATGGAAGAACTGTGTGATGTCATCATGTCCATATGGAGGAACTGTGTGATGTCATCATGTCCATATGGAGAACTGTGTGATGTCATCATGTCCATATGGAGGAACTGTGTGATGTCATCATGTCCATATGGAGGAACTGTGTGATGTCATCATGTCTATATGGAGGAACTGTGAGATGTCATCATGTCCATATGGAGGAACTGTGTGATGTCATCATGTCTATATGGAGGAACTGTGTGATGTCATCATGTCCATATGGAGGAACTGTGTGATGTCATCATGTCCATATGGAGGAACTGTGTGATGTCATCATGTCCATATGGAGGAACTGTGTGATGTCATCATGTCCATATGGAGGAACTGTGTGAGGTCATCATGTCCATATGAAGGAACTGTGTGATGTCATCATGTCCATATGGAAGAACTGTGTGATGTCATCATGTCTATATGGAGGAACTGTGTGATGTCATCATGTCCATATGGAGAACTGTGTGATGTCATCATGTCCATATGGAAGAACTGTGTGATGTCATCATGTCCATATGGAGGAACTGTGTGATGTCATCATGTCCATATGGAGAACTGTGTGATGTCATCATGTCCATATGGAGGAACTGTGTGATGTCATCATGTCCATATGGAGGAACTGTGTGATGTCATCATGTCTATATGGAGGAACTGTGAGATGTCATCATGTCCATATGGAGGAACTGTGTGATGTCATCATGTCTATATAGAGGAACTGTG
This sequence comes from Hyla sarda, assembly GCF_029499605.1. Classification (NCBI taxonomy): domain Eukaryota; kingdom Metazoa; phylum Chordata; class Amphibia; order Anura; family Hylidae; genus Hyla; species Hyla sarda. Next base: position 9,082,823 of record NC_079201.1, on the reverse strand, counting down.
TGATGTCATCATGTCCATATGGAGAAACTGTGTGATGTCATCATGTCCATATGGAGGAACTGTGTGATGTCATCATGTCCATATGGAGGAACTGTGTGATGTCATCATGTCCATATGGAGGAACTGTGTGATGTCATCATGTCTATATGGAGGAACTGTGTGATGTCATCATGTCCATATGGAGAACTGTGTGATGTCATCATGTCCATATGGAAGAACTGTGTGATGTCATCATGTCCATATGGAGGAACTGTGTGATGTCATCATGTCCATATGGAGAACTGTGTGATGTCATCATGTCCATATGGAGGAACTGTGTGATGTCATCATGTCCATATGGAGGAACTGTGTGATGTCATCATGTCTATATGGAGGAACTGTGAGATGTCATCATGTCCATATGGAGGAACTGTGTGATGTCATCATGTCTATATGGAGGAACTGTGTGATGTCATCATGTCCATATGGAGGAACTGTGTGATGTCATCATGTCCATATGGAGGAACTGTGTGATGTCATCATGTCCATATGGAGGAACTGTGTGATGTCATCATGTCCATATGGAGGAACTGTGTGAGGTCATCATGTCCATATGAAGGAACTGTGTGATGTCATCATGTCCATATGGAAGAACTGTGTGATGTCATCATGTCTATATGGAGGAACTGTGTGATGTCATCATGTCCATATGGAGAACTGTGTGATGTCATCATGTCCATATGGAAGAACTGTGTGATGTCATCATGTCCATATGGAGGAACTGTGTGATGTCATCATGTCCATATGGAGAACTGTGTGATGTCATCATGTCCATATGGAGGAACTGTGTGATGTCATCATGTCCATATGGAGGAACTGTGTGATGTCAGCATGTCTATATGAAGGAACTGTGTGATGTCATCATGTCCATATGGAGGAACTGTGTGATGTCATCATTTCTATATGGAGGAACTGTGTGATGTCATCATGTCCATATGGAGGAACTGTGTGATGTCATCATGTCTATATGGAGGAACTGTGTGATGTCATCATGTCCATATGGAGGAACTGTGTGATGTCATCATGTCCATATGGAGGAACTGTGTGATGTCATCATGTCTATATGGAGGAACTGTGTGATGTCATCATGTCCATATGGAGGAACTGTGTGATGTCATCATGTCCATATGGAGGAACTGTGTGATGTCATCATGTCCATATGGAGAACTGTGTGATGTCATCATGTCCATATGGAGGAACTGTGTGATGTCATCATGTCCATATGGAGGAACTGTGTGATGTCATCATGTCCATATGGAGGAACTGTGTGATATCATCATGTCTATATAGAGGAACTGTGTGATGTCATCATGTCCATATGGAGGAACTGTGTGATGTCATCATGTCCATATGGAGAACTGTGTGATGTCATCATGTCCATATGGAGGAACTGTGTGATATCATCATGTCCATATGGAGGAACTGTGTGATGTCATCATGTCCATATGGAGGAACTGTGTGATGTCATCATGTCCATATGGAGAACTGTGTGATGTCATCATGTCCATATGGAGGAACTGTGTGATGTCATCATGTCCATATGGAGGAACTGTGTGATGTCATCATGTCCATATGGAGGAACTGTGTGATGTCATCATGTCCATATGGAGACCTGTGTGATGTCATCATGTCCATATGGAGGAACTGTGTGATGTCATCATGTCCATATGGAGGAACTGTGTGATGTCATCATGTCCATATGGAGGAACTGTGTGATGTCATCATGTCCATATGGAGGAACTGTGTGATGTCATCATGTCCATATGGAGAACTGTGTGATGTCATCATGTCCATATGGAGAACTGTGTGATGTCATCATGTCTATATAGAGGGACTGTGTGATGTCATGTCCATATAGAGGAACTGTGTGATGTCATCATGTCCATATGGAGAACTGTGTGATGTCATCATGTCCATATGGAGGAACTGTGTGATGTCATCATGTCCATATGGAGGAACTGTGTGATGTCATCATGTCCATATGGAAGAACTGTGTGATGTCATCATGTTTATATGGAGAACTGTGTGATGTCATCATGTCTATATGGAGGAACTGTGTGATGTCATCATGTCTATATGGAGGAACTGTGTGATGTCATCATGTTTATATGGAGAACTGTGTGATGTCATCATGTCTATATGGAGGAACTGTGTGATGTCATCATGTCTATATGGAGGAACTGTGTGATGTCATCATGTCCATATGGAGAACTGTGTGATGTCATCATGTCTATATGGAGGAACTGTGTGATGTCATCATGTCTATATGGAGGAACTCTGTGATGTCATCATGTCTATATGGAGGAACTGTGTGATGTCATCATGTCTATATGGAGGAACTGTGTGATGTCATTATGTCTATATGGGGGAAATGTGTGATGTCATCATGTCTATATGGGGGAACTGTGTGATGTCATTATGTCTATATGGGGGAACTGTGTGATGTCATCATGTCCATATGGAAGAACTGTGTGATGTCATCATGTCCACATGGAGGAACTGTGTGATGTCATCATGTCCATATGGAAGAACTGTGTGATGTCATCATGTCTATATGGGGGAACTGTGTGATGTCATCGTGTCTATATGGGGGAACTGTGTGATGTCATCGTGTCTATATGGAGGAACTGTGTGATGTCATCGTGTCCATATGAAGCGAAATCACTGAGGAACATTTCCAGATGTTGCACAACTACAACTCCCAGCATGCCCGGACAGCTGTAGTCTGGGAGTTGCAGTTTTACACCGTCCACTGTACAGTCCGCTCCTTGACTTGGTCACTCGGGGACATTTTTGTTTCTAATCCTTGGTTTTCCTTGTTCCGATGACCTTTAACCTCCCCGGTCTGGTACAGTCACTGCTGGTATTTGCGGTTGTACAGAAGGTCGCGTCTCCTCTACTTCCCTCTCGTCTTTGGTGTCCGCAGGTTCTGCATGAATCAGTGTTTATTATTACCCAATTAGTGATCGGCGGTTCCTCCCATGGCGTTAATGATGGCGCGGGGCGGCGATGCCAATCAACAGACCTTCTCATTACCAACATGCCTGGAATAGAAAGGTGGGGGGGGGGGCGGCTGAGGGGGACATCAAGCAAAGGCTACAATGTCTTCAGGAGACTGGGAAAGCTGGGGAAGTACTGTGAGCCCTGCTCTGTGTACTGCCTGTCACCCAGCTTTCCCAGTCTCCTGAAGAGAATATCTGTCTGGTAAAGCAGCCATAATGGAGCTCTTCAGGAGACTTGGAAAGCTGGGTGGCACGCATACCGCGTGCCACCCAGCTTTCCCAGTCTCCTGAAGAGAATGTCTGGTAAAGCCACCAAAGTGAAGCTATTCAGGAGACTGGGACAGCTGGTTGGCACTCATTCGGCATTCCACACAGCTTTCCTAGTCTCTCATAGCCCCTAATACTAAACAGCTGCCCCCTCGGGTGTGTCAGTATTTTGCACCTGTGTGACCCTCCCCCTCCCATATAACATTTCGTCATCATGGTGGGAATAGGTGTTCTACCCGCCCTAGTACCAGTAACCAGTGAGTACGCCACCGCTTTTCTGTCATTTTAGGCAGTTTTGATCCCATTTTATATGATGTTTTTTTTTTTGTAATGTTCGGGTTGTCGTTGTATTGTATTAGGTCTGCAAATTCACTGACAGCAAACAGAGATGCTGACGGTACAAAACACAATGGGAAGGGGGGGAATTTGTCACCTGGCGGGCGTCTTCGAAATTGTGCGCACATTGGGGAGATTTATCCGAACCTGTGTAAAGGAAGAGCGGTGCAGTTGCCCATAGCAACCAATCAGATCACTACTTTCATTTTATTCACAGGCCTCTTTAAAATGAAAGCAGTAATCTGATTGGTTGCTATGGGCAACTGCTCCAATCTTCCCCTGCACAGGTTTTGATAAATCTCCCCCCCCCCCCCCCCCTGTGTGTTTTTATGTTCTATGCGCCAAAGTTATTATGTTCATGATGTCTGCACCGGCTTTGTCATTTTTGCGCACTGCCAATGGGGGGCGCTATCCAGGAGATTCCTGTCATTAAAGTTCTGTGCGCAACATGGTTCAATTTTGCCTGACAACTGGGAAACCCGCACACTGGCATAGCGGGTTTAGCATTGGCCGAAAATCTGCGCTAATCCGAAATCCCACCCAAAATGTACCGTATATGAAAAATGTAAAACTTATATTGTATTTATTTACATTTAAAGAAAAATGTAAAAAATATTTACATTAAAAGTAAAATAAAACAATGTTAATAAATACGTTATATTACTTTTAATGTGAATATGATATTAATAATTACTAGTAATAATACATTATTATTTTAAAAATTAATAATTACTAATTATTATTAATAATAATAATACATTATTATTATTATTATTAATATTAGTAATTATTTAAGTATTTATTTACATTAAAGAAAAATGAAAACGTATTTACATAAAATAAAATTTACTTTACATTTTAATGTAAATACTTTTTCTTTTACTTTTAATGTGAATAAATAATATTGATAATTAATAATTAATACTGATAAAATATTAATAGTAATTTTTTATACAATAATAACAATATAATAAAAAAAATTATAATAATAACATTTAAAGCATTTATTTACATTAAACTCCTCACTTGTTACAACCAAAAATCTGGGAGCTTTCCTAGCCCCTCCCCCTTCTGCTTCTCCGTCAAGGTGACGTGACATCATGTATTAATACTTTAGATTTTAATTTGTGTTAATAGTTTATTTTACATTTAATGTGAGTTATTATGATTATTATTAATATTAATAAAAAACTATTATTATTATTATTATTATTATTATTAATAATAATATAGCCATAAACATTATTTTATTATTATTATTTGTATTATTTAGTTTATATTATTAATATTAATAAAAAAGTATTTATTTACATTAAAAGTTAAGCAAAAAGTATGTTTTAAATAACTTTTAATGTAAATTAATAATAATCATATTTAATAACAATTATGAATAATAATAAATACTAGTTAATAATATTAAAATGTGAAGTATTTATTTACATTAAAAGTTAAGCAATAAGTATGTTTTAAATTACTTTTAACGTAAATTAATAATAATCATATTTAATAATAATTATGAATAATAAGAAATACTAGTTAATAATAATAATTAAAATGTGAAGTATTCATTTACATTAAAAGTTAAGCAATAAGTACCGTATGTTTTAAATAACTTAATGTAAATTAATAATCATATTTAATAACAATTATTAATAATAAATAATACTAGTTATTAATAATAATAGTAATTAAAATGTGAAGTATTTATTTACATTAAAAGTTAAGCAATAAGTATGTTTTAAATAACTTTTAATGCAAATTAATAATAATCATATTTAATAACTAAATAATATAAATAATAATATAAATAATAATTAAAATGTGAAGTATTTATTTACATTAAAAGTTAAGCAATAAGTATGTTTTAAATAACTTTTAATGCAAATTAATAATAATCATATTTAAAAACAATTAATAATAATAATAATAAAAATACTAGTTAATAATAATAATTACAATTTGAAGTATTTATTTCCATTAAAAGTTAAGCAATAAGTGTTTTAAATAACTTTTAATGCAAATTAATAATAATCATATTTAAAAACAATAATAATAATAAAAAATACTAGTTAATAATAATAATTACAATTTGAAGTATTTATTTCCATTAAAAGTTAAGCAATAAGTGTTTTAAATAACTTTTAATGCAAATTAATAATAATCATATTTAAAAACAATTAATAATAATAATAAAAAATACTAGTTAATAATAATAATTACAATTTGAAGTATTTATTTCCATTAAAAGTTAAGCAATAAGTGTTTTAAATAACTTTTAATGTAAATTAATAATAATCATATTTAATAACAATTATTAATAATAATAAATAATACTAGTTAATAATAATTAAAATGTGAAGTATTTATTTACATTAAAAGTTAAGCAATAAGTATGTTTTAAATAACTTTTAATGTAAATTAATAATCATATTTAATAACATAAATAATATAAATAATAATAATTAAAATGTGAAGTATTTATTTACATTAAACTTGTCTGCTCCTTAAAAATACAAATCTGAGAACTGTCCCCCTCACCCCCCTTCCGCTCCTCTGTCGTGTATAAATATTTTAAATTTTACTTTGAATGTAAATTCATAATATTAATAATAAAATAAGAAAAATTTAAAGTATTTATTTACGTCAAACTCGCTTGTTAAAGCGAAAATCTGGTACTTCTCCTCCCCCCTCCCCTCCTCCGCTCCTCCGTCAAGGTGACAGTCGCGTCTATATAAACTAATTTACTTTTCTCTTCGCTTTTTTCCCAATCATAACCTGTATAATTGCTTCTGGATGTGATGATTAGAGCCGTGGATTAGATGCGCCGTGACCCTGGTTAATCACTGTTCCGGGTTGGGGGCGGGGTGGGGGGGGTCACCTTTATATCTTACAGGAAAGTATTGCGCGGCGTTCGCACATTACCGTATACCCGGCGCTGGTTTTACTGTGATTCTCGCCCCAGGAGGGCGGCTGCCGTCAGAGAGTCCCTGGCAGGTGTCTGTGTTATGAGACGGCGGGGGAGGGGGCATCGCTTATGCATTATTTGGACTGCGGCGCCCGGGAGCGAAAACGAGATCGGCGCTGATGTGAATGAGATCAATAAAGCCAATAAAGCGGCTTATTATCTGTATATAAACTCCGCCAGCTGCTGACTAGACCTGTCATATCCACTTGCCGGGGACGGGAGTCAGCGCTAAACAATATATCCGTCTGTGACAATTACGTTTTTTTTCCCTGCATTATCTGTCATAGAACAGTGGTCTTCAAACTGCTTACCTCCAGCTGTTGCAAAACTACAACTCCCAGCAAGCCCGGACAGCCAACGGCTGTCCGGGCATGCTGGGAGTTGTAGTTTTGCGACAGCTGGGGGGCCACTGATCTGTGAAAGGGCGAAAGTGCTGCAGTCGGGCATGCTTCAAGCCAAAGGGCAGCGCAAATGCGCAGTACGCTCAACACCCTGCATACCTATATATTCTTAACTTGACATAATATACTTTGTTATCCAAAAAAAGCAGAACAATTTTTTTTTTTTTTTAAACAGCGCCACCTCGTCCTCAGGTTGTGTGTGGTATTGCAGCTTAGTACTATCTCCCTCCTTGGTTAAAGGGGTTATAAAGGAAAAAGAATGTTTTTTATATATATCAACTGGCTCCAGAAAGTTAAACAGATTTGTAAATTACTTCTATTAAAACAAATCTTAATCCTTTCAGTACTTATGAGCTGCTGAAGTTGAGTTGTTCTTTTCTGTCTAAGTCCTCTCTGATGACACGCGTCTCGGGAAACACCCGGTTTAGAAGCAAATCCCCATAGCAAACCTCTTCTAAACTGGGCGGTTCCCGAGACACGTGTCATCAGAGAGCACTTAGACAGAAAAGAACAACTCAACTTCAGCAGCTCATAAGTACTGAAAGGATTAAGATTTTTTTTTAATAGAAGTAATTTACAAATCTGTTTAACTTTCTGGAGCCAGTTTATATATATATATATAAAAAAAAGTTTTTTTCCACGAATACCCCTTTAATATACACGGCTCCCTCACCAAGCCCCGCATCCAAGTCATGCGCCAGCACCTTTGATTCACAGGGCGACGCATGAGCGGAAAGTTTGACCGCCTCAGATACTCACTGGTGGGTTGCTTACCTATGTATTCCTATGTTGTTAGGATCTTCATGGATCACTGTTCTATAAAGAGTCAATGGGGGCCATAGTGCCGCAGTCTGACATGCTTTACCGCTCCATACCGCCACTGCGCCTCTGATTTACGTGTCGGTACATGTGTGGTACACTCATATATGTTTATATACATATATACATTTTTCTAGAAAATGAAGTATTCCTCACAGAAAAGGATTGCAGTAACACATGTTTTGCTATATACACGTTTATTCCCTTTGTGTGTATTGGAACTAAACCAAAAAAAGGAGGAAAAAAGCAAATTGGACATAATGTCACCAAACTCCAAAAATGGTCTGGACAAAATTATTGGCCCCTTAACTTAATATTTGGTTGCACACCCTTTGGAAAAAAAATAACTGAAATCAGTGGTTTCCTATAACCATCAATAAGCTTCTTACACCTCTCAGCCGGAATGTTGGACCACTCTTCCTATAACCATCAATAAGCTTCTTACACCTCTCAGCCGGAATGTTGGACCACTCTTCCTTTACAAACTGCTCCCGGTCTCTCTTATTGGACGGCGCCTTTTCCCAACAGTAATTATAAGATCTCTCCACAGGTGATCAATGGGATTTAGATCTGGACTCATTGCTGACACTTCAGAACTCTCCAGCGCTTTGTTGTCATCCATTTCTGGGGCTTGTTGTCGTATGTTTGGGGTCCTTGTCCTGCTGGAAGACCCAAGATCTCGGACGCAAACCCAGCTTTCTGACACTGTGTGGTATTGCAGCTTAGTACTACAGTGGTCCCTCAACATACGATGGTAATTCGTTCCAAACGAGCCATCTTTTGTCGAATCCATCGTATGTTGAGGGATTAATGCTATGTAAAGTATAGGAAGCTGTACTCACCTGTCCCCGCCGCACCCAATGGTGACCCCGCAGCTCCCGATGGTGACCCCGGGCCTCCGCTGGGCTCTCCGCTGTCTTCTCCGCTCCTCCGCTGTCTTCTCCGCTCCTCCGCTGTCTTCTCCGCTCCTCCGCTGTCTTCTCCGCTCCTCCGCTGTCTTCTCCTATCCTCCGCTGTCTTCTCCGCTCCTCCGCTGTCTTCTCCTATCCTCTGCTGTCTTCCGCAAGGCCTTACTGGGCCTGCGTAGCGACGTCATTACGCCGCTGCGTACGCCATTCCTATTGGATGACGGGACAGCGTGCGCAGCAGCGTATTGACGTCATCGGAGAGGGCAGAGAAGACACCGTAAGACCAGCACTGGACCCGGAGAGCACCCCGGAGCATCGTGGAGGGGTAAGTAATACTTACCGCACCACACGGGGAACATTAAGCTGCTATCCGGCAGCAGCTTAAGCATTTTGCGCTGCCGGATAGCACTTAATGCGATAGCCCCGACATAAAAAAGCATCGTATGTCGATTTCATCATATGTCGGGGCCATCGTAGGTCGGGGGGTCACTTTATATCTCTTCTTGATCAATATGTACGGCTCCAGCATCCAAGTCTTGCACCAGCATCTTTGATTCAAAGGGCAAGTTTGACAGCCTTGACAACTCACCAGTATGTGTGTATATATATGTATATATATATATATATATATATATATATATATATATATATATATTGGAAAAGATCGCAGCAATTAAGGCAAATTCGGGTGAAATTTATTCCATCCTCAGCACAAAATACATGGTGCTATATATATATATATATATATATATATATATATATATATATATATATATATATATACCATGGACCATTGCTGTTGACACCCCATGTTGCATCATAAGAGGAGTACATCGATGTTCATGACGTGACATAATATATGTCTTGAAGGGGTTATCTAGGATTAGAAAAACTTACTTAATTTCTTCCAAAAACAGCGCCCCTCCCTGTCCTCAGGTTGTGTGTGGTATTGCAACTTAGTACTATCTTTCTCCTTAATTAATATGCACGAGCCCCGCACACTAGTGTAGCCTCCCTGTACACCGACCAAGCAACTGCTCTGGGGTCTGTGGGACGGAGGGGGCGACTGCAGTTGTGGTTGAATAGTGGGGGGCTCCATAGCAAAATCAGGAGTGGGGGGCAATTCAGATGTTTGCTATTATGCCTCATGAATTTTAGTCATGCCCCTGAGCTCATATTCAAGTCTTGCACTAGTGCCTCTTAATCAATATATATATATACACCAGTTGCTGGAATCGTCATGGATCGTTGGTTTCAAGCCCCTATGTTGAATTTCTTTATTGACGTGACATAACATATATATCCTAAGGGTGTAATCATTAATGCGCAGGATTTTATGCCGCGTTCAGTCATTTAGTTTACATTAAAATCTGCAGCTTCAAGTCCTGCCCATCAGATATGCACAGTGTACTGTTCGTGTGAAATCACAAAAACAGATCTGGTTTCTTTTAAAAACAGCGCCACCCCTGTACTCAGGTTGTGTATGGTATTACAGCTTAGTACTATCTCCCTCCTTGGTTAATATGCAAGGCTCCCGCACCGAGCCCCACATCGAAGTTTTGCGGCAGCACCATTGATTCCAAGGGCAGCGTGTGCGCGGTAAGTTTGGCCGCCTCAGGTAGTCACTGGTGGGTTTCTTACCTAGGTATATGCCAGTTGTTAGGATCTTCATGGATCACTGTTCTATGAAGAGTCAATGGGGGCCATAGATTCGCAGTCCGGCATGTTTCACCACTCCCTTCCCCTCCTGCGCCTTTGATTCAAAGGGCGGTGCATGCGCGGTACGCTCATCCGCCTCATATACTCACTGGTGGGTTGCATACACACAGCGCCACCCCTGTCCTCAGGTTGTGTATGGTATTGCAGCCTAGTACTATCTCCCTTCTTGGTTAATATGCAATGCTCCAGCCCCGAGCCCCACATCAAAGTTTTGTGCTTGTACCCTTGATTTAAAGAGTGGCGCATGCGCGGTACCCTCGACTGCCTCATGTACTCACTGCGCATGCTCTTAGGGGGGCTGCCTACATTTGTATATGCCAGTTGCTGGGATTGTTATGGATTATTGACAATAATACTGAAGCGAATAGAGCCAAATCGTAATACCACCCACTACCTGAGGACAGGGGTGGCGCTGTTTTTGGGAAAAATAATATTACATCATAATACATAATACATTTTTCATCTTTAATCATTTGTATTTTCACCCGCGCACAGTGACACACAGACGCAAGAAGGCGAGTCATCCATTTACAGAGTTTATTTATTGAACCATTTAATCAGGTACAAATCTACACAAAGGTCTGGCCCCCAATCTAAAGGGTCAGGGGTCCTGCAGAATTAAGGAAAGGGGTGCATGGCAAGTCTCTAGGGTCAGGGATTGAGACAGTCGGAGCTGTCCAGTGAAAGGTAAATCTGAGCTTTGCACTGGAAGGTGCTGGAGGTGTCTGGCAGCAGCTCGCAGCTGTGGAGGTTCGGGGATACGTCTTTTACGCACAGAGCCTGTGGGGGGGAGAGAAGACATAATGAGAAAGACATTGGTAATAGTTGTGTTAACTTAAATAGCACTGCTATATACCATACTGCACCCAATTAGTAGGAGTATATAGAGGTCGACTATATAAAGGTAGCGCTAGGGAACGCTACCCATCATATAGGACAGCGTTTCCCAACCAAGGTTCCTCCAGCTGTTACAAAACTACAACTCCAATCATGCCCGGACAGCCTTTGGCTGTCCGGGCATGCTGGGAGTTGTAGTTTTGTAACAGTTGGAGGCACCCTGGATTTATAAAGACAACCACCTCTATACACACAGCTGATTTATTATGCACTATAATCATTTTTTTTTTATAATACAGCTCTGTATTCATTTTTTATAATGCTTTGCTATAATCATTTTTATAATGCTGCACTATAATTACTTTTTTTTTTACAATGCTGCACTATAATCATTTTTTATAATGCAGCTCAATAATCATTTTTTATAATGCTGCACTAGAATTACTTTTTTATAATGCTGCACTATAATCATTTTTTATAATGCAGCTCTATAATCATTTTTATAATGCTGCACTAGAATTACTTTTTTTTATAATGCTGCTCTATAATCATTTTTTATAATACTGCACTATAATCTTTCTTTTTTTTTTTTTATAATGCTGCACTATAATCATTTTTTTAAAATTTTTTTAGTTTATAGCTCCAAGTTGACCACAATGCATACTATTCAAGACCAATTTTGGAAAATTGGAGCAAGGGAGGAGAAGCCCCCCCCTCCCCAGCAGCCAGATTTCACCTTTCATTTACTGCCATGGACAACTGTTTAATTTTTCCCTTGCACAAGTGTTGATCTATCCCCACCATTGTCCCAGATTAATCAATCTGCCCTGAACCAAAACTGTCCGGTTTTGGGCAGATTAATAAAGTCATGTCTGAGCTTTTATTTTACCAGCGCTTGGTAAGATTTGAGCCATGATTGGTCATTATGGGCAAAACCGGACAGTTTTGGTTTCTGGCAGATAGATTATATCTGGGACAATTGGGGAGATAGATCAACACTTGTGCAAGGGAAAAATTTAACAGTTGTCAGTAGCCATTCAGGTTCCTGTTTTTGTCTTTTACAATGGATGGTAAAATCTGGTTGCTGGGGGTGGCAACTTCTCCCTTGCTCTAGTTTTGATAAATGTCCTCGATTGAATAGATTTGCGTAGTGGTTTCAATGAAATTTCTAGTCTGACTGACTTTGGTTGGCAGTAATATGTAACCTAAAGCTAAGCCATAAAAAGATAAAGTGCTTAAGGGTGCGTTCACACGCTCTTTGTTTTTGCGGGTTTTTCGCTGCGTATTTGAAAGGGGGCGGGCTCTTCTCGGCTATCCGCAGCAGATTTTCTACGGAGGAATTTACGCTGCGGAAAATCCGCCGCAAGCCCCATTGAAGTCAGTAGGGACTGCGGCGGATTTTCCGCAGCGTAAATTCCTCCGTAGAAAATCTGCAGCGGACAGCCGAGAAGAGCCCGCCCCTTTCAAATACGCAGCGGAAAACCTGCAAAAACAAAGAGCGTGTGAACGCACCCTTAGTGCACATCTTCATTAAAACTCCGACTGATGTGAATCAGCCCTAAGGTTGTTTTCTTGTAAAACTGACACTAGTAGAATAGATACATACTTCCTTTAATATATGTGTGTGTGTATATATATATATATATATATATATATATCCCATTTCTTATTTCTTTTGTATCCACTTCTAGTTTTGGCTACCAAAACAAATAAAAAAAAGTCCCGCGTGTGACGCCAACCATACCATTAACATCAATGGCAGACACTGAGAAGATAGATAAAACGTATACTCACCATACTTTTGAGTAGCGCCCCTTGCCGTTGGCTGCCGAAGTTGTTCAAGAAGTTGTCTTCCATGTTCTCCGCGCTGTCCCCTGCATTTTCGGGCTCTGAACGTCGTATGTCTGGAGATCTTCGGATGCCAGAAAGCAGCCCCGACGCTCTCCCCACCGAGTAATAGCTGGGGCCGGTGGACTGCTTGTACCAGGCGTTGGTGCGTTGGCAGGAGAGCAGCAGGGCTAGGGCACTGCACACCAAGGTGAGTCGCAGGGAAGAGCGAGAGCGAAGAGACAGCATGATGAGGAGGAGGACGAGGAGCTGGTCGGGGGCTGTCGTGAGGAAGAGTTCTAACAGGAGGAACGCTTGGCAGACTTTTATAGAGGAGAGGGGGTATGCATGCCAGCTCAGAGCAGGAGGGGGTGGCGGAGTGGGAGATGACTTGGGGGGGTGGAGGGACTTCATTATCCTCATATTAAGCCCATGACAGCTCTCTGATCAGTCAGTAAATCTGCGCGACGCCTAAGGCGAGGGATATGGAGATGTTCTGCCGAGTGACAGATCCGATCTGACGCTTCAGTAAGTGATAAAGAATCAGCAGCGTCTCGTTACGGCGTGACAATTGACCCCAAAAAGCCGATCTGCATAGCGACAGGCGCCGTATGTGCCGTACTATGCTAAATAGAGGAGGAAGCCTACCGAGATGTGGAGGCACTTCGTTACCCATAAAGCAGTCCTATGTATAAGCGACGCCTGACATCGGCCGTCACAGTCCCGCAGCTGTCCGTCATGGTGTCATCTTCAATATCTGCCGCCGCTGATCTGACACGACCCACTAATCCGACAGCTGAAGAATCGATCGGGTCTTATCTTGGTCGGGGCCGTGGACCAGCGGGTGACTCACAAGACTCCTACGATAGATAATCAGGGAGGATTAAGAGATCCGAGGGGTGGAACATGACATATTGGGTGGTGGGTAATGTGTGACACGCTGAAAAAATAAAGTCGTGCCATACACCGGAAGACTGATGGGAGTGAGCAAAGTATTGGTGGTCAGAATGGTTTCCAAACTGTGGTCCTCCAGATGTTGCAAAACCACCACTCTCAGCATGCCCGGACAGCCGTTGGCTGAGAGTTGTGGTTCTGCAACATCTGGAGGTCCACAGCTTGGAGACCACTTGATTAGCTACAGGGTTGGCCTTTGCCTTCATCCTTAGTGGCATACAAGGTGCTGGAGATGTCCCTTAGAGATTTATGTCAATATGGACATGATGACATCACACAGTTCCTCCATATAGACATGATGACATCACACAGTTCTTCCATATGGACATGATGACATCACACAGTTCCTCCATATGGACATGATGACATCACACAGTTCTCCATATAGACATGATGTCATCACACAGTTCCTCCATATGGACATGATGACATCACACAGTTCCTCCATATAGACATGATGACATCACACAGTTCCTCCATATGGACATGATGACATCACACAGTTCTCCCATATGGACATGATGACATCACACAGTTCCTCCATATGGACATGATGACATCACACAGTTCTCCATATGGACATGATGACATCACACAGTTCCTCCATATGGACATGATGACATCACACAGTTCCTCCATATGGACATGATGACATCACACAGTTCTTCCATATGGACTTGATGACATCACACAGTTCCTCCATATGGACATGATCACATCACACAGTTCTTCCATATGGACATGATGACATCACACAGTTCCTCCATATGGACATGATGACATCACACAGTTCCTCCATATGGACATGATCACATCACACAGTTCTTCCATATGGACATGATGACATCACACAGTTCCTCCATATAGACATGATGACATCACACAGTTCCTCCATATGGACATGATGACATCACACAGTTCTTCCATATGGACATGATGACATCACACAGTTCCTCCATATGGACATGATGACATCACACAGTTCTTCCATATGGACATGATGACATCACACAGTTGCTCCATATGGACATGATGACATCACACAGTTCTCCATATGGACATGATGACATCACACAGTTCCTCCATATGGACATGATCACATCACACAGTTCCTCCATATGGACTTGATGACATCACACAGTTCTTCCATATGGACATGATGACATCACACAGTTCTTCCATATGGACATGATGACATCACACAGTTCCTCCATATGGACATGATGACATCACACAGTTCCTCCATATGGACATGATGACATCACACAGTTCCTTCATATGGACATGATGACATCACACAGTTCCTCCATATGGACATGATGACATCACACAGTTCCTCCATATGGACATGATGACATCACACAGTTCCTCCATATGGACATGATGACATCACACAGTTCTTCCATATGGACATGATGACATCACACAGTTCCTCCATATGGACATGATGACATCACACAGTTCTTCCATATGGACATGATGACATCACACAGTTCTCCATATGGACATGATGACATCACACATTTCCTCCATATGGACATGATGACATCACACAGTTCCTCCATATGGACATGATGACATCACACAGTTCCTCCATATGGACATGATGACATCACACAGTTCCCCCATATGGACATGATGACATCACACAGTTCCTCCATATGGACATGATGACATCACACAGTTCTCCATATGGACATGATGACATCACACAGTTCTCCATATGGACATGATGACATCACACAGTTCCCCAATATGGACATGATGACATCACACAGTTCCTCCATATGGACATGATGACATCACACAGTTCCTCCATATGGACATGATGACATCACACAGTTCCTCCATATAGACATGATGACATCACACAGTTCATCCATATGGACATGATGACATCACACAGTTCCTCCATATGGACATGATGACATCACACAGTTCCTCCATATGTACATGATGACATCACACAGTTCCTCCATATGGACATGATGACATCACACAGTTCTCCATATGGACATGATGACATCACACAGTTCCTTCATATGGACATGATGACATCACACAGTTCTCCATATGGACATGATGACATCACACAGTTGCTGCAGATTTGTTGGACGCAATTTATCCATCGGTGTACACCTGCAAAATCATGCTTTTATTTTGCGTGTTGCTCTAACTTGCACAATGGAGGCAGGGAACAGGCACGCCAAGCTCCCCTGCCTCATTAATATACAATCCCGGCCAGCCCCCTTCTGTGATGTCAGAGCCTGTGGGTGGGGGGGGCTGAGCTGAGCTAAAGTGGGTTGTAGCGAGCAGTGGAGCACTCATCCCTCTTCCCCAGGCTCTGATGTCACGGACGTAGGCGGTCGAGAGAGAATACTGATGATGCAGGGGAGCTGGACCGTCCCATCCCACAGCAGCCGTCGCCGGTCACTGTTCTAATGTGGTCACAGCCCTGCTGCTGATCTTGGACTGGCAGCCGATACCTCTGCCACTTTAAATCAGTGAGCTGCGGTGGCTTCTGGGACTTCAGACGTTGTGCGTCCCAAGATGCTAAACTGGCGGGGGGGTGTCACCAAACTATGCCACATCTAAAAAAGGTTTCACCAACATGAAAAGTTTGGAAAGCCTCATCATTTGCACAAATTCATGAAATGCGCGCCATTTTTTTCAATTATGAGCAGCAACACACACAGGTTTGGCGTTGCAAAAAAAAATACCCCACAATCTGTCCCACTTAAAAAAAAGATATAAAAAAATAAATAAATCGCTGTGAGACACTGGAGGGGATTTTCCATTTGCGTAAATTTTGGCGCAATTCAAAACCAGCTGCGCGAGTGTGTAGAAAAGCGGCAATATGTCGTTCAAGGATTAATAAAAAAAAAAGTGTGTATATATATATGTATATATATATATTATTATTATTATTTTTTTTTTAACGCTGCCTGATCTAACAATAAGGCAGCGTTTCCCAAGCAGGGTGCCTCCAGCTGTTGCGAAAGTACAACTCCCAGCGTGCCCGGACAGCCTTTGGCTGTCTGGGCATGCTGGGAGTTGTACTCTCACAACAGCTGGAGGCGCCTTGCTTTGGAAACACTGTACCAGAGAAGTCAGCTCTGCCATGCTGATTCCAACACAGGCAGTGGCGTTGTAACGTATAACATTGGCGCATCTCATTACACGTTCTACAAATCTTAAAGAAGGACTCCGCACTGATGTGTTGGCAGCTCCATATATGAAATATTCATGCAATGCTCTGCAGTGCAGGAGCGCACAGCTGGCACCACTACATCCCCACCACCACCATTAAAGGCCGACTGGGAACGCAGCTGGTATTTACAAGTAGTTAACACGGTTATATGGCCGCGCCATTCTACACTGCTCGGAAGCCACAATCCTTTACAGTCCCTTATGGTTTATGATGCGTTCTTTATGATCACGAGTCACCGGGAAATGATTCCCCCTGGGAGCGGAGAACCAACACAGGCGGGTGTGCGGTCACCAATAGGGGCGGCCAGCGCTGCGGTCTCATAAAGAAACCCCGTATACGCTAACTGGCTAATTTATTAGGTACACCTGTTCAATTGCTTGGATTCTCACAGCAGCACAGAGAGGATATAATGTCCTGACTGGTGATCTCACAGCAGCACACAGGATGTAATGTCCTGACTGGTGATCTCACAGCAGCACAGAGGATGTAAAGTCCTGACTGGTGATCTCACAGCAGCACAGAGGATGTAATGTCCTGACTGGTGATCTCACAGCAGCACAGAGAGGATATAATGTCCTGACTGGTGATCTCACAGCAGCACACAGGATGTAATGTCCTGACTGGTGATCTCACAGCAGCACAGAGGATGTAATGTCCTGACTGGTGAACTCACAGCAGCACAGAGGATGTAAAGTCCTGACTGGTGATCTCACAGCAGCACAGAGGATGTAATGTCCTGACTGGTGATCTCACAGCAGCACACAGGATGTAATGTCCTGACTGGTGAACGCACAGCAGCACACAGTATGTAATCTCCTGACTGGTGATCTCACAGCAGCACAGAGGATGTAATGTCCTGACTGGTGATCTCACAGCAGCACAGAGGATGTAATGTCCTGACTGGTGATCTCACAGCAGCACACAGGATGTAATGTCCTGACTGGTGATCTCACAGCAGCACACATGATGTAATGTCCTGACTGGTGAACTCACAGCAGCACAGAGGATGTAATGTCCTGACTGGTGATCTCACAGCAGCACAGAGGATGTAATGTCCTGACTGGTGATCTCACAGCAGCACACAGGATGTAATGTCCTGACTGGTGATCTCACAGCAGCACACATGATGTAATGTCCTGACTGGTGAACTCACAGCAGCACAGAGGATGTAATGTCCTGACTGGTGATCTCACAGCAGCACAGAGGATGTAATGTCCTGACTGGTGATCTCACAGCAGCACAGAGGATGTAATGTCCTGACTGGTGATCTCACAGCAGCACAGAGGATGTAATGTCCTGACTGGTGATCTCACAGCAGCACAGAGGATGTAATGTCCTGACTGGTGAACTCACAGCAGCACAGAGGATGTAATGTCCTGACTGGTGATCTCACAGCAGCACAGAGGATGTTATCTCATGACTGGTGATCTCACAGCAGCACACAGGATGTAATGTCCTGACTGGTGATCTCACAGCAGCACACAGGATGTAATGTCCTGACTGGTGATCTCACAGCAGCACAGAGAATCTTATCTCCTGACTGGTGATTCCTAACAGTACGGCAGTGTTTCCCAACCAGGGTCCCTCCAGCTGTTGCAAAACTACAACTCCCAGCGTGCCCAGACAGCCTTTGGCTGTCCGGGCACGCTGGGAGTTGTAGTTTTGCAACAGCTGGAGGCACCCTGGTTGGGAAACACTGCAGTAAAGATATAAACCGTATTATTCCCCCTCCTCCCCCCGTCATAATCGTCATCGTCCCCACAAAACACAATTTCATTTCTCGCATCAATAAACAAGTTTTGCGCTTTATTCAATTTGCAGCTGGAAATGAAAAATCTCAGGTGTCACAATACGGAGACAATTTAATAACAAAATAGGAGGCGGCGGTAATTTACCGGCTGAATATTTTACCGAGCGGCACCTGGGACGGTAGAAGTGTATGGGGGAGGGGTGGCTGACGGATCCTATAGGATAGATTGTCCATTCTATCCATTTACATCCTGTAACATGGGAGTCTATGGCCGCTGGGACTACAATGACCAGCAAGCCCGACAGTGTTTACTCCTTGAATTTCCATTCCTGCCGGCACATGGGGCAATGCTGCTGCACCTGCTGGGAGTTCAGCCACTTCAGGATACAATGCATATGGAAGCAGTGTGAACAGTGCCCCCACACTAGGGGGCAGTCATCTCCGGGGACCTTACCTGTAGGGGAGAAAATAGAGAGGAGGTCATTGGGAGCAAATAGGAGCTAAGCTGTGTAGAGGAAGAGTTGGGCAGTTGCCCATAGCAACCAATCAAATCGCTGCTTTCATTTTCACAGGCCTTTTAAAAAAAAAAATGAAAGCAGCCATCTGATTGGTTGCTATGGGCAACTGCACCACGTTTTTGATTTTGCGCTGTACACACATGGGGAGATTTATCAAAACCTGTGCAGAGGAAGAGTGGTGCAGTTGCCCATAGCAACCAATCAGATCGCTTCTTTCATTTTCCACAGGCCTCTTTAGAGGCCTGTGGAAAATGAAAGAAGCAATCTGATTGGTTGCTATGGGCAACTGCACCACTCTTCCTCTGCACAGGTTTTGATAAATCTCCCCCACAGAGCCTGCTCGTAGCAGATGTACAATCGGAAACGCCGCTATGAGCAGACACACAGAGCTACAGGCCGCAGCAGAGAGCTCCCTCTTGTGACTGCCGGCGGATCCGCAGCATGAAATACACCCTTAAAGGGGTACTCCGGTGGAAAACATATTTTTTATTTTTTTTTTAAAGGGTGCGTTCCCACACGGCGTATACGCAGCGTGAAATACGCTGCGTATACACCGTATGGGAACGCACCCTTTAAAAAAAAAAATGGACGGCAGCAGCGGGAAATACGTATTCCTTGCTCACTATACACACAGGGCTTTCCGGCGGTAGCCCTATGTGTGCAGTGAGTTTTGGAGGCGGAGTCACGCCGGCATGCGGCCCCGCCGCTAAAACTAACTACACGCATAGGGCTGCTGCCGGAAAGCCCTGTGTGTATATTGAGCAAGGGATACGCAGCGTATTTCCTGCTGCTGCCGTAAATTTTTTCGCAGCATCAAATACGCTACGTATACGCCGTGTGGGAACGCACCCTAAATCAACTGGTGCCAGAAAGTTAAACAGATTTGTGAATTACTTCTATTTAAAAAAAAAATAAAAAATCTTAATCCTTCCAGAATTTTTTAGCAGCTGTATGCTACAGAAGAAATTTCTTTTCTTTTTTAATTTCTTTTTAGCCTTGTCCACAGTGCTCTCTGCTGACACCTCTGTCCGTGTAAGGAACTGTCCAGAGCAGCATGGGTTTGCTATGGGGATTTTCTCCTGCTCTGGACAGTTCCTGATACAGGCATCAGAGAGCACTGTGAACAAGACAAAAAAGAAATTCAAAAAGAAAAGAAATTTCCTCTGTAGCATACTGCTGCTAATAAGTACTGGAAGGATTAATATTTTTTAATAGAAGTAATTTGCAAGTCTGTTTACTCACCGGAGTACCCCTTTAACATCTCAACATGCCACGATTTTGGGACTCCATCTAAGCCTGAAAACACCACAAACATAAGCGACATGTGGGCTAACATCTGGCTGCAGCGAATTTGCCTACTCCCCCGCCCCCTCCCCCCCCCAAAAAAAAAAATAATAAAATAAAATAAATAATAATAAAAAAAAAAATTTTTATAATAATAATCATCATTAAAAATAGATAATAAAAAAAATTATATTAATAAATAATAATAAATCCCCCTATGTGAGGATGCTTTTTTTTGGGGGGGGGGTATTTTTTTTTCCCTTTTCCTCCAGCTTTTGTTGCCCGTAGCGACCGATCAAGAGGCGTCTTTCTGCTCTTGTATAAAGTTGCATCCTCACTGGTCGCAATGAGTGATTATTATTATTATAATAAAATAATAATAATAAAACAATAATATTAATAAAATAATAATAATATAATAAAAATAAATAATAAATCCCTATATGTGAGTATGGTGTTTTTTGGGGTATTTTTTTTCTCCAGCCCTTTATGAAGCCATCTTAAAATAAAGATCAGCCTTTGTTGCCCTTGGCGACCGATCAAAAGAGGCGTCTTTCTGCTCTTGTATAAAGTTGCATCCTCATTGGTCGCAACGAGCGATTTATTATTATTATTTATTTTGAATAGTGTCATTAATCTATAGGCTGGATGTGGCGCCATCTTATGGCGGACAGGGGAATGATGGAAGCAACACTTTAGAGATTAGTGGTCTCCAAACTGTGGCCCTCCAGCTGTTGCAAAACTGCAACTCCCAGCATGCCCGGACAGCCGAAGGCTGTCTGGGCATGCTGGGAGTTGTAGTTTTGCAACAGCTGGAGGCACCCTGGTTGGAAAACACTGGGGGGGGGCACATTCTTACAGTCCGGGCAGCAGCCATTGAAGGCCATACGGCAGATCCCGCAGTTCTCGTCATTCGCCACCCACATCCACGAGGCGACGCCATTCCAGGCCTTAATGTGAACCTTCATCCTGCGGCTCTTCTGTGCTGTCACCAATAACCGGATGCGGTACCGCGTCTCCTTTACATCCCGGTCCGATCACTACATCCGGCTGCGGCAGATTTACTGATCCATTGCTCCTGTCTGGGGGCCGCTCCACACTTGCGTTCCACACTTGCGTTCCACGTGCTCGATTGGTCACGTCTGCCTGGGGGGCGTGGCTTCTGAGCATTGGAATCCTAGGTGACAGTGATTGACGTGCCCCTTAACCCTTTATGGTTTGACTCACAGAGGATTTGTATTTATCCATTTGTATGTTTATTCATTTTGTTATGTATGTGTTCATTATTGTATTTATTAATTAAATAATTTTTATTTTTTATTTAATTAATAATTTATTTATTCATTTATATGTTTATTCATTTTATTATGTATGTGTTTATTATTGTATTTATTATTTAATTAATTAATTAATTTCTTAATTTATTTATTCATTTATGTTTATTCATTTTATTATGCATGTGTTCATTATTGTATTTATTATTTAAAAAAATAATTAATTAATTAATTAAATTAATAATGTATTTATTCATTTATATGTTTATTCATTTTATGTATGTGTTTATTATTGTATTTATTATTTAAATAATTAATTAATTTATTTATTTAATTAATATTTTATTTATTCATTTTGCTGTTTATTCATTTTATTATGTATGTGTTTATTATCGTATTTATTATTTAATTAATTAATTAATTTAATTAATAATTTAGTTATTAATTTATATGTTTATTCATTTTATTATGTATGTGTTTATTATTGTATTAATTAATTAATAATTTATATATTCATTTATATGTTTATTCATTTTATTATGTATGTGTTCATTATTGTATTCATTATTTAAATAATTAATGTATTTATTTATTTAATTAGTAATTTATTTATGTATTCATTTATATGTTTACTCATTTTATTATGTATGTGTTTATTATTGTATTTATTATTTAAATCATTTTAATTAATTAATTTATTTAATTAATAATTTATTTATTCATTTATATGTATATTCATTTTATTATGTAAGTGTTTATTATTGTATTTACTATTTCATTTTTATGTTTATTCATTTTATTATGTATGTGTTTATTATCGTATTTATTATTTAATTAATTAATTAAATTAATAATTTATTTATTCATTTATATGTTCATTCATTTTATTATGTATGTGTTTATTATTGTATTAATTAATTAATTTAATTAATCATTTATTTATCCATTTATATGTTTATTCATTTTATTATGTATGTGTTCATTATTGTATTTATTATTTAAATAATTTATTTATTTATTTAATTAATTAATAATTTATTTATTTATTCATTTATATGTTTACTCATTTTATTATGTATGTGTTTATTATTGTATTTATTATTTAAATCATTTTAATTAATTAATTAATTTATTAATTTAATTAACAATTCATTTATTTATATGTTTATTCATTTTATTATGTAAGTGTTTATTATTGTATTTACTATATAATTAATTAATTAATTAATCATTTATTTATTTATTTTTATTATTTGTGTGTGTAATTAATGATGTATACGAAGAAAGGAAGATGTCCAGCAAGCGGAGTGGATGCAAACAGGAACTCTTCATTGGGTCACATCAGATACAAACAGCCTTAAAATCGCCTACGCATTTTGAATCTCACTGGATTCTTAGTCATGCCATGACTAAGAATACAGTGAGATTTGAAATGCGTTGGAGATTTTAAGGCTGTTTGTACTTGGTGTGATCCAATAAAGAGTTCCTGTTTGCATTCTCTCCGATTGCTGGACATCTTCCTTTCTTAGTTTGAATTTTCCTGGGGGCATGGAACGCTGCCGCTCCGTCCGTACACAGGTGTGAGAGCTGTGGATTGTGTAGCTGT
The DNA here is from genome assembly GCF_029499605.1 of Hyla sarda. NCBI lineage: Eukaryota > Metazoa > Chordata > Amphibia > Anura > Hylidae > Hyla > Hyla sarda. The sequence goes on along the minus strand of NC_079201.1, from coordinate 9,059,106 downwards.
TTGCACTTCTATTCATTTAATGATGTGTATTTTTATTTAATAATATATTTATTTATTCATTCATTCATTTTATTATTTTAATGTTTCTTTATCTATTGGTTTTATTTATTCATTCATTTATTTATGTGTTTATTTATTCATTAATTTTATTATATGTGTATATGTTTTTTAATGTATTTATTCATTCATTTATGTATTTCCTTATTTACTTAGTTATGTGTTTATTAATTCCTAAATTTATTTATTTATTAATGTATTTATTGTATTATTTATGTGTTTATTTATTATTGTATTTATTATTGAATTAAGTAATCTATTTATGCAATTCATTTTATTATTTGTGTGTGTATTTATTTATTTTTTTATTAAGTTTTTAAGTATTTATTAATTTATTTACGTATTTATGTATTTATTTATTCCTTTATTCACTTATTATTTTATTTATTTACTCTTTTATTCACTAACTCTTTTATTCATTTACTTATTTAGTTATTTATTTTGTTATGTGTTTTATCTATTTATTTTTAACCCAGAATTGATGAAGCTCTACACAACTGGTTGCCAAACTACAACCCCCCCCCCCCCCCCCCCCTCCAACCAATCCCCTCCAATCATGGTGATGGTTGTAGTTCGGCAACATTTGCAGAGCCACAAATTTGGGGAGTAGAGAGTTTAGGGCTGCAGTTACACAGGGTTTTTTGTCTTTGTTTCCATATAAAAAAAAGTAGCCAGCTACACTATTGTGTAAGGATACGTTAAAAGAGAAAGAAAACGCTGCGTAAACACAGCCTTGCGTGTCGTGTAATGGTACAGCACCACCAACTAGCCGTTAGGGAGACAACGTCTTATGCAGGCAATGCTTCCCAAAAGCAGTGTTTTCCAATCAGTGTGCCTCCAGCTGTTTTAAAACTACAACTCTGTAGTAAATCTTATTTATCACAGTATAAGATCTTATAGAATTGTACATCTTGACTTATCCATTGACTTTTAGTGACAACTTTCCTGTCTGGGTTGGTGCTGTATATTAGTAGTAGTCTTGCCTACACGTCCAGGTTGCCCCGATGTTATAGGGGTGATGGGCCGGAGGGGCGGTCAGTGCCAGTTGTTCACTCCTTTCTGAGAACTGGGAAAGATAAATAAACCATTAGTGTCCATCATCACCTCTGGAGATCAGGGTGGCCGCTCTCACCTGCTGCAGAACTTCAATCATGTCATCTGTAGCATTGTTCTGTCCAAGCTTTGCAGGCCTGTAATACCTCACAACTGGGGTATTACTGGGGTTTTGTGTCTGGCACTGCTATGGGGTTTTGTGTCTGGCACTGCTATGGGGTTTTGTGTTTGGCACTGCTATGGGGTTTTGTGTTTGGCAATGCTATAGGGTTTTGTGTCTGGCACTGCTATGGGGCTTTGTGTATGGCACTGCTATGGGGTTTTGTGTTTGGCACTGCTATAGGGTTTTGTGTTTGGCACTGCTATGGGGTTTTGTGTTTGGCACTGCTATAGGGTTTTGTGTTTGGCACTGCTATGGGGTTTTGTGTTTGGCACTGCTATAGGGTTTTTTTGTCTGGCACTGCTATGGGGTTTTGTGTTTGGCACTGCTATAGGGTTTTGTGTTTGGCACTGCTATGGGGTTTTGTGTTTGGCACTGCTATCCAGTTTTGTGTCTGGCGCTGCTATAGGGTTTTGTGTTTGGCACTGCTATGCATTTTTGTGTCTGGCACTGCTATGGGGTTTTGTGTTTGGCACTGCTATGGGGTTTTGTGTTTGGCACTGCTATGGGGTTTTGTGTCTAGCACTGCTATAGGGTTTTGTGTCTGGCACTGCTATGGGGTTTTGTGTCTGGCACTGCTATGGGGTTTTGTGTCTGGCACTGCTATAGGGTTTTGTGTCTGGCACTGCTATGGGGTTTTGTGTCTGGCACTGCTATGGGGTTTTGTGTCTGGCACTTTTGAGGGTTCTGTGTACCCACTTATTGAAGATACTGTATATGTATTTCTATATATATAGTTGGTCTAGTATTTGTGTTTATACTATATATGTATCTTTATAGTTGGTCTAGTATTTTATGTTTATACTGTATATGTATCTCTATATATAGTTGGTCTAGTATTTGTGTTTATACTGTATATGAATCTCTATGTATAGTTTATGATTATACTGTATATGTATCTCTATATATAGTTGGTCTAGTATTTATGTTTATACTGTATATGTATCTCTATAAATCGTTGTTCTTGTATTTAGGTTTATACTGTATACCCAGTGTATTATATTGGTAGAGAACTGTATGATCACATTTCTCCCATATTCACATCCCTGCCCTGGAGCACATTGGTAGTGAATAGGTCCCTGCCTGTCCTTATGTTGTCACCACATCTGACCCATTGACACGACACAATGACTTTCACTCTGACTCGTAGAGCTCAGTAGGGGGCGCTGAGACCTTCGGGGATTTTTGATATATGTAGTTTAGGAAAAGTTTAGAAAGCTCTCAAAACGGACACAATTTTTTAAAAGATAAAATGGACAAAATTGTGTGAAAACTACCATATGCCTAAGGCTGTATTCACACAACATCTGTGGCGTACGGCAACCGGATCCGAAGGGGAATTTCAAAACTGCCTCCAGAGCCATTTCCCTGCCAGACCCATGGACTGAAAAAAGCGCAATAGACCATGTATTTATCTTTTTATTTTATTTTTTATTTCTAACTGAAGTGCTGCCGCCCCCTCCAACACTGCCACACTAGGCACAGGCCCACAATGTCCAACGGCAAAAACAGGCCCACATTAGGCACAGGCCCACAATGCCTAACAGCAAAAACAGGCCCACAGTAGGCAAAGGCTCACAATGCCTAACAGCAAAAACAGGCCCACACTAGGCACAGGCCCACAATGCCTAACGGCAAAAACAGGCCCACACTAGGCACAGGCCCACAATGCCTAACGGCAAAAACAGGCCCACATTAGGCACAGGCCCACAATGCCTAATGGCAAAAACAGGCCCATACTAGGCACAGGCCCACAATGCCTAACGGCAAAAACAGGCCCACACTAGGCACAGGCCCACAATGCCTAACGGCAAAAACAGGCCCACATTAGGCACAGGCCCACAATGCCTAACGACAAAAACAGGCCCACATTAGGCACAGGCCCACAATGCCTAACGGCAAAAACAGGCCCACATTAGGCACAGGCCCACAATGCCTAACGGCAAAAACAGGCCCATACTAGGCACAGGCCCACAATGCCTAACGGCAAAAACAGGCCCACATTAGGCACAGGCCCACAATGCCTAACGACAAAAACAGGCCCACATTAGGCACAGGCCCACAATGCCTAACGGCAAAAACAGGCCCACATTAGGCACAGGCCCACAATGCCTAACAGCAAAAACAGGCCCACATTAGGCACACTGTATAAAAGAGAAAGACCAACGGGCGGCGCCTCGTGTATTACCCCAATATATATGCGTAAGAGGTGGGGGGAATAAGGGGATGATCCCACGGGGCTTATAGATGGCTGCTCACCTCAAGACGGTAGTAATAGGCATAGAACCCCAGCAACATGGGGTACCATCAATCCTAGAGACGCTGTCAAGCCAGTGGGTTGCAGGAATCGACCCAGGTCGTCCTGTAGAAATGTGAGAAGAGAGTGCGGCAAAAGGGTTCTTTTTGCTACACTCTCTTCTCACATTAGGCGCAGGCCCACAATGCCTAACGGCAAAAACAGGCCCACACTAGGCACAGGCCCACAATGCCTAATGGCAAAAACAGGCCCACACTAGGCACAGGCCCACAATGCCTAACGGCAAAAACAGGCCCACACTAGGCACAGGCCCACAATGCCTAATGACAAATACAGCCCCATTGGTCGGCATACATTTTTAGGGTCCGAATGTTTCGGGCCTACCTCCCATTTACTCTCCATTCGTTTATATGGGAAGAGTGTGTAGTGTGAATTCGAGAATGCCCGCCCAATACACAGACCATATGGACATAAGGGGGTCCTCACCTTCAGGACCCGTTCTATAACCCAGAGCCCAAGACCAGCTGCACACCATTAATCTCTGGAGGACTCTGAGTGTCCGTGTATTGAATGGCCGCCCAATAAGTATTAGATTACATTTTTCAGAACCCAAGGCTGGTTTAAAAGGGGCGAAGTATTATGGTGTCCCCTTCATAATCACATTGAGACCCCCGGCTGATGATAATGTGACGGCATGCTGTTGCAAAACTACCACTCCCAGCATGCCGGGACAGCCGTTGGCTGTCCCGGCATGCTGGGAGTTGTAGTTTTGCAACAGATAAGAGAGTCACAGTTTGGAGACCACTATACTAGTTTCAGGCCTTCGTTTTCAACATGGGGAGGCACAGGCCACGCTGGGCGGTTCAGTTGCTAAGGCAACCGTACCAGGCTCCGCAAAGTTCCGTGCACGAATCCCGTTCTCCTGTACGGAATGTCGTAAAGCGTGGTACCGTTACCTTGGCAATGGTGGCACCCAGCAAGGCCTGCGTCTCCCTACGCGGGACTGAAACGTCACCAGGTCAATTTTCCAATCCCCTTCTGGGAGGAAATCCTCCCTTCCGGGGAGCAATACCCTGTCTGTAACCCAATTAAAATATAACTTTTATTTATGTTACTTAAAAATTTAACTGTGGTTGTGAAACTTATATATATTTAAAATTATCAGGAAAGGCAGTGTTCCTTTTGTATATGCCCGCTTAGTGGTGCTATATTACTGGTGCAAGAGTTATCCAATTTCTCGCTGTGTGTGGTGAGTATGTTACTCTACTGACACACAGTAACTCTGCACTTATTGGACACTGTCTTCCTGTCTAAAATCTAGATGCTTTGCTAGAGCAAAGCATCTAGATTTTAGACAGGAAGACAGTGTCCAATAAGTGCAGAGTTACTGTGTGTCAGTAGAGTAACATACTCACCACACACAGCGAGAAATTGGATAACTCTTGCACCAGTAATATAGCACCACTAAGCGGGCATATACAAAAGGAACACTGCCTTTCCTGATAATTTTAAATATATATAAGTTTCACAACCACAGTTAAATTTTTAAGTAACATAAATAAAAGTTATATTTTAATTGGGTTACAGACAGGGTATTGCTCCCCGGAAGGGAGGATTTCCTCCCAGAAGGGGATTGGAAAATTGATTATTGAACCCATAACCCAATGGGACTACTGGTGTTGGATGAAACGTCACCAGGTGACTCCGCTATATGGAAATATTGCACACGGCCTTAACGGAGCCATGAATCGACTCTATTGAAACAAATGGCGTCTGCTGCTTTCCGTTACAGTGTACGCGATGAAGTGAATGGAGTCAAGTTGTAATACCGCACACAAAATAAGGACAGGGGTGGCGCTGTATTTTTGGGAAAAAATAAGGCTAGGTTCATAGGGGGAGATTTATCAAAACCTGTGGAGAGGCAAAGTTGACCAGTTGCCCATAGCAACCAATCAGATTGCTCATTTAATTTTTCACAGGCCTTGTTAAGAATGAAAGAAGCGATCTGATTGGTTGCTATGGGCAACTGGTCAATTTTTGCCTCTCCACAGGTTTTGATAAATCTCCCCCTATGAACCTAGCCTTATTTTTTCCCAAAAATACAGCGCCACCCCTGTCCTTATTTTGTGTGCGGTATTACAACTTGACTCCATTCACTTCATCGCGATTGAGCTGCAATACCACACACAACCTGAGGACAGGGGTGGCGCTGTTTCAGAAAGAAATCAGATTTGTATATGGTTAATTTTAGGGATGAGTAGTAGGAGTGTGTACTGGGTGTAACTTGTGCGTCTTTTATTCATTTTATGATGTACATTGTACAATGGAGGACGGTTGCGGTCACATGACCCACAGCATCACTGCTGATTGGCTGCAGGAATTCCCCAATGAGCAGCAAGGAGGGGGGAACGGAACAGCGTCTCTTCGTGACGTCGTCGGCAGCAGGAAGTGACGTTAGCGGTGGCGGGCTAGTGAAGGGGCGGAGCTATATAAGCGCGGCTCACCACAGCGGTTGTATTGTTACAGCGGAAGCCGCGCCCGGACACGTGATCTCGTAACACCGGAGGGGCCGCCACCGAATACACCATCATGGGGGACAAGATGGACATGTCCCTGGACGACATCATCAAGATGAACCGGAGCCAGCGGCCGGCGAGAGGGCGAGGAGGGAGAGGCGCCCGCGGTGGTGGCTTGTCCCGCGGCGGAGCAGTAGGCCGCATCGGCGGAGGTGGCGGTCGAGGAGGCGGAGGACCCCTGCGGACGAGGCCGATGCTGAACCGAGGCGGAAGGAACCGGCCCGCGCCGTACAGCAGGGTATGAGGAGGGGAGCCCGGCCTGAGGAGGAGGGGGCCCCGGTGTCCGGCCTCCGCTCATCCGTCTCTTCTGTCTCTTACAGCCCAAGCAGCTCCCGGATAAGTGGCAGCACGACCTGTTCGACAGCGGCTTCGGGGCCGGGGCGGGAGTGGAGACCGGGGGGAAGCTGCTCGTCTCCAACCTGGACTTCGGGGTCTCAGACGCGGATATTCAGGTACGTGCAGAACCGGAGGTCACCGCGGGGGGAGCTGTGTATAGTCATATGGAGGCCAGGAGGAGGGAAGGCCTGTGTACTGAGGGGGGGCCAGGAGGAGGGAAGGCCTGTGTACTGAGGGGAGGCCAGGAGGAGGGAAGGCCTGTGTACTGGGGGGGGGGGGGGGGACAGGAGGAGGGAAGGCCTGTGTACTGGGGGGGGGGGGGACAGGAGGAGGGAAGGCCTGTGTACTGGGGGGGGGGGGACAGGAGGAGGGAAGGCCTGTGTACTGGGGGGGGGGGGACAGGAGGAGGGAAGGCCTGTGTACTGGGGGGACAGGAGGGAAGGCCTGTGTACTGTGAGGGGGGGGAGCTGTGTAGGGTTATAAGGGGGGGGGGAGCTGTGTAGGGTTATAAGGGGGGGGGGGAGCTGTGTAGGGTTATAAGGGGGGGGGGGGGGAGCTGTGTAGGGTTATAAGGGGGGGGAGCTGTGTAGGATTATAAGGGGGGGGAGCTGTGTAGGGTTATAAGGGGGGGGAGCTGTGTAGGGTTATAAGGGGGGGGAGCTGTGTAGGGTTATAAGGGGGGGGGAGCTGTGTAGGGTTATAAGGGGGGGGAGCTGTGTAGGGTTATAAGGGGGGGGAGCTGTGTAGGGTTATAAGGGGGGGGGAGCTGTGTAGGGTTATGAGGGGGGGGAGCTGTGTAGGGTTATGAGGGGGGGGAGCTGTGTAGGGTTATAATGAGGGGGGGAGCTGTGTAGGGTTATAAGGAGGGGGGGGGAGCTGTGTAGGGTTATAAGGAGGGGGGGGGAGCTGTGTAGGGTTATAAGGAGGGGGGGGGAGCTGTGTAGGGTTATAAGGAGGGGGGGGGAGCTGTGTAGGGTTATAAGGAGGGGGGGGGAGCTGTGTAGGGTTATAAGGAGGGGGGGGAGCTGTGTAGGGTTATAAGGAGGGGGGGGAGCTGTGTAGGGTTATAATGAGGGGGGGAGCTGTGTAGGGTTATAATGAGGGGGGGGAGCTGTGTAGGGTTATAATGAGGGGGGGGAGCTGTGTAGGGTTATAATGAGGGGGGGGAGCTGTGTAGGGTTATAATGAGGGGGGGGAGCTGTGTAGGGTTATAAGGAGGGGGGGGAGCTGTGTAGGGTTATAAGGAGGGGGGGGGGGAGCTGTGTAGGGTTATAAGGAGGGGGGGGGGGGAGCTGTGTAGGGTTATAAGGAGGGGGGGGGGGGAGCTGTGTAGGGTTATAAGGAGGGGGGGGGGGAGCTGTGTAGGGTTATAAGGAGGGGGGGGGGAGCTGTGTAGGGTTATAAGGAGGGGGGGGGGAGCTGTGTAGGGTTATAAGGAGGGGGGGGGGGGAGCTGTGTAGGGTTATAAGGAGGGGGGGGGAGCTGTGTAGGGTTATAAGGAGGGGACAGGAGGGTCACACAAGAGGTGGTGGAGGGTGTATAGTCCGGGGACAGGTGTTGTGGATTGTATCATAAGCCCTTTAGGGTTATTTACACCTGATCAGCAGATATTAAAGGGGTACTCCGGTGCTTAGACATCTTATCCGCGCCGCTGGGGACCCCTGTGATCTTGCACGCAGCACCCCGTTTGTAATCAGTCCCCGGAGCGTGTTCACTCGGGTCTGATTACGGGTGATCACAGGGCGGGCGGTGATGTCACGCCTCTGCCCCGTGTGATGTCATGCTCCGCCCCTCAATGTAAGCCTATGGGAGGGGGCGTGATAGCTATCACTATCCTTTGGATAGGGAATAAGATGTCTTAGCACCGGAGTACCCCTTAAAGCAGTGATCAGTATAATAAATGTTTTGGTAACTGTCTACACTGTAGGAATCTCCTGTAAACACGTTCTGTACGGACTCGTTCACACTCCCATATTTGTCATCTTTATGTATTGATAAGACAATAATTTACCTATAGGAACATATTGATCCATATTGGACAAACACTTCAGCCCTAAACCAAAGTGTTCAAAGTAAAGAACTTGTTCTGCTTGTGCTCAGGTCACATGACCGTAAGGTTTTCTATTTAAACCTGTATTTCTGCCTCGTCACAAACCAGCAAAAGTACAGGGGGGTTTCCTCACCTCTGATTGGGCGCTGTGTACGTCACCAAAGCACAGTCCACCAATGGGACATTCAGTCATGGCGGTAAATGTTGTCCCCCCTGAAATCTTTCTATAAAATGAAGTATTTCTCACAGAAAAGGATTGCAGTAACACAGGTTTTGCTATACACATGTTTATTCCCTTTGTGTGTATTGGAACTAAACCAAAAAAGGAGAAAAAAAAGCAAATTGGACATAATGTCACCAAACTCCAAAAATGGTCTGGACAATATTATTGGCACCTTAACAATATTTGGTTACACACCCTTTGGGAAAAATAACTGAAATCAGTCACTTCCTATAAGCATCAATAAGCTTCTTACACCTCTCAGCCGGAATGTTGGACCACTCTTCCTTTGCGCCTTTTCCCAACAGTAATTATAAGATCTCTCCACAGGTGATCAATGGGATTTAGATCTGGACTCATTGCTGACACTTCAGAACTCTCCAGCGCTTTGTTGTCATCCATTTCTGGAGGCTTTTTGATGTATGTTTGGGGTCATTGTCCTGCTGGAAGACCCAAGATCTCAGACACAAACCCAGCTTTCTGACACTGGGCTGTACAGTGCGACCCAAAATCCATTGGTAATCCTCAGATTGCAGGGGTGCCAACACTTATGGTCATGACTGTATATTCATGTAAATAATTAATATAATAAACCCTTTAAGGACTCAGGGTTTTTCCGTTTTTGCATCAGTCATTTTACATAAAAATCTACGTTGAAATGGAAAAAAAATAATTGTGCGTCAAAATTGAAGAACACCATTTAGTAACTTTTGGGGGCTTCCGTTTGTACGCAGTAGATTTTTCGGTAACAATGACACCTTATCTTCTGTAGGTCCATACGGTTAAAATGATCCCCCTACTTATATAGGTTTGATTATGTCATATTTCTGGAAAAAATCATAACTACATGCAGGAAAATGTATACATACATATTCTGACCACTAACTTTTTTTTTTTCTTTTACCAGTATCGGGGCTCATTTTTTGCGCTGTGATCTGAAGTTTTTAGCGCTACCATTTTTTGTATTGATCAGTTTTTGATCGCTTTTTATTCATTTTTTTCATGATATATAAAGTGACCAAAAATGTTTTGGACTTTGGAATTTTTTTTACGCGTACGCCATTGACCATGCGGTTTAATTATTGATATATTTTTATAGTTCGGACATTTACGCACGCGGCGATACCACATATGTTTATATTTTTTTAAATTTTATAATTTTTTATGGGAAAAGATGATTATTTGGACTTTTATTAGGGAAAAGGTTAAATCACATTTATTAACTTTTTATTTTTTTGGGCAATGTTATAGCTCTCATAGGGGGCTAGAACGTTGCACACACTGATCTTCTACATTGTTCAATGCAAAGCCATAGCTTTGCATTGATCAGTATTAATGGCGGTCGATTGCTCAAGCCTGGATCTCAGGCTTGGAGCAATCAATCGCCGAAGGAAAGAGGACCTCCGCTCACGTCCCAGCTGATCGGGACACCGTATTTTCCCTGCGGTGGTCCCGATCAGCCCCACGGTGCAGCTGGGCAGCTTTCACTTTCGTTTTAAACGCTGCGTCTAAAGGGTTAATAGCACTCGGCACCGCGATTGCGCCCGCACGCTACTAGCCCCGGGTCCTGGCTTCAGATACATGCCGGCACCGACCCTATACGACGCGGGGTCACCGCGTGACCCAGCGGGAGCCCGTTTAAGTAGGGCTGGGTCGTAAACCGGTTCATACCGAATACCGACATTTTTGTGCTGCACGATATGAATTTTAACCCATACTGCAATACCGGTTGGGCCCCTCGTGAATGAATGAGCCCAGCGCTGCGCTGTCCCCAAATCGGGGAACTAATATGTGGCCCACAAGCGCTGTTCTTACCCCAATTATCAGCCCAGCGCTGTCCCCATCGGGGTAAATACTGATGTCTCCCACATGCGCTGCCCTCCTCATCCTCATGTATGTTGTGGCTGCCGGCGCTGATACTCTATACCAGTGGTCTTCAACCTGCCGACCTCCAGATGTTGCAAAACTACAACTCTCAGCATGCCTGGACAGCCATTGGCTGTCCGGGCATGCTGAGAGTTGTAGTTTTGCAACATCTGGAGGTCGGCGGGTTGAAGACCACTGCTCTATACTGTGTGCTATCCCAATGCCCGGGCTGCAAAAAATAAACAAACTTTAACTCTCCTCCCGTTGGGCCGGTACCGACTTCATCTGCTTCCTAGTGAATGGAACGTCGGACAGCTGTCAGCCTATCACCGGCCGCAGCGACGTTCCGCCTCGGCCGCTGATAGGCTGAGCCCACTGTCTGAAGCCACCCAGAGCTTATCAGCGACCGAGGCGGAACATCGCTGCGGCCGGTGATGGGCTGACAGCTGTCCGACGTTCCTGTCCCCAGCGTAAGGCCGACGTCGGAACATGCGTTAGTTTATTTTGTTTACCTTGTCTGCGGCGGTGGCAACAAACAGCACAAGGAGGGCAGCGGGTGACATGTGAGTATTTACCCCGATGGGGCGGGGGGGGGGGGCAGAATAGCGCAGCGCTGGGCTGATAATTAATTTGGGGGGGGGGGAGGGGAGGAAATAGTGTGGAACCGCCGAAAGTTGCAAAAATACCGTGATACAGATTTGGTCATACCGCCCAGCCCTACCGCTAAGGATGTAAATATAGAAGTCATTGGTAGTTAAGGGGTTAAATATCTTTTGAGAATTTTTTTAAACCCAATCTAAAATAAAAATCTGTGTTCTATATATTTAAGTTTATATAAAATTAAAAAAAATATATAATTTAAAATATATTTATATTAATCATAATTTAATATAGATTTTAATTTGATATAAATGTAACTAGTAGGCTTGGCTTAGGGTCACACTGGGTTTATGCCGCATTATGCTTCCCGATCTTGGTACATTGGATCCCTGTGACACGTCACATGCTGCATAACCTATAGCAGAATAGTGATTAATGAACTTAATTAATTATTGTTATACGGTGGTGTGAATGAGGCCCTACATTGGGCTTGTGCAGTTTACTGTTGGCTCTTTCCTCTGGACCCTGGTGTTGGTGTACACCAGTGGTCTCTAAGCTGTGGACCTCCAGATGTTGCAAAACTACAAATCCCAGCATGCCCGGACAGCCTTCGGCTGTCCGGGCATGCTGGGAGTTGTAGTTTTGCCATGTTTGGAAACCACTGCATTAGCATTATTTTAGGTTGAAGGTTCCACTAAATATCCTTCTTTGTCCCCTGGGTTTCCGGTGTCTGGATCTTAAAGGGGTTACCAAGGAAAACTTTTTTTATATCTCAACTGGCTCCAGAAAGTTAAACAGATTCGTGAATTACTTCTATTAAAAAAATCTTAATCCTTTCAGTACTTATGAGCTTCTGAAGTTGAGTTGTTCTTTTCTGTCTAAGTGCTCTCTGACACCTGTCTCGGGAAATGCCCAGTTTAGAAGTAAATCCCCATAGCAAACCTCTTCTAAACTGGGCGGTTCCCGAGACAGGTGTTATCAGAGAGCACTTAGATAGAAAAGAACAACCTTAACTTCAGAAGCTCATAAGTACCGAAAGGATTAAGATTTTCTAATAGAAGTAATTTACAAATCTGTAACTTTCTGGAGCCAGTTGATATATAAACATTTTTTTTCTCTGGAATACCCCTTTAATCTGTTTGTCGTCTTGCAGGAGCTCTTTGCGGAGTTTGGCACTTTGAAGAAGGCGGCGGTACACTACGACAGGTCGGGCAGGAGTTTAGGCACAGCTGACGTCCACTTCGAGAGGAAAGCAGACGCGTTGAAGGCGATGAAACAGTACAATGGCGTACCGCTAGATGGTAAGACCCGGCCCTTCTCCCCCGCAGCCTCCATGTCGGGGTCAATGAGCAGCGTATTGATCTGTCTGTATCCTATAGGTCGGCCCATGAACATACAGCTGGTCACATCACAGATAGAAGCACAGAGAAGACCTGTAACGAGGTGAGTGGGCACTTGAGTGGTCTCTCAGGGGTCAGGTGTAGAGTAACACCTCCTTATAATAACCTGTATCTTCTTCTCTTGCAGCCCGACCAGGGGTGGAATGATAAGACCACGAGGAGGGGGACCAATAGGTTTCGGCGCTGGGGGAGGAAACAGAAGAGGCGGCAGGGGAGGGAATCGGGGTCGTGGACGGGGAGCGGCGCGAAACACAAAGCAACAGTTATCAGCAGAAGAACTGGATGCACAGCTGGACGCCTACAATGCCCGGGTGAGTATTGCGATTAGTTGTGTATATGGTCGGTTTGGCAACTTTACTACTACAGCTCAAAGAACAGTCGCTGCCGGTCAGGGGGGGGTGTTTGCTGCCGGTCAGGGGGGGGGGGGGTGTTTGCTGCCGGTCAGGGGGTGGTCAGTTGGGCGGTCAGTTGGGCTTGAAGTGGTTATCCAGTGTTTTAATACAGTATAATGCAGGTCTCATAGATGTGGGGTAGAGTCCTCTGGGACAGGGTTTGTCACGTGTGGTCCAGTGTTTGTCACGTGTGGTCCTCAACATCCCCCCCCCCCCCCCATCATTCTTGATTTACCCTGCTCCAGGGTCACACTTGGGGTTTTATTTTATACTTTACCAGGTCAGGAAAATCATTGCTCAATTCCTGATAGGAGCCCTCCTGATCATTTGATAGTGGGGAATCTATGAAGTGTGAGGCCATGTATAAGATTTCTTATGTGGGTGGAGGAGAAGTGTCTGAGCACGGGTGGTCCGAAAGCTTGGACCCAGGGACTGTAATCTCCTGTACGGGCCGCGGCTCTCCTGTGCACGTGATGTGCCAACAGCGCCTTGACTCCACATCCTACACTCCCTCTCCATGTGTCTCTATGGGAGAGGCAGAGATGCAGCGTTCACTCATCTCCCATAGAGCTGTATGGAGGGGCACAACCTCAGACATGTGCATTATGCCTGGTACGGAAGATAGTGGGGGTCCCAGTGGTCTGACCCCCCCCCCCCCCCCCCGTGATCACACTTATCTCCTATCTAGGGGTCCAGTGTCTGCAGGATAGTGGATGTGACTGCAGTACTCTGAGGGGGTTTCTCTTCTCCTTGGTGGGGGGGGGGGGGGGGGGGGGAATTGTTAAAGCCCAATAAACAATCTGCAAATAGTAAAAAATGGTTCTAGCCATTGTAATTTACGTCCCCCCTATCTTCCAGCTTCCAAGATAAATGCTTGATGTGGTGGCTGTTTTTCCCAACCAGGGTGCCTCCAGCTGTTGCAAAACCAACTCCCAGCATGCCCGGACAGCATGCCCGGGCATGCTGGGAGTTGTAGTTTTGCAACAGCTGGAGGCACCCTGGTTGGGAAAAACTGCCTTAGATAACCCCTTAACTTATGCACAATTGATTCCAGTGAAGGAAATGGTCTGATTGCCTTTTACTATAATTTTAGAATATATCCCTCAGAAAACCGCCCCTCTTGGGGTTTATTTCACATGAGGTATTGGCCCCCCACATTGCCCCAGTTCCATCCCCCACTGTACTGCAGGGTCACCGGCTGCTTTGTCTGTGGATCAGAAGTCTCTTTAAGTCGTAGTTGTCACAAAGCGAATCTCCCTGCGGCTGGTTGTACTGAGGACAGGCACCAGTGCAGTATTTGGGGGGACACCCTGCTAATACTGGACACCCCCCTCATTTATTACAGTAGAAATCCCTGCAATGTACAGTCCTAGTAAGGAGTCATGTTTCCCAAACCAGGTTGTGTCCAGCTGCTGTATACAACTCTCAGCGTGTCCCAACAGCTGAAGGCTCCTCAGTCACTAATGGTTGTCATGGTCCTTACTTCTATGTGCTGTCTTAAGAGACTTAAAGGACAACTGCAGCGGCATTACACTTATCCCCTATCCACAGGATAGAGGATAAGTGTTTGATCACGGGGGGGTCCGACCGCTGGGACCCCCTATCTCCCATGGTGAGCGCTAAGGCGCGTAGCATCGACCTAGAGGTTGACGGTGACTCCCTGTCTCCTCCCCATCCCCATACAGTTCTATGGGGGATGCGGGGAGGCACGAATGCTGCCTCCCTGCCTCTCCCATAGAGATGTATGAAGGAGGCGTGTCGGCCGCAGCATCATTCTGGGGCTGGCACACCCCCTGCACAGGTCAACCGTGGCCCCGTACAGGAGATCGCATGGGGCCCCAGCGTTCGGACCCCCCGCAATCAAACACTGCAGATGTCCTTTAAAGGGCTATACCAATCTGGTCAATGGGCTCAGGCCTGTGTGACACTTCTTGATTTTTGACAATGGGGTCTCCACTTTCTACATTGTGTCACCAGAGGAGAATACTGTCGGCAGCTCCATAGAGTAAATGTGAAGTCTGTGCTGATGCTGTTCAGTCTAGTTCCCCGACTTTATACTGAACAGCGTCAGCACAGGTGCCCTTCTTTCCTATTCACTCTATGGAGATGCCGAGACCAAGCATATACCCTATTATGGGGAGAAGTTTTAGGTTCTGAAATACCCCTTAGTCACATGACTGACTTAAACACAACTTCATTCTCCTGGGTCTATCGTACTGCTGTGAAGTCTCGGGTGCCCCCCTCTCCCGGGCAGCATTTATTTTGTTGCCGCAGCTGTTCCTTGTAGTACTTTGTGGGCAGCTGACGCCCTGCCAGCTGTTCATTCTTGTCCCTAATCCTGTCTCTTCTCCTCCACAGATGGACACCAGCTAATCCCTCCCGTCCCCCGTGCTGCAGTCCTGGGCTGTGGAAGTTTCTACAAACCGGAATCTTTTTTTTATTTTTATTTTGCTTTTATTTCTGATAGGTTTTTAAACTTCTGTAAACTTCATTTTTTTTTTTTTTTTTTTTTTTTAAATTCGGCAGACCTCTATATAATTTTTTTTTTTGTAAGAATTTTTTTGGGACAAGTTTTATTGGTTGTCATGAGCAGCTGATCTTTAACTTCTAAATAAAAAATACAAGTGTTTTTTGGTATATTTGTTCCTGTTCTTGGTTGGACACTGCACATCCTGTGCCCTTGAGGCTGGACAGTTTTTTGGGGGAGGGGGTTTAGGGGGTACACCATCCCAATGTAACATGCTCTTTTTATTGAAAGTATCTCTCTGCCAAGTGGCACTTAGAGTATTGTAACTATTAAATCCATTTTTGGTTCTGTCAATGGGTTTTGTCTTTTCGTTTTGTTTCATTCAGGTTTTTTTTTGTTGTGTTTAATGTTTAGTCATGTATGACATCCTGGGACAGTGTTTCCCCAGCCAGGGTGCCTCCAGCTGTTGCAAAACTACAACTCCCAGCATGCCCGGACAGCCGTTGGCTGTCCGGGCATGCTGGGAGTTGTAGTCTTGCAACAGCTGGAGGCATCCTGGCTGGGGAAACTGTCCTAGTAGGACAGGACCCAAAAGCAAAAATACAATCGCTACCAGAACATTGTCATTTTGTAGCCTTTGACAGGGATCAGGAGTAGAGATGAGCGAACTTACAGTAAATTCAATTTGTCACGAACTTCTCGGCTCGGCAGTTGATGACTTTTCCTGCATAAATTAGTTCAGCTTTCATGTGCTCCGGTGGGCTGGAAAAGGTGGATACAGTCCTAGGAGACTTTCCTATGACTGTATCCACCTTTTGCAGCCCACCGGAGCACCGGAAAGCTGAACTAATTTATGCAGGAAAAGTCATCAACTGCCGAGCCGAGAAGTTTGTGACGAATCGAATTTACTGTAAGTTCGCTCATCTCATCAGGATGTGGATTTGCCTTATGTCCCATACAAGTCTACAGGAAAGTAACAGATTTGTAAATTACGTCTATGTAAAAAAAATCTTAATCCTTCCAGTACTTATCAGCTGCTGTATGCTCCACAGGCAGTTGTGTATTTCTTTCCAGTCTGACCACAGTGCTCTCTGGGAGCAAATTCCCATACCAAACCTCTCCAGCTTTGAACAGTTCCTGACATGGACAGAGGTGTCAGCAGAGAGCACTGTGGTAAGGCTCGGAAGAACTACACAACTTCCTGTGAAGCGTACAGCAGCTAAGTACTGGAAGGATTAAGATTTTTATATAGAAGTAATTTTAACTTGGCACCAGTTAATTTGAGAAATATTTCACCGAAGTGCCCCTTTAATTTAGTCAGAATGTGACTAGCCCCTGTATTGGGGTGCGGTTAGTCCATTGCATACACGTGTGCCAAAAGTGAATGGAAAAACAAATGGCATACAGCAGCGCCTGCTCATGTGTTCCGAATGCTGGTGCTGGGAGCTTGTGATGCCATAGCCCCACCCCCTCATGACATCACACTCCGCCCCCTCAATGTAAAGCTATGGGAGGCGGTTGTGACTACCATCCTCCCATAGACATGCATTGAGAGGGCGGGGTGTGATGTCATGAGGGGGAGGGGCTATGGCATCACGGCGCTGGCTCCAGTGTTCAGAACTGTTTGTTCCAAATGCTGAGCAGCGGAGTACCCCTTTAACTGGTTGCCGACAGAGGACGAAGCTAAATTGTGACGGCATGTAAACATGTGACATGAGTGATGGTCACAGACATCGCCCACAGGACACTCCCTGTGGCTGGCCCTGCCCCCAACTGCTGTGATTGGTCACTCAATCCAGACTGACCAATCACAGCAAAGGCAGTTGAAGAAAAAAAATTGCCTTTCAGAGCTCCAATCTCCTGTGCAGTGAGATCAGAGCTGTGTACAATATAACATCACATGTCCCCTACACAGGATCAGTAAAGGGTAACAGGCAGGGTTTTGGAGTCTTTGGGGACATCAGTTGTCTTTGTCGGCTGATTGTCACTAGAGATGAGCGAACTTACAGTAAATTTGATTTCTCACAAACTTCTCGGCTCGGCAGTTGATGACTTTTCCTGCATAAATTAGTTCAGCTTTCCGGTGCTCCCGTGGGCTGGAAAAGGTGGATACAGTCCTAGGAAAGAGTCCCCTAGGACTGTATCCACCTTTTCCAGCCCACGGGAGCACCTGAAAGCTGAACTAATTTATGCAGGAAAAGTAATCAACTGCCGAGCCGAGAAGTTTGTGACGAATCGAATTTACTGTAAGTTCACTCATCTGTAGTTACAATGTTTCAGTCTGAAGCTCATCTCTAATTGCCACCATGCAGTGATTTCTGCAAACTGTGAGCATAAGGAATGTTGCTAAACTACAACTCCCAGCATGCCCCGCTTGCTGTTGGCTGTTTGGACATGCTGGTTTTTGTAGTTTTGCCACATCTGGAGGACCACTGTTTGGAGGCCACTGGAGACTCAAGGTGCTGCGCAGAAAGTGTAACTTAGACCGGTGGTCTCAGATGTTGGCTGTCGGCATGCTGGGATTTGTGGTTTTGTAACATCAGAGACCACTGGTCTAAGTGACACTTACTTTGTGCAGCAACTTGTACAGTTGTGGGGGTCTAAGTCAGTGGTCTGCATACTGCGGCCCTCCAGATGTTTTGGGGCTGATTGTGGTCTGTGCCACCAGCGCCTGTTTTGTGTGGCTGGACCATACCCCATGTGCAGATTGCTGATCAGTGATTTATTCGTGATCAGCACTTTTTTAGGGTGTTTGTAGTCTAAGCGCACAGAACAGTCACTGGTGGCACAGACCGCAAATGCCCACAAAAAGTGCAAAAAACATCACCAAAAAGTGCTGATCAGTAAAGCTGGGTTCACATCACGTTTCGTTCCATACGGGAGCATATACGGCAGGGGGAGCTGAAAACTTGCGCCCCCGTATGTAATTCATTTCAATGAGCCGACCGGAGTGAAACGCTGACTCAGTTTGGCTCATTTTTGCCCTGTATGAGGTTTTCCACCGGTCCTAAAATCTTAGTCTACCACTATTTTAGGTGTGGTGGGAAAACCGCATATGGGGCAAAAATGAGCCGAACTGAGTCAGCGTTTCACTCCGGTCGACTCTTTGAAGTGAATTACATACGGGAGCGCAAGTTTTCAGCTCCCCCTGCCGTATGTGGTCCCGTATGGGACAAAACGTGATGTGAACCCAGCCTAATAAAGCACTGATCAGCAATCGGGTCAGTTATCTCCAGCCACACAGCGCAAAAGTCTCTGGTGGCATTGACTGCAAACTCCCCCCAAAAAGGTGCAAACAAACCTACAGCATAGGTCGCCCTCAGGTCTGGAAGATAAGGTCCATTAGGAACATTCCTCATGACCTTTTAAAGGGGCACTCCAGTGGAGGAAAAAAATCAAATCAACTGGTGGCAGAAAGTTAAACAGACTTGCAAATTACTTCTATTAAAAAAAACTTTAAAAAAATCTTTATGCTTCCAGAACTTATCAGCTGCTGTATGCTCAACAGGAAGTTGTGTAGTTTGTTCCAGTCTGACTGCAGTGCGCTCTTCTGACAATAAAAATATAAACGTGTTATCGCTGCGTGCATAAATGTCTGAAGTATGAAAATATATTAATTAAACTGGTCAATGGTGTATAGTCAATAATAGCAAATTTTCTGTCACTTTTATATGATAAGTGGAATAAAAAGCAATAGTCCAATCAATACAAAAATAGTACCAATAAAAACTTCAGATCATGATGCAAAAAAGCCCTCATATCGCTCCATAGACAGAAAAAGTTATAGGGGTCAGAAAATGACAATTTTAAACGTATACATTTTCATGCATGTAGTTATGATTTTTTTTTTTTCCCAGAAGTACGACAAAATGAAACCAAAATCAAAATTTCGTAAATTTTGGGGGCTTACGTTTTTTTGTGAAAATGACACCTTATCTTCTGTAGGTCCATACGATTAAAATGATATCCTACTTATATAGGTTTTATTTTGTCGTACTTCTACGTACTTTACGTGCGGTTTAATTAACTTTATAGTTTGGACATTTACGCACGCGGCTACCACATGTTTATATTTATTTTTACTTATTTTCTTTTTTTTATGGGAAAAGGGGGTGATTCTGACTTTTATTAGGGAAATGGGTTAAATCATAACTTTTTTCCCCGCAATGTTTTAGCCTCTGTAGGGGACTATAACATGCATTACAATGATTGCCAGCACTGATCAATGACATGCCATAGCATAGCATTGATCAGTGTTATCGTTGATCCACTGCTCCTGCCTGGATCTCAGGCGTGGAGCAGTCAACTGACAATGAGGAGGCAGGTAGGGACCCTCCTAATGTCCGTACAGCTGATCGGCCCAACTGAGCTGCCGGGAATGTCTTTAAAAAAAAAAAAAAAAAATTTAGATGGGGCCAGCAATCAACTTTGATCGCCGCTTCTGAAGGGTTAGTACTGGGCATCACCACGATCGGTGATGTCCGGTATTAGCCGCAGGTCCTTTCCGTTGATAGCCGTCGGGACCGGTGGAGGACGTAAATATACTTCTTGTGTTAATAGAAGTAATTTAGAAATCTGTATAACTTTCTGTAGCCAGTTGAGTTATGGTTCTTTGGGATTGAATCTCAATGTCATGTTTACCAAGATGTGTAGACTGTCAGTGGGCAGCCTGATACACAGGTCATATATATGCTGCTTCTCATGCTGGAGGCCCAGTTTGATGCTCTCTTAGGTGCAGTAAATGGTGGCTCTTCCATTATTATTTACTGATGACATTGAGAAGTAGCAGCTGAGGTTTTCAGATCTGTCTGTAGGTCAGTGGTCTGAACTTCTACATATGATGTGGATGACCAGGGTTCTAATCCTGCTCTCCCAGTTTGTTATAAGGTAAGTCATTTATTTAACCTGTGCTCCTCTTCAATAATGACATTGAGAAACCAACATTGGCTTCTCAGATCAGGAGTTGGCTCAGAGGGATAAAGATCAAAGTGATACAGCTGAGATGTTGGGGTCCATGGTTCAAATCCTGGAGTCCCTGGTCTGAATACTGTGCATGCCAAGTATAGTATATAAGCTATGGGTCATGTTTGTGCTTGGGACTCCCCTTCAATTAACTAATCAATTAGGCTAAAATCTCATTCTCTTTGGAGCCTTCAAAGACCTTTTACTTCCTAGAATTTGTATCAACATTCTCTGAGGTCCTTGTAAGCCCACTCACATCCTTAACTGTAAGCACACTCACATCCTTAACTGTAAGCACACTCACATCCTTAACTGTAAGTTTTTTGCTACAGTCACTGGGCTTTAGAGGACTTGAACCTGGGCCTCCAGTATGAGCAGCACACGTGCCACCTGAGCTATCATGCTACCCACTGGGGCTAGATGTATAGAGTAGTCCTCTTCTGGGCTGGAACTTATGGTTCTTTGGGAATTGCATCTAAATGTCATGTTTACTAAAATGTAGAGCCTGACGACTGTGGGCAGCATGACAGCTCAGGTGCTATGTGTGCTGCTGCTCATACTGGAGACCAATGTTCAAACCCTGTGAGTGGAGGCTGTAGGAAAAGCCTTACAGCTATGGAGTCAAGCCCTTATTGTGGTAAAGACTGTCCATAAATTCAGTTAAAATTCTTCATAGAAAAAGTTAGGTTATTTTTTAACTTAGTAATATATGAAGAATCCTCATCTGTAAAGGGCTTTTTCTAAAGTGATTAGAGGGAACATGAAACATGAAGTTCTGTGGTGAAGATCTGTGTAGACATTTGATGGATCTTAGTTGTTTTTTTCCTCTTTCTCTTAATGTTCCCCAGTGATTTGTCTCTTCTTAGGACATTTATAGTCACTGTTGTGTATCACTTCCATTGATATTTACTGATGACACTGAGAAGTATCAGTCAAGGTTTTCAGTTCTGTCTATAGGTCAGTGGTCTGAGCTTCTACATATCATGTGGATGACCAGGGTTCTAATCCTGCTCTCCCATTTTGTTACAAGGTAGGTCATTAATTTCACCTGTTCTCCTCCTCGGTAATGACATTGAGAAACCTTCACTTACTTCTCAGGCCAGGAGTTGGCTCAGAGGGGTAAAGGACCAGATGACACAACTGAGATGTTGGAGTCCATGGTTCAAATCCTGGAGTCCTGTTTCTCAATACTGTGAATGCCAAGTATAGTATATAAGCTAAGGGTTCTGTTTGTGCTCGGGACTCTTCTTAAATTAACCTAAGTTCTTTCTAAAAGAAAGTTCTCCTTATAGACCTATTACTTGCCACAATTTGTATTAACACCCTGTGAAGTCTTTGTCACTCACATCCTTAGCTGTAAGTCTTTTCCTACATCCACCACTCACCAGACTGTAGAGGGCTTGATCCTGGACCTCCTGCATGATAGACAGCACACATAAACAATGAGCTGTCATGCCACCTGTTGTTAGCATACTATATAGAGTAGTCCTCTTCAGGGTTAGAACTTATGGTTCTTCGGGATCACATCTAAATGTCATGTTTACAAAAATGAGCAGGTGTTTAGTGAGCAGTGTGACAGCTCAGTGGGTATGTGTGCTGCTGCTGCTCAGGTTGCAGGCCCAGGTTCAATCCCCCTAAGGTCCAGTGAGTGGAGGCTGTAGGAAAAGCCTTACAGCTGAAGAGTTACATGGCCCCTAAGAGGGTATTATGAGTGTGTAAGAGGCCTTTAGATGGATAGGAAAAGGGATGTTGAGAGAGGCAGAAATTTTGCCTAAGTGACATTGGGAAACCTTCACCTACTTCTCAGGCCAGGAGTTGGCTCCGATGGATAAAGCACCAGCTGACACAGCTGAGATGATGGAGTCCATGGTATAAATCCTGGAGTCCCTTGTCTCAATACTGTGAATACCAAGTATAGTATATAAGCTATGGGTCCTGTTTGTGCTTGGGACTCTCATACTCTACTTCAATTTATAATCAAAATTCTGCATAACACCTGAGCTGTCATGCTGCCTGTTGACAGGTTGTACATTTTGGTAAACATGACATTTAGATTTGATCCTATAGAACTAACTATAGGTTCCAGCCCTGAATAGGACTGCACTATATGAGCTATTGTGCAGGCAGCATGATAGCTCATGGGGTATGTGCTCTGCCTGTCTTGATGGAGACCTGGGTTCAAATCCTCTGAGATTTGTTAGAATTTATCTGTTGAACAATCTCTGTAGTTTAGGGTTAACCCCAGGTGTAGAAGGTAATTTGAAGATTATTTTCACCTAGGATTAAAATATCCTCAAGAGGATTTTGGACTCTCAGCTGCAGGGATGGTTCTACAGCTGACATTCAACCAATCTCAGAGGATTTGAACCTGTGTCACCATCATGAGAGGCAGAGCACATACCACATGAGCTATCACACTGCCTGTACCAGAGCCCATATAGTGCAGTCCTATTTAGGGCTGGAACCCATAGTTAGTTCTATAGGATCAAGTCTAAATGTCATGTTTACCAAAAAGAACAACCAGTCAACAGGCAGCATGACAGCTCAGGTGTTATGTGTGCTGCCTGCCATGATGGAGACCCAGGTTCAAGCCTTGTAAGGTTCCAATGAGTGTAAGCTGTAGGATCAGCTAAGGAGTCAATATATGAACACAGCTCCTGGGAGAGTGTTAAGCTTGATGGCAGGCCTTTATAGAGTATGTGGGAAGAGACAAGTAAGATGCAGAAATTTTGCCTAAGTGTCAACACTTAGGCAAATAGTTAATTGAAGTAGAGTATGAGAGTCCCAAGCACAAACAGGACCCATAGCTTATATACTATACTTGGCGTTCACAGTATTGAGACAAGGGACTCCAGGATTTGAACCATGGACTCCATCATCTCAACTGTGTCAGCTGGTGCTTTATCCCTCTGAGCCAACTCCTGGCCTGAGAAGTAAGTGAAGGTTTCCCAATGTCATTATCGAGGAGGAGGAGAAGAGGTTAAATAAATAGATGACTTACCTTGTATTAATAAGGAAGAGCAGGATTAGAACCCTGGTCATCCACATCACATGTAGAAGCTCTGACCACTGACCTACAGGCAGAACTGAAAACTATGGCTGATACTTCTCAGTGTCATCAGTAAATATCAATGGAAGTGATACACAACAGTGACTATAAAAGAAAAGACACATCAATGGGGGAACATTAAGAAAAAGAAATATGAAGATCCATTGAGTGTCTACACAGATCTTCATATTTTTATTCTCTGTACAATAGAAGGATTGAACCTGGGCCTCCAGTATGAGCAGCAGCACAAATACCTCCTGAGCTGTCTGGCTTTACAGTTTAGTAAACATAACATTTTGATTTGTTTCTGGAAGAACCATAACCTAAATACGACTAGTCTATAAGTTCTGCTAACAGGTACCATGATATCTCAGGTGTTGTGTGTGCTGCAGACCCAAGTTCATTAAGAACTCTTCAGCTGAGGAATTGTTGAACTTGTTAAGTGACTTTAATCTCAAGAAAAGATAACTATTTTAGACACTACTATCTCTCAATTAAAGTGAAATTTTCAAGCCTATATACTATACTTAGCATGCACAGCATTGAGACAAGGGACTCCAGGATTTGAACCAAGGACTCCAGCATCTCAGCCATATTATCTCATGCTTTACCACTTTGAGCCAAATCCTGGCCTGATAAGTTATTGAAGGTTTCTCAATGTCATTATTGAGGAGGAGAAGAGGTTAAATAAAGGACTTACCTTGTAATAAAATGGGAGAACAGGATTAGAACCCTGGTCAACCACTTCATATGTAGAAGTTCATACCACTGACCTACAACAAG
The DNA here is from genome assembly GCF_029499605.1 of Hyla sarda. Taxonomy (NCBI): domain Eukaryota; kingdom Metazoa; phylum Chordata; class Amphibia; order Anura; family Hylidae; genus Hyla; species Hyla sarda. The sequence goes on along the minus strand of NC_079201.1, from coordinate 9,034,878 downwards.
GGATGAAAGCCTTGACTGATACTTCTCAGTGTCATCAGTAAATAACAATGGAAGATATACAATACAGTGACTATAAATGTCCGAAGAAAAGACAAATCAATGGGGGACATTAAGAGAAAGAGGAAAAAAGCTACTAAGGTAGTATACCCTAGGACCTGACATTAGGTGAGGTCTTGCAACTAACTGTCCAAACCACAGCCACCTCTGATGGAAAAATCATCTAACAGATCATAACAATAACATAAAGAAATAACAGGAAGGGTAGGAGCCAACCATCAGTCAAGCTCTGTTTACACTGGAATAAAAACACCAAGCAGATGACAGAACATTCCCAGGATTTGAACCAATGTCTACAAGCATCTTAGGGGTGGTCTCCTGGCTCTTTACCTGGGAGCCACCTCCTGCTCTGAGGTATAAGTGAAGGTTTATCAAGATAAAGATAAAGGAGGAGAAACGGTTGGGATCTAAATGAATTACCTTGTAACAAGATAGGAGAGCAGGATTCGAACCCTGGTCACCCACATATAATGTAGAAGCTTATAACCAACACATTCGGTCCCCAATCCGCCTAAAGGTATTTTACCCACTACAGATATGTTTTCCATCATCTCAGACAGCTTGGAAGTCCATTTTCATCATTACCTGTATCATCTACATTCACTTGAACTCAAGAAGGTTTGAACCCAGGCCTCCAGCACAAGAGCCTGCACACAAACCACCTGAGCCATCATACTGCCTGCTCTGAAGCTGTCTAGCATAGTCATCTTAAGGGCTGGAACATATGGTTCTTGAGGATCAGATCTAAATGTCATGTTTACCAAAAATATATATCTAAACAGTGGAAGTGTAATAATTCAGGGGGTATCTTCTCTGCTTCTCGTCCTGGAGACCCAGGGTTCAAACCTCCGGGCTGCTGAAAGATATATCTTACAAATGTTGAAGAATCCCTAGAGAACTTTTTTTGTTTTTATGTCTAAACACTAAAAGAGGCAATTATTTACACATGTAAAGTCTTTCGAGCCACTGAAACCACAATAAGAAGCTTGAGCTTCTATGCCATACTGCTACAAGCTGAACGAGAGGACCCAAGACTTGAACAAGGGTCTCCTGCATCTCAGATGGTTCACCTGGCCCTGTACCCAAAGAGCCACCAACAAATAAAGGTTTCTTAATGTCTATGGTGAAAAGAACAGGTTGTGGTGGTGAAAAAGCTTTTCCTCTGTAGTATTCAGCAGCTAATAAGTACTGGAAGGATTAAGATTTTTTTAATAGAAGTAATTTACAAATCTGTTTAACTTTCTGGCACCAGTTGATTTAAAAAAATAAAAATAAATAGTTTTTCACTGGAGTGCCCCTTTAAGAGAAAAGAAGAAAAAAAACATCCTACTAAGACTTATAAAGTGTCTACACGGATCTTCAACTCAATCAATAGCGATTGCAGTACGATGACTGTCGCCTTAACCGATCCGCAACATGTATATGGGGGTCTGATGAGTTTGTTTGCCCTTCTGCTTTAATAATCACGGCAGTATGATCGTGGGGTTGCGGTTTTCACCATATTTTACCCTATATAATTGGTGTCAACAATATATGCACACTCACAGTTTATGTGCATGCACACTCTACTGAGTGTGCATGCAATGTGTGTGTGTGCACATAAACTGTGAGTGTGCATATATTGTTGTGTACATGCATACTCAAACTCTATACACACTATGGGGAATATTTATCAAATATTGCTGAGTTGCAACCAATCAGATCACTTCTTTCATTTTTCCGAGGCCTTACTACTGCTTCCTTTGATCCCTATGCGCTATAAGTTGTGTAGCCTTTTCATTGTCAGCACGGTGTTGTCTCAGCAGCTCCCCAGCTCCTCCCTCCCTCCTGACAGGTAATTGTGTAGACTTCTCCCTCTCTCCGAACAGGAAGTTGTGTACTCCTCTCATTGTTAGTGTGGTGTTGTCACAGCAGCTCCTCGATTCATCCCTCTCATCTGAATACTACAGGCAACACCGGTTACTCTGCCTGTTATCTAATACAGTGTTTTGCAACAGCTGGAGGAACACAGGGAACACTGATCTAATATGCCATCCCTGCTAGCTTATGTGTATATGGTTTATATCAGTGGTCCCCAAACTGTGACCCTCCAGATGTTGCAAAACTACAATTCCCAGCATGCCTGGACAGCCAACGGCTGTCCAGGCATGCTGGGAGTTGTAGTTTTGCAACATCTGGAGGGCCACAGTTTGGGGACCACTGGTTTATATGGAGTTATGTATGTATCACCACTAAATGTCCTTCTAGCAGTTGTTTTAAAATATTGTTCCTGGTAAATAAAAATAAAAAAGCCCAAATTTTTGCTGTAATAAATGTAAATCTAGTGCAATATTTTTGCGTATCCTCTGGAAAGAAGGTTGTGACATCACGAGGTTACCTGATAAACTTATTAGCTATTTTTATATATCTTGATGCGTCTCTGTATAAAAATAAATAAATAAAAAATAAAAATAATTATATATATATATATATATATATATATATATATAAAACATAAAATTAAAAGTAATAAATAATCCTACGAAATAGTGTATCATTAAATATCTCACCTTCCGATCTATTTCAAGGCTAGAGAAGTTACAGGAAGAAATCAATACAAATCAAATATTATGACGATAATATATTAACCATAATGACTACTCCCTAAAAAAGTCACTTTGTATTGATTTCATTTATCAATATCAAGGATTTTGCTGGTTTCGTATTGAAGCCGATCAGGACCAAAATGGGAGAAATGATGTGCAGCATGTATTCTACTTTTTAACCACTAGATGGCAGCATGCTATGTTTGCTCGGGTCTAGCACGGTTTCTCGATTGAAATCTATTTAAAGGGGTAATCCGCCTAAAGACGTTTTATCCCCTATTCAAAGGATAGGGAATAAGATGTCTGATCGCTGCTGGCACCCCCCCGCCATCCCCCCCCCCGCCATCTCCGTGCAGCACCCCTGCCACCAGGGGTTTCGGCTCCAGTCACACTCTTACTTCTCATAGATAGTTATTACCTCCGTGCAATGGAGTCCTCATGGTCATGTGATCTTCACCTTGGATACAGCTTCCTTAGTTACCATCCTATAAGCTTAAGATTAGTCACGTGACCCGGCTTTTCTGCCGTTAGCGTCCGTAGTCACCCGGTGGAGATCCCGATCAGATGCCGGATTTGTTTAACCTGTACCTGTCATATGCTTCTATATGTTCCTCACTAGGTCATGCAGATACTTTACATGTCTTTTTTATGTGTCTAGCTTCTGTATTTGGCTCACAAATCCTTCTGTTCTGCTGCTCACTTATTCTGACATCCACTGCTTAGGAAGACAAGCACTGAGCCCGCCCTCACTCACCATGCATTCACTTCCTCCCTGAGTCTGCTGTGCAGTGCTGGGTCTCTTCATCCAATCATTGCAGGCGGCTCTGTAACCCCCTCATCTCTGTTTTCATACTGCAGTCTGATAGGACAGGAGTGAGCACAGAGGAGTGTAAGTCCCGCCCTCACTTCCTGAACTTTGTCCCTGCCTGTGCTTCAGCCGGGACAAAGAAGATACTGCAGCCGGACAGGATTATATTCTGGATGGTATGGGGACCCCTAGTGGTCTTTTTTATAAGCCATTTTCATTTCTATAAAAAGGAGATAACATTTTCTTATGAAGTTCATAAAAAAGTTTAATGTTTCGCCAAGATGTACAACGTATAAAGAGTTTTATAATCTCACAGTTCCCATTTAGGGGCCTCTCTACCCTATGTTAGGGTGATCTGTGTATTTTATATACGCTCAAGGTAAGCGCTATATACTTTACTTACACTGTGTTTTTTTCTCAGATAACGCACTAGGTTCCTGCTGTATTCTCCTTTTTTCACATTTTATATTTATTTGAAGAGGGATATAGCATAATTGGCAATTTTCCTCTAGGAGTAGCTACAATCTAAGGCGCGGCCCTCAAGTCCTGGCAAGACCGACTGGCAAAGAAACCCTCTAAAATCGGACTGTGGAGCTCCAGACAGCTCTCGATTGAGGGCAAAAGACTTGTCCTGCGGAGTGAAGTTTTTCCTGTGCTACAGTACACCGCACCGGCCTGGCCCCCCATACCACCATTTACAGCGACATCACCCGGACTGTGTTTCACTTCATCTGGGGCAAAATGGACAGAGTCAAGCGGATTGTGATGAACAAGGAGCCCCGCAAGGGTGGGAAGGGCGTCCCCGACATCCGACTTTACTGTGGGTTTCTTTTGCATGTGTCAGCGTGTAGCGGACTGGCTCAGCGGGCCGGTCCATATCTGTGCATTGCGATGATTATAAAGAACATTTTCGGACGGATCTGAGGAAAAAAGGAGCGAATGATTGACGGTGTGTCCAGTATCTGGATGGCGTGGTAAAGACGAACTTGTTCGAAGGCTAGCCGGACTGAGGGGGGTTTAAGGACGAAAAAACCCCTCTCGCCGATGTAAGTAGAGTTGCGCCTTTAACGTAGGAAATTGGCTGCATATGAATATCGATCCTGTCCGCTCTCCTGTATTTGTGTTTTTTTGCTTCTTCATTATATTATTCGGAGTGGCGAGGAGGATTGATATGAGAGATCACTGGTTGTATCTACGGGCTTTCTAAAGTGTGTGAGTGGTTCCAGTAACCACTCACCAAGTGTAAGTGTGAACTTTATTAATTTAAAAGTGTTGCCAACTGAAGGATCAGTACACCGCTCCCAAAAAAGTTTTTTCTTGTACTACTCTCTACTCCTCCCAGCAGAATACTACTCCTCCCAGCAGAATACTACTCCTCCCAGCATAACACTACTCCTCCCAGCAGAATACTACTCCTCCCAGCAGAACACTTCTCCTCCCAGCAGAATACTACTCCTCCCAGCAGAATACTACTCCTCCCAGCAGAACACTACTCCTCCCAGCAGAATACTACTCCTCCCAGCAGAATACTACTCCTCCCAGCAGAACACTACTCCTCCCAGCAGAATACTACTCCTCCCTGCAGGACACTACTCCTCCTAGCAGAACAATACTCCACCTAGCAGAACAATACTCCTCCCAGCAGAACACTACTCCTCCCAGCAGAACACTACTCCTCCCAGCAGAACACTACTCCTCCCAGCAGAACACAACTACTCCCAGCAGAACACTACTCCTCCCAGCAGAATACTACCCCTCCAAGCAGAGCACTACTCCTCCCAGCAGAATACTACTCCTCCCAGCAGAACACTACTCCTCCCAGCAGAATACTCCTCCTCCCAGCAGAATACTACTCCTCCCAGCAGAACACTACTCCTCCCAGCAGAATACTCCTCCTCCCAGCAGAATACTCCTCCTCCCAGCAGAATACTACTCCTCCCAGCAGAACACTACTCCTCCCAGCAGAATACTCCTCCTCCCAGCAGAATACTACCCCTCCCAGCAGAACACTACTCCTCCTAGCAGAACAATACTCCACCTAGCAGAATATTACTCCTCCCAGCAGAACACAACTACTCCCAGCATGATACTCCTCCTCCAGCAGAATACTACTCCTCCCAGCAGAATACTACTCCTCCAGCAGAACACAACTCCACCCAGCAGAATACTACTCCCCCCAGCGTAACACTACTCCTCCCAGCAGAACACTACTCCTCCCAGCAGAACACTACTACTCCCAGCAAAATACTACTCCTCCCAGCAGAATAATACTCCACCCAGCATAACACTACTCCTCCCAGCAGAACACTACTCCTCCCAGCAGAGCACTACTCCTCCCAGCAGAATACTACTCCTCCCAGCAGAACAATACTTCACCTAGCAGAATATTACCACTCCCAGCAGAACACTACTCCTCCCAGCAGAATACTACTCCTCCCAGCAGAATACTACTCCTCCCAGCAGAACACTACTCCTCCCAGCAGAATACTACTCCTCCCAGCAGAACACTACTCTTCCCAGCAGAACACTACTCCTCCCAGCAGAATACTACTCCTCCCAGCAGAATACTACTCCTCCCAGCAGAATACTCCTCCTCCCAGCAGAACACTTCTCCTCCCAGCAGAACACTACTCCTCCCAGCAGAATACTACTCCTCCCAGCAGAACACTACTCCTCCCAGCAGAATACTACTGCTCCCAGCAGAATACTACTCCACCCAGCAGAATACTATTCCACCCAGCATAACACTACTCCTCCCAGCAGAACACTACTCCTCCCAGCAGAATACTACTCCTCCCAGCAGAATACTCCTCCTCCCAGCAGAACACTTCTCCTCCCAGCAGAACACTACTCCTCCCAGCAGAACACTACTCCTCCCAGCAGAACACTACTCCTCTCAGCAGAATACTACTCCACCCAGCCAGCATAACACTACTCCTCCCAGCAGAACACTACTCCTCCCATCAGAACACTTCTCCTCCCAGCAGAATACTACTCCTCCCAGCAGAACACTACTCCTCCCAGCAGAACACTACTCCTCCCAGCAGAATACTACTCCACCCAGCATAACACTACTCCTCCCAGCAGAACACTACTCCTCCCAGCAGAACACTAATCCTCCCAGCAGAACAATACTCCACCTAGGAGAATACTTCTCCTCTCAGAAGAACACTACTCCTCCCAGCAGAACACTACTCCTCCCAGCAGAACACAACTACTCCCAGCATGATACTCCTCCTCCAGCAGAATACTACTCCTCCCAGCAGAATACTCCTCCCAGCAGAACACTTCTCCTCCCAGCAGAATACTACTCCTCCCAGCAGAATACTACTCCTCCCAGCAGAACACTACTCCTCCCAGCAGAACACTACTCCTCCCAGCAGAACAATACTCCACCTAGCAGAACAATACTCCTCCCAGCAGAACACTACTCCTCCCAGCAGAACACTACTCCTCCCAGCAGAACACTACTCCTCTCAGCAGAATACTACTCCAACCAGCATAACACTACTCCTCCCAGCAGAACACTTCTCCTCCCAGCAGAATACTACTCCTCCCAGCAGAACACTACTCCTCCCAGCAGAACACTACTCCTCCCAGCAGAATACTACTCCACCCAGCATAACACTACTCCTCCCAGCAGAACACTACTCCTCCCAGCAGAACACTAATCCTCCCAGCAGAACAATACTCCACCTAGGAGAATACTTCTCCTCTCAGCAGAACACTACTCCTCCCAGCAGAACACTACTCCTCCCAGCAGAACACAACTACTCCCAGCATGATACTCCTCCTCCAGCAGAATACTACTCCTCCCAGCAGAATACTCCTCCCAGCAGAACACTTCTCCTCCCAGCAGAATACTACTCCTCCCAGCAGAATACTACTCCTCCCAGCAGAACACTACTCCTCCCAGCAGAACACTACTCCTCCCAGCAGAACAATACTCCACCTAGCAGAACAATACTCCTCCCAGCAGAACAATACTCCTCCCAGCAGAACACAACTACTCCCAGTAGAATACTACTCCTCCCAGCAGAATACTACTCCTCCCAGCAGAATACTACTCCTCCCAGCAGAACAATACTCCACCTAGCAGAACAATACTCCTCCCAGCAGAACAATACTCCTCCCAGCAGAACACAACTACTCCCAGTAGAATATTACTCCTCCCAGCAGAATACTACTCCTCCCAGCAGAACACTACTCCTCCCAGCAGAACACTACTCCTCCCAGCAGAATACTACCCCTCCCAGCAGAACACTACTCCTCCCAGCAGAACACTAATCCTCCCAGCAGAATACTACTCCTCCCAGCAGAACACTAATCCTCCCAGCAGAACACTACTCCTCCCAGCAGAACACTACTCCTCCCAGCAGAACACTACTCCTCCCAGCAGAATACTACTCCTCCCAGCAGAATACTACTTCACCCAGCAGAGTACTACTCCCCCCAGCAGAATACTACTCCTCCCAGCAGAACAATACTTCACTTAGCAGAATATTACTACTCCCAGCAGAACACTACTCCTCCCAGCAGAATACTACTCCTCCCAGCAGAATACTTCTCCTCCCAGCAAAACACTACTCCTCCCAGCAGAACACTACTTCTCCCAGCAGAATACTACTCCTCCCAGCAGAATACTACTCCACCCAGCAGAATACTACTCCACCCAGCATAACACTACTCCTCCCAGAAGAACACTACTCCTCCCAGCAGAATACTACTCCTCCCAGCAGAATACTACTCCTCCCAGCAGAACAATACTCCACCTAGCAGAATACTACTCCTCCCAGCAGAATACTACTCCTCCCAGCAGAATACTACTCCTCCCAGCAGAACAATACTCCACCTAGAAGAATACTACTCCTCCCAGCAGAATACTACTCCTCCCAGCAAAGTCTATACAGTTCAGCCAGGGCCCAAGGAGGTGACCAGTGACTTAGAGACCTTAAGAGCTTGCTGGGACTTGTAGTAGGACTGGACAATTGAATGCAGGCCACGCTGACTTGAAAAATGACAGGGACTGACTTGACTTGATTGAAGACTGCCAAAGCTATGACTGTAGCTTACTTGCATTTGATGGTGGCTGCAGACTGGACTTGAGGCCTCCAGCATTCTGGACACACACACTAGGCATGACTTACCTCAGCGAAGACTTGGTGCAAAAGAGAGAGAAGCTCCACCCAGGGCTTATATGGGGGAGACTAGCAGGGAGCCCATAGGTCACTCTTGGGGTCACCTGGTCACTGGTACTTCCTGGGTAACAATCACATGACATATCACATGGTACAACTCTTAAAGCAACAAGACATTTTATAATAAATGACAATGCAGAACATATGAATAGGGGGGAAAGAAGTACAAGGGAGCCCAGGGGACACTGAAGAGAGGCTGCCCGACAGGGCCGGGGTAACACCTCCCGTACTGGGCCACCACACTTTTCCTTCAGTATATATTCCATGATCCATGTGACGGAGTTTTATATCACATTATCCATGACTTATTGGGGACACAGCAGCTTTTGTAATGAAATGAAAACATGTATACTGCCCCCTAAAAAACCCTGAGTTTCATATTCATGTTCGGGATTTTGTAATAAAGAGACAAGAAGTATCCGGCTTCATGTCTTTATTTTGTACTCATTGTACATACGCATTGTACGCATCTACTGCTGGAAATCCGTGCACCGAGACACTGTAGAAGTCCACGAGCATCTGGGTGAGCCGACCCTACTTGTATATATATATATATGTATATATATATATATATATATATATATATATATATATATACATATATATATATTACACAACAGCGCAGCACTCCCCCATACAATGAAAAAAAGTGGGTTTATTTGCTCACAGCAAAGCAACGTTTCTGTCCTACTATAGGACCATTTTCAAGGCACCAGTCACCTTTGTGATAAGTAGTGCTGCATTGTTTCTTTTTTGGATTATATATATATATATATATATATATATATATATACACACACACACACACAAAAGGTTATGCAGTACTACTTATCCCAGTCCATATGAAGTGCCAGCGCCCAGACCTGATCAGAGTCCATGCACTATAGAATATAGGAAAGCGCAGCACTCCTCCTGTAAGTGAAAATTTTTTGGATTTATTCGCTCACATAATAGCAGCAACGTTTCTGTCCTACCATAGGACCATAGCTTTAAAATGGTCCTATGGTAGGACAGAAACATTGCTGCTATTATGAGAGTGAATAAATCCACATTTTTTTTTTACTTACTGGAGGAGTGCTGCGCTTTTCTATTTCTATATCTACAGGGTGGGCCATTTATATGGATACACCTTAATAAAATGGGAATGGTTGGTAATATTAACTTCCTGTTTGTGGCGCATTAGTATATGTGAGGGGGGGAAACTTTTCAAGATGGGTGGTGACCATGGCGGCCATTTTGAAGTCGGCCATTTTGAATCCAACTTTTGTTTTTTCAATAGGAAGAGGGTCATGTGACACATCAATCTTATAGGGAATTTCACAAGAAAAACAATGATGTGCTTGGTTTTAACGTAACTTTATTCTTTCATGAGTTACCACCGCTATTGGTCTGACACTAACCCACATTGGATAGATCCCTCCAAGACTGTTGGAACACAAAAATTGATGGTATGGTGTGGTATATGGGGTACAAAGATAGTGGGGCCATTCTTCATCAATGGAAACCTCAAGGCCACTGGATATGTGAAATTGCTACATGATGATGCGTTTCCCTCTTTATGCACTGAAGATGGCACGTTCCCTGAGTATTTCCAGCAAGATGGTGACCACCACATTATGGGTGTCAGGTCCGAGCATTCCTAGATGAACAGTTTCCTGGAAAGTGGATTGGTCGTCGTGGGCCAGTTAAATGGCCCCCAAGGTCTCCCGATCTGACCCCCTTAGACTTATCTTTGGGGGTCATCTGAAGGCAATTGTCTATGCTGTGAAGATACGAGATGTGCAGCACCTGAAACTATGGATACTGGAAGCCTGTGCTAGCATTTCTCCTGCGGTGTATATAGTAGTATATAGCAGAGTATACGGATACTGGAAGCCTGTGCTAGCATTTCTCCTGCGGTGTATATAGTAGTATATAGCAGTGTATACGGATACTGGAAGCCTGTGCTAGTATTTCTCCTGCGGTGTATATAGTAGTATATAGCAGTGTATACGGATACTGGAAGCCTGTGCTAGTATTTCTCCTGCGGTGTATATAGTAGTATATAGCAGTGTACACGGATACTGGAAGCCTGTGCTAGCATTTCTCCTGCGGTGTATATAGTAGTATATAGCAGTGTATACGGATACTAGAAGCCTGTGCTAGCATTTCTCCTGCGGTGTATATAGTAGTATATAGCAGTGTATATGGATACTGGAAACCTGTGCTAGCATTTCTCCTGCGGTGTATATAGTAGTATATAGCAGTGTATACGGATACTGGAAGCCTGTGGTAGCATTTCTCCTGCGGTGTATATAGTAGTATATAGCAGTGTATACGGATACTGGAAGCCTTTGCTAGCATTTCTCCTGCGGTGTATATAGTAGTATATAGCAGTGTATACGGATACTGGAAGCCAGTGCTAGCATTTTTCCTGCGGTGTATATAGTAGTATACAGCAGTGTATACGGATACTGGAAGCCTGTGCTAGCATTTCTCCTGCGGTGTATATAGTAGTATATAGCAGTGTATACGGATACTGGAAGCCTGTGCTAGCATTTCTCCTGCGGTGTATATAGTAGTATATAGCACTGTATATGGATACTGGAAGCCTGTGCTAGCATTTCTCCTGCGGTGTATATAGTAGTACATAGCAGTGTATACGGATACTTGAAGCCTGTTCTAGCATTTCTCCTGCGGTGTATATAGTAGTATATAGCAGTATATAGAGAAGAGGGTTGCATTGACAATCCAACACATTGGGCAGCACATTGAACACATTTTATAAGTGGTCAGAAACTTGTAAATAACTCATGAAAGAATAAAGTTATGTTAAAACCAAGCACATCATTGTTTATCTTGTGAAATTCCCAATAAGTTTGATGTATCACATGACTCTCTTCCTATTGAAAAAACAAAAGTTGGATTCAAAATGGCCGACTTCAAAATGGCCGCCATGGTCACCACCCATCTTGAAAAGTTTCCCCCCTCACATATACTAATGTGCCACAAACAAGAAGTTAATATTACCAACCATTCCCATTTTATTAAGGTGTATCCATATAAATGGCCCACCCTGTATATATATAGACAAAGGATAAGTCAGCCAGCACTGTTGGTTCCAAACTATTATATAGACCTGGCATACAGGTGCACGCTACTGGGCTAGATATATATATATATATCTATATATATATATAAGAGTGAGAGTCAGAGATGGGGTGAAAGGTGTAATAAGGCACAAAATGGTGGAAAGTGTTGTATATAAGTAACAGTAATTGTGTCACTGTCCAGGAAAATTATTTTTTCAATTGTAATATGCAAATGAACTCTTAGGTGCACTGGGGCGTGACTGTATCTCCAGGGGCACCACTATGTCAACACTGACCCCACCCAACTCACCTTACCTAGAAGACTGAGGAGAACATGGGAATGTAGGTGGACACGAGGATCTTGGAGATGGGCAAACGTGGAGATTTAGTTAGAGAACAGGAAGACCTTGGGGATGGAAAACATGGGAATGTAGGTGGAGATCCGGTGGATCTTAGGATTGGAAAACATGGAAAAGTAGGTGAAGAACAGGAGATATCTTGAAGATGGGAAAAAATGGGGATGTAGTTGGGGAACAGTAGATATCTAGGAGATGAAAGAATGTGGGAGTTTAGGTTCATAGGAAAACATAATATTGTAGAACTTTCATAAGAGTAGAAAAAATGCACTCACCCAAGGGTGAGTGCATTTTTTCTACTCTTATGAAAGTTCTATATTGATGGACTGTCTTTAAAATGCATCCATATGCATATGCCTTAAATGACCATAAGACAGTTGGGGCTCAGTAGACATGGGTGGTGCCGAGTGTATTAGTGTTTTATTCTATGGTTATTGCTAAACATAATATAGTGAAGAACATGATAACTAAATACAATATTCTTCAGAGGTGATGGTACAGATTCTAGTTTTAGGCGTTGCCTCCCTGTTGCTTACAGTGAATTTAGATGGTAGTTCGGGCAGGATACAACACCTGCAGTAACCGCACAGCTTCTTCCTGTTGTTGCCGTCAGAGATCAGTAACCACCAAGCACCTACAAGTCATTTCCCACCTTAGAGGATGTTATGGGTGCATCTCAATCTCTATGGCAATTGGGTCCCAGTGTCATCTGCCTATAAACCTAGATATAGAGATATAAAGCAACTAGCACCTCCTCATGACGGGAACACAACTTCTGTGGTTGGCGCCAGAACCAGTTGCTCGAGACCTTCCAAAATTCTAAAAAAATTTCTATGCTAATATCTGGATTATTGACTGAGAGATCCCCCAGACCTTGGAGATATTATACAGAATTGAGCTCTAATATATATATATATATATATATATATATATATATATATATATATATACAAGGTCCACAGTCTTCAAGCCTAAATTTATATAATAGTTCTAAGTGTAAAAAGTGTGAAGCAAGGACTGCGGGACGAAGCCAAGATTTGGAGAAGACGGAGAAGTGACCTAATATCCATTTGAAGACCAAGTCGCAGATACATCTTCCCTTGGTAAGCTGTAGGATGTGTTTGGTCAGTATCGGGCTTTCTTCTTTTTAATATGTTTATTTATATTTGCAGACGATACTAAGCTCTGTAACATAATAACACAGAGGGAGATAATATAATATTACAGAAGGATTTGGGCCAGCTGGAGTCTATGGTGGAAAAATGGCAAAAGTTTAATGTGACAATAATGTAAGGTTCTTCACTTAGGATGGGAAAACACTTTAATCCCTGGAGGACACAAACAATTTTTATTTTTGCTTTTTTGTTTTTACCATTAGAGACGGTTTTATTTGTTTTATTTTTCCCTCCACAGAACCATATGAGAGCTTTTTTTTTTTTGGACAGATTATACTTTGCAATGACACCTTTCATCTTTCCATAAAATGTACAGCAAAACATACTAAATTTTGTTATTTTTGGGGAGGGGCGGGGGCATCGGTTTTTATGCAGAGTGCATTACGGTAAACCGACCTGTTATCTTTATTCTGGGGATTAATACAATTACAACGATACCCAATTTATATAGGTTTTATTTTATTACTTTGAAAAATTATAAACTTAGAAAATAAATAAATAAATAAAGGAAATAAATTTGCCTAAAAATTTGTGGGGTAAAATAAATAAATCCCATTTTGCAAGTTTTGGGGGCGTCGGTTTCTACACATTTCTTTATTCTGTAGGTCCATACGATTACAGCGACTTACAAAAGGTTTTATTATATTTTATTACTTTTAAAAAAATGATGACCTTTTGTATGGAAACTAGTATGTTAAAAATTCTCCTCTTCTGACCTCTCTAGCGCTTTTATTTTTCCATATAGGAACCTTTATGAGTGATGATTTTTTTGCACCATGACCTTTAGTCTTAATTGGTTCCATTTTTGTTTTGATGGAACTTTTTGATCACTTTTTATTATTTATTTCTGGTATATGAAGTGACCAAAAATCCGCAACTCTAAACTTTGATATTTTTTTACATTTACACCAATGACCGAGCATTTTAATTAACATTATGTTTTTATAGTTCGGACATTTACGCACGTGGCAATACCACATATGTTCATTTATTTAAAAATGGGAAAAGGGGGGTGATTCAAACTTTTATTACTTATATTTATTTTTTAATTATATTTTATTTACTTTTATAGGGAAGGGGATTATTTATATTTAACATTTTTATTACACTTTTTTTTTTTTTTACACTTTATTTATTTATTTATTTATTTATTAGACCCCATCGGAGACTATTACATATTTTTATTTTTTAGACCTCATAGTAGACTATTACATATAATCTTGTGGTTGAATACATGCAACAATACTCTTTTTGGAAAAAAATATCTACCAACAATGGCTATGACAACTTTATCACATTTACCTTTTCTGCAGGAGCCATATGGGGAGTCACAGGCTTCGTGTCATGATCGTCTCTACTCTGTTCTATATCTGTTTACTGCGCTATTCATTAGCATCATCCTGTGAGAAGACAGGTAAGAGTGGGGGGGGGGGGGGGGTTGGAGGGCTTGCACATGGTTGGGATGTTTCTGCTAGATCCCCCCCAAACTTTATCCCATGGGGGGGTCAAAAGCATTTTGTGCTGGCCGGCTGGGACCACCTGTGTGTGTAGTTACGGGACCAGGAGAGGCAGAAGGGCCTTGAGGGCCCTGTACTTACTTATTGTAGGGTGGCTAAGAAGGGGCAGGTGGGGCATGTGCAGTGACGTAGAGTAAAGTGTGAGGTTGTAAGATAGCTGAGATAGGCTGGGCTTTGTAGTACATCATAGCCCTGGTAATGGATGGCAGGAAGAAATTCCACACTCCTTTAAGCCAGCACAGGGATGAGGGGGCCGCACTGCTAGAGGCTCCCTCCTCCCCCGCAACACCCTAGTTATGGTATCCTGGCTGATGGTATTTCGGGGTGCCCTTGGTTTTGGTGGGTGCAGACAAAAGTCAAGATACAATGACTCAATGCGTAACTTCACTGAACAAGAAAACTTCATCCATAAGATGGAGGTACAAAAAGATGAACACTATTTACAGTCTTTAAGGCCACTAAAGATGGTTACTGGCAGTGGAAGAGTTAACCCGTGCAGTGTGTGAGATTCAAGTCTAGCACTACCCCTTGGGTCTACTCTGCTCTGAAGGATGATCACATTGGTTGGTTTCTGGTGGGTAGGCTTGCTTGGAGTTGTAGTGTGGTCGTGCTGCAGTTTCCTACTGCAGGATGAAGGTCTGAACGGTGATGTGATATGTTAGCTAGTACTAAACTAATACTCACCAGAAGCTCAATTAAGGTACCAGGTGAAGGCTGCAGGGTCGTTGTAAAGAAATAAGATATATTTTTTTCTTTACAAGGACCCTGAAGGCTTCACCTGGTACCTTAAGTCTACCCACCAGAAACCAACCAATGTGATCATCCTTCAGAGCAGAATAGACCCAAGGGGTAGTTAACTCTTCCACTGCCAGTAACCTATAGTGGCCTTGAAGACTGTAAATAGTGTTCACCTTATGGATGAAGTTTTCTTGTTCAGCGAAGTTACGCATTGTATCCTTGTGTCTTGACTTTTGTCCGCACCCCACCAATACATAAGGCACCCCGAAATACCATCAGCCAGGATACCATAACTAGGGTGTTGCGGGGGAGGAGGGAGCCTCTAGCAGTGCGGCCCCCTCATCCCTGTGCTGGCTTAAAGGAGTGTGGAACTTTTTCCTGCCATCCATTACCAGGGCTATGATGTACTACAAGGCCCAGCCTATCTCAGCTATCTTACAACCTCACACTTTACTCTACGTCACTGCACATGCCCCATCTGCCCCTTCTTAGCCACCCTACAATATGTAAGTTCAGGGCCCTCAAGGCCCTTCTGCCTCTCCTGGTCCCGTAACTACACCCACAGGTGGTGTTAGTTGGCAGCCACTTGTAGGTCACAATGTGACCCCATTCACTGTCCTTAGGTGGGACACCGCCCAATCCATACATTACGACAAGGTGATTATAGGTTGAGTGGTGATTATTGGTTGAGTAGTGTATATTGATTGAGTAGTGATTATTGGTTGAGTAGTGATTATTGGTTGAGTGGTGATTATTGGTTGAGTGGTGATTATTAGTTGAGGGTGATTATTGGTTGAGTGATTATTGGTTGAGTGACCCCGTTGCAGCTGAAATCTCTGTGTAGTCCTAACCTATCTGATGCGTCATCACTCTTTTACAGGAATGGTAAAATTGCTATATCATGATGGTACTATTACTAGAAGGGATAGAGGTGAGGTGTGACTAGAGCAGCAATATGGAACAAGGCGAGAGGAGTATGGGAAATTGTGTGTATGTAGCTTTTGTGACCAAATCCCACGCTCTGTAGTCACCAAAATGGCGGACCATCATGGAACCTCCTCTCCTGACCCATAGCATGAAGAGCAGCTCTGGAGCACAAACTGCTGATCAAAAATTTTAAAAAATTAGAGATAAAAAGAACATCTACAAGCTCATGGACACTTCATTACATGGATGGAGGTGACCTTTAAATCCAATAACTGTTCTGTTTGCCTTTCAGTTATTACCCAGCATCCCTCTGAGGTTGAGGCAAAGGAAGGAGATACTGTAAAGTTCACTTGTATTATAGAAGAAAAGTATAATGTTAGTACGTTATTTGTCAAGAAGGATCAGTATAATGTGATGATAAGAAACGTATCCGACTACAGTGATAGAGAGGAGAACATCGTCTTCAGTGGAACAAATCACAAATTTACAATATCGGTCACAGTAAGAAATAAGACGGACTCCAACACTTACTACTGTGAGGCCGGATTGTATGGACAACCTTCTAGGATCTGCGGAGCGGGGACATTTATCAAGGTGCCAGTCACTGGTAAGTTTACGTCCTGTATTGTCAGGAACTGAAATTAAAATTAAAGTCAACCTGTCATTCGAAAAAAAATCTCAGTTGTCACCATCAGTAGAGGGCATGGTGCGATGCTGCCACCTGCAGGCCACACTAAGTAAAAAAAAAAATAAAAAAAAAGGAGACAACACTAGTGTAGAGGATATTAATTTCCTTCTTTATTTCCTTTAACAGAAACTGAATCTACAAATGGATATGTCATCGCTGCGGTGATTGTGGGGGCTTTGATTCTGGTTGTCATTGTAGTTTGCGTATATCGCAGAATGGTGAGTAAGGAATCTTAGTATTTCCTATGATATTAAGCATACAGATTATATATATATATATATATATATATGCATTGAAACATTTTAGTGCATGCAGCAAACATTCTGATGCTACCTAATGGCCGGTGCTCTCTATGTCTGCAGCCTCTAGATGTATTTACAAATTAGCTCTTACATATCGCCATAAATACCCAGGATAACCAGCTAAGTGTCCCATTAAATACCCAGGACAACTCAGCTAAATGCCCCATTAAATGCCCAAGATAACCCAGCTAAGCGTCTAATGAATACCCAGGATAACCCAGCTAAGTGTCTAATGAATACCCAAGACAACCCAGCTAAATGTCTAATGAATACCCAGGACAACCCAGCTAAGGGTCCCATGAATACCCAGGACAACCCAGCTAAGTGACCAATGATTACCCAGAATACCCCTTTAACTTAGTGGCCCATTGATGTAGCAGATGGCAGAGCAATAACTTGACAGAAACATTCCTTACAGATTATACTTAACAACATTAACTCTAAATGTAGGCCACTGAAGAGATTGGTGTATTGTAGAGAGACCCTTGTTCAGCCTATTCTCTCTGGTGAAAAATTCCTTCATGGAGAAGAAGACTTGAGCACTTTGTCCGCACAGTGTGAACGGGAACAGGAGTTGTGACTTATGGTAGACAGGATATTACCTTGGGAAGACACTTTGGCCAAGTGTATGTATGCCTAGAGAGCAGATGTTAGGAGCTATGCACACTTTTCTGACTGATTGGACCCAGCAAGTGCGGAGCTGGGAGATGTTGCCCTGGCAAAAGCCAGACCTAGACTGACAAACATTTTTTGGGTTCACCCCTTCTTCTGGGAGAGGATGCTGGACTAGGGACTTTTCCACAACCACTAGTTGGAAGGTCATTTTTACCCTTTTAAACACTTCTTGTACTACCTCCATGTTTGCCATTAAGTTGGTGCAATGCACACAAATACCCTCGCAAATAAACTTACTGTACCCCATATACATTTATGCAGTATGCAAAAAAACTTCTCTCAGCCTCATGGCAACTTCTTATACTGGGACTGGAACACTACAAGCCTACGCCTCTGATGCTCCTGCACTGTGTTATATGTGTGGTATCCCAGTACCCGAGTACGTCCTGTCAGGTAAACATTGCTTCAGGTGCCTGGCCTAGGCCATGCTGCTCAGGTGATGCTGTGATATTCCTTGTAATATTTGTTCTGTTAATTAATATTACGTTGCTGTATCTTTAAGGAATGTACTGGATATCTGTGAGTAGGTGAACCTGATTGCCCAATGGGAAACCCTAAATTGCCCTGTATATAGTGTAGGAGGGGAGGAGCTATTCAGTCTAGTTTAGCTGTGTTCAGAGGGCAATGTAAGCTGCAGTGGGGAAAAGAGTCGGAAGAAGTGTGAGGTGATTCTAAGGGAAGCCTAAAGAAAAGCTCTTATCAAATCATCCCCGCCATTCTACAGGTGTCCCCCGCACAGGAGTTGTTGAGTTCATAACCTGGCGGTGTAGTAAAATTGGGCCTTAGCAGAACTCTAGTCAGTGTGGAATATCTCCAAGTCTCAAGTCTGTCATATCTAATAGCAAGTCAATTCAAGTGGGTGAAAAGCACCATAAGTCCCAGCCAAGCCACAGGGCTCCCACAGGTTGCACTGCATCCCTTCTACTCTCCTCTGTACTGCGAGTATTGTACCATTTGCTCCTGCCACACTGAAAGACAGTTATCCATATACCAGCATTGGTGTGTTTATTGTCTGCGCCTGGCCCAGGAGAAGCTGTCTCCACCTTGGACCGTGTAGGTTAACAGTACCCTGGCCTCATGATTTGAGAAGTATATCTTGCACCTCCGTGTCACCACATATGTGCTCTATATAGACATTGTAGATGTGGTAGACATGAGGCATCAGCTTCCACTCACCTTTATTCCCAGCCTCCTTTATTGCAAACCATAAAAAAAAATATTTCTCACATAAAGCGGTTATTGCCTCTAAATCCCAGGAAACCTGCTACAAAGTCTTATCTAGGTTGTACCGAGTGCCATCGGTGTTACATCGTTGGTACCCCTCTGTGCCTAGTGTTGGAGATGTGGTACTGCTGAGGGTACGATGACTCATATTTGGTGGGCGTGTCCAATACTGAAAAGATTCTGGGACACGGTTCTCTGGGTGGTCGAGAAGGTCACGGGGGTACGGGTACCTCGCACCCCGGAAGCTACGCTTCTCTTCATGTCCCCCATGGCGCAAGCGAAGTATAAACGATCTTTAGTGAGACACCTCTTACAGGCTGGTAAATCAATTATCCCTAGGAAATGGAAGTCCCCTGACCCCCCTACCATTGAAGAATGGATGGCTGAAGTGGCACAAACGTGTCGTATGGAGGAACTACTAGCAATCCTCCCAGACGACGTTATGAGAATAGGTGCCACATGGCTTCCTTGGGGTGAATTTTGTTCCTCCGGACGGTATAGTTCAATATCTTAGGATAGGTCTGTGGGCTTTCTTACCCTTTTCTCTTACCTGTTCTGTTTTTCCACACTATCCCTGTCTCTCTTCCTTACTCCTTCTCCCCTTGTGTATTTGTGGGTATGTGAGTTTGATGTTTATTCTTTTCCTTAATATAGTTTTCTTATTTCTTTTTTCGCTGCATTTTTGCTACTTAGACTTAAGCATCTAGCGAATCCTTCTTACATACACTCTCTTTACCTTGTGGTTCTCCGAGCTGGATCTAATTGCTCTATGCTCTATGTTTAGTATTTGATTATTATGTTCTGCTTATTGTTTTGATGCACTTGCTTATCCAATGCATTTATACATTGATTTGATTCCCAGCCCCTTGTACTTTTGGCCTCCCAAGGCTGACGGGCTTGAATGCAGTTGATGTGTTTTCATGTTTATCTGTTATTCTTATCCTAATAAAACCCTTTTGAATTTGAAAATATATATATATATTTCTATCATTACCTACCCATGGATTAGACATTCCACTCCTACTCTCCTTCTACAGGAAGAGACTCGTCAGGCAATGGTCAGGCCACTGGACCAGATGTAAAGCTGCACCTCATAATATTCAGCCCCCACAGTCCTGTCCCCCACATGTCTCCTCTTGGCCATAACTTTGCCCTTAAGGCTGCACCACTGGGTCTCTATCACTGGGTCTCAAGATGTCTGCTGTCACCTATCAATGCAGCTGAAGTTAAAAGGGTACTCCGCGCGGAACTAAACCCATAGCCCATCCATTCCCTCTCACCAACCTATGTATTTGTCTAAATATCACTCTTTAGCTATATACAGCAGTTTTCTTCTTTCAGCTGTCACTTACATGCAGGCAGTAAGAGTAAAACATCATTCTCAGATCCACCTTTTCTCCTTAGTGAGACCTAGCCCCCTACTTTCAAGACAACACCACCTGATTTCAGTCTGGCCTAGAGCTCTGGCTGTACAGCCATACCTCCCTTCCTCCTCCCCTCCCTATGTGAGCTGCGCAGAGAAGATTCTTAGTCATAAACTGCACTTTTCCTGTGTTGATCTAATAACTGACTGCTGCCATTAAGAGCACAGCATGATTTATTGCTAGAGGAAGGATAGTCTGAAAGAAAAGACCTGTACAGTGTGTGCGCTGCAGTATACGCATGCACACAGATAGGGAAAGCAATTGGCTGGCAGACATTACACAAAGCTGCACTGATTTCTGGAAGTTGTAGTCTGTGCTGTAAGCATGGAAAAATTATATTTAGGAGACATCAGGGGCCAAATGAGCTGCCAAATATATGCATATGATATGCATCTCACAGTCCTATCAGTTTGAGTCCCTGCACGTCCTCAGGGCTCACCTGCACTGTACCCCTATAATCTGTATAATTGTATATTTGACCTTTGATATGGTCACATGGTTATTGATCACATGATAATGGTTGTCACATGTTAAAGTCACATGTTGTGTTACCCAGAGAGCACCAGGTGACCAGATGACCTGCAGCTAGCCTATGGGCTCCTTGCTCAGCCCCCCTTTATAAGAGGGGAGGTACTACAATCTCTCTCTTACCCCACACTTTCTGCTGAGGTCAAGTCCAGTCCAGATGTCTCAGAGCCCGTGTCCAGCACATCTGGAGGCCTCAAGCCTAAATTACTGCCACAAGTCAGTAAGTCAAGTCATCCCTCTCTGCTGTCACTATCTTTAGTCAAGTCAAGTCTATTATAGTCAGCGTGGCTGTCCTAAAGTCTGTCCAAGTCACTGCAAGTCCCAGCAAGCTGCGAGATCCCCTGTGTTACTGGTCACCTCTCTGGGATCCTGGCCTAGCTGTAAAGACTGTACCATCTGTCTACCTCAGTAAAGCTACCGTTAACCCTTACCTGGCCTTGGACGCTTATTTGCTTTGCCTAACTAGGACTAGCGGTGCTACCATTCGGGTGGTTCGCGGTAAAACCACGCCCTGGCGTCACAAACATTTAGGGGTTAACACCATCTGCCCCTGGGCTACAACATCTGCCCCATCCACCTTACATCGCACCCCCGTGGCTCACCACAATAAATACCTAGGATAGTTCTGCAAATAACCACATAAATACTAAGGACAGTCCTGGGATATACTCCATACACAAGACAGTCCATCTAGTCACCCCATAAATACTTAGGGCAATTCTGCTTATTACCCGATAAATGCACAGGACAGCCCATCTAGTTACCCCATAAATAATAAGGACAGTTCTGAGAATTAGCCCATAAATACACAGGATAGTTCATCTCTTTACTCCATAAATATCTAGGATAGTTCTGGGAATTACCCCATAAATACATAAGATGCTATGGGGGCTCCTAGAGGGGCATTAGTGGACGCAGTTAGCTGCACCTGAACATGTCGCTGTTATGAGGAACAATGCGGCTAATGCCCCTGTAAGAGCTCCCTAATAAAAATATAATAATAATAAAATAATAAAAATAAAAGATTGCGCTGTGTCTTCTAAACGAAAAACAAACAAAAAAACAAAGACATAAGTACTTAGGATAGTCCTTTGATTACTCCATAAATTCACAAGACAGTCTATCTATTTACCCCATAAATACACAGGATAGTCCTGCGACAGTTCAAATAACTATTTTTTTTATATATATATATATTTTAGAGGCAGCAGTAGAAACACGATGTGGATAATAAAGATTGTGAAGATGAACCAGAAGACGTATTATCCTGGCCCCCTGATTTATCCAGATGACTGATGTTTTTCTCCTATGCTTCTTTATATGTCATTGCTGCCTCTATATGTCTATATTGCTGCCTCTATATGTCTATATGTATTGTAGGCCCAAAAATGAATCACTATGTTTAATAGAATAATAGCATGATGTGTCTACCATGTTGTATGTTCTAAATAGACCACAGTGTATTCTAAAGTTTGATCTCTACAAAAAGTGCCAGTCTGAGAGAATACTTGTTGTCTCTTTAGATATTTATGGCTGTTTAGATAAGACAGATAAGAGGGCTTGTTACCCAGTCTTGTGAATGTTATTCTAACAATTATTTACCTAGACTAGACACAGAGAGATTGTGAAAGAGTCCTCCTTGGTATTCTTATCTCTCCAATAAATTTGGATGTCTAGGTAGGCCCCAAGATGTCTATGAGAATCCAGGTTTTAATTACTTGTATATGTCAAAAATAATCCCTGAATTTTTAATTATGGCTCTATACATCAAGTGTGGAATGTGGGTTTAAGACCAGTTCTTGACAGTTAACCCTTAATGGTAATGAGGCTAATTGTTTATGCAATAGGACCCCCTAGTGTATGGGTAGTTGACATTACACCGACAGGAAAGACATTATGGGTGATATGCTCAATGCATTCTGGGTATTATAGTGATGTCATAGTCATTACCATATGTACACGCCCAACCTACATTCATTGGGGAATTCCAATTTAGGAGGGTGTGTATAACTAATTAAAAAGTCTGGTAAACAAGATGTGGGGGACTGGAGAGAAAGACAAAGACACCTAGGGAAAAAGAAAGACAAAGAACTCTCTCCCACACAAAGGAAAGAGGTCCAACAAGGTTAAAAAGCCATGTGAGATCCCAGCAAGCCGGACTGATCACACGGTACCAGACCAATGGCTATCCATGATGATGAGAAGGACCGTTCAATAAAATAATTAATTATTTCCATATTAAGATTATAGTATGAGGATATTGTGAGACTTCATTCTACCTGGAAAAGAATCAAGACTCGTAATCTATGAAAGCATTAAACAATTGCTTAGACATATTGATAGAATTCCTATTCGCCAAGCTAAGTGTTATAAGTATATTTCCCACACAGGAAACTTCTTTCAAGTTCTTCCTCCTAAAATATAGTCTAGCTAGATCATAAAACTCTGCAATTTGTCTTAATGTTGTTACGCCGAGCGCTCCGGGTCCCCGCTCCTCCCCGGAGCGCTCGCTTCACTCCCTCCGCTGCAGCGCTCCGGTCACGTCCTCTGACCCGGGGCGCTGCGATCCTGCTGCCAGCCGGGATGCGATTCGCGATGCGGGTAGCGCCCGCTCGCGATGCGCACCCCGGCTCCCCTACCTGACTCGCTCCCCGTCTGTTCTGTCCCGGCGCGCGCGGCCCCGCTCCCTAGGGCGCGCGCGCGCCGGGTCTCTGCGATTTAAAGGGCCACTGCGCCGCTGATTGGCGCAGTGGTCCCAATTAGTGTGTTCACCTGTGCACTTCCCTATATCACCTCACTTCCCCTGCACTCCCTTGCCGGATCTTGTTGCCTTAGTGCCAGTGAAAGCGTTCCTTGTGTGTTCCTTGCCTGTGTTTCCAGACCTTCTGCCGTTGCCCCTGACTACGATCCTTGCTGCCTGCCCCGACCTTCTGCTACGTCCGACCTTGCTTCTGCCTACTCCCTTGTACCGCGCCTATCTTCAGCAGCCAGAGAGGTGAGCCGTTGCTAGTGGATACGACCTGGTCACTACCGCCGCAGCAAGACCATCCCGCTTTGCGGCGGGCTCTGGTGAAAACCAGTAGTGGCTTAGAACCGGTCCACTAGCACGGTCCACGCCAATCCCTCTCTGGCACAGAGGGTCCACTACCTGCCAGCCGGCATCGTGACAAATGTCTTACCAAGATCATGTATAGAAAATAGTCCAGAATGGGGCGGAAGTTTATTACATTTCTTCCATGTTTATATCCTTAGATGGATTTGCCCATTCATGGAGTCATGTGATTTGTAGTTGGTTAGAAGGGGGCGGGGAGTGTATTTAGCATTCCATATTGATGTCTATTATTAGATATTGCCCATTTGGATATCATGACGTTCCTCTGGATAGAGTCATATGTAACCTTTTTATTGTATGATATCCTAACCTAGTAACTTTTGTTTTATTGTAACAAGTTACTTACTACTCACATGTATTGTTCTACTATATGTAGTCAATTAACAATCTTGTACTGTTTACTAATATATCTAATTCATATTCATTTGCATATATCATTGTGTTTATTACTCATTTATGTTTATAACATCATAACCAATAAATCAGCATACTTTTATAATACCTGTGTATTTTTGTATATTGCAAAACTACATCCTTAAGTGTTAATGTCATCCCGTCATAAAAAGAACTTGTTGATATCTGAGGAAATAGTCGGACTCAGATGTGAATTGTATAGATTGGCTTTGTCTACAATTCTCCAGGTCATAATTTTGATATTTTTAATAATTTTCAAAATGTTAAATTTTTCCTAATTAATATTTTTATGACCATGATTCATCATTTAGTTATTACCTCACGACATATATATGTGAATAAGGACTGACAATAAATAATGGTCTCCACTAAAACTAAGACATGAATGTGTGTATAAAAGTTATTCTCCTCTAATTCTACACAGCATTTCTCTTGTTACAGCAGCAGTTCGTGCTCCGGAGCTTTTCTTCATACAGCAGACAAGAAGTGGTCACCACTGTCAGCCATGTTTGAGGTTACAGAGGGCTTTGTATTCATCACCCAACCACCTTCTTGCATAGACAAATATACATATCCACTCCTCTCCCTCCTTTACCTTCACTGTTAGCCCTATATATAGATCCTAATGCTGATCCCTCTAGGCCAGAGCTTTCTAAACTTTTCATGTTGGTGACACCTTTTAAGACGTGTATAGTTGTACCGCCAATTGCACAAAAGCACACGTTGTGCATCCTACGACAGCATTGGAAATGTGGCTGCTACTTCCTATGCCATTTCATCACCCCCCTAATCCCCCCTTTGTGACACTTCATTTTCCCTCTTGATCCTCCCATCCCATTTCATTCCCATCCCTTAATCACCCCCTGTGCAATTTAATTCCCCCTTTATCACCCCTTGTGCCATATCATATCCCCGTTGATCCCCCCTTGTGCCATTTCATCCTCCCCTCTTGACCACCTCCAGTGTCACATTATTACCCCTCTTATCACCCCCTGTGCCACATCATCCTATCCCCTTGATCTTCCCTGTGTCATTTCACCCCCCCCCCCCTCTGATCTCCCCTGTGTCATTTCATCCCCCTCTCTGATCTCCCCTGTGTCATTTCATCCCCCCTCTGATCTCCCCTGTGTCATTTTATCCCCCCTCTGATCTCCCCTGTGTCATTTCATCCCCCCCCCTCTGATCTCCCCATGTGTCATTTCATCCCCCCTCTGATCTCCCCTGTGTCATTTCATCCCCCCTCTGATCTCCCCTGTGTCATTTCATCCCCCCTCTGATCTCCCCTGTGTCATTTCATCCCCCCCCTCTGATCTCCCCTGTGTCATTTTATCCCCCCTCTGATCTCCCCTGTGTCATTTCATCCCCCCCCCTCTGATCTCCCCATGTGTCATTTCATCCCCCCTATGATCTCCCCTGTGTCATTTCATCCCCCCTCTGATCTCCCCTGTGTCATTTCATCCCCCCTCTGATCTCCCCTGTGTCATTTCATCCCCCCCCTCTGATCTCCCCTGTGTCATTTCATCCCCCCTCTGATCTCCCCTGTGTCATTTCACCCCCCCCCCTCTGATCTCCCCTGTGTAATTTCATCCCCCCCTCTGATCTCCCCTGTGTCATTTCCTCCCCCCTCTGATCTCCCCTGTGTCATTTCACCCCCCCCCCTCTGATCTCCCCTGTGTCATTTCATCCACCCCTCTGATCTCCCCTGTATCATTTCATCCCCCCTCTGATCTCCCCTGTGTCATTTCATCCCCCCCCCTCTGATCTCCCCTGTGTCATTTCATCCCCCCTCTGATCTCCCCTGTGTCATTTCATCCCCCCCCTCTGATCTCCCCTGTGTCATTTCATCCCCCCTCTGATCTCCCCATGTGTCATTTCATCCCCCCTCTGATCTCCCCTGTGTCATTTCATCCCCCCCCTCTGATGTCCCCTGTGTCATTTCATCCACCCCTCTGATCTCCCCTGTGTCATTTCATCCCCCCTCTGATCCCCCTATGTCATTTCAATCCACCCACCTTTATCACCTTCTGTACATCAACTCCCCCTCAGATCCCCTTCTGCCATTTCATTCCCCCCTGTACTCCCTCTGTGCAAAATCAATTCCCCCTTTACTACAGCACTTATATGAGTGCAGTCAGCTGATCGGCAGGGTGTACCGGGAGTAGGACCCACACTGGTCAGATATTGATGGCCTATCCTAAGGATCTTGGAGATCCCTTTATACTATATACTGGCACTGTATTTCAGCAGTTTACCACTAAATAACACATTACACTATACTGCAATATGGAAAGATATTCTGCCTCTTGCAGCAGGTCCGACTGGCTGGCAGCAGTGAATGATTCCTTTGGTTGCCAAGTATGAGAAGTTGCTGACAGTCTCTTTGGAGGCATTAATGTATTCCAAGATAACTTCTTACTAAATGACGCCCACGAATGAGCATGTAGCATCACATCTCTGAAGGGAGGAAGACGTCAGCATAATTGATAATGTTGAGGGAGTATTCTTCCTTGAAGACCCATCCAGACCGGTTCCCTGGGTACAATGTTGGGGCTCTTTCTAGTTTACTCCTGCGTTCTGCACTACTCATTGGTCTCTGTATATGATTCAGGTAAGATTTATGTCTGTCTAATTCATGTGATGCCATGTCAAGAGGAGTCTCTAAGGGTAATGGCACTATAGAGACCCTAAGGGAGATGGGACTATAGGGACCCTAAGGGAGATGGGACTATAGGGACCCTAAAGGAGATGGGACTATAGGGACCCTTGAGAGCTTGGGTTTCACCAATAAGTGGAGGGATGTCGGAATTAACTGTCTCTATGGACAGACTCTACAAGAGTGGTCTCAAACTGTGGCCCTCCAGATGTTGCAAAACTTTGACTCCAAGCATGCCCGGACAACTGATGGCTTAAAGGGGTACTCCGGTGGAAAACTTTTATTTTTTAAATCAACTGGTGCCAGAAGGTTAAACAGATTTGTAAATTACTTCTATTAAAAAATCTTTATCCTTCCAGTACTTTTTAGGGGCTGTATACTACAGAGGAAATGCTTTTCTTTCTAGATTTTCTTCTGTCACGACCACAGTGCTCTCTGCTGAACTCTATTGTCCATTTTAGGAACTGTCCAGAGCAGCAGATGTATGCTATGGGAATTTTTTCCTGCTCTGGACAGTTCCTAAAAGACCAATGACGCGTTTCGGAGGTAAAGTCCTCCTTCCTCAGATTGTTAAACATAGTGCCTGATGGTACTTGTATGACATTTTCACTTTGGACATACTTCTTTCCTGCCAGAATGCTGAACAGCACCTGATGTATGGGTCCTTTTGCCGTTTCCATTAGTTCCTAAAATGGACAGTAGAAGTCAGCAGAGAGCACTGTGGTCATGACAGAAGAGAAATCCAAAAAGAAAAGCATTTCCTTTGTAGTATACAGATGCTAATAAGTACTGGAAGGATTAAGATTTTTTTATAGAAGTAATTTACAAATCTGTTTAACTTTCTGGCACCAGTTGATTTAAATTTTTTTTTTTTAAAGGGGTATTCCACTGCCCCAGCATCTGGAACATTTAGTTCCGAACACTGGGTGCAGGGGTCATGACGTCACGGCCACTCCCCTTGTGATGTCAAGCCACACCCCCTTAATGCAAGTCTATGGTAGGGGGGGTGGCAGCCGTCATGCCCCCCTCCCATAGACATGCATTGAGGGGGTGTGGTGTGATGTCCCGAGGGGTGTGGCCGTGATGTCACAACCCCCACAGCCTAACATTAACCAATCTTTTCCACTGCGGGATGGAGGTGGGGGCCGAGGGTCCATCCATCTCAAGGCCACCACTTTTCAGGCCAGGAACAACACCTCCTGTAGAAAAAAAATCCTCATATGATGTTGCCAGCACTCCTCCAAAAGAACCCAAAGAGACCGATCAGAGGGTCTGAACGGGGATAGAGATCAAAGAAGAGAGGAAATCAACATTAATCTGCCAATAGAATTGAAGGGAGGGGCACATTCAGATCATGTGCCAAAAATCAGACCTAGGGGTATGGCACCTATGGCAGGCATTGAAGAGCACTTGTCCCATCCTTAAAAAAAGTCTAACCGGAATAAGATAACTATGGTGTATAATACATTATATAATTGTATCAGTTTGTTATTTTCAGCCAGAGAGACTGTGAGGTGAGAGGCCATAATCTCAGACCAATCCTCATCGGTGAGGGAAGGGATGCAGGCCCTCCGATAAGCCTCCGCAGTGTCGGCTAATTGGGAAGTCTTCACTGTAGTCAGGTGGGTGTACAGGTGGGAAACCAGACACCACCCCCCCCCCAGGTCCTGGAAAGCTGAGGATCCCTATGAGGGGGTAGGCAGAAATAGGCGGTCTGGGGGACGGGAATCCTCCCAGGGAATATTTAAGTCTGATTGGACCTGCATAAAAGATTTCAACACGTCATCCTGAAATAGGTCACCCAGCTGAGTCACACCATGAGCCGTCCAAAAGGGAGGACGAAAGAACATCAGTCAAGTGGGGATTGTCCCAGAAAGGGAGGTCACCCTTAATGTTAGAAGCAGGGCTAGCTTACGCAAATGTAGAAGCCTGCTGACTCATGGGGGCGCGCCCCCTATAAAAACGCTCCCAAAGAGGTAAGGTGTAAATGATGGACCAAATGATGCTCCGAATTCGGTAAGGTGTCAGAG
Source organism: Hyla sarda (assembly GCF_029499605.1). Lineage (NCBI taxonomy): Eukaryota > Metazoa > Chordata > Amphibia > Anura > Hylidae > Hyla > Hyla sarda. Next base: position 9,005,396 of record NC_079201.1, on the reverse strand, counting down.
GACCCGGCTAAAAAATAAAGCTTGAAGTCAGTGAGCGCCGCCCCTGCCAGGTCTTTAGGGCGCTGTAGAGTAGTAAGTCTTTATTTGGATCTTTTAGCCTTATCAGATAAAAGATGGCAAATGAGAGTCCAGAAACCTAAAGAAGGAGGCCGGTACTGGATTAGAGGAGTTCTCCAGCAAGTAGAGAAATATAGGTAGGACTAGGTAGGACTATCACTTTGGTCAAATTAATCGCGCTCCACACCCTGATCTTGTCCCTGACATAAGAGAAAAAGGACAGACTATTAACAGAAAGGTCCTGGTGTGCATCCCTTTATATAATTCCCAGGTATTTTAAATGTGCAACATTCACACATTATTCATACCCTACGCTTTGGTTTGGCAGATCAAGAAAATTCATTCACTGACGTAATTATGCCTCTGATCATTGGGGTAAGTCCAGAGCACCCCCGAAATGGTCATGACCAAGAATGTATGTTTATTTGTGTATCTATTTAGTTCATGTGGTGACATGCCATGGAGGTAGGATAGGGATTTCCTTCAGATAAACCCATCAACCCTCTCACATAATGGTAGCTTGGACTGTTTGAGAGCACTTGTGATGTTGTGGCAGCCACTGGGTGTAAGTGGACGTACGTTGATCACTTTGTGACACCAAGGCACCGTTTATCTGATCCACGGTCCGAAGGTGGGAGTTAACTGCTTTTACTAAGCTTGTGAAGGTTCTCCTGCTCCAATAAGAGATCTCACTGACCGAATCAGTAATGTCCTTAGAGGAATTCTCCAGGTACCATACCACCACTGATTGGCAACACATCTCTGTGAGATACATTTAGAAAGTTCCAGTTCTACACATCATATCGTAAGCAAGGTATTACTTCTTACATATTGATGGGACATCAGCCCAATACATTATAAACTCTTGTGTCACATCCATATTACAAGGGTCTCGCTATCCATACCCTGGTTCATGGCCAAGCACAGGTTCACTAGTATGGTAGCCATGGGGTGGTGTTAGGAGAAACACCTGATCACTTTGTGACACCAGGGCACCGTTATCCTATACAAGGTCCGAGGTTGGAGACAGCTTCTCCTGGGCCAGACACGGGGAGTAAATGAACACATTTAAAAAAGGTTACGGATAACTGTCTTTACTGAGCTGTGTATAGATGGCATTACACATACAGCTGGCTTTAGGTGAGAGAGTGCAGCATAACCCCTTGGGAGCCCTGTTGGCTTGCTGGGACTTGTGATGCTTACACCAAACAGATCTATACTGACTTATGAGACAGGTAGATGAATCCTGGTAGGTAGGGTCCTGTCAAGGTACAGAAGCCATCTCTGCTGGGGCATGAACTCCCACTGTGCGAGTAATCCTTGCAGAATGACCAGAACCGAACCGTAGCTCACTTGGAACTGTTCTGGGGTCACTCCTCCCCCCACTACACTACATAGGGAGAATTTAGGTGTTCCCTATTGGCAGGCAGAGTCACATGGGGCTTACACTGCAGGGTCACATGGGTTGCACTCTTAAAGGTACAATAACACATTCACCATACAACAAATAACAATGGAATTAATCAGAAAAATATATTACTTTGCAATAAAGTATGAACATAACTAATTTAATCATAAGTCTCTGGTGGGCCCAACACCTTGTGCTGCCAAGCTGCCTGAAGCAGTCCGAAGCCACAGAACAGCTACTGGTGCTGGGACACCACACTAGAAATACACATGGCATAAACATGAACAAAATGCTTACAGTGTACCTAAAGTATGAAACCCCCACCGATTACTGAGACCCCCACCGATTACTAGAATCAAGGGGCAATAGCACTTGCCTGGGTGCTTAGCTTGACCACCCTGCTACACGTGGGGGGCAGTATTATAGTAGCTATATCCAGACACCGCTTGCTCAGCTTTATGAGGAAAGCTGGGTAGAGATGAAGGATTCCAGTGCCCCGACAAGTGCTGCTGCCCCTTCATTCTAGAAATCGGTGGGGGTCTCAGCACCTAGATCCCCCACAACTTACAACTTCAGATGTGTCTCTATGACATGATAGAAGCTCATTTCATGGTTCGGGGAACACTTTTAGTAAGGGGTTGGTGTTCTCCGTACATGTACACAGCGAGAATTATATAGAGCCCCCAATACACAAGTACGGGGGGGATTCAAAATGCATAGTGCTAAAGTAAAGTCCTGTAGTTACAGTAACATCAGGGGAAAATGGCCAGTGACTGATAATATAAGCATAACTGTTTAGCTGCCCATAGCAACCGATCCCAGCACAGCCCAGAGCAACTGATGACAGCACAGCCCATAGCAACCGATCCCCGCACAGCCCATAGCAACCGATCACAGCACAGCCCATAGCAACCGATCACAGCACAGCACATAGCAACCGATCCCAGCACAGCCCAGAGCAACTGATGACAGCACAGCCCATAGCAACCGATCCCAGCACAGCCCGAGCAACTGATGACAGCACAGCCCATAGCAACCGATCCCCGCACAGCCCATAGCAACCGATCACAGCACAGCCCATAGCAACCGATCACAGCACAGCACATAGCAACCGATCACAGCACAGCACATAGCAACCGATCACAGCACAGCCCATAGCAACCGATCACAGCACAGCACATAGCAACCGATCATAGCACAGCCCAAAGCAACCGATCACAGCACAGCCCAAAGCAACTAATCACAGCACAGCCCAAAGCAACTGATCACAGCACAGCCCATAGCAACCGATCACAGCACAGCACATAGCAACCGATCATAGCACAGCCCAAAGCAACCGATCACAGCACAGCCCAAAGCAACTAATCACAGCACAGCACAGCACATAGCAACCGATCACAGCACAGCCCAAAGCAACTAATCACAGCCCAAAGCAACTAATCACAGCACAGCCCAAAGCAACTGATCACAGCACAGCCCATAGTAATCATTCACAGCACTGCCCATAGTAATCGTTCACAGCACAGCCCATAGCAACCGATCAGAGCACAGCCCATAGCAACCGATCACAGCACAGCACATAGCAACCGATCATAGCACAGCCCATAGCAACCGATCACAGCACAGCACATAGCAACCGATCATAGCACAGCCCAAAGCAACCGATCACAGCACAGCCCAAAGCAACTAATCACAGCACAGCCCAAAGCAACTGATCACAGCACAGCCCATAGCAACCGATCACAGCACAGCACATAGCAACCGATCATAGCACAGCCCAAAGCAACCGATCACAGCACAGCCCAAAGCAACTGATCACAGCACAGCACATAGCAACCGATCACAGCACAGCCCAAAGCAACCGATCACAGCACAGCCCAAAGCAACTAATCACAGCACAGCCCATAGCAACCGATAACAGCACAGCACAGCCCATAGCAACCGATCATAGCACAGCCCATAGCAACCGATCACAGCACAGCACATAGCAACCGATCATAGCACAGCCCAAAGCAACCGATCACAGCACAGCCCAAAGCAACTAATCACAGCACAGCCCAAAGCAACTGATCACAGCACAGCCCATAGCAACCGATCACAGCACAGCACATAGCAACCGATCATAGCACAGCCCAAAGCAACCGATCACAGCACAGCCCAAAGCAACTAATCACAGCACAGCCCATAGCAACCGATAACAGCACAGCACAGCCCATAGCAACCGATCACAGCACATAGCAACCGATCATAGCACAGCCCAAAGCAACTGATCACAGCACAGCCCATAGCAACCGATCACAGCACAGCACATAGCAACCGATCATAGCACAGCCCATAGTAATCATTCACAGCACAGCCCATAGTAACCAAGTTATTCCCATTTAAGTGAATTTCTAATTTTATTTATTTGTTTGTTTCTAGAGTTAGAAATTGAGAGAGAAGAAAAGAAAACCGCAACAAGTGACCTACCAGCAGCCGAATCCAGTTGTCCATTACATCTGACTGCATGTTTCCTTTTCCTCTTCATTAGAGACAGTAGAATCGATGTGTCACGGTGATTCACATTCTGGAGAATCAATCTAGATAATCCATCTATGTCTGATCACAGGGCTGGCCCTACCATGGGACCCGGTGGGACCATTGTCTCAGGTGGCACTTTTTCAGAGGTGGCAATTTACTGCCCCCCCCCCCCCCCTATTTTTCTGCCACCTGGATCCAAGGTCGGGCCAGCCCTGCCACTTTAACAAAGTGAGCCTGCGGCTGGCCGGCCCGGGTCTGACGAGGGACGTCGCGCAAGTGACGTCCCTCCGGAGACCCGCGCAAGAGGACATCAGGGCGCCGCCGGAGAGGAGAAGCGATGCGCCGGCCAGGTGAGTGTGTCTGTGTGTCTCTGACCCCTATAACATGTTTATTTTGGGCTGTATAGGGGCATTTTTTGTGCCATGATCTGTAGTTTTTCTTAGTGCCATTTTTGTTTCTATGGGTCTTTTTGATTGCTTTTTATATAATGAGCAAATCTGGAGTTTGCTAATTTTCTACATTTACACCATTCACATTGCGGTTGCCTTAACATTAGATTTTAATACTGCACCAAGATTAGAGAAATAGTGCACCAAACACAAAAAATATCATAAAAATGTATCTTTATTAATTTGACTGAAAAGTGAAAACATACAATAATAGACATGACACAAAGGTACCAGAACACATACAGAAAGTAGATATAGAGGCTATACCCATATGCAATAAACATGAAGCGCTGCAATAGAACATGCCAGGCAAAGATACATAATGGACATGCATAAAATGCTCACGGTATATAAAGAAAAAAATGTTTTCTTAAAATATTTTTAAAATCATACCGCCCTGAAAAAAGTTGTTTAGGTCAATTGTATGTACAATAGGCTGCAATACTAATATATTGCAATGTACTGTCATTTCTCGAATCTCAAATCACTGCCTGTAGTAATAGTCTTTAAATGGCATCTTCATTGTTTAAGACGGTCCCTGAGTATCATGACAACTCATCACAATCTATCTCGCACAGCATCAATAATAACCACCTAAATGCTGCGGTTGAGACTGATCATGGCATCTGTGAGGATTAATAATAAAGCTAGCTGCTGATGGTGGGTATCAGCTGCAAACAGCTAACACCCACCAGGTATGGAGTGGGCCCAATTCCTGACCTATCTCTCTCACCTGAATCTGAAATTTGGCATACATGTACATGAAATGTTGAGAAGGGGTTAATAACATATCTGATGTGCAGTAATCAAAGAATTCCATTGGCATTTAGTTGGTTAATAAAAAGAACTTTTCTGCCTAGGGACTGAATCATACCTCATTTGCAAGGACAGTCCAAGAATCCACAAATTTAAGTTTCCAATGTTTTATTGAGACATTTTGGCATGCGGGCCTTCTAATAGACCTATCACAGAAATGACGGATTGGGGATAAGATGTTTAGTGGTGGAGTAGCCCTTTAAGCTGTGAAAGACTTACAACACCAACCATATAAACCCTGTGTTTTGGCACAACCCCCACCCACCTCCCCTATGACATCATAGATCACTAAATAATTTTAACCTATGGTGAAATTATGCAAAAAATACATTAAAAATGTTATGTTATGTAATTCATCAATTAGTGTAACAATAGGATCCTGCAGTGGAAGACTGGACCTTGGTCGGATCCTCATTTCTAGTTAGCATCATGGCTGTCCCTGTAAAGAGATCATAACATGAGAAAGTAGTAATGTTGCTAGATGCTAGGACCAGAGTCAAGGGGGAGTGTGCAGAGTAACCAAACCCAAATCAGTGCTGCCATGCTGCAGTTCTCCCCATTGACTCGCTCCCCAACCTTTCCAGGTCCAGTGAGACAGTCCCAGATTTCCAGTGCTGTCCTGGGGGGTCTGCTGCATGTACTGTCTTGGTCATTGGTGTCACACTGTCAATAAACCTGCGTGGAGCCATGCCAGTGGACAAGACAAAAAGAGTCTAAACCCCCCCGCCCCCCCGCCCCCCCGCCCCCTCCATAATTCTGGAAATGCAAGGTTCAGATGATTGGGGAAGGTGAGCGGAGTCAAGCGGCAGAGTGACATGTAGACATCATCCCTGGTGGGGCTGAGGAGTAGAAGGACTGCGGTAAGAGAGATCTGTGCAGAACATGGATTGGGGGAGGTGAGAGGCACAATGTACCCAAAAAATGTATTTTATTTTTTATTTTTTTTATTTGGAAGGTATGACATCAGCAGACCGAGGAACATGGGTAGCAGGACAACTTTAACATTATAAAAAGAGGGTCTATAATGGGCTAAAGGGCCATACTAGGGGCGTCACGTAGGGTAAAAAATAGGTTTGAATGCAGGGCAGTGTTTTCAGGATAGTCCATAAGGACATGATAAATGGAATGTATGTATGGTCAGTGACCAATAAATGAAAGGCATGAGGTCAAAATCCAGATTTAATGGGATATTTAAGAATTATTATTTTTTTTATTATATGTTGCTGGGAGACCACTTAAAATAAAAAGTAAATTATACTTACTCACCCTGGTCTCCCACAGCTCCCGGTCCAGGGACTTCTGGTTCTAGCAGGTCCTGCTCAGATCTGTTGCCTCGGAAGCAGCTACAGGCAGGAAGCAGGAGGGCACCAGAAGTCACCGGACCAGAGGCTGCGGAGGATCTGGGTGGGTCAGTATAATTTACCTTATATTTTTACCGCCCCCCAGCAACAAAAATGTTAAAACTACTGAATACCGCTTTAAATTATACCGGGCTCCAAGAAAACATTGAGGGGTAAGCGGGTCTATCTTACCTATTTGAAGATTGTTCATATCTGTATGTCTGTTCTGGAGCATCCCTACAAAAACATTTCTGCAAGGACATTTTAAAAGATACAGGAAAAAATATGAGTTACTAATATATACTTTAAATATACTGTAGTTATTATGTATTCTGAAAGATCATAAAACAAGATAGTGGGAATATATCCCATGTCTTAGTTTCTCTATAAAACACTGTTAGCCCTGGCAAGTACCAATATCGTCTCTTTGTCAGATGATCCCTCAAGTTGTAAAGTCTTCTGCAGGCAATTATAGGAGGTTCAGAAAGACCAATGTGCCAATGACCTTTCACCATATGTTTGATCCTTTTTGCTAAATATACTCTATATAGGTACCGTGGGAAAACATATACTGGGTATGGTTGCTAATTTGCTAAACAGGCCGATAGTGCCCTGTGTAATAGGGTCAGCGAACAGACGGGAAGGGTAGATGCTGCCCCCCCCCCCCCCCCCCCAAACATGGTCATAAATGTAGGAGCATAGCTGGTTCCCACAGTACAACCTAATCCTGACTGAATATAAAATAATTGTGAAGAAATGATCTTCAGCAGTAATTCTTCATTGTAAGTCTTTTCTGGAGCCACTACGCCATCATTCTTCAATAGCGAGTTCAGCAGCAGAACCAACTAACCATGTCATGTCTGAAAAATGTATAAAGTCATGGCTGTAAATGTTGGCACCCCTGAAATTTTTCAAGAAAATTACTCACATAAAAGGACTACAGTAACACATGTTGTGCTATACACACGTTTATTTCCTTTGTGTGTATTGGAACTAAACCAAAAAAGGGAGGAAAAAAAGCAAATTGGACATAATGTCACCAACTCCAAAAATGGGCCGGACACAATTATTGGCTCCCTTTCAAAATTGTGGAAAAATTAGATTGTTTCAAGCATGTGATGCTCCTTTACTGGGCAGTATAAAAAGCACACCTGAAAGCAGATAAAAAGGAGAGAAGTTCACTTAGTCTTTGCATTGTGTGTCTGTGTGTGCCACACTAAGCATTGGCAACAGAAAGAGGAGAAGAGAACTGTCTGAGGACTTGAGAACCAAAATATCAACAATCTCAAGGTTACAAGTCCATCTCCAGAGATCTAGATATGTCTTTGTCCACAGTGCGCTACATTATCAAGAAGTTTACAACCCATGACACTGTAGCTAATCTCCCTGGGTGTGGACGGAAGAGACAATTTGATGAAATGTGTCAATGCAGGATAGTCCGGATGGTGGATAAGCAGCCCCAAACAAGTTCCAAAGATATTTAAGCTGTCCTGCAGGCTCCAGGAGCATCAGTGTCAGCTAAATGAAATGAAATGCTATGACAGGAGACCCAGGAGGACCCCACTATGGAGGAGACCCAGGAGGACCCCACTGCTGACACAGAGACATAAAAAAGCAAGACTACATTTTACCAAAATGAACTTGAGTAACCAAAATCCTTCTGAGAAAACGTCTTGTGGACAGATGAGACCAAGATAGAGCTTTTTGGTAAAGCAAATCATTCTACTGTTTACCGAAAACGGAATGATGAGGCCTACAAAGAAAAGAGCACAGTACCTACAGTGAAATATGGTGGAGGTCAATGATATTTTGGGGTTGTTTTGCTGCCTCTGCCACTGGGTGCCTTGAATGTGTACAAGACATCATGAAATATGAGGATTACCAACGGATTTTGGGTCGCACTGTACATCCCAGTGTCAGAAAGCTGGGTTTGTGTCCGAGATCTTACAGCAGGACAGTGACCCCAAACATACATCATAAAGCCCCCAGAAATGGATGGCAACAAAGCGCTGGAGATTTCTGAAGAGGCAGCAATGAGTCCAGATCTAAATCCCATTGAACACCTGTGGAGAGATCTTAAAATTGCTGTTGGGTAAAAGGCGCAAAGGAAGAGTGGTCCAACATTCCGGCTGAGAGGTGTAAGAAGCCTATTGATGTTTGTAGGACGCAACAGATTTCAGTTATTTTTTTTCCAAAGGGTGTGCAACCAAATATTAAGTTAAGGGTGGCAATTATTTCGTCCAGACCATTTTTGGAGTTTGGTGACATTATGTCCAATTTGCTTTTTTCCCTCCCTTTTTTGGTTTAGTTCCAATACAAACAAAGGGGATAAATATGTGTATAGCAAAACATGTGTTACTGCAATCCTTTCCTGTGAGAAATACTTAATACTTAAAATTTCAGGGGTGCCAACATTTACGGCCATGACTGTATAGACGTATGGCTAATCTGATAGACCAAGACACACTCACTTTTCAGGGATCGGGACTTGCTAATAGATGGAAGTAGAAGCAGCATTCTTCAAGGCTAAGGTACTACTAGTAATATCCCTGGTATGTAGTGGGTTATTAATAAAATCCCTGATATCTAACATCATACTGTTAGTATTCCTGGATTGTAAAGTCTTTAGTGATATCCATAGTGTCAAGTAGCTTCATAAAATATTTTGAGTGTCCTCTGTGTAAATAGAAATATCCTTGGTATCCAGCAGCTTACTGATATCATCTCTGGGGTCTTGTGTAGTAACAGCAGTGTTAATAGTATCTAGTGGGTTAATAATAACATCCCTGGTGTCTACTGAAATAGTAATATTCCTGCAATGTAGTGGATTATTAATATAAACTTTGGTGTCTATTGTATCTAATAGAATGTAATGAGTCATTAATGACTTCCCTGGTGTCTGCTGTAAAGGAATAGACACCTACAACACAAAATATAGATGTACATAGTATTTACACACAAACACAACATTTACAAAAAAATATAGAAAATGAAACTTACCATTAGTTGGTTAGGTTTCCATATAGCCTGAAAAAAGAATGGGGGGAGTCATGATATGGCAATTAAATATACTATATAGCATACAGTATAGAATAAAGTGTAAGCATAGTTAAGGTATAAATTTACTATATGTTATTTATAAATCTGTGTGTTTCTCCCCCTCCCCCACACAGAGAGGGGGCTCATATATACTGTCTCTCTTTAAATGGTTTTGCCCAAACTGTCTAATGCTTGTTTCACACTAGCAAATTACTCAGTTTAGCAAGTTCCGTCGCTAGTTCTGTCCTAAAATCAGCTGTCACCAGAAGTAACCAAATCCTATACGTCCGTTAGAAAATGCCATTATAGTCTATGGGATTTTTCTAATATCTGTTTTAATCCATTATAGTATGGAAGAAAATAGTTGATGAACTATTTTCTTCCGTACTATTTTCTGTCACAAAATAACTTCCGTTATCAATAACGGACTATAATGGATTAAAACGGATATTAGAAAAATCCCATAGAATATAATGGGATTTTCTAACGGACGTATAGGATTTGGTTACTGCCGGTGACAGCTGATTTTAGGACGGAACTAGCGATGGAACTTGCTAAACGGAGTAATTTGCTAGTGTGAAACAAGCCTAAGCTGTTGTACCCTAAAGACAACACCATAAAGGCCATTGCCATTGGGTGAAAGGATGTATTTTGTAAACATATACATAAAGAGTGAGAGGGGACCGTGGAGGGATTCCTCCCACATAAGAAGGAGCTGTTTTAAACCCTTTTTTCTTTCTTTTTGGAAACTTCCTGCTGTACATTGGCTACTGCCAGTCCCGCCAATCTGCCACCTCCTGCTGTATGGTGGATACTACTGACCTGCCACCTCCTCCTGTATGCTGGATACTACAGGGCCCTCCAGTTCGCCACCTCTTGCTGTGATTTTATTTAGTGCTTTTGAGGGGTCCCATAGGTCCCCTACAAGTCAACTGGTCACTGACACCTTCCCTGCTTACAGAACTTGGCAACAACAATTAAAGGTATATAACACTATATAGAAAGTCTCATACATAACATAAGGCACTTATTAACCATTAAAGACATATGAAACAAGGGTGGGGAGACTGAAATAGAGTCCGCCACACAGGACAGAAAGGGTACAAGGGTGCAACTCCTGCACTGGGCCACCACACATACATTCATAAGTTTTTATGTTTATGTAGCTTATTTTTGTAAAACAAACCGTACTTTCTGTGCAAAACTTGTCATAACATGGAGAAATATTAGCAGTAGTTCTTACTGAAAGAATTATATTGGTTTATTTGAGATGATGCAACATATACAGCTACATACTAACATACTCACCAAGCTGCATATTATTATTATGAGGACAATGAGGAGGACAATAAAGATTATTTTTAAAGTGCCCATTGACCCTAAAGAGAACACATTTTATAGGGTTACAATTATTTTAGCACAAGGGGCATCATAACAAAATGTGAAAAAGTTATAGGGTCTTAAAACTTTCTGAATGCACAGTATGGATATATATACACAACACAAAGCTGCACATGCTTCTGTTCAGGGTTAGTGCAAGGATTTTTGCCACCCTAAGCAAAAGCTAATTTTGTTCCCCCTTGACTACGCCCATTGGCCCGCCCTTTGATAAGCCCCACCCTACTACTGGGGGGACACATTGTAACAAACCCCCTCCTCATGTAATCTCCTCACTACTGGGGTGACACACTGTAACAAACCTCCTCCTCCTCATGTAATCACCTTACTACTGGGGTGACACACTGTAACAAACCTCCTCCTCATGTAATTTCCTTACTACTGGGGTGACACACTGTAACAAACCTCCTCCTCATGTAATTTCCTTACTACTGGGATGACACACTGTAACAAACCTCCTCCTCATGTAATCTCCTTACTACTGGGGTGACACACTATAACAAACCTCCTCCTCATGTAATCTCCTTACTACTGGAGTGACACACTGTAACAAATCTCCTCCTCATGTAATATCATTACTACTGGGATGACACACTGTAACAAACCTCCTCCTCATGTAATTTCCTTACTACTGGGATGACACACTGTAACCAACATCCTCCTCATGTAATTTACTTACTACTGGAGTGACACACTGTAACCTCCTCCTCATGCTGCTGGCTGAGTGAGTGATTCGGATGCTGGTTATCAAGAAGGCGCTCTAGGCGGCTGCCTATTTTGCCTATAGGCAGAGCTGGCCCTGCTTCTGTTCACATATAACTACTGTTGGATAAACACACTGGCACATCCACATGTATGATGTATAGTCATGCAGAGGTATATGGCCATAATGTAAAAAAATACTGCTGTTTTCCACATCCCCCCCCCCCCCCTCACCCTATCTGAGCTTGGGGGTAGGTGCCCCATTAGATCCCCCTTTTAGCTACCCCTCTGATCTCACCTTTTTTATTTACTGTAAGTTGGGTGCTATCTGCATAGAATTCCCCTATATGTTCAGCATTGCCACCGCAGGAGAATGAACCGCTGTCAGGTAGGGTCAGGTGTTCTAGAGTAAAATTAAGATTCCATACATTGCCGGAAATGTCCAGGCGACTTGTGTAACCACGATCAACTGAGATCGAAGCAAATATTTTATTTCCATGGTAGAGAGATTTTTGTGCGCTGTTTTCTGGAGGAGGAGGACAGGGATCGTCTTCTGGTGTTTCAGTCAAGTCTGGAAATGGAATCAAATATTCAATATATTAAAAATATATATATACAGTATATTGTTCTAAGCTGAACTCGATAAAAAGAACAGTATGCAGTCAGCTCCTGAGCTCCCCACAGATAAATAGGGATATGGATTATTTTCCTTACCTGTTCTGACTGTACATGTGGATTTGGCTTCTGTTTTGAACTCACATTGGAGATTTTCGATTGTCCCAGAAAGTGACAGCTCAGTAAAGTTTTCATTGCTGAAAAAGCAAATCTGTAGAATTGTTTTGCGGGATTTCTTAAATGAAAAACCTCTGATATCAATGTTCTGTTGAAAAGAACAGAAAATTGTAGCAGAATCTCCTTCTACAACATCCAGGTAATGTGTCTCTTGTGTTCCATATTCACCTGACACACCTGAAATAAACAGACGAAATTATTATTACCATACATCAGAATGACTAAATAATACTGCTATACAATGAGTAATAAATTCTCTTTACAGGCCTAAAATAAATAGAAAAGTAAAATAATACCATCACACATTGCTTAAATAATACTGCTATACAGTGACTGTATAATGCCACCACACAGTGACTGTATATTATCACACACAGTGACTGGATAACATCACCACACAGTGACTGTATAATACCACCACACAGTGACTGTATAATACCACCACACAGTGACTGTATAATACCACCACACAGTGACTGTATAATACCACCACACAGTGACTGTATAATACCACCACACAGTGACTGTATAATACCACCACACAGTGACTGTATAATACCACACAGTGACTGTATAATGCCACCACAAAGTGACTGTATATTATCACACACAGTGACTGGATAACACCACCACACAGTGACTGTATAATACCAACACACAGTGACTGTATAATACCACCACACAGTGACTGTATAATACCACCACACAGTGACTGTATAATACCACCACACAGTGACTGTCTAATACCACCACACAGTGACTGTATAATACCACCACACAGTGACTGTATAATACCACCACACAGTGACTGTATAATACCACACAGTGACTGTATAATACCACCACACAGTGACTGTATAATACCATCACACAGTGACTGTATAATACCACCACACAGTGACTGTATAATACCACCATACAGTGACTGTATAATACCACCACACAGTGACTGTATAATATCACACACAGTGACTGTATAATACCACCACACAGTGACTGTATAATACCACCACACAGTGACTGTATAATACCACCACACAGTGACTGTATAATACCACCACACAGTGACTGTATAATACAATCACACAGTGACTGTATAATACCACCACACAGTGACTGTATAATACCACCACACAGTGACTGTATAATACCATCACACAGTGACTGTATAATACCACCACACAGTGACTGTATAATACCACCACACAGTGACTGTATAATACCACCACACAGTGAATGTATAATACCACCACACAGTGACTGTATAATACCACCACAGTGACTGTATAATACCACCACACAGTGACTGTATAATACCACCACACAGTGACTGTATAACACCACCACACAGTGACTGTATAATACCACCACACAGTGACTGTATAATACCACCACACAGTGACTGTATAATATCACACACGGTGACTGTATAATACCACCACACAGTGACTGTATAATACCACCACACAGTGACTGTATAATACCACCACACAGTGACTGTATAATATCACACACAGTGACTGTATAATACCACCACACAGTGACTGTATAATACCACCACACAGTGACTATATAATACCACCACACAGTGACTGTATAATACCACCACACAGTGACTGTATAATACCACCACACAGTGACTGTATAATACCACCACACAGTGACTGTATAATACCACCACACAGTGACTGTATAATACCACCACACAGTGACTGTATAATACCACCACACAGTGACTGTATAATACCCCCAACCAGTGAGTGTATAATACCACCACACAGTGACTGTATAACACCACCACACAGTGACTGTATAATACCACCACACAGTGACTGTATAACACCACCACACAGTGACTGTATAATACCACCACACAGTGACTGTATAACACCACCACACAGTGACTGTATAATACCACCACACAGTGACTGTATAATACCACCACACAGTGACTGTATAACTCCACCACACAGTGACTGTATAATACCACCACACAGTGACTGTATAATACCACCACACAGTGAATGTATAATACCACCACACAGTGACTGTATAATACCACCACACAGTGACTGTATAATACCACCACACAGTGACTGTATAATACCACACACAGTGACTGTATAATACCATCACACAGTGACTGTATAATACCACCACACAGTGATTGTATAATACCACCACACAGTGACTGTATAATACCACCACACAGTGACTGTATAATACCACCACACAGTGACTGAATAATATCACAACACAGTGACTGTATAATACCACCACACAGTGACTGTATAATACCACCACACAGTGACTGTATAATACCACCACACAGTGACTGTATTATACCACCACACAGTGACTGTATAATACCACCACACAGTGACTGTATAATACCAACACACAGTGACTGTATAATACCACCACACAGTGAATGTATAATACCACCACACAGTGACTGTATAATACCACCACACAGTGACTGTATAATACCACCACACAGTGACTGTATAATACCACACACAGTGACTGGATAATACCATCACACAGTGACTGTATAATACCACCACACAGTGATTGTATAATACCACCACACAGTGACTGTATAATACCACCACACAGTGACTGTATAATACCACCACACAGTGACTGAATAATATCACAACACAGTGACTGTATAATACCACCACACAGTGACTGTATAATACCACCACACAGTGACTGTATAATACCACCACACAGTGACTGTATAATACCATCACACAGTGACTGTATAATACCACCACACAGTGAGTGTATAATACCACCACACAGTGACTGTATAGTACCACCACACAGTGACTGTATAATACCACCACACAGTGAGTGTATAATACCACCACACAGTGACTGTATAGTACCACCACACAGTGACTGTATAATATCACCACACAGTGACTGTATAATATCACCACACAGTGACTGTATAATATCACCACACAGTGACTGTATAATACCACCACACAGTGACTGTATAATACCCCCACACAGTGACTGTATAATACCACCACACAGTGACTGAATAATATCACAACACAGTAACTGTATAATACCACACAGTGACTGTATAATACCACCACACAGTGAATGTATAATACCACCACACAGTGATTGTATAATACCACCACACAGTGACTGTATAATGCCACCACAAAAAGACTGTATAATACCACCACACAGTGACTGAATAATACCACCACACAGTGACTGAATAATACCACCACACAGTGACTGTATAATACCACCACACAGTGACTGTATAGTAAGAACTGAAGTATTGAATGCCCTTATTGAGAGAATTTATCTATAATTAAACATTTGCAGAAATAAGTATTGTTGCAGTGATGTATCTGTGCCACTAGATGGTGATGTTGTACTACAGTCAATATTCGTACTCCTGCCTTTCGTATCAGATGAATCATTTGACACTTAGTAGAGAATATTACTATTTATTACCACCAGGGGGCCCTCACCTCATCTGACATAAAATATCATTAGAGAATCAATCATTTTATTTTCCATAAAGAGGTACTCCGGGGGGTAGTTATACATATTTGTAAATTACTCTTATATATAAAAATCTTAACCCTTCAGTACTAATCAGCTGCTGTATGGTCCAGAGGAAGTTGTGTAGTTTTAGTCTGACCACAGTGCTCTCTGCTGACACCTCTGTCCATGTCAGGAACTCTTCAGAGCCGGAGCAAATCTCCATAGCAAACCTCTCCTGCTCGGGACAGTTCCTGACATGAACAGAAGTGTCAGCAGAGAGCACTGTGGTCAGACTGGAAAGAACTACACAACTTCCTCTGTAGTATACAGCAGCTAATAAGTACTGGAAAGATCAAGATTTTTAAATAGAAGTAATTTACAAATCTATTTAACTTTCTGGAACCAGTTGAGTTAAAAAAATTTTTTTGGAGTACCCCTTTAACCCTTAGAGGATACAAGTATGCCCTGGGACCCGACGGTAATGGCATTAACCCCTCAGATGCCGTGATCAATATTGATAACTGAATCTGCGGTTTTGTGTTGGTTCCGGTGGCTGATCTGAACGCCCATGGTGTGGCCGCAGGGATCAGATCAGCTAAGATGGTGGACGGAGATCGCAGATAACACTGATCAGTATTAGCAATCTAATGATTGCAATAAATAGTCCTCTATCAGGACATAAAAAACGTACAATAAATGTAAAAATAAGAAATTAAATTCCCCACTTTTCCTATTTTACAAAAAAAAATTGTAAATAAAAAAAAAATTATAAAATGTCTGCACTATTAAAATATTGTGTTATGATTATGTCAACTGCTGATTTAGCAACAGTAAGAAAATGGACTGCAATAGTGACATCTGGGAGGGGACATTATCAAGACCCAGATGCCACCCCAGGACCCAAATTTTTTATAGGGTAGAACAAATTCTGCACCAAAAAGGTAAAATCAGCTCGCATTCCCACCACACACAGAACATAATACCCACTTGGCTGTTACAACGCCAACAATTGTCGGAACAGCCTGGAAAGATTTGTTGGAACAGGCAGAAAGAACTGTAGTAGGCAGTAAGGAATAATAGGCCTTAGAGATACCCTTAGGTTAGGTTCACACTGCGGAATCTCCGGGCAGAAAATTTCCACCTGGAGACACCGAGTGCGGCCAGCGGCGACTAAATCAGTCGGCTCTAGGACCGTGCGGACACTCCAGTCTCCAATAGACTGCAATGTGTCCCGCGAGTATTTCCGCCTGAAGAATGAGCAGCGCCATTCTTCAGGCGGAAATTTTCAAGCGGATTTTCCGTTCACAAATTCCGCTTCACAAATTCCGAAGTGTGAATTTGTGAACGTAAGCCCATTCACTACACTATACATTTTAGTAAGCGGAATGTCAGCCTGTAATTTCCATAAGAAAAAAAGACCAAGCTGAAATGCCAAAATAGATGCACACCCAAAACAATGTATGGTACAAAAATAAACTTTTATTGATACAAAATATCACACATAGCAGAAAAAGACACAATTAAAAACATTTAAAATGGCTCCATAGAACCACGCTACAACAACAGTGGGACCAGTAATGATCACCACTGGACATGGGTGAAAAATGCAGGGGTTCCTGCTGAACCTCAACAACACAATAAAACCTAAGTAAGCATACCATATGGAAAGCGCAGCAATGTCCTGTCACCCTAAATAATAACCCAATGTCCTGTCACCCTAAATAATAACCCAATGTCTTGTCACCCTAAATAATAACCCAATGTCCTGTCACCCTAAATAATAACCCAATTTCCTGTCACCCTAAATAATAACCCAATGTCCTGTCCCCCTAAATAATAACCCAATGTCCTGTCACCCTAAATAATAACCCAATGTCCTGTACCCCTAAATAATAACCCAATGTCCTGTCCCCCTAAATAATAACCCAATGTCCTGTCACCCTAAATAATAACCCAATGTCCTGTCACCCTAAATAACCCAATGTACTGTCACCCTAAATAATAACCCAATGTCCTGTCACCCTAAATAATAACCCAATGTCCTGTCACCCTAAATAATAACCCAATGTCCTGTCACCCTAAATAATAACCCAATGTCCTGTCACCCTAAATAATAACCCAATGTCCTGTCCCCCTAAATAATAACCCAATGTCTTGTCACCCTAAATAATAACCCAATGTCCTGTCACCCTAAATAATAACCCAATGTCCTGTCCCCCTAAATAATAACCCAATGTCCTGTCACCCTAAATAATAACCCAATGTCCTGTCCCCCTAAATAATAACCCAATGTCTTGTCACCCTAAATAATAATCCAATGTCCTGTCACCCTAAATAATAACCCAATGTCCTGTCACCCTAAATAATAACCCAATGTCCTGTCCCCCTAAATAATAACCCAATGTCCTGTCCCCCTAAATAACAACCCAATGTCCTGTCACCCTAAATAATAACCCAATGTGCTGTCACCCTAAATAATAACCCAATGCCTTGTCACCCTAAATAATAACCCAATGTCCTGTCACCCTAAATAATAACCCAATGTCCTGTCACCCTAAATAATAACCCAATGTCCTATCACCCTAAATAATAAGTCCTTAAGGGGTTAAATAAATTTGCTATTGCATCCTAATTAGAGATGAGCCACCCCGCTCCCTCCTATAGACCTGCATTTAGGGAGTGTGGCATGACATCATGAAGGGCATTGTCATGACGCCCTGCACCCAGCTTTCCAAACGAATGTCGGGTGCTTCACAGAGATTGCGGGGTCCCAGCTGAGGGAAACCTGCGCTCAGATATATTATCCTCTATACTTTGAATAGGGGATAAGATGTCTAGGGGCAGAGTACTCCTTTAATGCCTGGCAGTCTGGGTGCAACAGACACAATTCATTTCTCCAGATAGAATCCAGATGGATGTTAGAGTCACCAAACTAAACTTTTAATATATTGTTTCTTATGTAATTATAAGACACTTTGCTTTTTCCTTGCTGTTAAAATTCTCAACCTTTATATGTTTTTAATGTGATTGAAAAAAACGGACACTAGGTGGCTCTGTTCTGTTCCCTGGGCAAGTCAAAAAGTTTGTTTGGTCTCCTCCTGGCCTGGCAGGAGACCAAACTCAGGAAGTGGGTGCAGGGCATGGTGAGGCACAGCTCGCAGGCTTCAGTGACGTCACCCCTGCTGGGGAACGCCCACTTTCTCCTGCCGGGAACTCACACGATCTGAGCTCCAGGCAGGAGGGGTGTTAGGAGTAGTTATGGAATATAATCTGAGTTAGTTTAGAAAATATGGTTTGATGACAGGTACTTTTAACCTCTTAAGGATGCAGAGCGACCCCGCTATATAAAGTGGGGTCACACGGTGAAACCATGGTGTCCTGATCAGCTAGGACGCACAAGGAGGGTCTCTTACCTGCCTTCTCTGCGTCCGATCAATGATTGATTGCTCCAAGCCTGAGATCCAGGAAGGAGCAGTGGAGCGCCGATAACACTGATCAATGCAATGCTATGGCATAGCATTGATCAGTGCCTGCAATCAATGTAGTGCATGTTATAGTCCCCTATGGGGGCTAAAACACTGCAAAAAAAAAAGTGTAAAAAAAAAAGTTAATAAATGTGATTTAACCCCTTCCTGAATAAGTTTGAATCACCCCCTTTTCCCATAAAAAACAAACTATGTAAATAAATAAATATAAACATATGCGGTATTGCCGCGTGCGTAAATATCCGAATTATTAAAATATATCAATAATTAAACCGCATAGTCAATGGTGTACACATAAAAAAAATTCCAAAGTCCAAAATAGCGTATTTTTGGTCACTTTTTAAACCATAAAAAGTAGGGTATCATTTTAATCGTATGGACCTACAGAATAAAGATAAGGTGTCATTTTTACTGAAAAATGCACTGCGTGGAAACGAAAGCCCCCAAAAATTACAAAATGGCGTTTTTTTTTACAATTTTGTCGCACAATGATTTTTTTTTTTGTTTCGCGTAGATCTTTGGGTAAAATGACTAATGCCATTACAAAGTAGAATTTGTGGTGCAAAAAAAAAAAAAGGGTCTGAAAAGGGTTTTGATTTTTAAAAGGTGAGGTAAAAAACAAGAGTGCAAAAATGGAAAAACCCTGAGCCCTTAAGGGGATAAAAGTAAATGCCTTGGGTCCGATAGGATAGAGATTCTTTTCTGTAATGTTTTTAATGTATCTTTCATATGTTTGGAAATTGTATATACACAGCTACTAATGACCTGTTTAGTAGAAGTGGATATGTAAAATATGCACCTGTATGTGTAGATGTCAGAAGCTTGAGAAAGAGCGTTGTTACATAGTTAGTACGGTCGAAAAAAGACATATGTCCATCAAGTTCAACCAGGGAATTAAGGGGTAGGGGTGTGGCGCGATATTGGGGAAGGGATGGGATTTTATACTTCTTCATAAGCATTAATGTTATTTTGTTCCAGGAATGTATCTAATCCTGTTTTAAAGCTGTTAATTGTTCCTGCTGTGACCAGTTCCTGAGGTAGACTGTTCCATAAATTCACAGTCCTCACGGTAAAGAAGGCGTGTCGCCCCTTGAGACTAAACTTTTTCTTCTCCAGACGGAGGTAGTGCCCCCTCGTCCTTTGGGGGGGGGTTTAACCTGGAACAGTTTTTCTCCATATTTTTTGTATGGGCCATTAATATACTTATATACGTTTATCATATCCCCCCTTAAACGTCTCTTCTCAAGACTAAACAATTGTAACTCCTTTACGCTTGAAACAGCTGTCACCCTGATTGCAGCTCCCTTGGCCGTACACCATCACCTCCCTGTTGCCATTGTGAATATACACCGAAGAAAATAAAAGTATCCTGAACACTGCAGTGGGTGAGTTATTTGATTCGTTGTCTATTTTGCCTAGTTACAGTATGAAATTGCCTAAACAGAGCACCACCTGGAAGTAGTAAAGGGTGTATGCGGATGTGCCGCTATCTATTCCCAAGTGTGAACAGCGACATATGGTTCTAATAGTGCCAGACCTTGCTTCTATTGTGTATTAGTAGACAAAATAAATTGACAACTGGGTATTGCCATTCTCTTGTCGGTAGGGTGTGAGGGTAAGTCAGAGGTCAGATCTTTGCCCATGATGTCCCTATGTCCTACTAGGGCATAGGGTTAGGAGTAGTATTTCTGAGACCTGTGCCTGGTCAGGTGGTGTTGACTATAAGACCAGAGTTATATGAAGCTACATTTCAAGGTATAAAGTATTATAATAAAGTTTGAAGAAATGCTCACAATGTATGGAAATAAGGAAGAGGGTGATGCTGAACAGTATGGAATTCATCTTCTTCTTTCTTTAATCTGTAAGATAATAAATTGAGATATCTCTAAAACCCGTCCCAAACCCGTTGTATGTCACTACACCGTCCTACTGTAATAAGACATCATATCAGTAAGAATCGTTCATGGAAAGTAAGTACATATAGTTGCATATTTTCCCACATATGGCCCCATGTGTTGCTGGTCTACCTTCAGCCCACCATAGAAGATGAGATAATGTTCCCAATGTCCATATATAATTAGATGGTGAATGTCTAATGAACTGCATAGTAAACCATGCTAAACTTCATTGGGTGGGACCCATTAATATTATCAGGGCTTGCGTCCATCGAAGACTTCCCATGACCATGCTGCGAAAATCTCACCTTGTATGGCACAAAGGTGACATGCCAAAATTGCAGAACCCTTGTACGCATTATGCAAACAACCCAACCATTCACGAGAAGCATCTTAAAGCCCTTTAGAGCTGGTCAATGGCTCCAGATAACAAACTCTGATAATGGTGAGGCCGACGCTTAAAAATTTTTTTTTTAAAATCAACTGGTACCAGCAAGTTAAACAGATTTGTAAATTACTTCTATTAAAAAATCTTAATCCTTCCAGTATTTATCAGCTGCTGTATGCTACAGAGGAAGTTGAGTTGTTATTTTCAGTCTGGCCACAGTGCTCCCTGCTGCACCCTGGCTTGCAGTTGAATCGCAATGGGGGAGATTTATCAAAACCTGTGCAGAGGAAAAGTTGCCCAGTTGCCCATAGCAACCAATCAGATCGCTTCTTTCATTTTTAACAAGGCCTCTGCAAAATGAAATAAGAACGCTGATTGGTTGCTATGGGCAACTGGGTAACTTTTCCTTTGCACAGGTTTTGATAAATCTCCCCCAATATGTTTTAAAATGCTTCACTAGAGCTCCTATGGGGTGGGTGACAATGGATATATCAGACAAGTATATGTCTATATATCCATATATGTTTGAAAGTGTGTATATATATATATATATATATATATATATATATATATATATATATATATGTGTATGTGTGTGTGTATATCTATATACATAAGTGCGTGTTGCTGCCCTGTATAGCTATGGGTCCCTGTCTCCCATATATAAATTGATATAAAAATATAAATAAATAAATACTTGCGCAACCAATGTATAAAAGAAGGTGTATTTATTTGTAATTCCTGTTTAAAAGCTGAAATATTGCACAAAACCCGGGTAGAAGATCGTCTCCCTCAGGGTCACTGGATGGCGTCGTATGTAACCGCTATTCCTATACAGCCAAAGGAAAATATATATGTGTAAGTCATGGGTCTTATGTTGTGTTTATATAAATATATATATATATATATATATATTTATATATATTAAGTAGATGATATAATTAAGGTATACTGTACCTACCTATTACTGCTCAACTTGATTGTGCTCTGAACTTTCCTGTGTGTGAACCGTATACAGAGCTGTGTGTAGATAATGGCATTCCAGGGCTGCCATCAGAAATTTCGGGGCCCCTTACACAGCTCAAGGACCGAAATTTCTGATGGCAGCCCTGGACATCACTTCATGGGTGACCGGATCAGCCACATACCCAGTACATATGGCAAGAGAGACAAGAGGAACCAATTTAATAGTCTCCTGCAGTGTTTTCCAACCAGGGTGCCTCCAGCTGTTGCAAAACTACAAAGGGCATGCTGGAAGTTGTAGTTTTGCAACAGCTGGAGGCACCCTGGTTAGGAAACCCTGGTGTAGTGAGAACAGCAGCTACGGATCTGCGAAAAATTTGTATATGGCTGGAGGCAGTACGTCTGTGCTCCGACCACTGCTCCTCTGGTCCGGGGCCTATGGGTCAGAGCAGTAGCCCACGAGGAGCAGTGGTCAGAGCATTGAAGGCAGCCTGCTGCAGTTACCTTCCTGGCCAGCCAGTTAGTCACGCGTCTTCCTGGCTGCTCCTCTGCTCCGGCTCTTCTTAACTTCTTGTCACTCACTGACTGACAAGAAGTTGAGAAAAAAAGTGTCAGGCTGGGCACCTCTGGGGTCCGGGCCCCTTACTGGGGTACTGGCTGTACCCCCCCCCCCCCCCCCCCCCCGATGGCGGCCCTGTGTGCATCTATAAGAAATGAACAGTGTTAATGATCATGTGCACATAAGGTAGAACTTTAGACAGTGAGGGGACACTTTTGTATTCAGGGTATCTCACCCTAATATTTTGTAGACCATATAAATGTTCTGGAATCCAAGTCTTATTATAACAGCGCGTGCAGTTAGGTTTCCAATTTTGAATTAGATGTATTGTTCCTTCAGCGT
Source organism: Hyla sarda (assembly GCF_029499605.1). NCBI lineage: Eukaryota > Metazoa > Chordata > Amphibia > Anura > Hylidae > Hyla > Hyla sarda. Next base: position 8,981,718 of record NC_079201.1, on the reverse strand, counting down.
ATTAAGGTATATAATATAAGAGACGTGGGGTTTGTTTTGAAAGTCTTCCTCCTACGTACCCAGGTGTTAAGTAATGTACCTAAAGATAGCAGAATGTGCTCCAGTGCTCCAGTTCTGAAGAACGGGGGTTTGGATCCTTGCGGGTCTGGTTAGAAATGTCCTGATGTTCACTTCTTTAAATGGAGCCGGTTGGGAGACTGCCCCGGCCGGTGGCGTCTCTACCGTACCTGGTTGCTGCTGGTGACGTCACTACGGGAGTGCGGATTGTTAAAAAAAAAACTATGACGCATTTCGAAGGCAGTATCTGCCTCCTTCGTCTGGGATAGGCACATCCTGGACACTCCGTTCTTTTTAAAGGTTTGCCGATTTTGAGTGACATATCTCCATAATACTTCCTGTAAGTATTTCTTTCTTCCAAATTTCACTAAAAATCTTTATTTAAACGTTCTTGCCTACATTGCAATCCTAAGGGGCTATGCTCTTAATGTTAATCCTCCAAGAAACTAAAAATATCAAAGTCAGTGTTGAGGCCATGCGGGGCTCCCATGTTGAATTTAAATATCCATTTCTCCTCCGCTCTGGACATGCGGGCAATATCATTTCCTCCCCGCCAGTGTGGTGTGATTTTCTCTTTCCCGCAAAAAATGGAATCCTTCATGGTGGATTCATATTTGTACCTGTAATGTACAGATAGCGGATGAACATCGTATCCTCTTCTGACATTATAGAGATACTCAGAGATTCTTTGAGTCAAAAGTCTCTTTGTTAATCCAATATACCATTTTTTAAAGGGGCATCTAATTCAATATATTACCCCCTTCGTTTTACAGTGGATGTGACTGTTTATAGTTTTTTTTATGTCACTATGGACAAGATGGGTTTTAAATAATTTGCACCGCAGCACGTTTTGCATTTGCGGCACGGAAAAAAATCTTTGAGTTGCTTTTGAGGGAATGAGATGCGCATCATACTAGTTTGTTTGGAGTTTTTTTTATTATATTGTAAGTGCTATAAGATTGCTCAGATTTTGTGCCTTTTTAAAAATAAATAATGGTTCATCTGGTATTTTTTCTCCAATTATCTTATCATTTTTCAGAATATTCCAATATCTCCTGATTATTCGTTTAAATAGATGCTTTGGTTTGAGTAAGTTGTAATAATTGTTAGTTACATTTTTTCCTTTTCCTCTTCTTTCTTTTCCTTATTTTTATTCTTGAGTAATGTTTCTCTTTCTATTAAGGCCAGTTCCCTACTAGTTTGGTTAGTGTTTGTTCTTCACACCCTCTTTTTTGGAATTTTTCCTTTAGATTTGTTGCTTCTTGTTCATATTCCTCCACTCTTGTACAATTTCGGCATGCCCAGATAAATTGACTACGCGGGATGTTTGCCCACCAACTTGGTAGGTGGCAACTCGTTTTCCTGATAAAGCTGTTACTGTCCGTGGGCTTATGGAATATTTTGGTCTCAATTTTATTGTCTTTGATGTAAATATTCAGATCTAAAAAATGTATATCTGTTTTGCTTTATGTAGCAGAAAATTCTAAAAAGAAATAATTTGTATTAATAGCCTCTAAAAATACATTTAAAAGTTCTTCTCCTCCTCTCCAGATAAAAACGTCATCTATAAAACGTTTCCATAGGACCAAATTCGCACCCAGCCTTCCCCCAGGGTTTATGGCTGAGTTTTCCCAATGTCCCACATATAGATTAGAATAACTGGGTGCAAATTTGGTCTCCATTGCCGTGCCCCATGTCTGAATGAAAAAGTCCTGATTGTATTTAAAATAATCATGCTGTAGAATGAATGAGATACAGTCATGAGTCACCTGTTCCCTGGGTAAATCAGACTTTTTATTTAGAAAAAATGTGGCTGCCGCTCTTCCTTTGTCATGCTGTATTATCGTATACAGTAATGTTACATCCAATGTACCCAAAATGGAGTCCTCCTTCCATTCTATTTCATTTAGTATCTCCAGGATATGTGTGGTGTCTTTTAAGCATGCTGGCAATGTCACCACACATTCCTGCAACATTACATCCACATAATGGGATAGGTTAACTGTTAAACATCCATTGCCCGATACTATCGGTCTTCGTTGGGGTTCCGCATATCTTTGTGCATCTTAGGAATTTGGTAGAAGACCGGTATTTTTGGGTCCTCTACCATTAGTAATTCCTCCTCCTTTTTAGTTATAATTCCTTTATTGGATCCTATTTTTAGTAAATTTTTCAGGTCTTTTTTTAGATTGATCTGTAGGATTTTTGTTCATTTTTTTAAAGATGCGGGTATCCCCTAGTAACCGCATACACTCATGATATTGATCATAATTTAGTACCACTATACTGCCTCCTTTGTCTGCCGGTCTCAAAATAAATTTTATTATTAGTTTGCAGTGTTTTAATGGCTTTTTGTTCCGCTATGTTCAAGTTGTTGAGATATGTTTTTTGCTGAATTCCCCCCCCCCCCCGTAAATCTTTAATCACCATATATTCAAAGGCATTCTTGCTGTGGAAGGCCTTTATTGGAATCAAAAAATTAATGAGGAATTTAACCCTAAAAAAAACACTTTATAAAAAATCCAATTAAAGTAACAGAACCCCCTAATTCTGTATATAAGCATACCGATCTAAAAATGCGTTCACGCTTCTTTCCACAGCATGAATATTCGGAGTCACTTCATGCCTTCGAACATATGGTGATTAAAGATTTACGGAAAATAAAACCCAGGTTTTGTGCAATATTTCAGTTTTTAAACAAGAATTACAAATAAATACACCTTCTTTTATAAATTGGTTGCGCCAGTATTTATTTATTTATACATATATCGTAATATGTAAACAGGAGCTCCAGAGCGTATTTGCCGCAGGGTGTGTAGTGAAAAATTAAGAGTAGTGCTGGACCATTTTTTATTGCCTGAGTCTATGTAAAAGAGTCTTTATTCCATCAAAGACATAGCTGTAGTGGGTGCAGAGGTAGTAGTTGCACCTAGAGACTGAGATCTGAGGGGGCCCAGTGGATCCTCTGCCAAGAAGATACCAGCATTATAAAGGGCACATGGTAGGTGAAGAACCCTTTGTCAGATTTAGCACCAGAGCTCAGGAGCTTCAAGATACACCCATGGTCTTCAAATGACATCACCATAATGAAGACACTATCTCCTAAACTTAAAAATTGAGACACTACCAAATTCAATAGGAAAGACAAGTGTGCAGGGACATGAACACATAGAGTCAAAAGGGGGCTTGAGCCCCTGCCCTTTAAAAGCACCTGACCTATGATGCTCTCACTGACTGGAACCCCCTTACCTTTGAATTATGTTAATATTTATAAGGTTTTGACAAACATTTTCTTTTTCATAGTAATTGCCTTTTTTTCTACTTTAGCCCCTGCCCCCCAAAATGTCTGTGTGCATCCCTGCAAGTGTGCTTGGAAGAGTAAGAAACAGCAACCAGATGAATGGAGACAACCACCGGCACAAAGAGGAAGACCAAAGACCCATGAAGACACTATGTAACTATGACGGGTTACTTACTTTAAGATGGAGTTCACCAGGTCCAGATATTCGAAAGCACTTACTGTAGTCCAGAAGAAGAAGTAGGTTCTGATGTACTGTCTTAAAGTCATTCTGTGCACCAAATGAAGAAGTGGTTTTAATGTGATCTACATAGTGCTTGCGTAAGATAGAATCATAGAGAGAACCAGCGGGGAGCTTGATGTTGGCCACAACTCCTAGAGACAATTAACCATCCCACTTACCTAGACTACTACCCTTCCATTACCATAAACCACTAGGACCCCTGCATTTACTCCTTCACTACATTAACATAGGCATTAGCCTCTTCACTCCCCCAAACCAACCATAGTGGGACATGTTGTAGAGAAGGTCATCTTCCACTTCTGCCCATAGACATGACTAGGCTTTTCTCAGGACAATGACTCAGTTCGCTGTCGTCTGTCTTATTACCCTGTATAAAGCACAGTGGCTTCTTAGCACTTCCTGACACCCAACTACCAGGTCATCCATTGCAATACCTCTCTTGCCCCCCATAACTATACACCTGCTGCCTTCTGAAGTGGACTATGGTTTGGCCACTGTATATAATTAGTTAATGAGATTAGCTAGTTAAAGGGGTACTCCGGTGGAAAACTTTTTATTTTAATCAACTGGTGCCAGAAAGTTAAACAGATTTGTAAATGACTTCTATTAAAAAATCTTACTCTTTCCAGTACTTATAAGCTGCTGAATACTACAGAGGAAATTCTTTTCTTTTTGGAACACAGAGCTCTCTGCTGACATCATGACCACAGTGCTTTCTGCTGACACCTCTGTCCATTTTAGGAACAGTCCAGAGCAGCATATGTTTTCTATGGGGATTTTCTCCTACTCTGGACAGTTCCTAAAATGGACAGAGATGTCAGCAGAGAGCACTGTGGACATGATGTCAGCAGAGAGCTCTGTGTTCCAAAAAGAAAATAATTTCCTCTGTAGTATTCAGCAGCTAATAAGTACTAGAAGGATTAAACATTTTTAATAGAAGTAATTTACAAATATGTTTATCTTTTTGGCACCGGTTGATTAAAATAAAAAAGTTTTCCACCGGAGTACCCCTTTAAGTTAATATTGCTTATGATAGTTATTGGGAAAGAGTGACCACAAGTTCCTTCCCCATAAATAGGGAACTGAATAATGGTGAAGATAGAGTAGAGTTAAAGAGGAATGGTGTCTTCAGCAGGTGCCAATTCTACAAAGAGTAGAGTTTGTCATACACATTCCATGATGACCATCATCTAAAGATATCCACCGAGAAACATTGAAGATGGGGCTTGCAATAGAGTGTGTGTGTTCTATGGTAGCTAAAATAAATGGAACTTAAAGGGTAACTCTCATTAAAATTTATTTTTGCTATTGCACTCCTTATGTTAAATAAAACATATTTCTAATATACTTTGTTTAAAAAAAACGAAGTTTTCTATGTTTTATTTGTGCTTAAAAAAGCTCAAGAGCACATTTTCTCCCCATCTTATACACAGACTTATACACAGAAGTGCTGAGGGGGGTGTGTCCAGCCTCATCCAATCATAGCTCCTCTCACACTTGACTGCCATATGCTGTTGGTTGGACACTTCACCCCCCCCCCCCCCCACACACACACACACACATACACACACACACACACACACTCAGCCCTCCAGGCTGCACTTTCTGTGTTTGGACCTCGGTCCCAAGTCTGTGTATAAGATGGGGGGAAATGTGCTCTTGAGCTTTTTTAAGCACAAATAAAACATAGAAAACTTCATTTTTTCAAACCAAAGTATATTAGAAATCTGTTTTTATTTACCATAAGGAGTGCAAGAGCAAAAATTTGTTTTAATGAGAGTGCCCATTTAATGGTCAGAAAAATGTCAATAGGCTAATAGAGGCTCCAGAAAGTGACAGGGGAGCTGCATGCTATCTAGGACTACAGCAGGACAATAGAGTATAATAAAATGACTCTGCTCCTTGTATCCCAGTCTGCACAGTAAAGGTGTGGGCCTGAGTTCCAGCATTGCAGGCCTGAGTTCCAGTTCCCCACCAACCTGCTGTTGAAGAGGTCTTGTTGCTCGTGTGAGTCCTGCGGTATCTTCATCGATTACATGCACTCATACCAGTACATGCCAGTTGTTTTTGGATGTTTTGCTAAGTATTATATTTGTTAGCTGTAATTCACTTAGTTCTAGAAGCTGGGAAGCGAGAAGTAGTGAATATAAGGAGGTCCCTGGGTTCTGGCTTAAAACAGGGGTCCTGTCTTGGAAATGATTACTTTTTTTTACTTACTAAAAAATATATAGGTTTACTTACTATATATATATATATATATATACACAGTTTTATGCCCTCAAAAAGATATATAGTTTTGTCGGAAAAGTTCCAGGATAACCTGTCATTTATTCTTGAAAATCTCTGGGCTAAAAAGTCAAGTGGTCTTTTTATATATATATATATATATATATATATATATATATATATAATCTTTTATCATGCATACTTAAACATATAGCTGTCAATCAGGATCAGTCACTTGTCTATTTAGCCCATAACGAGCAGAAATTTACATAAAAAAAGGACACGTTATCCTGGAACTTTGTATATCATCTGCTCAGCTCCTCCTGCTCTATAACAGGGTGCCTGCAAATTGGACTAAATTCTCAATGTGATAGGTTCCCTTCAAGGGTCTGGTCGGAGGTCTGGATTCATTTAAGGATCTGGTCCGGACTCTGGATTAAGGAAAGGGTCATGTCTGGGGTTTAAATTAATTTAAGGGTCTGGGTTTTGATTTAAGGTAGGGGTCATGTCTTGGGTCTAGAATCCTTTAAAGGGGTACTCCACTGGAAAAAAAAAATTGTAAATCAACTGATGACAGAAAGTAAAATAGATTTGTAAATTACTTCTATTCAAAAATCCTAATACTTCTAGTGCTTATCAGTTTTTGCATACTACAGAGGAATTTCTTTTCTTTTTGAATTTCCTTTCTGTCTGACCACAGTGCTCTCTGCTGACACCTCTGTCCATATTAGGAACTGTCCAGAGTAGGAGCAAATCCATATAGCAAACCTCTCCTGCTCTGGACAGTTCCTGGAAATGGACAGAGGTGTCAGCAGAGAGCACTGTAGTCAGACAGAAAGGAAATTCAAAAAGAAAAGAACTTCCTGTGGAGCATACAGAAGCTTATAAGTACTAGAAGGATTGAGATTTTTTAATAGAAGTCATTTAAAAATCTGTTTAACTTTCTGGCACCAACTGATTTAAAAAAAATGTTTTCCAGTGGAGCACCCCTTTAAGGGCCTGGCTCTTTTCTGTATTAAGGTAGGGGGTCATATTTGGGTCTGGACTAATTTAAGGGTCAGGTCTGGGTTCTGGATTATGGTAGGGGTAAAGTCTAGATTAAATTAAAGGTCTGGTCTGGGTTCTGGATTAATTTAAGGGTCTAATCCAAGTTCGGTATTAAGGTAGGGGTCATGTCTGGAGTCTAGATTAATTTGAAGGTCTGGTTGGATTCTGAATTAAGGCAGGGTCATGTCTGGGGTCAAGATTATGTAAAGGGTCTGGTCTGGGTTCTGGATTAAGGTAGGGGGTCATGTCTGGGGTGTAATTTATTATGGTGGTCTAGTTTGAGGTCTGAATTTAAATATGTGTCTGCTGTAAGTGACGCCATGTGTGGGCCCTTTGTTTGAATACATCTAAAAGATAAGTAAAACCTATAGAAGTATTATTTCACTACTACTAATTATTTTGGAAATTTATGTTGGTTTTAGATACATTACGTTTGCACTTTTTAGGTTCCCACATGAAAGAATTTTGCAGTTTTTTTTAAAGTTTTTCTTATTGAGGTTCCTTATTCATATTCAAGTCCGTGAATCCATCTCCTGACTAAATTTTACATATATAAGATAAATGCATTTCGGTTACAAGGATTAAATTGTCATTATTATTATTATTATTATTATTATTTTTATTATTATTAATATTAGTAGCTCATCACAACAGGTGATATGAGATGGACTAAAACATAAATAAGAGGAAACCAACATAAACTCAATATAGTAAAGAGCTGCAGACATGGTTGGGTAGCTGTTAGGATAAAAGAGCCTAAAAGGAAAAGAGAACAAAAAAAGGGACCACACACATGCCCAGTGCATTACCCAACAGACAAGGGGCATAGACAAAAATTAGGGAGAAAAATGGCCACTCGCCTGTAGCGTATTTATCATACGCATTTATAATATCAGGGGGACTGTAGGAATAGTGCTGGTCTGGTGCTTTGTGGTAGTGTAGCAGATGTGTAAGCCGCATCGTCCAGAATAATATCCCCCTATCAGGCGCTGACCAGGAGCACTCGGTTCAGTTCAGATAAGCGAGTTTATTAGGCAAGATAGAACTGATAACGCGTTTCGGGGTTTAATCACTTCATCAGACCAGTAAGAGGAGGTAAAAACATAAAGTGAGTGCACCCATAGACAGATGCCATGTAAAAGAGGAGGAGTTACGATATAATAACCGAAAAACCAGAAGGGCATCCTTACAGTATTGTTAATAATAATTATAGCTAAGGGGAGTCAGTGAGTAGGTGTAGTAGATAACAGTATCTAGAGCGTTTACACACTGACTTGTCAGCCCGGCCTTTGGCAGCGCTCCAGTTTTTCTTATAGTCACAGGTCTTACTATGGACAGGGATCCGCGGAGTCACAGGACAATATACAATCTCTTTCTGTACTGATTTAACCAATAATGCTTATTTTTTGGTTGTTATAGCCTCCCCTTGTGTACATGACATCAGTCTATATGTGTACTCACTTTACTTATATATTGCAGGACATTTGTACCTCCTGTTACTGATCCGATAAAGGGTTTAAACCCCGAAACATGTTATAAGTTGTATTTTGCCTCATAAACTCGCTTATCTGAACTGACCTGAGTGCTCTTGAACTTAACTTACAGCACCTGATAAGGGTATTTTTTTTGTTTATTTCTTCAGCATATAAGAGCAAACTGTACCCTTCCTGGAGCTGACTGCCGAACTTATAAAATGGCCTTTTTATTTCTTAGCCAAGTGTAAGGGAGACAGAGCTGCTCAAGTGCCACCACCTGGCATGCCGCCTTGCTTGTCCTCACCTCCCAGCCCCTTCTTGAATTATGTACACGGCTCTTTAAGTCAATCAAGAAGGGGCTGAGGGAGTATTAACAAGGAGGTGTGCCAGGCTGTGACACTTGAGAAGCTCAGCTCTGCCTCCTTGACACTTGGCTGAGAAATAAAAAGGTGATTTTATAAATTTGGCAACCACCATCAGCTCCAGGATCTGTATAAATTGCTCTTATACCACAACTGCTATCCAATAGTTTCAGCAACTCTTAGTAGCAAATACAGCTTATTCTAAGATGATAAATAGCTGATATTATTAATTCTATTTAAACATTTAAAAAAAGCATTTTATATATATATATATATATATATATATATATATATATATATAATTTTTGTTTATCATTTTTTTCCCCAGGGAGCATCTTAGTGCAGAAAATAAAACATCAAAGTAAATCTGTCTATGAAAAGACCTAACAGAATAGATATGTAACACATTAATCACAAAGTACTATGGAAACATCTGTAAGGTATTATTAGAAATTGTAGTCATCGTTGTATTAATCTGAAAACAATAGCCAAAGAGAAGAAATAAGATGCAATAGTGTGAAAATACTGTGAAATACCTATTCCTTCCCTATTGTTTCTATTTTGGCTTGATAGTTTCAGAACACCAATGTCTATTAATATCAGATGTAAAGACATTCAGATGGAACTCACTTGTGAGCAGTATCGTCCTTAATTAAAAGAAACAGTCAGGCCGCCTTTACAGGTTCTAGCCAACGGGCCGCTTCACGCTATCCATAGCCCTTCCTCCTGACTTCTAACGTTTCCAAAATCTCCTCCCAATATATTCAATCAACTTTATTAACCCTCAATATACTTACAATTACATAATTATACAAAACTACAAAAACACTTACAACCGAAATCCTGGGTGAGGATCATATAGAGCACCTATACAAACTGATATGCTTATAAAAAGTTACACAAGAAACTGCACCTATTTGTCATATCCTCCTAATTAAAAATGTTGTCCTACTCTGGAGGGAAAAATCGGAGGTCTTTCATTCAGACCTAATGCACCCAAAGCTTCTGCCTTCAATATAATTTCAGTTTCCTTTTGTAAGAGTAGTGAGTAGTAGTGAGGTTTTATCTCTACAAGACCCAAAAATTTTAATTCCTTAATATCGTTATCATTAACTACTCGCATGTGTTCCATGACCCAAGGGCTTCCGATACCTTTGTTTCAAGACCGCATATGTTCCCTTAAAGCGTGTGAATAGTTGTCTAATTGTTTTCCCAATATAATAGTGTCTGCAACTAGAAATCAACGCATACACCACGAACCTCGTCCTAAGAATCTCTAATAATCATTTGATAAGATCCTAATCTAATGTTGTTTACGTTGTGCATATAATTCCAAAAATTACATTGCCCACATTTTTTATTTCCTACAGGTAGTTGTTGGTGCATCCATTTCTCCTGTTTATCCTTTTCCATCCTATATTTTACTAAAACATCTCTTATATTCCTAATCCTCCTAAAACAAATGAGTATTTTATAAATATCAGATTTTTTAGGAACCAGTTTTTATGTATGGCTGTTTTTATTTTGCGTTCCATTGGGCTATAATCAAATGAGAAAGTAAATGTTTTTTGTTTTTTATTCATGTCACTGGGATATTTTTTTGCACCTGTTTTTTTTTTTTTTATCTATAATAATGTTTCTCTTGGTACTGCCCTAGCTTTTTCTAAAGCCTCCGATATTACATAATGTGGATATCCCCTTTGTTGTAATCTGGCTGATAACTCACGTGCCTGCTGTTCAAATACATGATTCTGCGTGTTATTCTTTTCAAACGTATAAAATGTCCATAAGGTAATGAACACTTTTGTGTGAACTGGGTGAAAACTATCAAACCTTAATAAAGAATTGGTGGCAGTGGGTTCTTATATCCCTCTATTTCTAGACTTTCCTCCACTATCTTCAATAGTACATCAAGAAACTCCAAATGACATTTGTTGAAAATGCTGGTAAATTCATATTATGAAAGTTCATGTATGCTACCAAATCATAAAATTTATTTTTAGTACCAGACCAGACAATCAAAATATCATCCACATATCGGAGATATAATGACAGATATTGGATATATTGATTAATGTCACTGCAAAATGATGTCCTCTTCTAACACCCCCCAAAAAATTGTAGCACTCCCCATTAAATTCAAAACTGTTATGTATTAAAATCAGTTCTAACAAATCGTAAATGTAATTAATGTATTGCTAATCATACCTATGTGTTGCCATGACTTTGGATGGCAACCGCATTTTTCATTGGCTAGCGTCGACGTTGAGAGCCTGTGCACCCGCATCCCACAGGATGCAGGTGTGCAGGCTGTCCGTCGACTGCAGAGGTCGACAGACAGCCTGCACACCTGCATCCTGTGGGATGCAGGTGCACATGCTCTCAATGTCGATGCTAGCCAATGAAAAATGCGGTCGCCATCCAAAGTTATGTAATACCTGTAACAGATGTTTCGTATTCTGGAGATATTAAGGAATTGTTTTTACTAGTGGTTTAAGTATCCAGTCCAAATACTGTGACAGAGGTTCTATCAACAAACCCCTGCCCACCACTATTGGGCGTCCTGGGGATGTTTCTAAACTTTAATGGATTTTTGGTATCCAGTACCAATATGGTCTTTAAATGGGCACTCTCATTAAAACACATTTTTGCTATTGCACTCCTTATGGTAAATAAAAAATATTTCTAAAATACTTTGTTTAAAAAAATGAAGTTTTCTATGTTTTATTTGTGCTTAAAAAAGCTCAAGATCACATTTTCCCCCTTCAGACTTGGGACCGAAGTCCATACACAGGAAGTGCAGCCTGGAGTGCTGATGGGGGTGTGTCAAACCAACAGCATATGGCAGTTAAGTGTGAGAGGAGCTATGATTGGATGAGGCTGGACACACCCCTCTCAGCACTCCAGGCTGCACTTCCTATGCTTGGACTTCGGTCCTAAGTCTGTGTATGAGATGGGGGGAAAATGTGCTCCTGAGCTTTTTTAAGCACAAATAAAACATAGAAAACTTAATTTTTTTTAAACAAAGTATATTAGAAATATTTTTTATTTACCATAAGGAGTGCAATAGCAAAAATTTGTTTTAAAGAGAGTTACCCTTTAAGGAAACAGTATAAATAATTTATCCGCAAATTTGGATGATACAATACAATTTCCACTCCTTTTCTCAAAAACGTTCTCACCAAATTCTGATAATGAAAAGTAGGGTCTTTCCATAGTTTACTGTAAGTTTTCATATCTGATAGCTGTCTCTCTACTTCTTTTAGGTAGTATTCTTTGGACAAAAGTTTGATATGATCTCCCTTGTCCGCTGGTCTCACAATTGTATTCTCTTGAGATACAAGCCATTTCAACGCATTCCCTTCACCTTGTGTTAAGTTTGACACTGCTTTTGGGTAAATTAAGGCTTTCACATCTCGTAACACACACTCAGTAAAGATCTTAATGTTAGAACCAGCGGGCAAGGGAGGATTCAATTATATTGGGAAAACAATTTGACCACTATTTGCATGCATTAAGGGAACATATGCGGTCTTTGAACACAGGTGTTGGATGCCCTCGGGTCATCGAACACATGCGAGCAGTTCATGATAACGAAATTAAGTAATTAAAATTTTTGGGTCTTTTTGTGATAAGACCTCCCGAAACAGGAGGAGATAGGCTTAAGTTACTCTTACAAAAGGAAACTGAAATTATATCGAAGACAGAAACATTTGGTGCATAAGGTCTAATTGAGATGAAAGATCACAGCATTTTCCATCCCAAGTAGGACAGAATTTTTAATTAGAAGGATTTGACACACAGGTATAGTTTCTTGTGTAACTTATTTTGCGCATATCAGTTCTTATAGGTGCACTATATGATCCTCACTCAAGATTTGTGTTTTTAGTGTTTTTGTATTTTTGTATAATGATGTAATTGTAAACATAATATTGAGGGTTAATAAAGTTAGTTGTATATATTGGGTGGGGATTTTGAGGTCATGAGGAAGCACTAAGAATAGCATGAAATGGCCCGTTAAGTGCCATCTTAATTTCTTTACATTTGATTGAACTTGTTCATTTCTGGATTGAGCACCACTAATACAGCAGATGGGCAATGTATATAGGATTGCAGCATAAAGAGTTGTATCCATACGGGAGTACGTGGCAGGGCCGACCTGCTTTGTTCTACATGGAGTGAATTCACTTTTAATATTAGACTTACAGAAACTGAGAAACACAAAATGCTGTACATTTATTGATGGAGAGTCCTACTGAGACTGATAAAAAAAAATTATAATATAAAAAAAAAAAAAAATAATAATAAATATATTATTATTATTACTATTAATAACCCCTTGGGGATGAAACACATTTTGACCTTAAGGATCAAGACAATTTTCATTTTTGCACATTTGTTTTTTCCTTCTCCCCTTCTAAAAATCATAACGCTTTCAATTTTGCACTTACAGAACTTATTTGTGGGATTAAATAAAATAAAAACACACAATTTTGTAACTTTTGGGGGCTTCCATTTCTACGCAGTGCACTTTTTAGTAAGAATAACACCTTATCTTTATTCTGTAGGTCCATATGGTTACAAGGATACCCAATTTATGTAAGTTTTATTTTATTTTACTACTTAAAAAAAACTTTTTTATTTTTCCGCATAAGGGGCTATTTGAGGGTCATTTTTGGTGCTGTGGTCTTTAGTTTTTATTGGAACCATTTTTGTTTTGATGGGAGTTTTTGATCGCTTTTTATTTATTTTTTTATGATACTTGAAGTGACCAAAAATGCACAATTTTGGACTTTGGTATTTTTTTTTACGTGTATGCCATAGACCACGCAGTTTGGTTAACCATTTATTTTAATAGTTAGGACATTTACACACATGGGGGTACCACATATGATTATTTTTATTTTTTCTTTCATTATTATAAAAAAAAATGGAAAATGGATTTAAACTTTTATTAGGAAGGGTTAATAAACTTTTATATAAAAAAAATGTTAACACTTTATTTATTTATTTTTCGCCCCCATAGGGAGCTTTACCATGCAATCTTCTGATTGCATATACAGATCAATGCTATGCCATAGCATAGCATTGATTAGTGTTATCGGTGCGCTGCTGCTCCAACCTGCATAGCAGGCGTGAAGCAGCTGATCACTGATCGGACGACGAGGAGCCTGGTAAGATCCCTCCCATCATCCTCTCAAGTGATCAGGTTCAGACTACGGAATCTCCGAGCAGAAAATTTCCACCCGGAGATTCCGAGTGCGGCCAGTGCTGACTGAATCAGTTGGCGCTAGGACAGCGCGGACACTGCAGTCTCCAATAGACTGCAATGTGATCCGCGCGGATTTCCGCCTGAAGAAAGAGCAACGCCTTTCTTCAGGCAGAAATTTCAAAGCGGATTTTCCATTCACAAATTCAGCTTCACAAATTCCGAAGTGGGAATTTGTGAACGTAAAACCATTCACTACACTATACATTTTAGCAAGCGGAATTTCCGCCTGCAATTTCAGCCGTTGGCTGTCCAGGCATGCTGGGAGTAGAAGATTTGCAACATCTGGAGGGCTAGAGTTTGAGACCACTGCTTTAGAGTTCTAAAGGTCTTACATTTTTGTTGTTATTGTCTTTTTGTTGACCTTATACCAGCATACTGACAAAACATACACAGGAACTGCAGCATGTAAAACCACTGTACAACATCTTGCAATCTCATTGTAGAACTACAAAAAAAACAATTCTAAACGTTTAAAGGATAGGCATTAAAATATTTATTTCCTCAAAAGGTCCTAAAGAAATCTAACAAAAATGACAAAGTAAACCCAGGAGTAGCACACCAAAGACTGAGAAACTGGTGATTATAACCAACAGTCAGCATTTACTGAATTGATTCCCACTAAATTCCCTTGTCCCGACATGTTTCCCTCCCATTCATCAATGAGGTTCATCAGGGGACAACCAAATAGTTTACAAAAATTGTCATTAACATAGATGACAAATGTCAATTGATAATCGGACATAATCACAAGATACCGCATCTGCCATTTAAGATAAGGCAAATACCCAGGTACAATATTGAATAGTGTATGATCACCAAACAGTGCTCAAATAACACTTCAAGACAGTTAGGACTGCAGCTGCACCCAATGGCCATCGGGGACAGTGGTGACCCCTTAAGTTGCAGTCACGCTCTGCTCCATATAAGATGAGTACTATAAATGATGTACTATAGTTGGAGGACCCTCTTAAAATCTCACCTTACCTAGAATGGCTACTGTTCCCGTCCTGGTGATTGTTCGCTTCTTGCCCGTCTGAGTATTGTAGTAACCGTTTCCGTGTCCCAGCCAATGACTTTATTAATTTGTTGCCTACGCATTTCGGAATATCACAGGTTCTCTCCTCAGCTATGTTTTCTCTTTTGTCTTCTTGATGGTTTACTCATATTGTTGCTTTATCTGGCCCGGTGCCTGGATGTCACAAGGTACATTGTGGTCACCTGATATTTATTTGCTTTGCCTTACTAAACAACGCCTGTTAAATGAGCACTGTCATATTCAAAAATCTTTTCTTTGTTGTACATCCTGACAAAACATTAACCTTTATAATATACTTCATAAAACAAAAAAAAAGACCACTAGGGGTCCCCATACCATCCAGAACATAATCCTATCCGGCTGCAGCATCATCTGTGTCTCAGCTGGATCACAGGCTGAGACAAAGTCCAGGAAGTGAGGGCGGGACTTGCACTCCTCTGTGCTCACTCCTGTCCTATCAGACAGCAGCATTAAAAACAGAGAGGAGAGGGTTACAGAGCAGACTGCAGTGATTGGATGAAGAGACCCAGCACAGCACAGCAGACTCAGGAAGGAAGTGAATGTATGCTGAGTGAGGGCGGGCTCAGTGCATGCCTCAGACATGCCTCTTCCTGAGCAGTGGATGTCAGAATGAGTAAGCAGCGGGACCAAGGGATTTGTGAGCCAAATACAGAAGCTTGACACATAAAAGAGACATGTAAAGAATCTGCATGACCTAGTCAGGAAGATATGGAAGTATTATTTTTTTTCTGTGATATTACAGGTTCACTTTAAGGTTAAGTTGTTTTTCTAGCCCAACAGGCACAGGGGCAAGGAGTATGTGTACAGGGGTAGATATCTTGTCCGTGTGCTGTGGTTTTCAGAGTGAAACCATGTGGAAAGAATTGACATATGAAGAAGAGATATTGGCAGCTTACTGAAGTCACACTATGGCGGCCCAGCACATCTGTTCCAGCTGCTAAGAAATAGAATTGTCGGGTGATTGGGTAAATAAAAGGTTTGCTGGATGTAACTTGTGTATTTCAGGTGCTGGGGACTCAAAGGACAAATATCATGTAAAAAAAAAACGTGTCCCCTATCCGAAAAATAGGGGATAAGTTTTAGATCGCTGGGGGTCCCCCACAATCTCATGTTTAGAGCCCCGGCTCTCCTATACAGCGGACCCTCTGCTCGGACCCCCCGCAATCTAAAACTTATCCCGTATCCTTTGGATAGGGGATACGTTTTTTTTTTACATGATACTTGTCCTTTTGGGGAAAGAGGTGGACCTAAACCAGTTCTACAGTAGTCATGGGCCTTTGCTAATGTGACATGTCAGTCCCTCAGCACTGTATAGAAGCAGTGAGATAAAAAATATTTTTTTTTACATTAAACCCCTCTATATGTGGCCCTGTTATTCCCCCTGCCCCCTTGCCTTTGTGTATGGTCTTCTTATCCTCCCTGTGTGTCACCTTATAACTGGAGTGCTATAGGTCTTGTATTTTAGGTGTTGCTAGCTGATTACCCAGTGTTGCCCGGTTTTTCCTACCTAATACTTGAGGGGGAGGAAAAACAAAATAGGATGAAGTCCTCATATCTCTTCCGCTTATCCTTACCCCACATCCCCTCCTCATATCCCATCCTCATATCTTGTCCCCATATCCCCTCCTCATATCTCGTCCCCATATCCCCTCCTCATATCTCGTCCCTATATCCCTTCCCCATATCCCCTCCTCATATCTCGTCCTCATATCACCTTCTCATATCCCAACCTCATATCCTGACCTCATATCCCCTCCTCACATTCCGTCCTCATACCTCATCATCATATTCCTTCCTCAGGTGGGGCTGAGTTGTCATGATGAGATTATAGGCAGATAATTGAAGGGGTTTTGTGGGCATGGGCATGACTTGCAAGCTGGGCAGATGGACAAAAAAGGTAGAAAATAAAAGGGGTGGGGCTAAAATGGTGGCATGCCGGGAGGGTGTGGCTGGCAAGCCGGACTAACGCACTCATCAAGAGATGCAGAGTGGAGCTTGTGAATTAATGTACTATACTTGCATGGAATTTGAGACAAAAAAAAAAAAACTTCACATAAGGGGGTAGGTTAGGGGTTGATCTAACTATCCTATATTTTAATTTGACATATAAGTAACATTTGACCACGTTTTATCAAAATATCAAAAATGTTGCAGCATCTTGTAATACCTTTTTTATTGGACTAACAGAGTTTTGTAGAGAAGCTTTCGGGATTCCTCCCCTTATCAAGTCCAAAGCAAATCTAAGCTCACAAGCAGAAGACACAGGTTACATCTCGTAAATATGATGATCACCATCACCATGATCACTGTAGGGATGGTATTGGGCAGGTGATGGGAAGTGCCTGGTTTCCCCCAGACATGATGCTGCCCCCACCATGATCACTGTAGGGATGGTATTGGGCAGGTGATGAGCAGTACCTGGTTTCCTCCAGACATGATGCTGCCCCCACCATGATCACTGTAGGGATGGTATTGGGCAGGTGATGGGCAGTGCCTGGTTTCCTCCAGACATGATGCTGCCCCCACCATGATCACTGTAGGGAGGACATTGGGCAGGTGATGGGCAGTGCCTGGTTTCCTCCAGACATGATGCTGCCCCCACCATGATCACTGTAGGGAGGACATTGGGCAGGTGATGGGCAGTGCCTGGTTTCCTCCAGACATGATGCTGCCCCCACCATGATCCCTGTAGGGATGGTATTGGGCAGGTGATGGGCAGTACCTGGTTTCCCCCAGACATGATGCTACCCCCACCATGATCACTGTAGGAATGGTATTGGGCAGGTGATGGGCAGTGCCTGGTTTCCTCCAGACATGATGCTGCCCCCACCATGATCACTGTAGGGATGGTATTGGGCAGGTGATGGGCAGTACCTGGATTCCCCCAGACATGATGCTGCCTCTACCATGATCACTGTAGGGATGGTATTGGGCAGGTGATGGGCAGTGCCTGGTTTCCCCCAGACATGATGCTGCCCCCACCATGATCACTGTAGGGATGGTATTGGGCAGGTGATGGGCAGTACCTGGTTTCCTACAGCATGATGCCCTCACCATGATCACTGTAGGGATGGTATTGGGCAGGTGATGGGCAGTGCCTGGTTTCCTCCAGACATGATGCTGCCCCCACCATGATCACTGTAGGGATGGTATTGGGCAGGTGATGGGCAGTACCTGGTTTCCACCAGACATGATGCTGCCCCCACCATGATCACTGTAGGGATGGTATTGGGCAGGTGATGGGCAGTGCCTGGTCTCCTCCAGACATGATGCTGCCCCCACCATGATCACTGTAGGGATGGTATTGGGCAGGTGATGGGCAGTACCTGGTTTCCTCCAGACATGATGCTGCCCCCACCATGATCACTGTAGGGATGGTATTGGGCAGGTGATGGGCAGTACCTGGTTTCCCCCAGACATGATGCTGCCCCCACCATGATCACTGTAAGGATGGTATTGGGCAGGTGATGGGCAGTGCCTGGTTTCCCCAAGACATGATGCTGCCCCACCATGATCACTGTAGGGATGGTATTGGGCAGGTGATGGGCAGTGCCTGGTTTCCCCCAGACATGATGCTGCCCCCACCATGATCACTGTAGGGATGGTATTGGGCAGGTGATGGGCAGTGCCTGGTTTCCCCCAGACATTATGCTGCCCCCACCATGATCACTGTAGAGATCCTGGATTCCTCCAGACATGATGCTGCCCCTACCATGATCACTGTAGAGATGGTATTGGGCAGGTGATGGGCAGTGCCTGGATTCCTCCAGACATGATGCTGCCCCCACCATGATCACTGTAGAGATGGTATTGGGCAGGTGATGAGCAGTGCCTGGTTTCCCCCAGACATAATGCTGCCATCACCATGATCACTGTAGGGATGGTATTGGCCAGGTGATGGGCAGTGCCTGGATTCCTCCAGACATGATGCTGCCCCCACCATGATCACTGTAGGGATGGTATTAGGCAGGTGATGGGCACTGCCTGGTTTCCCCCTGACTTGATGCTTAGAATTAAGGCCAAAATATTCAATCTTGGTTTTATCAGACACTAACAATAATACCCCAACTGTGCCCCCACACTCATTAAAAATACCCTCTGTGCCTCATACTAATTGACTATCACTAGTAAATAAAATTAAAAAAGTGTGTGTTTTTTTTTATTCAATCCTGTCACTAGTGCAGGATACACTATGTCTTTCTTCCATAACTGAAAGGATAAAACGTAACTTTTATTACAAATTTGTTAGCACATAGAGCCAAAATATGGGTTACAGTCCCAGCGTGGTCTGCTCTACTATCTATATAGTATATCTGCTCCTTCGCTCCATGCAGGTACACATACAGTATGACTATCTATGGATGTAGTGTGCAGATCGGCCACCAGAACAGCCAGTCTTTTCTTTATGCCTTGAGGATTCAGGAAAGGAGGGAAATAAACACATTCTTCCAGGGAGCTGGAGATCCCTGCCTCTTCCGAGAAGTATTCACTCCACGTTTATACGCTCGGTCATCTTCTCTGCTTCATCTTCTCTGCTGTATAGGCCACAATGATTCTATATGCTCTGTGTCTCTGGCAGCTATCGCTGGTGACAGCGTGCAAACTAGGTAGGTGGTTTTCTTTTTTCTTGTATACTATGATATTCATCAGCTTTAAGGACAATAATCTGTTGTGTCCTAAGTTGCTCTGCCTGGAACAGAGTCATAGTAGCTGTATCTGTACTTAATCAAGGAGTTTCCTGCACATATTATTGGGGTTTAGACGTTTATAATATAAAGAATATATAAATATAAAAATGAAATTGTTTAAATGTAAAAACATACAAAAAAATACTCTCTTAAAGTCCCTAAGTAAATAAATTGGGTGAAGGAGTGAGGGAAACGGTTGCATGGAATATCAGGATTTCTTCATAGTATGTTGTCTTAAATTCTAAGTAATATTTTATTACATTTTATACATTTAAGGCCCCTTTCCCACTGCCGTTGTGCCCCCTGTGAAGAACAGCTGTTTTTTCTTTTGTGTGTGTTTTAACGGTTGTTCTCAGGACAGGGCACAACGGGCAACAACGGGCCCCGACGGCTCCCATTTACTATTATGGGGTCCATCGGCCGCCATTGTTTTTTGACGGGAATAGCAGGAGAAAAAGATGGTGCAAGCAGTATTTTTTCTCCCGCTATTCTCCAGACTCCCCTGACGGGCAACACACTACTGTGTCATATCGTCAGTGTGAAAGGAGACTTATTTGTACAACTTGTCCCCTAAAAAGTCAGAAAAGTCCTAATGGGATGGTCACAATTTGGGCCAATACACCTCCAATACTTTTGGGTCTCTCTTGCTGACTGCCCGGCCACCTAAGTTATGCATAGATCTCGTAAAGGGAACCTCTGTCTACGTGACTGATAGCACTCATAGATGTTTATAACTCAGAATAGAGAGACACTTTGTTATAGCCTCTCACAAGGAGGAATAAATATATACCTATGGTACCCAGCACTCACCTATAGGCAGACAGCTGAGGAAGGCATCTTTGCCGAAACGCGTCCCTGTACTGTGATATGGATTAATAAACCTTCACTTTTGCAAGATTGGTGAGTGCTGGGTACCATTTTTACTACTATTTACCTTAACCCACCTCGTGCACCACCACAAGATACACAGAAGTGCCGACATACCCCCTACACTAAATATATACCTATGGCAGACCTGGTGCCCTCTCATGGACTGGGTCCAGCTCTTTCCCATTAACTGATCCATATGGTGGTTTGCAGAAATTATACTCTTACCAGGTTGTATTATTACGATGCACTGAGGGAAAGGGTTAAAGATGAATTATGGTTGAAGGCTGAGAGAGAGAGAGAGAGAGAGAGAGAGAGAGAGAGAGAGAGAGAGAGAGAGAGAGAGAGAGAATCCCTAAGGCATGTGACGCCGCCAGGAAAGGAATTTACATCTGCAGTTATTTCCTGCATGGATATTAACAGGGAAGATTGAACTGGCCTCACAATCATGATTAGGACTAAGTTAAACAAGCTATTTCCCACAGAATCAGTCATAGTAAATCCCCCATACAGCACCAGCCACAGATTCTGTAGAATGGACCCCATAGTTTTGGGCACATAGACTTCAGTGGAATAGACCAAATTCATTAGAGCAAGATGTACAGGGTTCTCCAGCTCCCAATGGAAAAAGTTAAAACAAATTCTAAACTTTATTAAGGCATCATTACAAAGGTTAATTATATCTAATAGTGAAGCTCTGACGCATTTTGATCGGCATGGTTCTTAATCATGACATATCATACAACCACTGACTACAAGCCTTATATATCTTGTGGCAGTGTGGCAAGGAAAGGGTGCATTTCCCTTGCTAACTCTGGAGAATCCACCTGTGGCCTGATTAATAAGGTATCAGGAAGGGAAAGTGTGCTTAAAAGGAAAGGAAACAGAATAGTTGGGACTCTCCCTGGGAAACAGTATGCTGGCTGTTAGAGGGGGAGACACACGTGCCCTGTTTAGGTAACACGCAGAAGGCGCTGCGAGTGGTCCAAGTTCAGGTGTGAACTGGTAACAAAACAGGTTGCAGGTGGCACAGGTTTTTAACTGGATGAGGGAAGCTCACCAGTTGATAGACAGCGCATGCTTACATGTGTAGTCAGTGGCCAGACGGTCTAGGGCTTTATTTTTGTTCCTGTTTATGTTTTGTTTTACCTGCAACCTGTGGAAATAAAGCTGGCGAGGAGCCAGACTTGTATGAGGAACTGTGGCCTGCTGTGTTATTGTGAGGAACGTGTCCCGTGGCAAGTGACCAGGACGATCCCAGAGCTAATCCCCAAGACGCTTCGTCACAATCTATAAAAATTAGAGGGATATAGCCAAAACCAGAACCAGACACAATGAACCCACAAATATAAGAAAAAAATATAAACATATATTTGTGTAAAAACATGATGAGAGTAATGTGTGACACAGGAATATCAGGATGAAAATATAAGTTAAATTGTTACAGTCGCGTCTGAATGTGTACCTTAATGTAATATCCAAAATGTCTCTCTCATAAAGAGGCCAATCACCTCCTCTTCATGGTGAACAAACATGTCCGATGCCCAAAATCTCGAACTGCGACGTGTCACCCCATGTACGTTTTTAATGTGTACGTTTGTTATGTTGCGATCCGGGATGGATGGTGACATAACAGCCGCATCTGTAGGTATATGTAGATGTTCATGAATGCTTTTCTTTATTTTTTTAAATTTCCGGGTAGTGCACTCGATATAATGTGAATTACATGCCGTAGACACAACTGAATATACCAAAGGTGCAAACATTTTTGTCAAACCAATCATTGTATAGTATGTATAATGACTATAGACTGTTATGTTTGTACATTTTAGATGTGTTACATTTTTTGGTGCACAATTTTGTTTTCCGATTTGATGACAAGTTTTATGTACAGGTTACTAGATGCTCAATGGAGTCAAAATTGTCACCAACTCTAGCCAACTTGGCACGGCACATAGCATTCTGGGAGGAGAATCATCGATATGCGACCATGAACCCACATTTATCCTTCATTGGATGGTACGGTCGTTCTATAGATGATCTACTGGAGACACAGGATGAAGCACAAGTTTTATCCTAAATCTACATCTGTTAAACAGCATTCTGCATGAAGCCAATAAACATGTATTATGTAATCTCCTTAGGGAATTTGTTAGTGCCAAGTGTGCATCTTCGGTCGACCAAGCCTACCAAAATACATGTAATGATAGTGAGTGCAGGCTAAAACTGGAGGTTACTCAGTAGGTGTTTTAAAGGAGGGCCTGGTATGTAGTAGGACACAAACCCAGGTATTATTCCTTGCAGGCCATCCATGCTAGAAGGGTGAACGATTCACAAGGTAAAGACTACCCAGATAATCGAGTAACTTTTTCCACCTCATATACATTTTTCTGAGATAAAGAACATTGTTGAAAAACATCTCCCTGTACTATATGATCTGAGGCGTAACTTAAAGGGGTACTGAAGTGTAAAACAACATATCCCCTATCCAAAGTACAAGGGATACAGTAAGTGCCTGGTTCCGGATGGGGGGTCTGACCGCTGGGACTCTCTGCGATCTCCTGCCCAGCGTCCTTGCTCTCCCATGCACGGAGCTGTGCCGACCCTGCACGTAGCGGAGGCCGACAAGCCCCCACCATGCATCTCTATGGGAGAGACGGAGATACACATTTATGTACCTCCAGCTCTCCAATAGAGATACATGGAGGGGGTATGTCGACCATTGCTCCGTGTGGGGGTTGACAGGCTCCTTGCTCAGAGCGGAGGTCGCTCTGTGCACGAAGATAGCTGGGCACCGGGGCACGCCGCCCCCCCCCCCTCCCCCTGTTATCAGACACTTATCCCATAGGATAGAAGAAAAGTTGTCTTACTCTGCGGTACCCCTTAAAAGAGTACCTCTCGTTAACTTAATAAATGTTCTAATCCTCTTTGATAAATGTTATAATCCTTACAGTTCACTGCCCCCATCATGATAAACCATCCCGCCTTTATTTTTATTATTTTTTAGTTGTTTACCTTGATATTGCTCTGTATTTTCTGCTCAGCCTCAGGTTTATACTTCAGAGCCCCCACCAGCCATGTGCCATTTATAAGACACAAGTTTTCTTATGCGGCAAAGGGGTCTCTGGGGCCCCTCAGGTATTTTGGCCCAGGGGCTACCTCTGCACCCCCTCAGGTTACGCCTCTGTATATGATAATGGTGTTTTAAGCAGTATTCTTGGTGAAGGTGTCAGATTTGTTGCTAAAAAAAAGTCGATCTCTGCAAAGCCCGTTGTCACCAAATGATTATTACACATCAACAGGAAGTGACCATTGGCTACGAACCAATTGTAAGTATAAATGTTCTCGTCCAAGGTGCAATTCATGTAAACACATGGTGAACTCTTAAAATGTTATGATATTTATTCTTCACTATTTACAGTATATATACTATATGTATTATGTCACTGTCCTCCTATTATATTTGGGGGTTGAGCGATATCCTTTGCTATTATACAACGTTACATATGTATTCATTCCTCCTTGCTGCTAGATGGCGCTATTTCCTTGCACATACAGTATACTGTTATTCACGGATACTGCGCTTGACGCATATGCCGGTCCGGCGCCTGTCGGTGACCCAGGGAGTCGCGTCTGTTTCATGACGCAGTTACGTGCATAATCACGTGCTGTGGTCATGTGACGTGGCTCTTCCGGGTTCCGTGCGGCCGGCTGTGACGGCATTCATGTGCCGATTGTCTGCCACAGGTGTTGCCTTAATTTTGGTGAGAGGTTCTATTTGATTGGTGTTCTGTCATATAAATAGACAGCCTGACCGGGATAGAGCCACTCCCAGACAAAGGTGATTTACCAAAATGTGCATTGGAGTGGCGATATCCGAGCTCCTGCATCATCTTTTCTTTGTTACCTTACCATTAGGTCTGTATCAGCATTGTCGGCTCATTTTACTATTAGTATGGCACTTGTCACCTTATACTAACTGGTATATTACTCTCACTTTACTATTTGTAGGCCAGGTGTGTTCTCTTTGCCCATTTGAAGCTGCTAGTCTACTAGTATTACTTCCACCATTTGCCTTATTGTTATCTATTTGCTGCTATATCTGTGACCTATTTGTTATCTTTGTTGTTAGTATTTATTATATTTATTATACAGGGCTGGTGATAGCGCCTTTTGTATTTCTCCCATTTGCACATTTTTATATTGTCTGTAAATTACACATATGTATGTTTAATTAACTTTTTGTCGCTAAGACATATGATTTATATATAAGTGACTTTGAATGTTCCTTTCATTTTTTGTTTACATGGTTAACTCTTGTACATTTATATCAATGGCTATGGACAAAACATTCACTATTACACCATTTTTAAAAGGGGTACTCTGCCCACAGACTTCTGCTAAGATGTCTGATTGCATGGATCCCGCTTCTGGGACCCCCTGCCATCTCCATACAGCACCCAGCATTATATACAATACACTGGTGATGTCACCCCACGCCCCCTCCATTCAGGTCTATAGGAGGGGGCGTGATGGCCTTCCTCTGATGGAATATGGATTGTCAGAGCCAAGCCTATCATGTTATTGACTGAACTCGGGTCAGAGGTTTTCTAAAATCTATGGTGGATCTAAGGCAGTGGCCATTGGCTGTTCGGGCATGCTTGGAGTTGAAGTTTGAGACCACTGATCTAAGGTTTACAGGTGTACTCCCCCCCATAGACATCTTATTCCCTATACAAAGGGGTAGACATGAAAGGAGGGGGGGTGGCGTGATGTCACGAGGGGCTTGGCATGACGTTTCCCGCTGCGGGAACCCAGAGTTCTAAATATACTGGGGGAGATTTATCAAAACCTGTCCAGAGAAAAAGTTGCTGAGTTGCCCAAAGCAACCAATCAGATCGCTTCTTTCATTTTTGAAAAAGCCTCTGAAAAATAAAAGAAGTGATCTTATTGGTTACAACTTTTTATCTGGACAGGTTTTGATAAATCTCCCCCACTGTTTAGAATGCCGTTTGCTGCCCGGAGATCATGACATGACCTCCGCGATCAGACATCGCAACCAATCAGGTTGCTTCTTTTATTTTTCAGAGGCCTTTTCAGAAATGAAAGAAGTGATCTGATTGGTTGCTATGGGAGACTCAGCAACTTTTCCTCTAGACAGGTTTTGATAAATCTCCCCCATTCTGTATATACAGTTGTGTGTACGTCATAAATCGAGGGTACTACCCGGAAATTGAATAAAATGCATGAACATCTACATATTCCCACAGATGCGGCTGTTATGTCCCGATCCATGTCTGGTCTTACCGGACACGTTAAAGACAAACATTTGGGGGGGACATGTCACAGCTCAAGATTATGGGCATCAGACGTTTGTGTCCACCATGAAGAGAAGGTGATTGGTCCCATTCCCATTTTCGATCTAAGGTTTAGACACTCGCTCTGGTGGGCTTAACTACCGTAACAATTTAGGTTATATTTATTGAAGCAATAGTTTATCCCCTCAATAATCGTCTGTTACGCCTAGCGCTCCGGGTCCCCGCTCCTCCCCGGAGCGCTCACGGCGTCTTTCTCCCTGCAGCGCCCCGGTCAGTCCCGCTGACCGGGAGCGCTGCACTGTCATGGCCGTTGGGGATGCGATTCGCACAGCGGGACGCGCCCGCTCGCGAATCGCATCCCAGGTCACTTACCCGTCCCGGTCCTCTGCTGTCATGTGCTGGCGCGCGCGGCTCCGCTCTCTAGGGCGCGCGCGCGCCAGCTCTCTGAGACTTAAAGGGCCAGTGCACCAATGATTGGTGCCTGGCCCAATTAGCTTAATTGGCTTCCATCTGCTCCCTGCCTTTATCTGACCTCCTCCCATGCACTCCCTTGCCGGATCTTGTTGCCTTGTGCCAGTGAAAGCGTTTAGTGTGTCCAAAGCCTGTGTACCTGAACTTCTGCTACCCATCCTGACTACGAACCTTGCCGCCTGCCCCCGACCTTCTGCTACGTCTGACCTTGCCTCTGCCTAGTCCTTCTGTCCCACGCCTTCTCAGCAGTCAGCGAGGTAGAGCCGTTGTTAGTGGATACGACCTGGTTGCTACTGCCGCAGCAAGACCATCCCGCTTTGCGGCGGGCTCTGGTGAATACCAGTAGCCTCTTAGAACCGGTCCACTAGCACGGTCCACGCCTATCCCTCGCTGACACAGAGGATCCACTACCTGGAAGCCGAATCGTGACAGTAGATCCGGCCATGGATCCCGCTGAGGTGCCGCTGCCAAGTCTCGCTGATCTTCCCACGGTGGTCGCTCAGCAATCGCAGCAGATTGCCCAACAAGGACAGCAGCTGTCGCAGTTGACCGCCATGTTACAGCAACTTCTGCCTCTGCTACAGCAGCAACCATCTCCTCCGCCAGCTCCTGCACCTCCTCCGCAGCGAGTGGCCGCTCCTAACCTCCGCTTGTTTCTGCCGGACAAATTTGATGGGGACTCTAAACTCTGCCGTGGATTTTTGTCTCAGTGTTCCCTGCATATGGAGATGTTGTCGGACTTGTTTCCTTCAGAACGGTCTAAGGTGGCGTTCGTAGTAAGCCTTCTTTCAGGAAAGGCCTTGTCTTGGGCCACACCGCTCTGGGACCGCAATGATCCTGCCACAGCCACAGTCCAGGCCTTCTTCGCTGAACTCCGGAGTGTCTTCGAGGAGCCAGCCCGAGCTTCTTCTGCCGAGACTGCCCTGTTGAACCTGGTCCAGGGTAATTCTTCCGTTGGCGAGTACGCCATACAATTCCGTACTTTTGCCTCTGAACTATCCTGGAATAATGAGGCTCTCTGCGCGACCTTTAAAAAAGGCCTATCCAGTCGCATCAAGGATGTGCTGGCCGCACGAGAGATTCCTGCCAACCTCCAAGAACTCATCCATTTGGCTACCCGCATTGACATGCGTTTTTCTGAGCGACACCAAGAGCTCCGCCAGGAAAAAGACTTAGATCTCTGGGCACCTCTCCCACAGCATCCTTTGCAGTCTTCGCCTGGGCCTCCCGCCGAGGAGGCCATGCAAGTGGATCGGTCTCGCCTGACCCAGGAAGAGAGGAATCGCCGTAGAGAAGAAAATCTCTGTCTTTACTGTGCCAGTACCGAGCATTTCTTGGTGGATTGCCCTATCCGTCCTCCACGCCTGGGAAACGCACGCACGCACCCAGCTCACGTGGGTGTGGCGTCTCTTGGTTCCAAGTCTGCTCCTCCACGTCTCACGGTGCCCGTGCGGATTTCTTCTTCAGCCAACTCCTCCCTCTCAGCCGTGGCCTGCTTGGACTCCGGTGCCTCTGGAAATTTTATTTTGGAGTCGTTTGTTAATAAATTCAGCATCCCAGTGACCCGTCTCGTCAAGCCGCTCTACATTTCCGCGGTCAACGGAGCCAGATTGGACTGCACCGTGCGTTACCGCACAGAGCCCCTCCTCATGTCTATTGGACCCCACCTTGAGAGGATTGAGTTCTTCATTCTCCCCAACTGTACCTCTGAGGTCCTCCTCGGTCTGCCTTGGCTCCGGCTTCATTCCCCCACCATTGATTGGACCACCGGGGAGATCAGGAACTGGGACTCTGCCTGCCACAGGAAGTGCCTCTCCCCCCCTCCCAGTCCCGTCAGGCAAGCCTCTGTGCCTCCCCATGGCCCCCGTCCTGGTGTCACACTGCCCCGTGCCAGGCCTCGCCCTCTGCCCTCCCTCCCCATCCCCACTCCTGCTGTACTGCCTGCCGTTGAGGAAACCCTCCATTCTTTCCCGGTGTCCTCATCCCAGGGGAGGCAGTTACCGGACAAAGAGAAGGGGAGACCTAAGGGGGGGGGTACTGTTACGCCTAGCGCTCCGGGTCCCCGCTCCTCCCCGGAGCGCTCACGGCGTCTTTCTCCCTGCAGCGCCCCGGTCAGTCCCGCTGACCGGGAGCGCTGCACTGTCATGGCCGTTGGGGATGCGATTCGCACAGCGGGACGCGCCCGCTCGCGAATCGCATCCCAGGTCACTTACCCGTCCCGGTCCTCTGCTGTCATGTGCTGGCGCGCGCGGCTCCGCTCTCTAGGGCGCGCGCGCGCCAGCTCTCTGAGACTTAAAGGGCCAGTGCACCAATGATTAGTGCCTGGCCCAATTAGCTTAATTGGCTTCCATCTGCTCCCTGCCTTTATCTGACCTCCTCCCATGCACTCCCTTGCCGGATCTTGTTGCCTTGTGCCAGTGAAAGCGTTTAGTGTGTCCAAAGCCTGTGTACCTGAACTTCTGCTACCCATCCTGACTACGAACCTTGCCGCCTGCCCCCGACCTTCTGCTACGTCTGACCTTGCCTCTGCCTAGTCCTTCTGTCCCACGCCTTCTCAGCAGTCAGCGAGGTAGAGCCGTTGCTAGTGGATACGACCTGGTTGCTACTGCCGCAGCAAGACCATCCCGCTTTGCGGCGGGCTCTGGTGAATACCAGTAGCCTCTTAGAACCGGTCCACTAGCACGGTCCACGCCTATCCCTCGCTGACACAGAGGATCCACTACCTGGAAGCCGAATCGTGACATCGTCCTGATATTTATTGAAGCAATAGTGTAATCCCCTCAATAATCGTCCTGATATTCCTATATCACACACTACCCTCACCCTCGGATCTTCTCCAGATTTCTCATTGATGGCTGTCCGTGGGTCAGCTGGCCACCCTGGCTTGGGGGCCCAGTTTTAACTGCGACCTCTAAAACTACGCCCCTGGGTCTGGTACATTGCAAGCCAAAAATTAGCTGAATGCTAACAAGCAGGCCAGAAGATTTGGCCGTTGTGGGACGGTTGGTGTTTGAGGCCCCTAGGTCCCCAAGCTAGTGGAGACCACATGACACATGCACAAGCCCTTTCTATAATTTATAATTCTATAATGGAAATGGTCTGGACCTTGACATTATTCAGGTGGATTTTGGTCAAATTTTTTTTAATGTCAACTTCACACATTTTTAACCAGCCTTCTGTTTTACTTGTAGATATTCTCCAGGCTCCAAAGGAGATAAAAAATGTGCAGTCAGGAAGTCAAGTCCAATTCCACTGCACAATAAACGCCACATGTTTGGTTGAAATCATATCTGTAGTTATACCAGATGAATCCTTGATGGTTCGAAACTCATCCAAATACTTATTGGAAAACAAGGACATTGATTTTCAAGGAACATTGACCAATTTCACAATTACAATGAAAGTCAATGCTTCAAATTCTTACTATTGTGCAGCAAGATGGCAGTATGATGGGGAACCATTCAGTAAGAAATCTGAGGGGACCAAGATAATTTTAATTAAAGGTAATTGTGTTTTCTGTTAGTATTGTTGGACATATACAATTCCTGCCTGCCAAATACTAAGCCATTGAGTCTTTTTCGAGTATCTGAGCACTTTGCTAGTTAGGAAAGGGGTAGTCCGGTGGAAAAACATGTTTTTAAATTAACTGGTGCCAGAATGTTATACAGATTTGTTAATTACTTATATTTAAAAATCTTGATCCTTCCAGTACTTATCAGCTGCTGTATTCTCCAGAGGAAGTTGTGTAGTTCTTTCCAGTCTGACCACAGTGCTCTCTGTTGCCACCTCTGTCTGTGTGAGGAACTGTCCAAATCCCCACAGAAAACCACTTCTGCTCTGGACATTTCCTGACTTGAACAGAGGTGTCAGCAGAGAGCACTGTGGCCAGACTGAAAATAACTATACAACTTCCTCTGGAGCATACAGCAGCTGATAAGTACTTGAAGGATTAATATTTTTATATAAAAGTAATTTACAAATCTGTGTAACTTTCTGGCACGAGTTGCTTTAAAAGTGTCTGATCGCAGGGGTTCGCCATTGGGAACCCCTGCGATCTCCAGCGAGGCACCTCAGTCATCCGGACCAACGCCATCTCCATTTATGTCTATGGGAGGAGGCGTGACAGCTATGTATTAGCCATCAAGCCGGTGTGGTGTGATGTCATAAACACGGAAGCTCACAACCTCCATGTTCATAATGCTGCAGAACCATCCCGGAGATCGTGGGGGTCCCATTGGCTCAGGTTTGACTGGCCAAAAAGTCCGGTAGGCTGCACTATTCAAACCTTCATAAAGACAGAGACCACACCAGAACCTAATGGACCCTGTTATATTCTATGGGGTACATTGGGGACAGTTGGTATCAACAGTCTATGGCCGTTGGATGTCCGGCCATGTGGGAGTTGAAGTTTTGCAACATCTGGAGGGACACAGTTTAATACCACTGATGTAGATGGTATTAACAGAGTCTAAGGCTGGCCATACCCATTTTTGTAGCTGTTGGCCAACAGCTGGCACGTATCTCTCACAAAGCCCCATCTGAATGGGCACAGGGGAATAATCTGCTGCTAAACACCTTTGGTGGTGGCCTATTCTACCTAATAACTGGGTGTTGACATACAAGTGCTCAAACCTTCTTACATCTGACATAAGATAGATCAGGCAACATTAATTTAATAGTTAAGATTGAAAATGTATTGATTTGACTTTGTATTGTGTCGTAGGCGCTGGCACGGCCGTGATCCCGCAGATTCCCTACTTGGGTCTTTTCTTCCTGATTTGTATCCATGTAAGTAGTGTTATTACAATATGTTATAACACAATAGAAGATGAAAAGATATGAGAGTGTGGTAAAGTTTTGCTGAACGCAAGTAGCTAATTGCTGGGGGTGGGAGTGATTTGGGTCGACAACTAAACGCCCCCCCCCCCCCCCCCCTCCCCCCATTCACCGGGACTGGACCCAGTGCTCAGTAAGCAGCACGCGCTCCATTCGTTCCTATAGGAGCGCCAAAAAGACCCGAGTACAGCAATCAGGCATCATCAGAGCTCTCATAGAAATGAATAGAGCTACGTGCTCCGTCTACTAGAATACGACACACGCTTCTTATGGAGAGCACCGGGATCCTGTCCTGCAGGTGGCCCCAGCGGTCAGACCCCCGGCAATTAGCTACTTATCCCCTATCCTGTGCATAGGGGATACGTTCATTTTCACCAA
This sequence comes from Hyla sarda, assembly GCF_029499605.1. Taxonomy (NCBI): domain Eukaryota; kingdom Metazoa; phylum Chordata; class Amphibia; order Anura; family Hylidae; genus Hyla; species Hyla sarda. The sequence goes on along the minus strand of NC_079201.1, from coordinate 8,950,122 downwards.
AGTGCTTATTTAATTGTCAGTGCCGACAATCAACAATACGGCCCGCACACTACAACTGCAATCTCCTTAGTGCTGACAATCAGTAATAGGTCCGGCACACTACAACTGCAATCTCCTTAGTGCTGACAATCAGTAATAGGTCCGGCACACTACAACTGCCTCCTTAGTGCTGACAATCAGTAATAGGTCCAGCACACTACAACTGCCTCCTTAGTGCTGACAATCAGTAATAGGTCCGGCACACTACAACTGCCTCCTTAGTGCTGACAATCAGTAATAGGTCCGGTACACTACAACTGCCTCCTTAGTGCTGACAATCAGTAATAGGTCCGGCACACTACAACTGCCTCCTTAGTGCTGACAATCAGTAATAGGTCCGGCACACTACAACTGCCTCCTTAGTGCTGACAATCAGTAATAGGTCCGGCACACTACAACTGCCTCCTTAGTGCTGACAATCAGTAATAGGTCCGGTACACTACAACTGCCTCCTTAGTGCTGACAATCAGTAATAGGTCCGGCACACTACAACTGCCTCCTTAGTGCTGACAATCAGTAATAGGTCCGGCACACTAAAACACTGATCTCCTTAGTGCTGACAATCAGTAATAGGTCCGGCACACTAAAACACTGATCTCCTTAGTGCTGACAATCAGTAATAGGTCCGGCACACTAAAACACTGATCTCCTTAGTGCTGACAATCAGTAATAGGTCCGGCACACTAAAACACTGATCTCCTTAGTGCTGACAATCAGTAATAGGTCCGGCACACTACAACTGCAATCTCCTTAGTGCTGACAATCAGTAATAGGTCCAGCACACTACAACTGCCTCCTTAGTGCTGACAATCAGTAATAGGTCCAGCACACTACAACTGCCTCCTTAGTGCTGACAATCAGTAATAGGTCCGGCACACTACAACTGCCTCCTTAGTGCTGACAATCAGTAATAGGTCCGGTACACTACAACTGCCTCCTTAGTGCTGACAATCAGTAATAGGTCCGGCACACTACAACTGCCTCCTTAGTGCTGACAATCAGTAATAGGTCCGGCACACTACAACTGCCTCCTTAGTGCTGACAATCAGTAATAGGTCCGGCACACTACAACTGCCTCCTTAGTGCTGACAATCAGTAATAGGTCCGGTACACTACAACTGCCTCCTTAGTGCTGACAATCAGTAATAGGTCCGGCACACTACAACTGCCTCCTTAGTGCTGACAATCAGTAATAGGTCCGGCACACTAAAACACTGATCTCCTTAGTGCTGACAATCAGTAATAGGTCCGGCACACTAAAACACTGATCTCCTTAGTGCTGACAATCAGTAATAGGTCCGGCACACTAAAACACTGATCTCCTTAGTGCTGACAATCAGTAATAGGTCCGGCACACTACAACTGCCTCCTTAGTGCTGACAATCAGTAATAGGTCCGGTACACTACAACTGCCTCCTTAGTGCTGACAATCAGTAATAGGTCCGGCACACTACAACTGCCTCCTTAGTGCTGACAATCAGTAATAGGTCCGGCACACTAAAACACTGATCTCCTTAGTGCTGACAATCAGTAATAGGTCCGGCACACTAAAACACTGATCTCCTTAGTGCTGACAATCAGTAATAGGTCCGGCACACTAAAACACTGATCTCCTTAGTGCTGACAATCAGTAATAGGTCCGGCACACTACAACTGCAATCTCCTTAGTGCTGACAATCAGTAATAGGTCCGGCACACTACAACTGCCTCCTTAGTGCTGACAATCAGTAATAGGTCCAGCACACTACAACTGCCTCCTTAGTGCTGACAATCAGTAATAGGTCCGGCACACTACAACTGCCTCCTTAGTGCTGACAATCAGTAATAGGTCCGGTACACTACAACTGCCTCCTTAGTGCTGACAATCAGTAATAGGTCCGGTACACTACAACTGCCTCCTTAGTGCTGACAATCAGTAATAGGTCCGGCACACTACAACTGCCTCCTTAGTGCTGACAATCAGTAATAGGTCCGGCACACTACGACTGCCTCCTTAGTGCTGACAATCAGTAATAGGTCCGGTACACTACAACTGCCTCCTTAGTGCTGACAATCAGTAATAGGTCCGGCACACTACAACTGCCTCCTTAGTGCTGACAATCAGGAATAGGTCCGGCACACTAAAACACTGATCTCCTTAGTGCTGACAATCAGTAATAGGTCCGGCACACTAAAACACTGATCTCCTTAGTGCTGACAATCAGTAATAGGTCCGGCACACTAAAACACTGATCTCCTTAGTGCTGACAATCAGTAATAGGTCCGGCACACTACAACTGCCTCCTTAGTGCTGACAATCAGTAATAGGTCCGGCACACTACAACTGCCTCCTTAGTGCTGACAATCAGTAATAGGTCCGGCACACTACAACTGCCTCCTTAGTGCTGACAATCAGTAATAGGTCCGGTACACTACAACTGCCTCCTTAGTGCTGACAATCAGTAATAGGTCCGGCACACTACAACTGCCTCCTTAGTGCTGACAATCAGTAATAGGTCCGGCACACTAAAACACTGATCTCCTTAGTGCTGACAATCAGTAAAAGGTCCGGCACACTAAAACACTGATCTCCTTAGTGCTGACAATCAGTAATAGGTCCGGCACACTACAACTGCCTCCTTAGTGCTGACAATCAGTAATAGGTCCGGCACACTACAACTGCCTCCTTAGTGCTGACAATCAGTAATAGGTCCGGTACACTACAACTGCCTCCTTAGTGCTGACAATCAGTAATAGGTCCGGCACACTACAACAGTGATCTCCTTAGTGCTGACAATCAGTAATAGGTCCGGCACACTAAAACAGTGATCTCCTTAGTGCTGACAATCAGTAATAGGTCCGGCACACTAAAACAGTGATCTCCTTAGTGCTGACAATCAGTAATAGCCAGTTATACATAAAACTGATTGAAACCCCTTTCAGGTGTGCAGGACAGCCTCCTCCTAAAATTCCCCCTGGGGACAGTTTTCCTGATTTTCTCTTAGGGGATCTACGACACAGAGTACACAGCGCTCAGTTACTGATCACACACCATGTGATGCAGAATACACAGCGCTCAGTTACTGATCACACACCATGTGATACAGAATACACAGCGCTCAGTTACTGATCACACACCATGTGATGCAGAATACACAGCGCCCAGTTACTGATCACACACCATGCGATACAGAATACAGAGCGCCCAGTTACTGATCACACACCATGCGATACAGAATACACAGTGCCCAGTTACTGATCACACACCATGCGATACAGAATACACAGCGCCCAGTTACTGATCACACACCATGTGATACAGAATACATAGCGCCCAGTTACTGATCTCACACCATGTGGTACAGAATACATAGCGCCCAGTTACTGATCACACACCATGTGGTACAGAATACATAGCGCCCAGTTACTGATCACACACCATGTGGTACAGAATAAATAGCGCCCAGTTACTGATCACACACCATGTGGTACAGAATACATAGCGCCCAGTTACTGATCTCACACCATGTGATACAGAATACACAGCGCCCAGTTACTGATCACACACCATGTGGTACAGAATACATAGCGCCCAGTTACTGATCACACACCATGTGATACAGAATACACAGCGCCCAGTTACTGATCACACACCATGTGGTACAGAATACATAGCGCCCAGTTACTGATCACACACCATGTGATACAGAATACATAGCGCCCAGTTACTGATCACACACCATGTGATACAGAATACATAGCGCCCAGTTACTGATCTCACACCATGTGGTACAGAATACACAGCGCCCAGTTACTGATCTCACACCATGTGATACAGAATACACAGCGCCCAGTTACTGATCACACACCATGTGATACAGAATAAATAGCGCCCAGTTACTGATCACACACCATGTGATACAGAATAAATAGCGCCCAGTTACTGATCACACAGTGGTACAGAATACACAGCGCCCAGTTACTGATCACACACCATGTGATACAGAAAAAATAGCGCCCAGTTACTGATCACACACCATGTGATACAGAATACATAGCGCCCAGTTACTGATCACACACCATATGAAACAGATTACATAGCGCCCAGTTACTGATCACACACCATGTGGTACAGAATACATAGCGCCCAGTTACTGATCACACACCATGTGATACAGAATACACAGCGCTCAGTTACTGATCACACACCATGTGATGCAGAATACACAGCGCCCAGTTACTGATCACACACCATGCGATACAGAATACAGAGCGCCCAGTTACTGATCACACACCATGCGATACAGAATACACAGTGCCCAGTTACTGATCACACACCATGCGATACAGAATACACAGCGCCCAGTTACTGATCACACACCATGTGATACAGAATACATAGCGCCCAGTTACTGATCTCACACCATGTGGTACAGAATACATAGCGCCCAGTTACTAATCACACACCATGTGGTACAGAATACATAGCGCCCAGTTACTGATCACACACCATGTGGTACAGAATAAATAGCGCCCAGTTACTGATCACACACCATGTGGTACAGAATACATAGCGCCCAGTTACTGATCTCACACCATGTGATACAGAATACACAGCGCCCAGTTACTGATCACACACCATGTGGTACAGAATACATAGCGCCCAGTTACTGATCACACACCATGTGATACAGAATACATAGCGCCCAGTTACTGATCACACACCATGTGATACAGAATACACAGCGCCCAGTTACTGATCACACACCATGTGGTACAGAATACATAGCGCCCAGTTACTGATCACACACCATGTGATACAGAATACATAGCGCCCAGTTACTGATCACACACCATGTGATACAGAATACATAGCGCCCAGTTACTGATCTCACACCATGTGGTACAGAATACACAGCGCCCAGTTACTGATCTCACACCATGTGATACAGAATACACAGCGCCCAGTTACTGATCACACACCATGTGATACAGAATAAATAGCGCCCAGTTACTGATCACACACCATGTGATACAGAATACATAGCGCCCAGTTACTGATCACACACCATGTGATACAGAATACATAGCGCCCAGTTACTGATCACACACCATGTGATACAGAATACATAGCGCCCAGTTACTGATCACACACCATGTGATACAGAATAAATAGCGCCCAGTTACTGATCACACAGTGGTACAGAATACACAGCGCCCAGTTACTGATCACACACCATGTGATACAGAAAAAATAGCGCCCAGTTACTGATCACACACCATGTGATACAGAATACATAGCGCCCAGTTACTGATCACACACCATATGAAACAGATTACATAGCGCCCAGTTACTGATCACACACCATGTGGTACAGAATACATAGCGCCCAGTTACTGATCACACACCATGTGATACAGAATACATAGCGCCCAGTTACTGATCACACACCATGTGATACAGAATACACAGCGCCCAGTTACTGATCACACACCATGTGATACAGAATACATAGCGCCTAGTTACTGATCACACACCATGTGATACAGAATACATAGCGCCCAGTTACTGATCACACACCATGTGATACAGAATACACAGCGCCCAGTTACTGATCACACACCATGTGATACAGAATACATAGCGCCCAGTTACTGATCACACACCATGTGATACAGAATACACAGCGCCCAGTTACTGATCACACACCATGTGATACAGAATACATAGCGCCCAGTTACTGATCACACACCATGTGATACAGAATACATAGCGCCCAGTTACTGATCACACACCATGTGATACAGAATACATAGCGCCCAGTTACTGATCACACACCATGTTATACAGAATACACAGCGCCCAGTTACTGATCTCACACCATGTGATACAGAATACACAGCGCCCAGTTACTGATCTCACACCATGTGATACAGAATACACAGCGCCCAGTTACTGATCACACACCATGTGATACAGAATACATAGCACCCAGTTACTGATCACACACCATGTGATACAGAATACATAGCGCCCAGTTACTGATCACACACCATGTGATACAGATTACACAGCGCCCAGTTACTGATCACACACCATGTGATACAGAATACATAGCGCCCAGTTACTGATCACACACCATGTGATACAGAATAAATAGCGCCCAGTTACTGATCACACACCATGTGATACAGAATACATAGCGCCCAGTTACTGATCACACACCATGTGATACAGAATAAATAGCGCCCAGTTACTGATCACACACCATGTGGTACAGAATACATAGCGCCCAGTTACTGATCACACACCATGTGATACAGAATACATAGCGCCCAGTTACTGATCACACACCATGTGGTACAGAATACATAGCGCCCAGTTACTGATCACACACCATGTGATACAGAATACATAGCGCCCAGTTACTGATCACACACCATGTGATACAGAATACATAGCGCCCAGTTACTGATCACACACCATGTGGTACAGAATACATAGCGCCCAGTTACTGATCACACACAATGTGGTACAGAATACATAACGCCCAGTTATTGATCTCACACCATGTGGTACAGAATACATAGCGCCCAGTTACTGATCACACACCATGTGGTACAGAATACATAGCGCCCAGTTACTGATCACACACCATGTGGTACAGAATACATGGCGCCCAGTTACTGATCACACACCATGTGGTACAGAATACACAGCGCCCAGTTACTGATCTCACACCATGTGATACAGAATACACAGCGCCCAGTTACTGATCACACACCATGTGATACAGAATAAATAGCGCCCAGTTACTGATCACACAGTGGTACAGAATACACAGCGCCCAGTTACTGATCACACACCATGTGATACAGAATAAATAGCGCCCAGTTACTGATCACACACCATGTGATACAGAATACATAGCGCCCAGTTACTGATCACACACCATATGAAACAGATTACATAGCGCCCAGTTACTGATCACACACCATGTGATACAGAATACACAGCGCCCAGTTACTGATCACACACCATGTGATACAGAATACACAGCGCCCAGTTACTGATCACACACCATGTGATACAGAATACATAGCGCCCAGTTACTGATCACACACCATGTGATACAGAATACATAGCGCCCAGTTACTGATCACACACCATGTGATACAGAATACATAGCGCCCAGTTACTGATCACACACCATGTGGTACAGAATACATAGCGCCCAGTTACTGATCACACACCATGTGATACAGAATACATAGCGCCCAGTTACTGATCACACACCATGTGATACAGAATACACAGCGCCCAGTTACTGATCACACACCATGTGATACAGAATACATAGCGCCCAGTTACTGATCACACACCATGTGATACAGAATACATAGCGCCCAGTTACTGATCACACACCATGTGATACAGAATACATAGCGCCCAGTTACTGATCACACACCATGTGATACAGAATAAATAGCGCCCAGTTACTGATCACACAGTGGTACAGAATACACAGCGCCCAGTTACTGATCACACACCATGTGATACAGAATAAATAGCGCCCAGTTACTGATCACACACCATGTGATACAGAATACATAGCGCCCAGTTACTGATCACACACCATATGAAACAGATTACATAGCGCCCAGTTACTGATCACACACCATGTGGTACAGAATACATAGCGCCCAGTTACTGATCACACACCATGTGATACAGAATAAATAGCGCCCAGTTACTGATCACACAGTGGTACAGAATACACAGCGCCCAGTTACTGATCACACACCATGTGATACAGAATAAATAGCGCCCAGTTACTGATCACACACCATGTGATACAGAATACATAGCGCCCAGTTACTGATCACACACCATATGAAACAGATTACATAGCGCCCAGTTACTGATCACACACCATGTGATACAGAATACACAGCGCCCAGTTACTGATCACACACCATGTGGTACAGAATACATAGCGCCCAGTTACTGATCACACACCATGTGGTACAGAATACACAGCGCCCAGTTACTGATCTCACACCATGTGATACAGAATACACAGCGCCCAGTTACTGATCACACACCATGTGATACAGAATAAATAGCGCCCAGTTACTGATCACACAGTGGTACAGAATACACAGCGCCCAGTTACTGATCACACACCATGTGATACAGAATAAATAGCGCCCAGTTACTGATCACACACCACGTGATACAGAATACATAGCGCCCAGTTACTGATCACACACCATATGAAACAGATTACATAGCGCCCAGTTACTGATCACACACCATGTGATACAGAATACACAGCGCCCAGTTACTGATCACACACCATGTGATACAGAATACACAGCGCCCAGTTACTGATCACACACCATGTGATACAGAATACATAGCGCCCAGTTACTGATCACACACCATGTGATACAGAATACACAGCGCTCAGTTACTGATCACACACCATGTGATACAGAATACACAGCGCCCAGTTACTGATCACACACCATGTGATACAGAATACATAGCGCCCAGTTACTGATCACACACCATGTGATACAGAATACATAGCGCCCAGTTACTGATCACACACCATGTGATACAGAATACATAGCGCCCAGTTACTGATCACACACCATGTGATACAGAATACATAGCGCCCAGTTACTGATCACACACCATGTGATACAGAATTAATAGCGCCCAGTTACTGATCACACACCATGTGATACAGAATACATAGCGCCCAGTTACTGATCACACACCATGTGGTACAGAATACATAGCGCCCAGTTACTGATCACACACCATGTGATACAGAATACATAGCGCCCAGTTACTGATCACACACCATGTGATACAGAATACACAGCGCCCAGTTACTGATCACACACCATGTGATACAGAATACATAGCGCCCAGTTACTGATCACACACCATGTGATACAGAATACATAGCGCCCAGTTACTGATCACACACCATGTGATACAGAATACATAGCGCCCAGTTACTGATCACACACCATGTGATACAGAATAAATAGCGCCCAGTTACTGATCACACAGTGGTACAGAATACATAGCGCCCAGTTACTGATCACACACCATGTGGTACAGAATACATAGCGCCCAGTTACTGATCACACACCATGTGATACAGAATACATAGCGCCCAGTTACTGATCACACACCATGTGATACAGAATACACAGCGCCCAGTTACTGATCACACACCATGTGATACAGAATACATAGCGCCCAGTTACTGACCACACACCATGTGATACAGAATACATAGCGCCCAGTTACTGATCACACACCATGTGATACAGAATACATAGCGCCCAGTTACTGATCACACACCATGTGATACAGAATACACAGCGCCCAGTTACTGATCTCACACCATGTGATACAGAATACATAGCGCCCAGTTACTGATCACACACCATGTGATACAGAATAAATAGTGCCCAGTTACTGATCACACACCATGTGATACAGAATACACAGCGCCCAGTTACTGATCACGCACCATGTGATACAGAATACATAGCGCCCAGTTACTGATCACGCACCATGTGATACAGAATACACAGCGCCCAGTTACTGATCACACACCATGTGATACAGAATACATAGCGCCCAGTTACTGATCACACACCATGTGATACAGAATACACAGCGCCCAGTTACTGATCACACACCATGTGGTACAGAATACATAGCGCCCAGTTACTGATCACACACCATGTGATACAGAATACATAGCGCCCAGTTACTGATCACACACCATGTGATACAGAATACATAGCGCCCAGTTACTGATCACACACCATGTGATACAGAATAAATAGCGCCCAGTTACTGATCACACACCATGTGATACAGAATAAATAGCGCCCAGTTACTGATCACACACCATGTGATACAGAATACACAGCGCCCAGTTACTGATCACACACCATGTGATACAGAATACATAGCGCCCAGTTACTGATCACACACCATGTGGTACAGAATACACAGCGCCCAGTTACTGATCACACAGTGGTACAGAATACACAGCGCCCAGTTACTGATCACACACCATGTGGTACAGAATACACAGCGCCCAGTTACTGATCACACACCATGTGATACAGAATACATAGCGCCCAGTTACTGATCACACACCATGTGATACAGAATACATAGCGCCCAGTTACTGATCACACACCATGTGGTACAGAATACACAGCGCCCAGTTACTGATCACACACCATGTGGTACAGAATACATAGCGCCCAGTTACTGATCACACACCATGTGATACAGAATACATAGCGCCCAGTTACTGATCACACACCATGTGATACAGAATACATAGCGCCGAGTTACTGATCACACACAATGTGATACAGAATACATAGCGCCCAGTTACTGATCACACACCATGTGATACAGAATACATAGCGCCCAGTTACTGATCACACACCATGTGATACAGAATAAATAGCGCCCAGTTACTGATCACACACCATGTGATACAGAATAAATAGCGCCCAGTTACTGATCACACACCATGTGATACAGAATACACAGCGCCCAGTTACTGATCACACACCATGTGATACAGAATACATAGCGCCCAGTTACTGATCACACACCATATGAAACAGATTACATAGCGCCCAGTTACTGATCACACACCATGTGGTACAGAATACATAGCGCCCAGTTACTGATCACACACCATGTGATACAGAATACATAGCGCCCAGTTACTGATCACACACCATGTGATACAGAATACATAGCGCCCAGTTACTGATCACACACCATGTGATACAGAATACACAGCGCCCAGTTACTGATCACACACCATGTGATACAGAATACATAGCGCCCAGTTACTGATCACACACCATGTGATACAGAATAAATAGCGCCCAGTTACTGATCACACACCATGTGATACAGAATAAATAGCGCCCAGTTACTGATCACCCACCATGTGATACAGAATACACAGCGCCCAGTTACTGATCACACACCATGTGATACAGAATACACAGCGCCCAGTTACTGATCACACACCATGTGATACAGAATACACAGCGCCCAGTTACTGATCACACACCATGTGATACAGAATACATAGCGCTCAGTTACTGATCACACACCATGTGATACAGAATACACAGCGCCCAGTTACTGATCACACACCATGTGATACAGAATACACAGCGCCCAGTTACTGATCACACACCATGTGATACAGAATACATAGCGCCCAGTTACTGATCACACACCATGTGATACAGAATACATAGCGCCCAGTTACTGATCACACACCATGTGATACAGAATAAATAGCGCCCAGTTACTGATCACACACCATGTGATACAGAATACATAGCGCCCAGTTACCGATCACACACCATGTGATACAGAATACATAGCGCCCAGTTACTGATCACACACCATGTGATACAGAATACATAGCGCCCAGTTACTGATCACACACCATGTGATACAGATTACATAGCGCCCAGTTACTGATCACACACCATGTGATACAGAATACACAGCGCCCAGTTACTGATCACACACCATGTGGTACAGAATACATAGCGCCCAGTTACTGATCACACACCATGTGATACAGAATACACAGCGCCCAGTTACTGATCACGCACCATGTGATACAGATTACATAGCGCCCAGTTACTGATCACACACCATGTGATACAGAATACACAGCGCCCAGTTACTGATCACACACCATGTGATACAGAATAAATAGTGCCCAGTTACTGATCACACACCATGTGATACAGAATACACAGCGCCCAGTTACTGATCACGCACCATGTGATACAGAATACACAGCGCCCAGTTACTGATCACACACCATGTGATACAGAATACATAGCGCCCAGTTACTGATCACACACCATGTGATACAGAATAAATAGCGCCCAGTTACTGATCACACACCATGTGGTACAGAATACATCGTGCCCAGTTACTGATCACACACAATGTGGTACAGAATACATAGCGCCCAGTTACTGATCACACACCATGTGATACAGAATACATAGCGCCCAGTTACTGATCACACACCATGTGGTACAGAATACACAGCGCCCAGTTACTGATCACACACCATGTGGTACAGAATACATAGCGCCCAGTTACTGATCACACAGTGGTACAGAATACATAGCGCCCAGTTACTGATCACACACCATGTGGTACAGAATACACAGCGCCCAGTTACTGATCACACAGTGGTACAAAATACACAGCGCCCAGTTACTGAACACACACCATGTGATACAGAATACACAGCGCCCAGTTACTGATCACACAGTGGTACAGAATACACAGCGCCCAGTTACTGATCACACAGTGGTACAGAATACACAGCGCCCAGTTACTGATCACACAGTGGTACAGAATACACAGCACCCAGTTACTGATCACACAGTGGTACAGAATACACAGCGCCCAGTTACTGATGACACAGTGGTACAGAATACACAGCGCCCAGTTACTGATCACACAGTGGTACAGAATACACAGCGCCCAGTTACTGATCACACAGTGGTACAGAATACACAGCGCCCAGTTACTGATCACACAGTGGTACAGAATAAATAGCGCCCAGTTACTGATCACACAGTGGTACAGAATACACAGCGCCCAGTTACTAATCACACAGTGGTACAGAATAAATAGCGCCCAGTTACTGATCTCACAGTGGTACAGAATACACAGCGCCCAGTTACTGATCACACAGTGGTACAGAATAAATAGCGCCCAGTTACTGATCTCACAGTGGTACAGAATACACAGCGCCCAGTTACTGATCACACAGTGGTACAGAATACACAGCGCCCAGTTACTGATCACACAGTGGTACAGAATAAATAGCGCCCAGTTACTGATCTCACAGTGATACAGAATACACAGCGCCCAGTTACTGATCACACACCATGTGATACAGAATACACAGCGCCCAGTTACTGATCACACACCATGTGATACAGAATTCACAGCGCCCAGTTACTGATCACACACCATGTGATACAGAATACATAGCGCCCAGTTACTGATCTCACACCATGTGATACAGAATACACAGCGCCCAGTTACTGATCACACAGTGGTACAAAATACACAGCGCCCAGTTACTGATCACACACCATGTGATACAGAATACACAGCGCCCAGTTACTGATCACACAGTGGTACAGAATACACAGCGCCCAGTTACTGATCACACAGTGGTACAGAATACACAGCGCCCAGTTACTGATCACACAGTGGTACAGAATACACAGCGCCCAGTTACTGATCACACAGTGGTACAGAATACACAGCGCCCAGTTACTGATCACACAGTGGTACAGAATACACAGCGCCCAGTTACTGATCACACAGTGGTACAGAATACACAGCGCCCAGTTACTGATCACACAGTGGTACAGAATACACAGCGCCCAGTTACTGATCACACAGTGGTACAGAATACACAGCGCCCAGTTACTGATCACACAGTGGTACAGAATACACAGCGCCCAGTTACTGATCACACAGTGGTACAGAATACACAGCGCCCAGTTACTGATCACACAGTGGTACAGAATACACAGCGCCCAGTTACTGATCACACAGTGGTACAGAATACACAGCGCCCAGTTACTGATCACACAGTGGTACAGAATACACAGCGCCCAGTTACTGATCACACAGTGGTACAGAATACACAGCGCCCAGTTACTGATCACACAGTGGTACAGAATACACAGCGCCCAGTTACTGATCACACAGTGGTACAGAATACATAGCGCCCAGTTACTGATCACACAGTGGTACAGAATACACAGCGCCCAGTTATTGATCACACAGTGGTACAGAATACACAGCGCCCAGTTACTGATCACACAGTGGTACAGAATACACAGCGCCCAGTTACTGATCACACAGTGGTACAGAATAAATAGCGCCCAGTTACTGATCTCACAGTGGTACAGAATACACAGCGCCCAGTTACTGATCACACAGTGGTACAGAATAAATAGCGCCCAGTTACTGATCTCACAGTGGTACAGAATACACAGCGCCCAGTTACTGATCACACAGTGGTACAGAATAAATAGCGCCCAGTTACTGATCACACAGTGGTACAGAATACACAGCGCCCAGTTACTGATCACACAGTGGTACAGAATACACAGCGCCCAGTTACTGATCACACAGTGGTACAGAATAAATAGCGCCCAGTTACTGATCACACAGTGGTACAGAATACACAGCGCCCAGTTACTGATCACACAGTGGTACAGAATAAATAGCGCCCAGTTACTGATCACACAGTGGTACAGAATACACAGCGCCCAGTTACTGATCACACAGTGGTACAGAATAAATAGCGCCCAGTTACTGATCTCACAGTGGTACAGAATACACAGCGCCCAGTTACTGATCACACAGTGGTACAGAATACACAGCGCCCAGTTACTGATCACACAGTGGTACAGAATAAATAGCGCCCAGTTACTGATCACACAGTGGTACAGAATACACAGCGCCCAGTTACTGATCACACAGTGGTACAGAATACACAGCGCCCAGTTACTGATCACACACCATGTGATACAGAATACACAGCGCCCAGTTACTGATCACACACCATGTGATACAGAATTCACAGCGCCCAGTTACTGATCACACACCATGTGATACAGAATACATAGCGCCCAGTTACTGATCTCACACCATGTGATACAGAATACACAGCGCCCAGTTACTGATCACACAGTGGTACAAAATACACAGCGCCCAGTTACTGATCACACACCATGTGATACAGAATACACAGCGCCCAGTTACTGATCACACAGTGGTACAAAATACACAGCGCCCAGTTACTGATCACACACCATGTGATACAGAATACACAGCGCCCAGTTACTGATCACACACCATGTGATACAGAATACACAGCGCCCAGTTACTGATCACACAGTGGTACAAAATACATAGCGCCCAGTTACTGATCTCACACCATGTGATACAGAATACACAGCGCCCAGTTACTGATCACACAGTGGTACAAAATACACAGCGCCCAGTTACTGATCACACACCATGTGATACAGAATACACAGCGCCCAGTTACTGATCACACAGTGGTACAGAATACACAGCGCCCAGTTACTGATCACACAGTGGTACAGAATACACAGCGCCCAGTTACTGATCACACAGTGGTACAGAATACACAGCGCCCAGTTACTGATCACACAGTGGTACAGAATACACAGCGCCCAGTTACTGATCACACAGTGGTACAGAATACACAGCGCCCAGTTACTGATCACACAGTGGTACAGAATACACAGCGCCCAGTTACTGATCACACAGTGGTACAGAATACACAGCGCCCAGTTACTGATCACACAGTGGTACAGAATACACAGCGCCCAGTTACTGATCACACAGTGGTACAGAATACACAGCGCCCAGTTACTGATCACACAGTGGTACAGAATACACAGCGCCCAGTTACTGATCACACAGTGGTACAGAATACACAGCGCCCAGTTACTGATCACACAGTGGTACAGAATACACAGCGCCCAGTTACTGATCACACAGTGGTACAGAATACATAGCGCCCAGTTACTGATCACACAGTGGTACAGAATACACAGCGCCCAGTTACTGATCTCACAGTGGTACAAAATACACAGCGCCCAGTTACTGATCTCACAGTGATACAGAATAAATAGCGCCCAGTTACTGATCACACAGTGGTACAGAATACACAGCGCCCAGTTACTGATCACACACCATGTGATACAGAATACATAGCGCCCAGTTACTGATCACACAGTGGTACAGAATACACAGCGCCCAGTTACTGATCACACAGTGGTACAGAATACACAGCGCCCAGTTACTGATCACACACCATGTGATACAGAATACATAGCGCCCAGTTACTGATCTCACACCATGTGATACAGAATAAATAGCGCCCAGTTACTGATCACACAGTGGTACAGAATACACAGCGCCCAGTTACTGATCACACACAATGTGGTTCAGAATACAAAGCGCCCAGTTAGCTCTGTCCAATACCCCTAAATATTATACTCCAGGTATAACAGAGCCTGGTGATAAGGATTAGAATCACAGGAGGGGGGCAACTACAAAATATTGGTCCCCAGAACAAACGTAAAATTAAATAATTATCCGAAAATTTTAACTAATCACCAATCCACAGAACTGTGGAAACTGTAAGTATCTGATCGATGGATCCCTATTACCTCCTCCTCTGTGCACTCTTACATGACGTGAAAGGACCTTATAATGTCATTGCTGGTCCTGGAGGGTATCTAAATGTCCTAAAGGCAGCGGGTTCCTCTAATGGCAATGGACAATTCCCCCTGGCCACACTGCTGACATTGATCAGGAATGAAAAACATGACTAAGAGATCAAGATAGTGACTCCAGATTCCCCAGATCTCAATCCGATCGATCATCTGTGGGATGTGCTGGAGAAACAAGTACGATCCATGGGAGCCGCACCTCACAACACCACAGGGCACCTTCAGAGGTCCCCAGAAATCCAGACTTTGATGAGTCAGAGTGTTTAGACAGCACTAGGGGGAGCTACACTATATTAGGCAGGTGGATTTATTGTTATGGCTGATCAGTGTATGTGTGAAGGTGAGAATTTGGGTTACTACCCTCTAGGGCAATTGTGTTGGGAGTTGACCGACAGCTGCATTTGCTTCAAAAGAAAACTCCAATCCCTTACTAAATGTATAAGATGGCGCTACTGATCATGGTATAGGCCAAGGAGCGTGCTCCCCTTATTAGTCCACTATCAGGCATAGAGGTCAACAAGGTTGATGTAGTCTTAGATAAGGTCCCCAGGGCTGATCTGTGAAACTTCGAATGCATCAGTTAAAAAAAAAAAAAGCTAATACACCAAAAAATTGTAAGAAAATTAAAACACTTAAAAGACAATATTTTAAATGTTTTATTGTTAAATTAAACAAATGTAAAAAGAAAAACATGAAACAAAAGCAAATCAATACAGTGTCTAAAAATCTAAAAAAAAATTAAAAATTAAAAAAGACAGAGGCAGAAAAAAAATATAAAAAATTCTTCACATCTCATGGAATGCTTAATGGCAAAAAACAATAGACATATCATTATGATTCAGTAAGTAGTTAGCACATCCTTCATTCCAGTAGCTCAAGTGGTGATTTTTTTCTGTAGATATAAAAAAAAAAAAAAAAAAGTTTGGTGACAGTGCCCATTTAAATGTCATTCTTGCTAAATTTTTTTAGATTATGTGCTACAGTATATCTCTAATATACATTCATTAATTTTTTTTCCCATTAAAATAGATTAATTTACATTTGAAAAACGGCCACTAGAGGTCTCCCTCCTAGTGGCCGGCTGCAGCCTGGCGTGACGTCACGCTTGAATTCGGACCGATGCCGGCCGGGCAATCGGTCCTAATTCATTCAGCCTGCGCTTGCTCCCTGCCTGTCAATCAGACAGGCGGGAGCGAGCACTTTGAACATAGAGGATGCGCGCAGGCTCCCTGGCCTCGCACGCCGGCCCCGGCTCCCGGTGAGAGGCAAAATTTAGTGCTGCGCTAGGACTGCCCTGCACTTTATTATTTTTCGGGCGGGCGGGGGGAGCGCTTTGCGCGGCGGGGTTCGGGGGAGCGGGATGTGTGGCAGCTGTGGCCATCACAGATACTGTTTTCTCCACAGTGTGCCTCCAGTTGTTTCCCCACTACAACTCCCAGCATGCTCTGACAGCCAATAGATGTCAGGGCAAGCTGGGAGTTGTAGTGGTGAAACAGCTGGAGGTACACTGTATAGGTGAACTAAGGGATAGATGGGCAATAGGCAGGGACAGAAAAAAGAGAGAGGATGGTGGGAGCTACTCTTTAAACCTGTAACGGGCTGAAAGTGGCATTGTAGAGTCGTCGTCGTCGTCCCCCCCTTCCCCTGGGGGTGCGTTAATCACACACACACACACACACACTAATTGTTCTTTCAAAAATAGCTTTAGCCATCTAGTGGTAAAAATAATAATTGCATGTAATCTTTTTTTTTTTTTTTGTTAACCACAATTTCTAGCCTTTGACTATGTTTATATTTCTTCTTCTTTAGGTTGGAATATGATTTACATCCTGACTTTTGCATATTGAAGATGTGAAACTTTCGAGTCATTCATAATACATACATATATATTTTTTTGTTAGTGACCAAATTCAGTACTGACAAATTCTGTAGCCTTTTTTTACTTTTTGAAATTCAATACTGGCACAATTTGTAACCAGTTTTTTTGTTGTTTGTTTTATATTTACATTTTTTTTATTAAATAATTAAAATTCAATACTGACACATTTTGTTGCAGGTTATTTTATTTTTATTCTATTTCAATATTTTTTTTACTTTTTAAAATTCAATACTGACACAATTTGTAGCCTGCCTTTTCTCTCTTTTGGTTTTTATTTTTGTAGTTTTTTTCCTATTTGAAATTCAATACTGACACATTTTGTAACCTGTTTTTTCATTCAGTTTTTTTCCTATTTGAAATTCAATACTGATACATGTTGTAATCAGCTTATTTTTATTTCCATTTTGTTTAGTTTTTTTTTTTTTTGCTATTTGAAATTAAATATTGTCCCATTTTGGAGCCTGTCTTTTATTTTTATTTTAGGTATTTATTAACTATTTGAATATTAATACTGACACATTGTTACCTGTTTTTTGTTTTTTTGTTTGTTTTATCATGTAATATACTTTCTTGTCTGGGCTGCATTAACACATTCTCCTGTGCATGTCCCCAAAAACAGGGTGACACATAAAAGGTGCATACAACCATCTAACCCAATAATCTCCAAACTCTGGCCCACCCAATATCTATCCGGGCATTCTAGGATATGTAGTTTGGCAAAATCTGGAGGGCTGCAGT
The DNA here is from genome assembly GCF_029499605.1 of Hyla sarda. NCBI lineage: Eukaryota > Metazoa > Chordata > Amphibia > Anura > Hylidae > Hyla > Hyla sarda. Next base: position 8,931,071 of record NC_079201.1, on the reverse strand, counting down.
TTGGTAAACCATTAAAGGGGTATTCCAGGCAAAACCTTTTATATATATATGTATCAGCTGGCTCCGGAAAGTTAAACAGATTTGTAAATGACTTCTATTAAAAAATCTTAATCCTTCCAATAGTTATTAGCTTCTGAAGTTTTCTGTCTAACTGCTCAATGATGATGTCACGTCCCGGGAGCTGTGCATGATGGGAGAATATCCCCATAGGAACTGCACAGCTCCCGGGACGTGACATCATCATTGAGCAGTTAGACAGAAAACAGCAACTCAACTTCAGAAGCTAATAACTATTGCAAGGATTAAGATTTTTTAATTGAAGTAATTTACAAATCTGTTTAACTTTTCGGAGCCAGTTAATATATAAAAAAACGTTTTGGCCTGGAATACCCCTTTAACTAATTATAGTCAAAGGCACAAAATCTACTCTTTGCTAGTTATCCCTGTGGGATCTCTCTGAAAAGAAGTGCAAGATGCAATGTTACTATGGGATGTTTGAGGTGGTCAAAGGATAAATAGTTATTTATCTCTGACTTAGAAAAGTCCATTATTTTATTCATTATTGTGGTGTATGGTCGTAATGTATTTATTTATCCATGATCATATAATTATTGCATATAACTATATACTGTATATATTGTACATTTTTTTTTCATTAAGTGTGCTATACAGTTCTTGCATCTAAAAGACATGGGAGGGATTTTAAAGTTCCAATTCTGAACATTAAAATTACATTTTTGCCCATGCTATGATGTACATTTATTTATTTTATTTTATTTATTTATATATATAGCACCTACAGATTCTGCAGCGCTTACATGAACATGAGAAGATAGGTTATTCTCATAATGGTGTTTGTATGTACAATGACATCCATGTCACAATGACTACACATCTGTATTGGTGGCATAGTCTAAAGTGACAACTATATATTTATAGATTGGGGGAAATCCAATTGATGCCAGCGAGTCTGGGTTTATATGGTAGAAGGGGTCAAACGTATCTGTGGTCCATGATTTAGAACGCAAGTTATATCAATTCCCAGTAGGGTTCACACCCATCTGGGACTAATGATCCCCAACTAGGGAACCCCCTATATCCAAGTATTAAAATTTACTCTTAATTGATATCTCTTAAAAAGTCAAAAAGACACTCAAATTAGTTTTGTGTAACAGGGACAAAATATGCTATGTGATTTAAAATCACAGCATCTGGATCATTTACTCATAGAGTGCAAGCTCCTTATTTCCAAACACTTGATACCTAATGGCTCCCTACAAGGATGGCAGGTAATGTATATTATATTTGGTTATTTCCTAACATTATGTTTGGATCCAGAGATGCTGCTAATTAAAATGAACACCACTTTAACCCCCCCCCCCCCCCCGACGTTTCGCTGGCCGTAACCGGCTTTATCAAGAGTATAGGTGTAATTTAGAATGTCACAAATGATGGATAGATGATATTGTTTTATTTCCCCCTTATTTCTGATGCCTCCATGCACCCGGGCAATACTAGAGGCAGAGAGTGAACAAGCTCTCTGCCTCTTGTGAATGCAAAAGTACCCAGCGCGTCTCCCGCACAGAGAGGAAAGAAGAGGAGAAAAATGGGCACTATTATATACATAATATTGTATACTTTTTAGAATAACTGTGCTGGGTGCTTTTGCATTCACAAGAGGCAGAGAGCTCATTCACTTTCTGCCTCTTGTATTGCCCGGGCGCACGGAGGTGTCAGACAGTGCGAATGAGTGCTTGCTCTGTAAAATAATGTCGGACGGCACTCACATAAGGAAGCTAAGGAGCGCATGTCAATCACACAGTGGTCCCAGCGTTGGTGTACAGGGGATAGGCGTGGCAGCCACGGGGCATAGACCAACCCCAGGCCAAGCCTATTCGACTGTCAGTGGCTGCAAGTAAAAACTTTTTTTTTTGGCAAAATAGTGCTTTTCCCGACACAGGACGGGCTCTCCTGCCACTGGAGGATCATTCTAGGCACCTACTACACATCAGCAGCACTATACCTGGCACTATCCACTGTTGGACCCTATTCACAGTGGAGGATCAGGAGGAGTCAACATTTGTCTACAATCTATCACCCCTTTATATTAGGCATTGTCCATTTGAGCTGGTTACCATACCTGCTGGGTGTCTGTGTACAATTGTATAATACCATAAGGGCTGTATCTAACGCCATGAGCAAAATGCTGGTTGCTATGGGTTACGGCCTAAACTTTAGTTATTCTGGCACATGTTTCCTGGATAACCCATTTAATAGTGCCATCTAATGAATCAATAAATGGTTGTTTAACCTAACAGAAGTAAATATGGTCACTAAAACACTAATCTACCTATTAGACACCTACTAAATTCTTACTGGAGGATCTCTTATCAAAGGAGGTGTGTACTGTAGACAACAACTTAAAAAAAAGTGAATACTTACACAAAGAGGGAGATCTATTAGGACAAACATATCTTTTACACTGCAGAGGTCTTACACTCTAGAACTACTCCAGGACTATTCTACTCTCCTAGAAGCTACCAGAAGGGCAGGAGACACATCTAATATGAGCACATGGTAACAAGACAATGGCTGCTCATGACAATTCTATGTATCCAGCTTTCCTGTGTGCAGAACATAGGTCTCACATGTATTGGGTAAGATACAAATTGCTCTTATTTGATTAATCTACCAAGTGGATGAAACAATATCAATTAGAATGGTGAATAGATGTTTTCTTTAATCTCTATGTTGAGATATAATGTTTAGCATATGGACCACTCCTCCTTGTTTTGCAGAGAACAGAACGTGTTTTATCCATATCAGTGCATTCACATGAAGCATATGGCTTAGTCTATGTTAAATCTTTTGCTCTCTTATTGATATTATAATCCCACACGGAAACTATTTCTAAGTCTCCTTCCAAATTTAGAATACCATAGATCAGTGGTCTTCAACCTGCGGACCTCCAGATGTTGCAAAACTACAACTCCCAGCATGCCCGGATAGCCAACGCCAACATCTGGAGGTTCGCAGGTTGAAGACCACTGCCATAGATTATATATTGATATTTATCGCCAAGCCTTCCATATTATTCTAAGAGGAAGAGAGAGGGAGAAAGGAGAGGTTAGGCGCGTCACACAGTACTAATGCTGCCGGCAAACGTCTCTTTGATGATTCATAGAAGAGTGGTCTTCAAATTGTGGACTTCCATCTTCACAATTTGGAGACCATTGTCACAGAAAATATTAAAGGGGTTATCCAGGCAAAAACTTTTTTTATATATATCAACTGGCTCCAGAAAGTTAAACAGATTTGTAAATTATACAAAAATACAAATGTGTGTGCAGCTCACAAACCAAAAATCCGAGGATATATCTGGTTATATGCCGAAACCCAACGGCCAGAGATAAAATATATATAAGAAGAAATTGTATAACCAATCCTTCAAGGATTTTACCCCAAAAAAGGTACATGATATTTAAATCAATATTATAGGAATACTTCAATTAATAATTAATTGCTTTTATTATTAAACATTTATAAAACAATATAATAAAATTGTTCTATTATTAATATTATCCTGGCACAGGTATATATAAAATAAAGATTTGTAAATGACTTCTATTAAAAAATCTTAATCCTTTCAGTACTGATGAGCTTCTGAAGTTAAGGTTGTTCTTTTCTGTCTAAGTGCTCTCTGATGACACATGTCTCGAGAACCGCCCAGTTTAGAAGCAAATCCCCATAGCAAACCTCTTCTAAACTGGGTGTTTCCCGAGACACGTGTCATCAGAGACCACTTAGACAGAAAAAAACAACCTTAACTTCAGAAGCTCATAAGTACTGAAAGGATTAAGATTTTTTAATAGAAGTAATTTACAAATCTGTTTAACTTTCTGGAGCCAGTTTATATATAAAAAAGTTTTTTCCTGGATAACCCCTTTAAGTGCAATTTTCTCTGCTTTGACAACACGGACAGCTAACACAAAGGTGACAACTGGGACTATGGCATAAACACTTTATATCTAATACACTGTACATGACAACACTTACCAAGTCTAATACAGTAGAAATAAGCTGGATGTCAATACCATGGCAGATGCCAATGTCAGCGTGCCAGTGTTTAGGCTTATTCCATGACCCTGAGGAGGGCAAAATGTTATTAAACAAATAAATAACCGTGCTGACAAATCTATCTATAGATACAAAACTTAACAGTATAAGCAAATCTTAAAATAAACCTTTGTAATATGTTATTTTAGGGGAAATCGCTTATTTCTACATTTATCAGGCTTCTTTCCTCTTTCTAATTTCCTTCTTAAGTCATCATTCACTTTTTTTTTTGTCTTTTTGTTTTAATTTTGTAATTAAATGATTGAAACTGCTGAAGTGGAGACAGATCAGTTTGCTGAGGGATCAGTTACAGGTTGCCAATCCAATAGAAGTCAATGGAGAGGGAGCTGGAAGGAGGCGGTAGCTGCTGAAAGCTCTATTATGGTTAGTACATATCTAATATCTCCTGTGCTACAGAGATATAGGAAAGAGGATCCTCTCTAATATGCTTGCAGTGTATGGGGACATTATAGCAGCTAGTCTAAACCCACTAGCCCAGAGACTACTGAAAACTAGAGGTGGAGAAAACTCCCAAATCAATTTCCATTATATAATGGCAAGAAAAAGTGCTGCTCCTCATGTACACACACAAGGCAACTTATCCTTAAATGTTTGTAAAAAGGGTACTCCGTTGGAAAACATTTTTATTTATTTAAAAAAAAAAAATAATCAACTGGTGCCAGAAAGTTAAAAAGATTAGTAAATTACTTCTATTAAAACATCTTAAACCTTGTAGTACTTATTATCTGCTGAATACTACAGAGGAAATTACCGTATTTTCTTTTTGGAACACAGAGCTCTCTGCTGACATCACAAGCACAGTGCTCTCTGCTGACATCTCTGTCCATTTTAAGAACTGTCCAGAGCAGCACATGTTTGCTATGGGGATTTTCTCCTACTCTGGACAGTTCTTAAAATGGACAGAGGTGTTAGCAGAGAGCACTGTGTTCTAAAAAGAAAATAATTTCCTCTGTAGTATTCAGCAGCTGATAAGTACTGGAAGGATTAAGATTTTTTAATAAAAGTAATTTACAAATCTGTTTAACTTTCTGACACCAGTTGATTTAAATAAATAAATAAATAAATAAATAAATAAATAAAGGTTTTCCACTGGAGTTCCCCTTTAAGTAAAATTCTATTTACATTTTCTTTAACAGTAACTGTTATGTGGCACTGCCACCCAGTCTCTAATACCAACATATTACATATGTCCTGAAACCACCGTCGTTTCCTTTATATAAATGTATTACCCCATATATCTCCTCAAATTACTGTCCTTTCTCTTATAGCAATGTATGACCCAATATATTTCCTGATACCACCGCCCTCTATTTTATCCCAACATATGTCCACATATATCTCCTTATACCACTGCCCTCTTTCATATACCAAAGTATGACCCCATATATCCCCTGATACCACCAACACTCTCTCTCTTATACTAACCTATGACCCCATATATCTCCTGATACCACCACCCTCTCTCTTATACCAATATATAACCTCATATATATACCCTGATACCACCACCCTCTCTCTTATACCAATATATAACCTCATATATATCTCCTGATACCACCCCCCTCTCTCTTATACCAATATATAACCTCATATATCCCCTGATACCACCACCCTCTCTCTTATACCAATATATAACCTCATATATATCCCATGATACCACCATCCTCTCTCTTATACCAATATATAACCTCATATATATCCCATGATACCATCACCCTCTCTCTTATACTAACCTATGACCCCATATATCTCCTGATACCACCACCCTCTCTCTTATACCAATATATAACCTCATATATATCTCCTGATACCACCCCCCTCTCTCTTATACCAATATATAACCTCATATATCCCCTGATACCACCACCCTCTCTCTTATACCAATATATAACCTCATATATCCCCTGATACCACCACCCTCTCTCTTATACCAATATATAACCTCATATATCCCCTGATACCACCACCCTCTCTCTTATACCAATATATAACCTCATATATCCCCTGATACCACCACCCTCTCTCTTATACCAATATATAACCTCATATATCCCCTGATACCACCAACCCTCTCTCTCTTATACTAACCTATGACCCCATATATCTCCTGATACCACCACCCTCTCTCTTATACCAATATATAACCCCATATATCCCCTGATACCACCCCCCTCTCTCTTATACCAATATATAACCTCATATATCCCCTGATACCACCACCCTCTCTCTTATACCAATATATAACCACATATATATCCCCTGATACCATCAACCCTCTCTCTTATACTAACCTATGACCCCATATATCCCCTGATACCACCAACCCTCTCTCTCTTATACTAACCTATGACCCAATATATCTCCCGATACCACTGCCCTCTCTTGAATACCAACATATGACCCAATATATCTCCTTATACCACCACTCTGCAGATTTTTTAGCAAAACTACGTTGCACAGCTCCTTCTATTTTGGATACACGGAAGCAATTCCATCAACAGGGGCAAAGGTGGCCATGACCCCATCCATAGAAGTGACTGTACTTACTCTCACAGTAAGAAAAACGGCATTTCCCTTTAACTCTCCCATGTTGGATGCGTTTCCTTTGCAAGTATATGAACCACAATCTTTTTCACTTAGATCAGTCAGCATTATTTTGAGATCCCAAATAGTACCAGAGATATCCAAGCGACTGTGGTATGCACTGGGTTGTACACGGTAGGATGCAATTTCCTCAGTTTTAAAGTAAAGAAACAGGGTTGAGGATGTATTCGTAGAGGGACATTCAACCTGCTCCGTTTCCTCAAGGACTCCTGGAACAAAAATAAAGTCATTCATTAATAAAGTATACAGGAGACCAATGCATACTAACAGTGTTTTCAACCTGAGTGCCTCCAGCTGTTGCAAAACTACAACTCCCAGCATGCTGGAAGTTGTAGTTTTGCAACAGCTGAAGGCACTCTGGTTAGGAAACACCGCATTATAGTATGCCATTGTTGAGCAGCTTTACAAACACAGTATTGATATGTATGATACTGTATGTTATTCTCCATTCACCTCCAAAGCAGCATCCATATTACCTATTATTTTCCTGTAAGCTCTCAAGTCAAGGTTGACTGAACTGATATCTATTGTACGAGATCACTAGAAACCTGTTTTAGCATACAGTACCTGAAGCTGTCTGGACGTCCATTCCTAACAGAAAACAAAAAGAATTAGTGGTATTCCATATCTGTTCAACTAGTCCCCACCGCTCTACAATTGTCTATTAAAAAGATGGAGTCATACGTAGGCCTATTTTTTGTTAGCCTGTAAAAGGACTAACACTCCCATTATTGCCCTGATACTCACCAGCAGAGGGGTACCAGTAGGAGCTGGGTACTGTCAGTCATGGAGCATCAAAAGCATGACTCCTTGGGACTGGGCAGTAGAAAGCTGTTATTATCAGGCTGGCAACAGGCAAAATAAATGTCCGATGCCATCCTGGTAATATCAGGCTGCTGCTGTTTAGTTTTGTACCTGGCTGTTTTGGAAAATAGGTGAGGCCCTATGCATTTTGGTTCATGAATAAATAAATAATTTAAAAAAGAGTGGCTCCATAGAGAGCCAGATCCAAAACCAAGCAGCAGCAGCCTGGTATTATCAAGGTGGCAAGGGCCGTCTATGTTTATCTGACAAAGACTTGGCATGGCCATGGCCTTTGACGCTGTTGATCCTGGTGGTCCCCAGAGGAACACAGAAGGTCGGACATGGTACATTATCTCGAAATGCCCAGTGTGGATGGCAAACCTTCCCTTCACATATGCTTCAGGTCTTTTTAAAGGAAATTCTGGTGTTTATTTCCTATGTTGATTCATATCTTCTCATTGTATACATTGATTCATGTAATTTTTGTATTATTAAAGAGTTTCATGGGCGGCCTCTATTGTGTGTGTGTATATATATATATATATGTGTATATATATATATATATATATATATATATATATACATACACACACACATACACACATATACACACACACATTCTTGACATGAGGCTAAAGTTCAGCTGTTACATACAGGCAGAGATCAGAAAAAAGCTTTGAACTCTCCTATAACCCACTAAATGTCAGTGTAAGGAAAAGCATGGGCAAACACAGCTTTCTCACCCATCTGAAACTGCCTGCCACAGCTCACCAGCCTACAAGTATCTGCCTACCAGCCTACAAATGCCTGTGTACCATACTGTAAGTGATTTCCCACCAATATGTAAGCAACCGCCCACCAGTCTGTAAGTACCTGCCCACCAACCTGTAAGTGCCTTCTCACCTGCCTGTAAGTACCTGCCCACCAACCTGTAAGTGCCTTCCCACCTGCCTGTAATAACCTGCCCACCAACCTGTAAGTGCCTTCTCACCTGCCTGTAATAACCTGCCCACCAACCTGTAAGTGCCTTCTCACCTGCCTGTAATTACCTGCCCACCAACCTGTAAGTGCCTTCTCACCTGTCTGTAATTACCTGCCCACCAACCTGTAAGTGCCTTCCCAGCTGCCTGTAAGTGGCAGCCCACCAGCCTATTAGTCAGAACTGGCCTGGGACATGAGTAGAGGGGGATATAATGCCTCCAGATGTTGGCAGCCCCAGGAATACTTCCCATTATTTCTATTTGTATCACAATATAATATAGATCTTCACTTTACCTGTCTTGTCTGTGCATGTATATTCACTTCCTTTTATGATCCATTTGAATGTCTCAAAGGTGCCGGAAAAGTTAAGTTTGGATGAAATTTCACTTTTCTGTATTTTCAGATTGAGAATTTCTCTATCGTTCCCCCAAAAATGTATTTCTCTGATGTCAATTGTCTTTGCGACGGAGCAGAAGATTGTGGCTGAGCCTCCGACATCAACGTCCAATTTTGCCGATGTCACGTTTATCTCCCCATTTGGCCTCACTGCAAAATTAATACTAGAGTTACTAGAGTTACACTGTGCAATACTTCATTTCCCCTGTGGTGGCACTGTAGGGAAATGTAACACTTGACACCAAATAGCTGAGATATCACAGGTGATCAATGGTGTAATATTGTACTTGTGCCTCTGTATATATCAATTGTATTTTCGCTCTCAGCCACCAGATCTCTGTTATTACCTCCTGTGCACACAAATTTTCATTTTGTATGTATTGTGTAATTTTGTATCTGTATAGACCCTGGGAGTGTAACACAGGAGTCAGAGGGTCCTAGGCCCAATTCTAACTAAGAGCTCTATATAATGGTCTAATCCTGTATTGGAGTTTACTGTCCCCTATTTCATTTTAGGTCCAATGTTCCATTTTTAGAAATGTCATGAAGATACATCTGCACATTATTCTAATCTGATAACAGTCTCCTATAGTCTTCACTAGGCTCAATTAACATCACATCAGCTTATGTATCTACAGTCGTGGACAAAAGTTCTGAGACTGACACAATTTTTGGTTTCGTCAACGTGTGCAGCCTCAGTGTTTGTAGATCTTTTTGTCAGCTGTTTATAATGTTATTGAAGTACAATCATAAGCGTTTCATATGTTTTTAAACTTTTATTGACAAATACATCAAGTTAATGAAAATAACTTTTTTATTTTTCCGCATACGGGGTGGTATGAGGGCTCATTTTTTTGCACCATGAAGTTTTTATCGGTACCATTTTTGTTTTGTTCAAACTTTTTGATTGCTTTTTATTCATTTTTTTAATGGTATAAAAAGTGACCAAAAATACGCTGTTTTGGATTTTTTTTACATGTACGCCATTAACCGTGCGGTTTAATTAACAATATATTTTTATAGTTTGGACATTTACGCATGCGGCGATACTACATGTTTATTTTTATTTACACAGTTTTTTTTTATGGGAAAAGGGGGGTGATTCAAACTTTTATTAGGGAAGGGGTTAAATCACATTTATTAACACTTACTTTTCAATTATTTTTTTTGCAGTGTTATAGCCCCCATAGGACACTATAACACTGCACACACTGATCACAGGCATGTATTAATATGCCATTGATCAGTGTTATAGGCGCTTGACTGCTCCTGCCTGAATCTAAGGCACGGAGCAGTCATTCAGCGATCAGACACCGAGGAGGGAGGTAGGGATCCTCCCGGTGTCCTGTAAGCTGCTCGGGATGCCGCGATTTTATCGCCGCAGTCCCGAACAGCCCGACTGAGCTGCCGGGATACTTTCAGTTTCACTTCAGACGCGACGGTCACCTTTGATAGCCGTGTCTGAAGGGTTAAAGGGGTAGTCCAGTGGTGAAAAACGTATCCCCTATCCTAAGGATAGGGGATAAGTTTTAGATTGCGGGGGGTCCAACCGCTGGGGCCCCCCATGATCTCCTGTACGGGGCCCCGACAGCCCGCGGGAAGGGGTCTTGTCGATCACTGCACGAAGTGGCGGCTGACACGCCAACTCAATACAAGTCTATGGCAGAGCCGGAGCGCTGCCTTCGGCAATCTCAAGCTCTGCCATAGCGATGTAAAATTGGGTGCGTCTTATATGCCGGTGCGTCCTATAGGGGGGAAAATACGGGTATATATATTATTTGAGGTTGCAGACTGAGTGGCATTTAGTGGTGAGACTAACCGGCCACCAGCTGCGAGTCATACAGTGGTGGATTATCATCATCATTTTGTTTTGGAGCACTTTTTTGGGGTCACACTATTAATTTGGTGGATTTTAATTGATCCTAATAAAAAATATTTTTTTTTTTAGGCACTTCTTCATTATACTTTTTGTTTTGATAAGTTGCCAAGAAGTCTCGCATTTGAAGGGATAAGGATAGGCTTTAAAGCTATCCTACATTTGTGATCAGAAATGGCAGCAGGCAGGTGTTAGGGCATCTGCACACAGTAAGACGAAGGCTTTTGGAGGCAACTGGTGTCAAGAGGTAAAAAAAACTCCAAGGACAGACTCAAAAAAACAAAAACAAAAAAACAAAAACAAAAAAACATCCAGGAATAATGACATTCTAAGACAAGTTAAGCGGTCGGGCTGTAGAGGACATCTAGAAGAACGATCCTCTGATGAAGATAAGGTGATGCTGCCATGAGTCCTCAACAGTAAAGCCTCCTGAGACCATTTATGTGTGGGGTGGCTTTTCATCCAAGGCAGTGGGCTTACTCATTATGTTGCCTAAGAACATGGCTATGAATAAAGAATGATATATAAACATCGTCCAAGAGAAACTTCTCCCAACTATCCAGGAGAATTTGGTGATGAACAACCATGAAAGAGAACCATGTCACAAGGCAATATTCATAACTTTGTGGCTCGGTGAACAAAACATTTTAATTTTTGGATCCATGGCCAGAAAACTCCCCAGATCTCAGTCCTGGTAAATCCTTAAAAAGCAGGCGGACAACCAAAAGCACAGAAATTGTGATGAATTATGCGCAGTGATGGTGTAAGAATGGGTCGTCACCAGTCAGAAGCTGATATCCAGCACTGGAAATATTTTGTTTTTGCATAAGCTTGATGTATTTGTCAATAAAAGTTTAAAAACGAATTAACCTCTTAAAGGACCACAGGTTTTTCCATTTTTGCACTTTCGTTTTTTCCTCATCACCTTCTAAAAATCATAACACTTTCCATTTTGCACCTACAGACCCATATGAGGGCTTGTTTTTTGCATTACCAATTGTACTTTATAATGACATCAATCATTTCACCACAAAATTTATGGCGAACCCAGAAAAAAATATATATGTGGGGCAAAATTGGAAAAAAAACGCCATTTTGTAAATTTTGGGTGCTTCAGATTCTACACAGTGCACTTTTCGGTAAAAATGGCACCATACATTTATTCTGTAGGTCCATACGGTTACAAGGATTCACAATTTATATAGGTTTTTCTTTAATTTACTACTAAATAAAAAATTATAACTACATGCACCAAAATTAGTATGTTTAAAAAGGGTCATCTTCTGACCCCTATAACTTTTTTATTTTTCCGTATATGGGGTGGTATGTGGGCTTGATCTGAAATTTTCATCAGTACCATTTTTGATTTGATTGGACTTTTTGATCGGTATTCATAATTTTTTTTAGAGTATACAAAGTGACCAAAAATACTTTGGTATTTTTTTACGTATACTCCATTGACCATGTGGTTTAATTAACATTGTATTTTTTGAGTTTGGACATTTATGCATGCGGCAATACCACATATTTTCTTGTTTTATTTTGTTTTTATATTTTTTATATGGAATTTGGGAAAGGGGGGTGTTTTAAACTTTCAATAAGTCATTAGATTCCGCATACAGATCAATGTGGTTCATAGAACCACATAGATCAGTGTGATCTGCGCTCCATTGATAAAGCCTGATTCTGCCAGGCTTTATCAACGTGAGAGGTGGGACAGCTGCAGCAGAAGAGGTAAGCTCTCTGGCTACCTCCACAGTGGATCGCGCTGTGGGGGGTAGATCCACCCCACTGGACCACCATGGAGTGTTACCAGGGTTCTTTAGATACCGGTGTCAACTTTGATGTGGACTATTAACGTTGGCCAGTATTACCCGGGTTCGAGTCGGGAGCCCGCTCCATACCCCGTTAATGGCACAAGGACATGTATACACATCCTTGGTCGTTAACCAGTTAAAGGTGTTATCCACCATAGGTGATTTTAGTATTTACCTGCCAGAACTGGGTATTTCCCGTTGGATTTTGTTCTCTAAACTACACATCCCACAGTTCCATGCTTGAAAGTTTTTGATCACTTTCCTTCCTCCCACACATCAGCCACCATGCCCATTGAAACACAGTATTTTCTAACCAGGGGACCTACAGCTGTTGCAAAATTGAAGCAGGACAGGCTCCCTCTGATCACCTGACTAGTGATGTTAGGTCTCCACGCACTGCAACCTGGGAAATCCTGAGACATGAGTAATTTTATATGCTGCTAAAAATAACTATTGGGGCAATAATCACAGAAGAATTGTGAGACGACCGTCACACACAGGTACAGACACTATATTATGATCTACACTAACTTTACAGCCCATGTAGCATAGTTAAAAAAAAAAAAAAAAGATCCTGGAATACCCCTATAAATGCTTATAATTGTACTTCAGTAACCATTGAAACACCTGGCTAAAAGAGATAAAAACATTGAAAAAGTGAAGACCAAAATTTGTGTCAATTGCATAGGTCTACGGGAACATCATTGCTCCAGCCATGTAAGTAAAGCCACCGCAGGAGGATTAGAGACGTGACGTATAGAATAGTTTTATGTCACAATCCTCAGCGTTAGGTAAACTTTTAAATCAGTTTTCCAAAGTTCCATGGTTCTTATTACCAATTGTCAGTAAGTCTACTATTGTCCACCAATGTTTATCATGATCCACATTAACTCTTGCCTGTTTGTTGCCCCCTGGTGATGGCCATGGCCCAGTACAGGTATGTGCACACTCACCTTTGCCAGGAACCAGTATAAAGATGAGGAAGACTGGCACCAATGAGTTCAAAAATAGTTTCATGTCTTCAGCCTGTAGACATCCCATAAAGCCTCATAGTTAGTGTCTTGTAGTATAAATTTACAACAAGTCGGGAAGATGGCATTCACATTTCTGGACAAGAAACATGCCCAGAACAGCCATGCCCCATCTCTTTTAAGCGGCTCATACAATGTTAGTCGATAGGCGGCCACAAGGAGCACAGTTCTTCTCATATCTATTAATATGAAGATGTCTAAGACTCCACCCCTTCCTATCAGCACACCTCTGTCTGTAAGGTAACTTGATGCAGCAGAAGCCCTCCCCCACTGCTCTGTCTGTAATGGGAGACCAGGAACGTAAGTTGTCCAATTGTGAAGCCTCACCCTTATGCCCTGTCATATTCTTACAACTTTGGTTGTTATTGTCTATTTTTTCTCTTAAATATGCACGTTGTCATTTCAACAAACCTTTCAAAGATCGTAGCTCAAGTGAATATAGGAAACTTTGTAATACATCTTATTAGACAAAAATGCTTCTTTCTCCTGTTATCAAGCTTTTTCCCTCCCCCCTTCTACTGCTCTCTAAAAAAAAAAACAGCTCAGCTTTGTCCTGTGGTTGTAAGACAAGCAATACATGTCTATGGAGGGGGAAGAGGGGAGCTCCGCCCACCAGCTCTGGGAGAACTGCAAATTATACCATATACAAGTTATATAATGGGCAGAAATAGTGCTGCTCCTCATGTACACACACAGGGCAGCTTATCCTGAAAAGTCACATCAAATTCAGTTTTTTGTTTTGTTTTTTTATATATAAAATCAATCTATATTTTGTATAACATCCAAAACCAAAACCCTATAGTAAAATCATGTAAAAAGCAGCTCACCATTGACATCAAATCCTCCGTGGACGGGTGTGTTTGTGAACGCTGGGATAAGATGGTGCAGTATAGAGAAGTCCAGCTCCGACGGAAAAAGCTTCTGTTTTATTTAATGGCATAAGGTTAAAATCTGAACAAGATATTAGGAAATAGTCCAAAAGTCTAATTCAGGCACACAGAGGGCCCTTGGCACAGGTAGGGCAGACAAACTTAGTATGAGAGCGATGTGAAGATAAGAATGTCTAATGAGGAACATATAATATATGGATATTTATGGATATAATATATAGTATTCATCATAAAGTTTATCCCATCACTTCAGTTGACTTTCATGTTGGTCTTATTGTCAGTGGTTGATCCCCCTGCAATGACCATGATCAGAGATTGGACAGATGTCTCCTGATCCTTCCTTTTAAATATACTTCACGTAGATTGTTCTCAGGAGAATTATTATCTATGTGCAGGAAGAGATCTGAACCTTTGGGCAATGTTGCACCTTTTGGCAATAATAACATCTTCGCTTTTTTTCTGTAGGCCAATACAATTAAAACTTAACAACTAATAGACCATATATATGGCGGGTGAAATTAATTACAATAACTTATAGATCACCGTAGTGATCCAGCAGAACCCTATTTCCCATATATATATATATATATATATATATATATAAAATATTTAAACTTTATTATTTCCTCACACATAGGACATACAATTAAAATTGCAGTGCTTCTCTCCATATGATGGAGTTAGAGACAATGTCAACCTAACTATCTGACCATAATTATATACGCATCGCATGCACTTGCAGTGTGCTTTGCGAGTGGAGGCAGCACTGAACTCTAAAATCACTTCTCAGCTCCCCCTCGACATGTTTCACTGCTATGCGCAGCTTTGTCAAGAGGACGGGCACTCAGTGCCCGTCCTCTTGACAAAGCTGCGCATAGCAGCGAAACATGTCGACTTATGTGGGGGTCAGGAAACATGTCGACTTATGTGGGGGTCAGAAAGATTTTTTTTTCCCCCAAAAAAAATGCCCAGATCAATTAGGACCAATCAGTTGAGCCTATAGAAGGTTGAAGTTGATTTCAACCTCATTATTCTCCACCTAACAAACAATATCTCCAACTCCAGGTTCCAGCGCTATGCTGTGATGGACCCTCAAAAACTTTCATTGGACTCATAGAACTCTTCCATGCTATGAATGATAGAATGATTTTCTGTTACCCCAACAAAATAGGGTCAGAATCTCCATTTTTAGGCACTCAATTATTTCCACACAAAATCTCGGGGCACCTCTATAAATAATGGACGACTTACAATTCTGTAACCACTGTATTAACATTTTATATTTAATGATTATGACCCGCATCCTGGCTATTGGGGACACAAAGAGGTCAATAGTGATCATGGTGTCAACAAAAGAAGGGCTCTCTTTTTGTATAAACAGTCCTTTGTTGAATGGAACAGCCCTAGATCTAACATAGGTCTCCAGGACTGTCCTGAAATATATATGGCCATCTAATATCTATGAACAGAAACTAGTCTTAATTCAAGCATAGCCTATTAGACCTTACTGATAATAAAATAGTGGACTTTTGGGACACAATGTGAGATCTCTTATGGAACTTAAAGCCATGGCGTCTCTACATGTGGGCCTCCTCGGGCACCAGACATTCGTGTGATGGCTATTTCAGCTACACCCCTGAAATACACCATAAATATGTGAAACAATGGCCTAGCACGTTTCTATTAGGACAGAGGAAAATATTTCTATATAGAAAAAATTAGGCAAATGAAAACCCCGCTCTTACCTAGATCTTCAGAGACAGAAAACAAAGTGCTGCTTCTGTGCTCAGATGCTTCTGTGCAATTTCATTTCCTTTTTTTTTTTAAATTGTGAAACTTCTCATTTTTGGTTGAAAAATAGGATCTTGTATGCTAATGCCCCATAGAGGCATGCATTATAGGATTCCTAGTATTTGTAGTCTGAAAGTAGTCACTCAATAGGGAACAGGATGTGATGAAAAACACATACCAGCAGCTAAACATACTTAAAAATCAGGTCAATCCACCTACCCTGCTTTGGTATATATGCATGTACCACACTGCTCCTGTATATCTGCACATGTACCTAGACTGCTCAGATACTGTATATTTATTCATATACATCATGTGTTTATTATGCACCACTCATGGACCACTTGTTCCTCTTTGAGATGAACCTGGGGTGGTTTTCCACTATGCTGCCAACTTATTACAAGTAAGGAAGATTTAAGGGACTATATAAATCCACATTTATTTAGTGTATCCTATAATAGGAAATCCAGAAACGAAAATCAAGAGCTTCAGCTCCACAAAAAATAGTAGTTAAAAAATTCAAAATTTTATTCCATATTGCTTCAAAATCCAAGAAGTACAAAGACAAACATGATGTGCTCTGGTGAGTAAAAAACCCACGTCCACCGACACGTTTCGAGCAATAGTGTTCTTAGTCATGGCATGCCTAATACCAACCAAGCAGCAACAGCCCTCATTAACCATTTTATTATTATTAAACCAAAAAAAACACTGGTCACCGTACTCCTCCGAATCTAAAGTAATACAAACAAACAAAAAATGAGTTAGTACATTTAGGGGAAAAAAGTGGTTAAAAAAATTTAATAAACACACATATATATCGCACATTTTTTTCATAGCTGCAAATTGGTGTTTCTGAAGTCATTTATTGGTCTTTGCTTATGTGTGCTAAAAAAAAAAATGGTTTATTGTTTTTTGCTTATGTAAGCCAAATTTATCACCCCCTGTAATAGTATAATAAATGTGCCATACATAAGCAAATCTGCAAAAATATAAAATAAAAAAATGCCTACAGAACTGGCTTACCAAAGCAACAATCATAAATGTCCCCGAATATCATTACCTCTGGAGTGAACAACTAGTACTTATGGAGGGGTCTAAACTGATGACTTAGCTAAGCATAGAGGAGTAAATCTGAAATAACGTACCCAGCCCAATATACCTGGAGAGCACCATTTTCCAATCCTAAATTACTGGTGTAGGGTCTTGACAATGCTCTTTGCTTAGCCCACATAAAGGAGTGTCCAATGAGTGAGTCATATTTTTGGAGGATGATCTGAAAGGAAAAATTAAGAAACAATCAATAAACCCATAAATTTTATACCTATCCAATTTCAATCTACCAATGCCTATATTAGCATCAGCTCCCAGACGAGAAACTGAGACCTCAGTGGCTGCCTAAATCCTGAAAGATGTAAAGCTTATTCTAAAATTATTTAACCCTAAGAAATCTGTACTTTTCCTTAAAATGAAGTTAAACTGGAATTTGGTGACAGGACTACGGTCAACATAAATCAGAAAGGACACTGATATTGTCCTGGTCATGCAGACAAAATATTTCTCCAATTAAAAGGTTAACCCAATCGTTCGGTTTAAGAGGAGCAGATAACTACAAGGCGGCCTGAATCCAACACCTGGACATCCTAAAGAGCTAATGGAGAAACTGGCCCCTTGCTTAGCTCCAAGATAAAGGCTGCCTGAAAAAGAAGAAGCTCATATACATGAGCACAGACATTAAAGGGGTACTCCACTGCCCCAGTGTCCGAAACATTTTGTTCTGAAGGCTGGGTGTGGGCTACTGGGGTCGTGACGTCATGCACTCGACCCTTAGTGATGTCACGCCATGCCCCCTCAAAGCAAGACTATGGGAGGGGGCGTGGTGGCTGCCACGCCCCCTCCCATAGACTGGCATTGAGGGGGCGTAGCATGACGTCACGACCCTCGCTGACTACACCCAGCGTTCGGAACAAAATGTTCCGAACGCTGGGGAAGTGGAGTACCCCTTTTAACCTTTAACACATACCTCCCAACAATGTAAAATCAGCAGGCCTCCTATTATCTTTTTTAGATCTCTGACATTAAATATTCACTTGGCCCTTGGGGATATTATCCATTGTCATCAAACAAATGCAGAAAAACACATCCATGTCAGCTTAGATGCCAAGAAGGCACGAGATAGTGTCTATTGGCCTCTATTAATTACATATCTGAAATATAGATTACATGGTCATACCTCCTTCAATTTCTTTCGTACATAAGGCTCAACGTGTACAATCAGCTCCCTTTCCTATTAGGCGAGGAATTTGACAAGCATGCCCCCTCTCCCCCCCCCCCCTCTCCTATTTAATAAAGCCCTTGATCTTTTTTTTGAAATTGCTCGACCCTTTTGCAGTCCTTTCTGTAACGTCAGCGCTTCAGCCAGACACGCTGGTCGTGAGCGCTCTCCTCTCATGTCCCCGCTGCCGGCGGGGCTGGGATTCGCATTGCGGGACACGCCCGCATACAAGTTCCAGCCAGTCACTCACCTCCCTGGTCTTCCGTGTTCTCAGTCCCGGCACGCGTGCCCCCTCCTACTAGGGCGCACACGTGCCAGAGCTCTGTGATTTAAAGGGCCAGTATGCCCTAATTAGTGTCTACACCTGTTCCTTCCCTATAAGTGTGTGCACCTCCCCCTGCCTTGTGCCGGATCTTTGTTGCCCGTGTGCCCAAGAGAAAGCTTCTGTGTTCCACTGTTCCTGTTATCCGTGTACCCGACCCTTGTTCCGTGTCCTTACCCTGCTTCAGTGCAACCTGTCCTGTCCTTCAGTTATCCTGACCACATCTAGCCTGTTTCCTTCTGTGCCACGCTCATCCCAGCAACATGTGTGGACGGGTCATGCCAGGGGTAGCGACCTGGGTGCCGCCTGTCGCAGCAAGACCATCCCGTTTGCGGCAGGCTCTGGTAAAAACCAGTGGCACCTTAGACTAGATGCTTTGGCACGGCTCACGTCATCATCCACACAGGCCCAGGGCATCCACCACCTGCCGTGACCCTTACATTTTTGGGGGTTTAATCTAGACAGCACATTGCTCAAAACATTAGTGAACCCAAAACAAAAGCCCTCCCTTCTATTACGAATACTTTTGAAAGCGTAAGAGCTATCTCCTAGGCCTTATCTATCGTTAGATCTATACAATGTTTTCCACATTCCGTTTGAGCGGTGAGATAACTTCTTATTATATCTGGGTGTTACACTTCCCTCTAACCCTCATTACTTATATTAGGTATAATATTCTTCGCCCATTCTTCATAATGTCATGCAGGATTTAATTCGTCGGCAGTCGTTGAAACTCTGTTTCACAGGCCGATGTCACCTTATCAAAATGGTTTAGTTCCCAAAATTTTACTTTTCTTATAAACTCTACCACTTTTGTGAAAAGTAGATTAGAGATCACTCCACAAGGCCTAAAAAAACATAGGATCGGCAACTTTAAACGGCAACAGTTTAAACACAACTGCAATAGTTATAACACAATGGAATTGAAAGAGATACCACAGGGCATACATTTCACCATATATTAAAGATAAAATGTCTTCTTCCTCCCCATATCAGTGCCCAAAATGTTCCTAATCTCCTGCAGACATCTATCATTGCTTATGGGACTGTGTTGGGATTTGTGTGGAGTAAGAGGCCCTAGGTAGGCACTTGGTTTCCTTATAAGTTCTCTCCGTTCCAACCTAAACAAGCATACTAGATGCCTTTGTATTTGCCCCCGTTTTATTTTTCCACTACTTTGTTTTGACAAAAATTTTACTAAAATAATGTGTTTTTTTAACCCCTTAACGACGAACGACGTAAATGTACGTCCTGGTGAGGTGGTACTTAACGCACCAGGATGTACATTTACGTCCTAAGCATAACCGCGAGCATTGGAACGATGCCCGGATCACGCGCGGCAGGTCCCGGCTGCTGATCGCAGCCAGGGATCCGCCCGTAATGGCGGACACCCACGATCCCGCGGATGTCCGCCATTAACCCCTCAGATGCCATGATCAATACAGATAACAGCATCTGCACTATCGCGGTCACTAAAATGGATGATCGGATAGCCCGCAGCGCTGCCGCGGCGATCCGGTCATCCAACACGGCAGATGGAGGTCCCCTCACCTGGCTCCGCTGCCTTCCCGGCGTCTTCTGCTCTGATCTGCCTTCCCGCAGACCAGAGCAGAAGATGACTGATAACCCTGATCAGTGCTGTGTCCTATACATAATACTGAACAGGATTAGCAATCGAGTGATTGCTATAAATAGTCCCCTATGGGGACTATTAAAGTGTAAAAATAAAAGTAAAAAAAGTAAAAAAGTAAAAGTAGAAAAAATGTGAAAACTCCCTCCCCCAATAAAAACGTAAATTGTCCCATTTTCCCTATTTCACCCCCAAAAAGTGATAAAAAATATTTTATACACATATTTGGTATCGCCGCGTGCGTAAATATCTGAACTATTAAAATAAAATGTTAATGATACCGTACGGTGAACGGCGTGAACATATAAAATAAAAAAAAGTCAAAAAAGATGCTTTTTTATAACATTTTATTCCCAAAAATATTTATAAAAAATGTATTAAAAAGTTCTATATAATCAAATATGGTATCAATAAAAAGTAAAGATCACGGCGCAAAAAATGAGCCCTCATACCGCCACTTATACGGAAAAATGAAAAAGTTATAGGTCTTCAAAATAGGGGGATTTTAAACATACTAAATTGGTTAGAAAGTTTGCGATTTTTTTTAAGCGCAACAGTAATTGAAAAGTGTATAATCATGGATATCATTTTAATCGTATTGACCCAAAGAATAAAGAACACGTCATTTTTACCGTAAATTGTACGACGTGAAAACAAAACCTTCCAAAATTAGCAAAATTGCGGTTTTCTTTTTAATTTCACCACACAAATAGTATTTTTTTGGCTGCGCCATACATTTTATGGTAAAGTGAGTGATGGCATTACAACATACAACTGGTCGCGCAAAAAACAAGCCCTCATACTAGTCTGTGGATGAAAATCTAAAAGAGTTAGGATTTAATGAAGGCGAGGAGGAAAAAACAAAAACGTAAAAATGTAATTGTCTGCGTCCTTAAAGGGGTACTCCGCCCCTAGACATCTTATCCCCTATCCAAAGCATAAAGGATAAGATGTCAGATTGCCGCGGTCCCACTGCTGAGGACCCCCGGGATTGCCGCTGCGGCAGCCCGCTGTCATTACTGCACAGAGCGAGTTCGCTCTGTGCGTAATGACGGGCGATACAGGGGACGGAGCAGCGTGACATCATGGCTCCGCCCCTCGTGACATAACTGCCCGCCCCTTAATGCAAGTCTATGGCAGGGGCGTGACGACCGCCACGCCCCCTCCCATAGACTCGTATTGAGGGGGCGGGCCGTGACGTCACGAGGGGCGGAGCCATGACGTAACGATACTCCGGCCCCTGTATTGCCCGTCATTACGTGCAGAGCAAATTCGCTCTGTGCAGTAATGACAGCGGGCTGCCGCAGCGGGAATCCCGGGGGTCCTCAGCAGCGGGACCGCGGCGATCTGACATCTTATCCCCTATCCTTTGGATAGGGGATAAGATGTCTAGGGGCGGAATACCCTTTTAAGGCCCAAATGGGCTACGTCCCTAAGGGGTTAAAAAGCTGCTGTTTCAAAATGATGGGATAAATGCAACACTTTAGCGCTATAGCGCTGGTTGTACCTGGTTGTGACCACAAGATATCTCATCTTGTATCCAGGCTACAGGCGCCCAACAGGGTACTAGAGCCTCCATGTATCCCAACTGTATCTCATCTAGTATCAAGGCGGAATGCACCAAACAGGGTACTAGAGCCTCCATGTATCCCAACTGTATCTCATCTTGTAACCAGGCGGAATGCACCAAACAGGGTACTAGAGCCTCCATGTATCCCAACTGTATCTCATCTTGTAACCAGGCGGAATGCACCAAACAGGGTACTAGAGCCTCCATGTATCCCAACTGTATCTCATCTTGTAACCAGGCGGAATGCACCAAACAGGGTACTAGAGCCTCCATGTATCCCAACTGTATCTCATCTAGTATCAAGGCGGAATGCACCAAACAGGGTACTAGAGCCTCCATGTATCCCAACTGTATCTCATCTTGTAACCAGGCGGAATGCACCAAACAGGGTACTAGAGCCTCCATGTATCCCAACTGTATCTCATCTTGTAACCAGGCGGAATGCACCAAACAGGGTACTAGAGCCTCCATGTATCCCAACTGTATCTCATCTTGTAACCAGGCGGAATGCACCAAACAGGGTACTAGAGCCTCCATGTATCCCAACTGTATCTCATCTTGTATCCAGGCGGAATGCACCAAACAGGGTACTAGAGCCTCCATGTATCCCAACTGTATCTCATCTTGTAACCAGGCGGAATGCACCAAACAGGGTACTAGAGCCTCCATGTATCCCAACTATATCTCATCTTGTATCCAGGCGGAATGCACCAAACAGGGTACTAGAGCCTCCATGTATCCCAACTGTATCTCATCTTGTATCCAGGCGGAATGCACCAAACAGGGTACTAGAGCCTCCATGTATCCCAACTGTATCTTATCTTGTATCCAGGCTAGAAGCACCCAACAGTGTACTAGAGCCTCCATGTATCCCAACTGTATCTCATCTTGTATCCAGGCTAGAAGCACCAAACAGGGTACTAGAGCCTCCATGTATCCCAACTGTATCTCATCTTGTATCCAGGCTAGAAGCACCAAACAGGGTACTAGAGCCTCCATGTATCCCAACTGTATCTCATCTTGTATCCAGGCTAGAAGCACCAAACAGGGTACTAGAGCCTCCATGTATCCCAACTGTATCTCATCTTGTATCCAGGCGGAATGCACCAAACAGGGTACTAGAGCCTCCATGTATCCCAACTGTATCTCATCTTGTAACCAGGCGGAATGCACCAAACAGGGTACTAGAGCCTCCATGTATCCCAACTATATCTCATCTTGTATCCAGGCGGAATGCACCAAACAGGGTACTAGAGCCTCCATGTATCCCAACTGTATCTCATCTTGTATCCAGGCGGAATGCACCAAACAGGGTACTAGAGCCTCCATGTATCCCAACTGTATCTCATCTTGTATCCAGGCGGAATGCACCAAACAGGGTACTAGAGCCTCCATGTATCCCAACTGTATCTTATCTTGTATCCAGGCTAGAAGCACCCAACAGTGTACTAGAGCCTCCATGTATCCCAACTGTATCTCATCTTGTATCCAGGCTAGAAGCACCAAACAGGGTACTAGAGCCTCCATGTATCCCAACTGTATCTCATCTTGTATCCAGGCTAGAAGCACCAAACAGGGTACTAGAGCCTCCATGTATCCCAACTGTATCTCATCTTGTATCCAGGCGGAATGCACCAAACAGGGTACTAGAGCCTCCATGTATCCCAACTGTATCTCATCTTGTATCCAGGCTAGAAGCACTAAACAGGGTACTAGAGCCTCCATGTATTTGTTGTGTTATTTTATTTTGTAAGTGTATCTGGTGGAACATCAGTCATCAGGGATGACATAATGCCTAAAATTATTGGGGGAGATTTATCAAAACCAGTAGAGATGAAAAGCTGACCAGCTGCCCATAACAACCAATCAGATCATTTTACCAGGACCTCTGAAATATCAAAGAGGCGATGTGATTGGTTGCTCTACATTACCACACACTGCCCCCCTTATTTTAGTCATGGTTGTCATTAAACATTTATTGGTTCGGTCCAGTCTGTCCCCCCTCCTTTATTCTATTCTACAGGTGGTCTCATCTGAGTTGTTGCTGGGCAGAATAGATCCAGTGGTTGCAGCTGATTGGATCAGCAGTGAGAGCGGGAATCCAGGGTCCATATCCTGCTCCTCAGGAGAAGTTCAGTCAGTGTTGTGAGAGAACTGAGGAACAACAGAGACTTTGTGCTATTTCAGTCACAGTTCTTCATAGTCCGGTTTAGTCTCCCAGTAAGTGCTGTGAGGACATGGACTCTGGAGCAGGTTAATGAGTTATTTATGGTTTAATTAAAATGGTCATTATAGTCATGAATATTAGATATATGGTCATTATATACCTGAGTATTAGATATATGGACATTATATACCTGAGTATTAGATATATGGACATTATATACCTGAGTATTAGATATATGGACATTATATACATCAGTATTAGATATATGGACATTATATACCTGAGTATTAGATATATGGACATTATATACCTGAGTATTAGATATATGGACATTATATACCTGAGTATTAGATATATGGACATTATATACATGAGTATTAGATATATGGACATTATATACCTGAGTATTAGATATATGGTCATTATATACATGAGTATTAGATATATGGACATTATATACCTGAGTATTAGATATATGGACATTATATACCTGAGTATTAGATATATGGACATTATATACATGAGTATTAGATATATGGACATTATATACATGAGTATTAGATATATGGACATTATATACATGAGTATTAGATATATGGACATTATATACATGAGTATTAGATATATGGACATTATATACCTGAGTATTAGATATATGGTCATTATATACATGAGTATTAGATATATGGACATTATATACCTGAGTATTAGATATATGGACATTATATACATGAGTATTAGATATATGGACATTATATACATGAGTATTAGATATATGGTCATTATATACATCAGTATTAGATATATGGACATTATATACATGAGTATTAGATATATGGACATTATATACATGAGTATTAGATATATGGACATTATATTCATGAGTATTAGATATATGGACATTATATACATGAGTATTAGATATATGGACATTATATACATCAGTATTAGATATATGGACATTATATACATCAGTATTAGATGTATGGACATTATATACATGAGTATTAGATATATGGACATTATATACATGAGTATTAGATATATGGACATTATATACATGAGTATTAGATATATGGACATTATATACATGAGTATTAGATATATGGACATTATATACATGAGTATTAGATGTATGGACATTATATACATGAGTATTAGATGTATGGACATTATATACATGAGTATTAGATATATGGACATTATATACATGAGTATTAGATATATGGACATTATATACATGAGTATTAGATGTATGGACATTATATACATGAGTATTAGATATATGGACATTATATACATGAGTATTAGATATATGGACATTATATACATGAGTATTAGATGTATGGACATTATATACATGAGTATTAGATGTATGGACATTATATACATGAGTATTAGATGTATGGACATTATATACATGAGTATTAGATATATGGACATTATATACATGAGTATTAGATATATGGACATTATATACATGAGTATTAGATATATGGACATTATATACATGAATATTAGATATATGGACATTATATACATGAATATTAGATATATGGACATTATATTCATAGGTCATTATATCATGGACATTATATTAATAAGTATTAGATATTTGGACATTATATACATGAGTATTATATACATGAGTATTATATACATGGACATTATATTCATAGGTCATTATATTCATGGACATTATATTCATAAGTATTAGATGTATGGACATTATATTCATAAGTATTAGATATATGGACATTATATACATGAGTATTATATACATGAGTATTAGATGTATGGACATTATATTCATAAGTATTAGATATATGGACATTATATACATAGACATTATATTCATAGGACATTATATTCATAGGACATTATATTCATAGACATTATATTCATGGTCATTATATTCATAGGACATTATATTCATAGACATTATATTCATAGGACATTATATTCATGGTCATTATATTCATAGACATTATATTCATAGACATTATATTCATAGGACATTATATTCATAGGACATTATATTCATAGGACATTATATTCATAGACATTATATTCATAGGACATTATATTCATAGGACATTATATTCATAGGACATTATATTCATAGGACATTATATACATAGGACATTATATTCATAGGACATTATATTCATGGTCATTATATTCATAGGACATTATATTCATAGGACATTATATTCATAGGACATTATATACATAGGACATTATATTCATAGACATTATATTCATGGTCATTATATTCATAGGACATTATATACATAGGACATTATATACATAGGACATTATATTCATGGTCATTATATTCATAGGACATTATATTCATAGGACATTATATTCATAGACATTATATTCATAGGACATTATATTCATAGGACATTATATTCATAGGACATTATATACATAGGACATTATATTCATAGACATTATATTCATGGTCATTATATTCATAGGACATTATATTCATAGGACATTATATTCATGGTCATTATATTCATAGGGCATTATATTCATAGGACATTATATTCATAGGACATTATATTCATAGGACATTATATTCATAGGACACACTGTAACAAACCTCCTCCTCATGTAATCTCTTTACTACTGGGATGACACACTGTAACAAATCCCCTCGTCATGTAATCACCTTACTACTGGGGTGACACGCTGTAACAAATCCCCTCCTCATGTAATCACCTTACTACTGGGGTGACACACTGTAACAAACCTCCTCCTCATTTAATCTCCTTACTACTGGGGTGACACTATGTAACAATCCTCCTCCTCATGTAATCACCTTACTACTGGGGTGACACACTGTAACAAACCTCCTCCTCATGTAATCACCTTACTACTGGGGTGACACACTGTAACAAACCTCCTCCTTATGTAATCTGTTTACTACTGGGATGAAACACTGTAACAAACTCCTTCCTCATCTAATCACCTTACTACTGGGGTGACACACTGTAACAAACCTCCTCCCCATGTAATCTCCTTACTACTGGGGTGACACACTGTAACAAACCCCCTCCTCATGTAATCTCCTTACTACTGGGGTGACACACTGTAACAAACCTCCACCTCATGTAATCTCCTTACAACTGGGGTGACACACTGTAACAAACCTCCTCCTCATGTAATCTCCTTACAACTGGGGTGACACTGTAACAAACCCCCTCCTCATGTAATCTTCTTACTACTGGGGTGCCATGCTGTAACAAACCTCCTCCTCATGTAATAACCTACTACTGGGGTGACACACTGTAAGAAACCTCCTCCTCATGTAATCGCTTTACTACTGGGATGACACACTGTAACAAACCTCCTCCTCATGTAATCTCTTTACTACTGGGATGACACACTGTAACAAACCCCCTCCTCATGTAATCACCTTACTACTGGGGTGACACGCTGTAACAAATCCCCTCCTCATGTAATCACCTTACTACTGGGGTGACACACTGTAACAAACCTCCTCTTCATTTAATCTCCTTACTACTGGGGTGACACTATGTAACAATCCTCCTCCTCATGTAATCACCTTACTACTGGGGTGACACACTGTAACAAACCTCCTCCTCATGTAATCACCTTACTACTGGGGTGACACACTGTAACAAACCTCCTCCTTATGTAATCTGCTTACTACTGAGGTGACACACTGTAACAAACCTCCTCATGTAATCTCCTTACTACTGGGGTGACACACTGTAACAAACCTCCTCCTCATGTAAATACCATACTACTGCGGTGACACACTGTAACAAACCTCCTCCTCATGTAATCTCCTTACTACTGGGATGACACACTGTAACAAACCCGCTCCTCATGTAATCTCCTTACTACTGGGGTGACACACTGTAACAAACCTCCTCCTCATGTAATCTCCTTACTACTGGGGTGACACACTGTAACAAACCCCTCCTCATGTAATCTCCTTACTACTGGGGTGACACACTGTAACAAACCTCCACCTCATGTAATCTCCTTACAACTGGGGTGACACACTGTAACAAACCTCCTCCTCATGTAATCTCCTTACAACTGGGGTGACACACTGTAACAAACCCCCTCCTCATGTAATCTTCTTACTACTGGGGTGCCATGCTGTAACAAACCTCCTCCTCATGTAATAACCTACTACTGGGGTGACACACTGTAAGAAACCTCCTCCTCATGTAATCTCTTTACTACTGGGATGACACACTGTAACAAACCCCCTCCTCATGTAATCTCCTTACTACTGGGGTGAAACACTGTAACAAACCTCCTCCTCATGTAATCTCCTTACAACTGGGGTGACACACTGTAACAATCCTCCTCCTCATGTAATCTCCTTACTACTGGGGTGACATGCTGTAACAAATCTCCTCCTCATGTAATCGCTTTACTACTGGGATGACACACTGTAACAAACCTTCTCCTCATGTAATCTCTTTACTACTGGGATGACACACTGTAACAAACCTCCTCCTCATGTAATCTGTTTACTACTGGGATGAAACACTGTAACAAACTCCTTCCTCATCTAATCACCTTACTACTGGGGTGACACACTGTAACAAACCTCCTCCACATGTAATCTCCTTATACTGGGGTGACACACTGTAACAAACCCCCTCCTCATGTAATCACCTTACTACTGGGGTGACACGCTGTAACAAATCCCCTCCTCATGTAATCACCTTACTACTGGGGTGACACACTGTAACAAACCTCCTCCTCATATAATCTCCTTACTACTGAGGTGACACACTGTAACAAATCTCCTCCTCATGTAATCTCCTTACTACGGGGGTGACACACTGTAACAATCCTCCTCCTCATCTAATCACCTTACTACTGGGGTGACACACTGTAACAAACCTCCTCCACATGTAATCTCCTTATACTGGGGTGACACACTGTAACAAACCCCCTCCTCATGTAATCACCTTACTACTGGGGTGACACACTGTAACAAATCCCCTCCTCATGTAATCACCTTACTACTGGGGTGACACACTGTAACAAACCTCCTCCTCATATAATCTCCTTACTACTGAGGTGACACACTGTAACAAATCTCCTCCTCATGTAATCTCCTTACTACGGGGGTGACACACTGTAACAATCCTCCTCCTCATGTAATCACCTTACTACTGGGGTGACACACTGTAACAAACCTCCTCCTCATGTAATCTCCTTACTACTGAGGTGACACAATGTAACAAACCTCCCCCTCAAGTAATCTCCTTACTGGGTGACACACTGTAACAAAACCTCGTCCTCGTGTAATCTCCTTACTACTGGAATGACACACTGTAACAAACCCCCTCTTACTACTGGGGTGACACACTGTAACAAACCTCCTCCTCATGTAATCACCTTACTACTGGGGTGACACACTGTAACAAACCTCCTCCTCATGTAATAACCTACTACTGGGGTGACACACTGTAAGAAACCTCCGCCTCATGTAATCGCTTTACTACTGGGATGACACACTGTAACAAACCCCTTCTCATGTAATCTCTTTACTACTGGGATGACACACTGTAACAAACCCCCTCCACATGTAATCACCTTACTACAGGGGTGACACACTGTAACAAATCCCCTCCTTATGTAATCACCTTACTACTGGGGTGACACACTGTAACAAACCTCCTCCTCATGTAATCTACTTACTACTGGGGTGACACACTGTAACAATCCTCCTCCTCATGTAATCACCTTACCACTGGGGTGACACACTGTAACAAACCTCCTACACATGTAATCTCCTTGACACACTGTAACAAACCCTCTCCTCATGTAATCACCTTAGAACTGGGGTGACACACTGTAACAAATCCCCTCCTCATGTAATCACCTTACTACTGGGGTGACACACTGTAACAAACCTCCTCCTCATTTAATCTCCTTACTACTGGGGTGACACTATGTAACAATCCTCCTCCTCATGTAATCACCTCCCTACTGGGGTGACACACTGTAACAAACCACCTCCTCATGTAATCTCCTTACTACTGGGGTGACACACTGTAACAAACCTCCTCCTCATGTAATCACCTTACTATTGGGGTGACACACTGTAACAAACCTTCTCCTCATGTAATCTCCTTACTACTGGGGTGACACACTGTAACAAACCTCCTCCTCATGTAATCACCTTACTATTGGGGTGACACACTGTAACAAACCTTCTCCTCATGTAATCTCCTTACTACTGGGGTGACACACTGTAAGAAACCTCCTCCTCATGTAATCTCCTTACTACTGGGGTGACACACTGTAACAAACCCCCCTTCATGTAATCACCTACTACTGGGGTGACACACTGCAACAAACCTCCTCCTCATTAAATCACCTTTGAACTGGGGTGACACTCTGTTACAAACCCCCCTTTTATGTTATCTCCTTACTATGGGGGTGACACACTAACAAACCTCCTCCTCATGTAATCACCTTACTACTGGGGTGACACACTGTAACAAACCTTCTCCTCATGTAATCTCCTTACTACTGGGGTGACACTCTGTTACAAACCCCCCTTTTATGTTATCTCCTTACTGCCCCACACTACACACCCAGGACCTGCTGGAGTTGTAGGACCTGTGAATTGAGGTCACATATGGGGCGAAAGTCTGCAGTAGGGTCTAGTGGAGATTGTGGCTGAAGGACGGGAGGTGACGTCATGAAGTAGGTGGGGCTGAGCTGGAGTGAAGGTCACATGATGTGATATCGGTGGGGTTGAGCTAGAGTGGAGGTCACGAGACGTGATATCAGTGTGGTTGAGCTAGAGTGGAGGTCACATGATGTGAAGTAGGTGGGGTTGAGCTAAAGTGGAGGTCACATGACGTGAAGTAGGTTGGGCTGAGCTGGAGTAGTGGTCACATGATGAGAAGTAGGTGGGGCTGGAATAGTGGTCACGTGTTTCCTGTAGTAAGTGGAGCGAAGTTCTGCTTCTTCCTTCTGGCATCGTAAAGCATGAAGCTGCTGTCACTGCACTGTAAATAGGAAGGGGTCCTGCTTCTCCAAATTCAGTGAGGGGGCAAAAGAGTGGGGGGTGCAGTTACTGCCCCCCTGTAGTGAGGTTACTGATAGACAAGCTGTAGATGCTGTGGGAAGCTGCTCAGTATAGAGCCCTCAGCACCACCAAATCCCTCATTGGTGGAGTGTGGTGGTCTTCATAATGATACACAAAGGAGGTAAGGGATTAGGCCAATGTTTCCGAACCAGGGTGCCTCCAGCTGTGGCCAAACTACAACTCCCAGCATGCCCGGACAGCCAAAGGCTGTCCGGGCATGCTGGTAGTTGTAGTTTGGCCACAGCTGGAGGCACCCTGGATGGGAAACACTAGATTAGGCTGTAACCAATACCATGTTCCACAAGGCTGTGAGTGTAAGTCATGGAGTGTAGAGGTCACTGAGGATGGAGGCAGAAGTAGAATTCGCTCAGGTTGGAGGCCGCGGTGTAGAGTTCACCCAGGACGGAGACAGTGATGTAGGACTCACTGAGGATGGAGATGGCAGTGTAGTGTGGCCAACACCGGCTTAAAGGGGTACTCCGCTGCCCTGTGTCGGAAGCTCTGCTCCCCAGCGTCCGGAAGTTTATTGTTCGGGACGCTGTGTGGGGGCTTCCGTGTTCAGGGCTGCCCCTCGTGACGTCACGCCTGCCCCCTTTGTGATGTCACACCCGCCCCCTCAACGAAAGTCTATGGGAAGGGGGCGTGCCGGTTTGGTGAAGTTTACTGTGGAACGCATGCGCGTTGGAGTTGCTGTCATTGCTTTCTGCAGTATTCATGGCAGTTTCAGGCTATATCCTATAACATTGTTACATTGTGTCACTGTATATAAAACCAGACTGCATTCATCTGTATAAAAAATACAGGATATCCTATCGTATCAGCTGTGACTCAAGAGGACTACAAGTCTCAGCATGTGCACTCCACGCGCATAAACAATAGAACTACGAACTGACTAGGATATATTCTGACACTGCAAAGAATCCTGCAGAAAATAATGACAACAGCAACATGCATCCGTAACACCAGCATGGGAGCGGGAGCTCTGTCTACTGGAAGATGGGCACTGTAATTACTAGGGGGCCACTCTGCCTACTAGTGGGCCATTCTACCTACTGCGGGGCACTGTACTTACTGGATGGGCCTCTCTATCTACTAGGAGCCCTCTCTACCTAGTGAGGGCACTGTACCTAATAAGAGGGTAACTGCCTACCGATGGTACAACTCTACCCGTGGGGGGCCATGGTTAGAGATGAGCGAACTTACAGTAAATTCGATTCGTCACGAACTTCTCGGCTCAGCAGTTGATGACTTATCCTGCGTAAATTAGTTCAGCCTTCAGCTGCTCCGGTGGGCTGGAAAAGGTGGATACATTCCGAGGAAAGAGTCTCCTAGGACTGTATCCAGCTTTTCCAGCCCACCGGAGCACCTGAAGGATGAACTAATTTACGCCGGATAAGTCATCAGCTGCCGAGCCAAAAAGTTCGTGACGAATCGAATTTACTGTAAGTTCGCTCATCTCTAGCCATGGTGCTTACTAGGTGTACACTTTATTTACTGCAGGAAACCTCCTAGGGGTTCACTTTACCTACTGGGGGACACTATAATTAATTAATGGGCAACTCTACCTATCAGAGGGCACTAAAACTATAGAAGACAGCTCTAGCTCGTGGGGGGGGGGGTGGTCTGTACCTACTAATAGGGCAAAACTTTACCTACTGGTGGGGGGGGGGGGTGTCATTCTTCCTACTTGGGGGTCAGTATACCTTCTTGGTTGGTAATGTACTTATTGAGGGGGATAACTACCTACTGGAGGTCATTTCTTCTACTGGGGAGCATCTGTACCTACTAAGGGGGAACCCTACCCACACAGTAAGAAAGTCAACCTACACTATATCAACAAAATAATTGGGTCCCTTTACTGCCTCTACCAATGCAGCCACCTTTACAGACACTGGTCATTTGCTGAGGCGTTCTATAGAGAACGTGATGCCAATGCGATGATGTAATAGGAGCCACCGCTCCAACAAGTCAGATCCTAAGATTTCTACCTACTAGATCAGCTGCGAATAGTTATTATTAAGAAGTGGAAGCATTAAGGAACTGCAGAAACTCAGCCACAAAGTGAAGACTACATAGAGTTACAGAGCGGGGCTGGCACCCTCAGTATATACAGTGCCCCCAATTATGTAAAGTTGGCCCCTCAGTAGGTACAGTGCCCCCAAAGTAGATAGCCTGCCACCATCAGGTAGATTTGCCCTCTTAGGCTGCTTTCACACTATAAAATTCATCCGTTTTAAAGATCCGTTTGATGTTCTGTTATGAAAACCGACCATTAAACGTCCGTTACAAAATCCCATACGTCCGTTATAAAATCCCATTATAGTCTATGGGATTTTTACATTATCCGTTTTAATCCGTTATAGTCCGTTATGAATAACGGACGTTATTTTGTGACGGAAGAATGCACGGAAGAAATAGTGCATGCATTATTTCTTCCGTTCATTCTCCTGTCACAAAATAACGTCCGTTATTCATAACGGACTATAATGGATTAAAACGGATAATGTAAAAATCTCATAGACTATAATGGGATTTTCTAACGGACGTTTAATGGTCGGTTTTCATAACGGAACATCGAACGAATCTTTAAAACGGATGAATTTTATAGTGTGAAAGAAGCCTTAGTAGGCACAGTGCCTCCAAGTAGATTCTGATCCAAAGCTGAGTTGACAAACTTGACCTCAGCCGACTTTGCTGCACATCAGCATTTAGAGAGCCAGGCTCGATGGGATGAAGACCTGAGGTAGGATGTTAAAGAAGAAGTGATATGATAAACTTCCTAAAAGTAGAGGAAGGGGGCTGTCTGTGGCTAAACAGAAACCACAACTAATAGTGATTTCTATATCTGCTAAAAATTTCTTGAAAGTCACATGGAAGACTTAGTTTTTCGGTTGCCGCTACGGAAGGTGCAGATGGGGCAATTTTAACATGGGTGGTAAGAGGGTTGGGGCAATTTGGAGAGAGGGACTGGGAACTTAGTTGCAGTGATTGCTCGGACCCCGACCTATTGTGTGGAAGCAAGAAAAATTCTTTAGACTAGATCATCCCCTTTAGATCTCCCATTGACCACTCCAAGAGTTATCACCTAGATTCCTGTTAGGAGGAAAAAACTGTAGACGTATGAAATATTGTATTTATTCATTCACATTTGTTACAAAAATATATGCAAATAATCCAGTACAATGTGAAAATACATGTGATTATGTGTAAACAGTGTATTTACAGCCCCCTCACCAGTAAGGCTGGGTTCACACTACGGTTTGTCATTACGGTTCCCATATACGGCTGGGAGGAGGGGTGGGCGGGGCTTAATCGCGGCACTTGCACTCAGCCGTATAGGGAACCGTAGTTAATGTATTTCTATGAGCCGACCGGAGTGAACCGCAGCCTCCGGTCGGCTGCTTTTTCGGCCGTATGCGGTTTCCCGACCGCAAGCAAAAACGTGGTCGACCACGTTTTTGCTTGCGGTCGGGAAACCGCATACGGCCGAAAAAGCAGCCGACCGGAGGCTGCGGTTCACTCCGGTCGGCTCATAGAAATACATTAACTACGGTTCCCGAATACGGCTGAGTGCGGGCGCCGCGATTAAGCCCCGCCCACCCCTCCTCCCAGCCGTATACGGGAACCGTAATGACAAACCGTAGTGTGAACCCAGCCTAACTGACCCATTCATTTCTGAAGAACATTTTTTCAATTTAATTTTTAGTTTATTCTACTTTTTTTTTTTTATATATATATTTTTCTCTTTTTATATTCACATATAGGATTCCTATGCCCATATCATGTTTATGTGCAAATATTTAGTATCAGTTACACTGGAACAATTACATTGTCTTACCAATCCTATACACATAACTTCAAATTTACATTATTTTACATAAAATTTCTAAATATATTGTCTTACATAATAGCTGGCTTCATATTATAAAACAATTTCATGACATACAGATACTGTATAGAATACAAAGTTGAGATCTTAAAAGATTCTCAAATTTTCAAGGCAAAGCGTACGTGATGTCAGCACCAGCTGACTCTAGATGTAGTGTCAAAGCGAGTGTTTGATATATCTCTTAAAATATTTGGAAAGTGAAAATATTTCTAGGTGGAATTACAGTCCAGAAACAGTGCCAACCTTGAATGAAAAAGAGAAGCAATACCAGATGCAGCCCGTAGACGGACCTGACATTACTTCTGGAAAACTAGTTAATGTTTTTTTATATCCTGGACAAGCCCGCAAAAAGAAGTTTCTCATTACTCCCATTCATATTTGGGTATGTTGGGAGATACAGTGGAAACCCTCTGTTTTCTTGGCAGACACCTTTAATCATGGAGACAATAACAAGAGTGCAAAAGTTGCCTTCACAATGAGGTTACATCACTTTAATCTCATATATGTGTAGTTCAGTGTGAAATGGGCATTTGTCCTTTGAGTCCCCATAGGTTTTCTCCATTAAACAGTCTCTGTTGTGGCTTCGGTTGCGTTAGGTTCTGTTCAGAAAAAAAATTAAAAAAAACATTAGGCAAGTGACTGGTAACCATATAGTCAACACAGAATGAACTTTCTTAGAGTCATTAGTAACATCTAAGAGTAATTCTACAAAGAATCCTTTTGCTGGAGTGGTGTACCCATGGTTTGGGGAATTATGGTAAATTAGTGTGATGGAAGAAAGTTCATGTGATACTACTTTGGTATTATGTATTATTATGTATTGCTGGCCATGACTTTTCTTTGTTTGCCAGGGTTTTTAAGAGGCAGACCCTCACCACTGATCACTGATAGATCCATTCTGAAGGGGTTGTCTCTGTTGAGACCAACCCTTTAATAATCATGTGCCTGTTTTTGGAACCTAATTTTCTCTCCCCACACTGTAAATTTTGTCATCTTTACCTAACAATAGACAAAGCCTATAAGGGGTTTTTCCATCTTTTAAAGATAGTCTCTATTTTCTGGTTGCGGGGTTCCAAACGGTGTGGCCTCCTACGTTCTGAAGAATGGAAACCCAAGTCTCCCGTTAGAATGGAGCAACAGGTTGCTCTATGGGAGTCGTGGAAACAGCCAAGAGAATGAATGCAGCGGCGGCATGCATGAGCAACCTGATGCTTCATTTTACCTGGAGGCATTCTGAAGGATGTGGGGGGGGCAAGCGATTTGGGCTACAGCCATCGACCCTCCGCAATCAGATAGTTTTCCCCTATCCTATTATAAGTTTATAACTTTACATGATGGAATAATCCCTTTAACACTATTTTCCCATAAATCTAAAAAGTTTTTGGTAAACATTTCTTCCAGTTGTTATTTCTATCTCCTATATCTGTGGATATCTTAGTGTAGAGGATCTTTATGCTCCTTTTTTTTATTATGAGGTGCAAATTAATCTCACAAACTATTTTGGTCTTGTTACTAACCTTGTTCCATGAGGGGTCCTTCGGACAGGCTGCGAGCTAGAAGGAAATAAAACACGTTGTAAGTGATAATGCACTTTTTTGCATAGTATTTTTCATGTAAAAGGCACAGGCATCTAGTACTGATGCCCCTTTTTGCTCCCCACAAAGTAATAGTGGCCCTTACATTAATAGCTGCCTCATTGTGCCCACATATAAGAATCCCTTCTTTGTGTTCCGCATATACAGTCAAAATTCCATGTGTGTGATTAAAGCATATGTACAGTGTAGAGAGTGTAGAGCTGCGTATGTGTATGTTAAGCTTTTTTTTTACTCTTCATCTTTCATTGACCATCTGAGATATATATCCATCTAGGGTTATACAAAGAGTCCTTTGTATGTGCAGCTGCAGACTCTGCAAGGACATTTAGGAATGTCCTTGCAGAGTCACTTTCCAGTCACTATATTTGGTCCGCAAGTGGTTAAGGAACATTCTAATAAGTGAATTATGTAACCTACAGTAATGTTTTACCTCTATTAATGGTCCTGTCCCTCCTTCTTAACAGATACCCGAAAGCAGCAGCAACTAAAGCAACAGCCAGAAGAATCAGAACTGTGGAGAGAGTAAGGTTCTTGCTCATCGGTAGGTCATCGTTACCTATTGCTGCAAGTAAAAGTTATAATTGTTTAATAACTTTTCCTATTAGTTACAGTCCAGTCCTGAATAGTCCATATATAATACAACACATCAGTGATCGCACAGGAAATAACACTACTGACCCTCACACCCATTATAGCTGGGTATGATAAGTAGCTCCTGGCAACTAGTAATATTTACCTATACAAGCAAAAAGAAAAATAGCCAGCACAACAACATAATACACGGGTGCACACTGCTATGGCAGATACAGAGTATACAAAAAAAGAGGATTGCAGCAGCGTACATTGGTCAAAAAATTGAGGCTCTCAGCGCACCTTTTGATCAAAACGTGTCCCCCATCCACCACGGGGAGGTGGCCTCATTTAGGATGGGACCCTAGCACAAATTCTGAGCCTAATGCTCAGATACCAACTCACCTCTGCTGGGCATATAGCCTCTGACTGGGTGACATGCTGGATCCATATACAATTTAAAACACCTGTGAGAAAGAGGGAGGGGTGCAAAGCTAAAGAGGGTGCCAATTTTTTGACCAATGTACGCTGCTGCAAACCTCTTTTTTTGTATACTCTGTATCTGCCATAGCAGTGTGCACCCGTGTATTAGGTTGTTGTGCTGGCTATTTTTCTTTTTGCTTGTATTTACAAATCAGGGGGAATGGCACCCTCTTTAGCTATGCACCCCTCCCCCTTTCTCACAGAAGGTGTTTTAAATTGTATATGGATCCAGCATGTCACCCAGTCAGAGGCTATATGCCCAGCAGAGGTGAGTTGGTATCTGAGCGTTAGGCTCAGAATTTGTGCTAGGGTCCCATCCTAAATGAGGCCACCTCCCCGTGGTGGATGGGGGACACGTTTTGATCAAAAGGTGCGCTGAGAGCCTAAATTTTTTGACCAATGTGTGCTGCTGCAAACCTCTTTTTTTGTATACTCAGTAATATTTACCTGATGTATTTGGATTACAGATTTGTTTTTCCATATAAACATAATTTATCCGGTATGAGACAGAGCAGCATATATTATCCCCGATCTCCTCCGTCAATTTTAGATAGGACCACAACTTAAAGCGATTAGGTAGGTCTTCAGGTTGCCTTGTTCTGGTCTCCTGGTAGAGTTTTCTTTGACTATCCATCCAGACTATCGATGCGGCTTTTTCACTCTCTGCCACACATTCTAGTTCATTGGTTTTATTGTTTTTCATCATCTCTGGTTCACATATACCTGTGTAGAAAAAAGAAATATACAACAGATCAGATGCAATATTTGGCTAAGCCCAACTCCTGTCCATTTCCCATGTGGGCTTTAAATGTTGGGCTTCAGGTCTGCAGGTAATGATTTCTGTATTATTGTATGGACAGAAAAAAAATCAAGAAAAATACCTATAATATGTGGGTACAACTTCCATGATTACCTAATCCTAAGGGGGGAGGGGGCAAAGTAAGAATTGCATAAAATTATACTATATTGACTGTCTAAAAGTGGCAGTCCACTTTCAGTTAACTCTGTCGACCTCTCCATACACAAGAACATTCAAGTATGGCAGAACTTCAAGTTTCCTCTATGGGGAGAGGTAAGCCACAGCCAGACAGCTCTAATGCTGGATTATCTCTCACACAACCATAGAGTTGGTAGGTAAAAAGCCAACACACTTAAAACTACTCTTCACTGACATCATATGTTGGTGGAGAGTCTTGAGGCCACCATGCACTTATGCACTTTATCCAATAGGCTGAACCCGCCGAAGGTAGGGGGTATGGTTACCTTAAGATGAATCAAGTGCCTCGTTTTGGGACTCCAAAGAAAAAGTCAGATACGCTAAAATCTAGGAGATTTGGTCCATCTTGATGAAAGACAAATAGTGCTCTAGCGTGTCAAAGACATGGTGGACCTCCAAACTAAGCAGTCTATCTCCAGTCTTGGTGATTGAGTGAGTGGCCCTTCACTGGTGCCATGGTTTCAAATAGTTATCATGTTTGCCATTATGTTTTTCTCCCCTGATGAATCCCTGAAGTAGAGGAAATCATGCTGGGTTGCTTTTGCAGGCATTACTTTGGGGTTACATAGTGATAACCTGGGGCATTGACCTAGTTCTCTTTGACACCGGTATGGCCTCATTGTTATATCTTCTTTATTATTAGGTATTAATGTGACTCCTCTCCCAGTTTATATCACACTTGTTTTGGAGGACATGTAACAGAACCAAAAGCGTCACCCCAATAACATTACTTAATTATTGTACCCAAGTTCGGTTCATCTTTATCTAATATACACAGATTTTAATATGGAGTCCACTAAGAATCAGAATTAATTTAGGTGCCTGATCTGAATTTCTTTTAGGGTCTGGATTAGGGTGAAATGCCACTCATTCCCCCATCCTGTATTTTCTACTTATGTATGGCTTTATCATGCTCTCATCTTTTGTTAGGACATCAGACACTTGGCTGGCAAGTGTGGGACCCAAAACTTTCTAGTTATGCAAATTGCATATATTAGGCATTTTTGTTATCTTACACATTCCTTTTATTACAACAGCAGAAAAAAATTACAAAATTTTCTTACCAAAAACATCGATGGTGATCTGTTCTAACGTATATCCTTTTGATTCTTTGGCTTCCAGAAATAGAGTATAGTTCAGTCTATCAGAAAACATGACTTTGGAGATGGTCACCTTCACTTTGTCTTCTGTCCACTCAAGCAGATGTTTTTCATGCTCTATCCTTCCCTCCTTCGTAGGTAATTTATGAAGAAGCAGTGGGGTACCATTATGTCTCAGGATAATTTCCTGTAGTGGGTGGGTCAGGGTACATGTGACAGTCACGGTCTCCCCACATTGACAAGTCTCCTTACTGCATGTGGAGTTTAATACTAGAAAATGTGAGAAAGAAGAGAAAATAAGTAATAAAACATGGAGATATCTGATGTTACTTTTGGCTGATGCCTCTTTAGCAAAGCTCCAATGTGGCAGATGTTCTTTTGGCAATAGATCTACTGGTCAAAAGCAAGTGACCTATGGTTTTTTGTTTGGGCTGTTCATAGCCTATATATTTAGGGCAAAAATGATAGAAAATGTATCTTTTCCTAAAGGAAGAAAACTTTAAAAGAAACTTTTTTGTAGTATCACCTAAAGGCAGCTGCCCTGTAAGTCAATATGCAAGTCTTCAACTAGAGGTGCACTCCTGTAGACACTGCTGTTGTGGAGTAGTTGTTTCATTAATTGCCCCATGCACAGTAAGGTTGTGGTTGGCTTTGTCTCTTCAACTACTTAAGAAAGTTTTTATTGTTTGATCTTTTGCCCTAAAATAAAAAAAAAGCCCTAAAAGCCTTTTTACCATATGCAAAGCAAAATAAGGGCTTGTTTTTTGCTGGTTAAGTTGTACTTGTTAATAGTACAACTATTTTTCAATATAATGTATTAGGAAATGGCAAAAGGAAAAAATATTTAAAAAAAAATGGTGCCATTGTTTTTTGGGTTTTGTTTTCTCAGCAATTGTTAACATGTGACCTTTGTTTTGTGTATCAGTTTGATAAAAAAAAATACTTGAAAAGAAAAAAAAAATAGCTTTCTCACATTAGAATATTTTTTTCCATCTGTAGAGCTGTGAGGGTTCTTTTTTTTGAGAATGAGCTGTAGTTTTAGGCACCACTATGGGGTTACATATGACTTTATCATCACTTGAAATGCACAGAACATTTATGGACATTACTCCATTTTTGTTTATTTATTTAGGGACCTATTAGTTCCAGTTCATTACCTAAGACGATATATTTGTGCAGGCCTAGAGATGTCCACAAAGCCCTTAGCTGCTTTGTTAACAACAGGGAAAGAGGGGTAATTTGGCATCGTAGAGATGTAGAAGATGATGAAGAGAATCTAGTGGGTTAACTCCTGCTGCTGGCAGGGTTGCTGTCACCTATACTGTAGTGTTACATAAGATACTGATATAGTTTACATAGAAGGTTCTAGAGAAATGGAAGGAGCTTTTCTGAAGCTTACTGATTTTGGGTGTTTACAGAGTGGTTTACAGAGTCAGATTGAAAGTAACATCAAGCCAGCATGAATCCAAAGTAGCCATCTCATCAATTTCTGAAGGACTTAAAGGTGTATTCCGCCCCCTAGACATCATATCTCCTATCCAAAGGAAAGGGGATAAGATGTCTGATGGCTGGGGATCCCTGCGATCTCCCTGCTGCACCCAGCATTTGTTTAGAGTGTCGGGTGCAGCACCAGAGGCTCGTGACATCATGGCCACACCCCTTCAATGCAAGTCTATGGGAGGGGGCGTGATGGCCAACACAGGGCGTTGTTGTGAAGTCACAAGCCCCCGCCCCGCATCGCCAGTCATCCGGCACAGAGTTAAGTTTGCTCTGTACACCGGATGTCTGGGGTGCTGTATCTGAAATCGCGGGGTTCCCAGAGGTGGGACCTCCGCGATCAGACATCTTATCTCCTATCCTTTGGATAGGGGATAAGATGTCTATGGGCGGCGTACCCCTTTAAGTCAAATTGCAGCCTTTAAGAGGAAGGACCTGCATCATCGCTACTCCTCTGAAGTTTCTCCTCGTACCTGTATGAGCCTCAGATGGGGAACAGTACTTGTGGCTGCCACACCACGTCTCTAATCAGACCTGCAGCTCAACTACACTCAACCACTGGGAACCAACTCTGCTTTGGGTCACTGCAATAGTTTGATCCTCAGAGATGTGGTTTAACACTTATCAGCCCCCAGTAGTATCAGTACTTCTTGTACAGGTATGTCAGTTTACATAGGGTCTAGTAAAATTACATGATTGTACCATTACCACCCTTACTGACCATGGCTTGTGCTGTTGTCTACTTATGGGCAAGACAAATATTAAATTCCCTTTAATGCCACCCGATGGCACGTTTGATTCCAACCTTGGCACAAACATTCCTAAAAATCTGAAGTAAATTTAACTTAGGTAGTGGCATACTTACATCCATTACAACATACAACATGGAGCATGGTCATTAGGAAAAGTGGAATTATTTGTCCCCAAGCCATTTTGGATGTTTTTTATGTGTAGGCAAGAAACTGTGGAGAGAACAAAAATAAACATTCAGTAATACAGCATGGAAGAGAATGTATAGAAAGGGACTAGACGAGCGTAAGAACTTAGAAAATGAGTGACTGTATGTGTGGGCAGGGTTGGCATCGGCAAACAAACCTCAGCAGATGGCAGGACTCGGTGGTGTTATTAATGGGGGGGGGGGGGTGGTGGAGGCATAGAAACATAGAATGTGACGTCAGATAAGAACCTTTTGGCCCATCTAGTCTGCCCAATATTCTGAATACTACATAACATTGGCCTCCATCTATGGCACTGTCATTTGGACACCATACTGTTTAGCACTTATTAGTCACTGGTTATTTGTACACTGTGTGACCATACACCATATTGGAGAGGAAAATTTGGCAACAGAAGGTTCTGGTTTAATGGTTTCTATTTGCTGCTACAAGTTTATCAGGGCTATTACTCCAACCATGAATCTATACTATACTGTATGTGTGTGAGACAGGTTACAACCTGAGATGAAGGTATTATGAAGAGGTGGTAAACATGACCTATTTTCTCAGTGATCGACAATGTTATTGTAACATTAAACAACTGTTCCACATCACAGTCTCTTTATAAGGTCTATGTTCTCTATATGTTCTCATCTGGGACTCACAGCATTTTTAAAGAATCCACTTATCACTAGAGTAAACCGAATGGATGGAAAATGGGAGCATGAGGACTGAAGAGGCCAAGTCACCACCCTGAGCTTTTTTCATGTTTCTCATTCCTAAACAGTGTGAAGTTTGGCTGGAGCACTATCTTGCTTAAAAAGGCCACTGCTATTAGGGGGTTCCACTGCTATGATTTAGTCGTTACAATGGTTGGTAGGTGGTCACGGTAACATCCATATGATGCCAGGAGCCAAGGTTTCCAACAGAACTTTGGCCATCACATTGCCCCCGATGGCTTGTCTTCACAGACAGCAAGCTGCAATGTCCTGTATGTTGTGACTCCTTCCTCTTATAACAAGCAGTGAACATTTTAGCTGCTCTACAGCAGCTCTTCTTCTTCTGTGTCTATATGGTTTGGACCAGACATTCTAGTCTTGGTATGGAAAGGCAACATTTGGGGCCACAGATTCTGTTTATATTGGATCTCTGCGTCCATCATGCAGAGCACTGTCCAGCTCTGTTCACACCTCCTAAATGAAATCGATGAGTCCAACCTTATTTATAGACTGTATGATCATATACCATATCACGACAAGAGAAGATACAACGTATTTAATGATTTCTGTCTGTTGCTACAAGTCATAGCTAAAATCTCAACCAAGACTCTGTATCTGTATGTGAGGCAGGTTAGAGCCTGAGATGAGTCTTTTAAGGAGTCCAGAAACATGACCTATTTTCACTTTCATCTATGATGTTACTGTAAAACTGAACATGTCTCCACGTATTTTGGTCTGTAACTGGTGGATAATAACACCTACCTAAAAGCAATATAACTCCTCCGCTTATCATTGTAAAGGTGAAAAATAGTGATCCCACCTGCAGAATAGTGAGTACAGCTCTGCAGCATAATACAGGATATAACTCAGGATCAGTACAGCATAAGTAATGTAATGTATGTACACAGTGACCTCACCAGCAGAATAATGAGTACAGCTCTGGAGTATAATACAGGATATAACTCAGGATCAGTACAGGATGAGTAATGTAATGTATGTACACAGTGACCTCACCAGCAGAATAGTGAGTACAGTTCTGGAGTATAATACAGGATATAACTCAGGATCAGTACAGGATAAGTAATGTAATGTATGTACAAAGTGACCTCACCAGCAGAATAGTAAGTACAGCTCTGGAGTATAATACAGGATATAACTCAGGATCAGTACAGGATAAGTAATGTAATGTATGTACACAGTGACCTCACCAGCAGAATAATGAGTACAGCTCTGGAGTATAATACAGGATATAACT
Organism: Hyla sarda; assembly: GCF_029499605.1. Classification (NCBI taxonomy): domain Eukaryota; kingdom Metazoa; phylum Chordata; class Amphibia; order Anura; family Hylidae; genus Hyla; species Hyla sarda. Next base: position 8,886,629 of record NC_079201.1, on the reverse strand, counting down.
CAGGATCAGTACAGGATAAGTAATGTAATGTATGTACACAGTGACCGCACCAGCAGAATAGTGAGTACAGCTCTGGAGTATAAAACAGGATATAACTCAGGATCAGTACAGGATAAGTAATGTAATGTATGTACGCAGTGACCTCACCAGCAGAATAGTGAGTACAGCTCTGAAGTATAATACAGGATATAACTCAGGATCAATACAGGATAAGTAATGTAATGTATGTACACAGTGACCTCACCAGCAGAATAGTGAGTACAGCTCTGGAGTATAATACAGGATATAACTCAGGATCAATACAGGATAAGTAATGTAATGTATGTACACAGTGACCCCCCCCCCCCCACCAGCAGAATAGTGAGTACAGCTCTGGAGTATAATACAGGATATAATTTAGGATCAGTACAGGATAAGTAATGTAATGTATGTACACAGTGACTTTACCAGCAGAATAGTGAGTATAGCTCTGGAGTATAATACAGGATATAATTTAGGATCAGTACAGGACAAGTAATGTAATGTATGTACACAGTGACTCCACCAGCAGAATATTAAATGCAGTGAGTATAATACAGGATAAGAAATATAATGTATGTACAAAGTGACGCCACCATCCATTAGGATCATTTGTATAAACAATCCTGACAGCTACATGTCAGACTAAACTTGCAGATTAAACATTATATTTAAAGTCACAGTAACCTTGCAGATAATGCCAAATTATGACGCACAGTTGTTTTTTCATGATTGAAAAAATCTGATGTAGCCAATGACAGTTTTGACGGCCATCAGATTCTTCCACTTTCCCATTTTTCCCACTCCCAACACTTCAACTTCAAGAAATGATTGTTTACTTGCCGCCTAGTAAATCCCACCCAAGCGCCATTGTCCCCCAGTAATCTGTATCATTCACCTCATTGATGTTATGGCTGATCAGTGTTTATTGACTTTTTCTTAGATAGTGGTTAGACTTTGATCAGTGATAAGTATTATATCCTACTGTGCCAGCATATTCTCATACTCTTATGTTTTCAGTGCTCTGCTCTGGCTAGTAGGGTGCAGATTGAGCTATTCATTGTATTAACATTTCTCTGTTACATGTATGTAACCTTGCAGGCCATATAGTCAGACATATCTGATAACCTTAAAGTGTACCCTAATGATGTTTAGAAACCTGAATGGTTTAGTCTTTAGAAGGTTATGTGGTACCCCTTGGGGGGTGTATGGTAGTGGTGGTATGATATCGGTATATAAGGGGTTAATGTCAACCCTATAGTTCGTGACGCCAGGCTGAGGGCTGGTATGCTGAGGCAATGTTCCGGCCTATCGCCGCCCTTCCCAGTAACGATAGGTGCATGAAATGACTGAAGGTCCACAAGGAGATTGAACTTGAACAACTTTACTTAAGTGCTTGCGATACATCCAAGGCACATTAACAGTCTCGTACAAACAGTCCTTATATTGCTCAGTGACTGACAGTTGTTGCGGACCTTGAGCGATTTAGAAAGTCTCTGAATTTAGGGTAGATATTTGCAGATCCGTCCGGATTTAGGGGTTATATTAGGTCCGGTGATGCTGCAGAGTGTCTGGGGATTGATACACTCTATATTCGGAATTACTCAGCTGTTGCCGCAAGGCTTGGGCCTAACTCACTGCGATAATTGCTGCGCAGATCCTTCTTGTTTGACAGCCCAGGAACAAGAGAGAGAAAAGATGGCAACCGCTCCCTTATATGGGCAGGGGGAGGGCTGAATGCGATTGGTCCGAACATCTGTCACTCACCATTACACAGAGTAATTGGATTGCTTACGTCCCAGGGCCTCCAAAGGTCCTTAAGCAGAATATTATAGAGTTTACCTAGTCACGTGACCCGCAGGTCCTGCAACGCTATGGAACCAGTAATTAACCATTTATTTACATATATATTACTATATTTACATTACCCTTACATAAATTACTAGGCTATTAGTTGGAATAGAGGCGACAAGGGGTAGGCTACACAACAGGGATCCCTACGTCCTAGGGATTCTGGCTATGGGGACCCACAGATACATAGGTACCGTATAAGATGCGGTACTGGGACACCACAGTTATATTTAGGCTTGGCTCTGTTATTAATCCCCCTTTGTAGCGCATATTTATTTCTAACCATCATCATGTCAGGTGGCATGGTTAAAGCTGGGCTGTTTGCTAGCAGTACGCACACTGTTACTTCCTTACCCTTATCTCTCTGCCCAATCACAGCACACAATAACACATATTCCTCTCTGCTATGGTAGTAGGGCAGGTGAAAGTGCAATGATGTAGTGCAGGAGAAAGTGCAATGATGTAGTGCAGGTAAAAGTGTAATACACAGGCTGCACCTGTGCTGGTGGTGATTTACACATTATAGGGATCCCTAGAATTACAATGGCCTCAATATGCGATTAATTCAACATACCATGGCTTGTCACCTGCTGGAAGAGCTGACTTCTACCACTGCCCAGTGTCCAGTGGCTGTACATTTCAAGTTTGGAACGCAAGCAGCAGAGTAGAAATAGTAAGTATTGCACATACACGTTATACCCCTGCGGAAGGACAGTCTGCAGGTCTCTGAGACCCAACTGTTATTGCTGCGCGCTGTCCTGGGATGTCTGTAGGGAGTCCGACTCCCCTCACATGTCACTCTGTGCAGCATTAGCTGTTTGTGTACAGTGCATGCTGTGAAGGGATCCTATGGAATGTGAAGAGGGGGGGGGGGTCCAGATTTCCTTTATACACACCTGCATTGCACTGCATGCCTTGCAAAGCACAGTGCTAGTGGAGAAGAAGGGAGCGTCTGCAAACATCAGGCAGGGTGACACACAGAGCAGCTTCTAACTAAGGGACTGTCAGTGTGTGTGAAGGGTGGGATCAAAAAGGCTACACTATACAAGTGTTGCCTAGACACCAGTATATTCACTAAAGGAATTCAGCATGGTTGAGAAGGCATTGCTGTAACCACTGGGGGAAAGGAGGACAATGTTATGTCAACTAGATGAATTTGACACAATAAAGGAGGCACTGCTGTGACAACTGGGAAAAATAGGGCAATGTTATGTCCACTAGAGAGGGCAATGCTGTGAGGAGGAAAGGAGGGCAATGTTATGCCTATTTGAGGAATTTGGCCAAAAAAGTGTTAATAATGTGTTAATAAATGTGATAACCCCTTCCGTAATAAAAGTCAGAATAGCCCCCCTTTTCCCATTAAAAAAAAACCCCACTATGTAAATAAAATAAATATAAACATATGTGGTATCGCCGCGTGCATAAATGTCCGAACTATAAAATATATTGTTAATTAAACTGCACGGTCAATGGCGTACACGTAAAAGTCCAAAATAGCGTATTTTTTGTCACTTTTTATACCATAAAAATAAAGGAATAAAAAGTGATCAAAAAGTCCAATCAAAACAAAAATAATACCAATAAAAACTTCAGATCACGGCAGAAAAAATGAGCACTCATACCGCCCCATATGCAGTTATAGGGGTCAGAAGAGGACATTTTTAAACATATACATTTTCCTGCATGTAGTTATGAATTTTTCCAGTACGACAAAATCAAACCTATATAAGTATGGTATCATTTTAACCGTATGGACCTACAGAATAAAGATAAAGGGTCATCTTTACTGAAAAATGTACTGCCTAGAAATGGGAGCCCCCAAAAGTTACAAAATGGTGTTTTTTTTTTTTCAATTTTGTCGCACAATGATTTTTTTTTCTGTTTTGCCGTGGATTTTTGGGTAAAATGACTGTCACTGCAAAGTAGAGTTGATGGCTCAAAAAATAAGCCATAATATAATATCCTTTGGTGGAAAATTGGAAGGGTTATGATTTTTAAAAGGTAAGGAGGAAAAAACGAAAGTGCAAAAACGGAAAAACGCCATGTCCATAAGGGGTTAAAGAGACACAGGACAGATTTAAAAATTTGGGCTTGGTCATTAAGGTAAGGGGTTAAATACAATATGTGTTGCTTTTACATAGACAAAGCAGAATTAAAACAGTACAATAGAATTCTTATACAGTGCAACATCAGAGAAGTGCTGGTGTTGGAGTCATAGGCCCAACAACTCAGACACAGTTGCTAGGAAATTACATAGCAGGAAACTGCCATAGGCTTATGCGTGCTCACGCTTATACATGCACTTGTGTATATATACATGTTGTGTAAGGGCAAATTGTGATGTGAACTAGGGCTGGGCGGTATGACCAAATATGTGTATCGCGGTATTTTTGTAACTTGTGGCGGTTCCACAGTATATAACGGTATTCCCCTCCCCCAGAAAGTATTATTAGCCCAGCGCTGCGCTGTCCCCATCGGGGTACTACTCATGCCCCCCGGCAAGCGCTGCCTTCCTCGTCCTCCTGTTTGTTGCAGGCCGCCAGTGCTGACACTCTATAGCTGTGTCCCTATGCCTGGGCTGTAAAAGGTAAACAAAATAAACTTTAACTCACCTTCCAACATTGGCCTCACGCTCTTCCTGGGAACGGGAACGTCGGAGAGCCTTCAGCCTATCACCAGCCGCAGAGATGTTCCTCCTCGGCCGGTGATGGGCTGAGCCCACTGTCATGTAAGAAACATGACAGTGCGCTCAACCTATCACCGGCCGAGGTGGAACATCGCTGCGGCCGGTGATAGGCTGACGGCTGTCCGACATTCCATTCCCTAGGAAGCTGGTCTGGACCGACGGGGAAGGTGAGTTAAAGTTTATTTTGTTTCTCTTTTGCAGCCCGGGCATACAGATACAGCTATACCATGTCCGCGCTGGCGGCCCACAACAAACAGGAGGACAAGGAGGGCAGCGCTTGCGGGTGATAAATGTGAGTATTTACCCCGATGGGGACAGCGCGACGCTGGGCTGATAATTAATTGGAGGGGGGGGGGGGAGCAGAACAGCGCTCGTGGTTCACATATGATTAGATCCCCAATGTGGGGCAGCGCTGGGCTGATAAATCATTCATACCCGAGGGGGTGGGGTTAAACCGGTATTGCGGTATGGGGAAAAATTCATATCGTGCAGGACAAATATTTCGATATTCGGCATGAACCGGCATACCGTCCAGCCCTAATGTGAACGAACCTTTACCTTCACATACACAGGTTATACAATAAGTCCCATAATAGCAACATAATGAAGTAAAGTGCATACTTTCTCACTCCTTACTCTGTACTGACATCCTGGCAGTCAGCCAAGACTTATTGAGCAATTTAGTTTACAAATAATAAAACAAAAGCTGATATCAGCAAAAAAAAGTATTTTGCTTGAGGTTTAGTAATGAAATAGAAAGTAATTTATTGTCATTTATTTACCTAGCAGGTGGTTTTCACCATGAGGTCACAGATAACCTTTGTACAGGTGACATCAAGCACCAAAATCATTATGGCTATATAATGATCGCTTTTAATAATGTCCTAGTTAATATGTTTATGTAGACATCCTTCGTTTACGTCCTTCGAGTAAACACTTGCCACTAGTGGTCTTCAATACACCTTCTATTGTTTTTATCGGAATTACCAATTGTTTGTCTTTCTTATTCATGACGGCTTTCAACTATATACCACTTTATTAGTACACCTGTTCAATCGCTTGTTAACACTATAAGCCAATAGCTAATAAGCCAATCACATGGCAGCAGCTCAATGCATTTAGCAATGTAGTCGTGGCCAAGATAACTTGCTTAGGTTCAAACTGAGCATTAGAATGGGGAAGAAAGGGGATTTAAGTGATTTTGTTGGTGCCAGATAGACTGGTCTGAGTATTTCACAAACTGCTGATCTACTTTCACGCACAAAGAGAAAATATCCAATGAGCAGCCTTGTTGATGTGAAAGGAGAATGGGCACACTGGTTTGAAATTGTAGAAAGGGAACAGTGTGATGCCATCATGTCCATATAGAGGAACTGTGTGATGTCGTCATTAGACATGTGCAGAACCAAAAATGTTGTTTCTTTTCGTTTCGTTTGTTTTCGTTTTCAAACATTTTCGGTTCTGTGAATATTCGGAATGCTTTTAATTCGTTATATTCGGTTTTAGGATGCATAGGCTAAAAATGTTTTCGTTTTCGGATGCATTCGTTAATAACATCGAATGCATTTGTTAATTGGGATCTTTCGTTATATCTGTAAAATTCGTTAAATTTAGCATTCGTTACTAAACGAAATGCACATTAGTTTCACTTGCTGATCCTCCTTTGTAATAAATAGCAGGTGTTACCTTAGGATTCTTGTTGTTTTCACCTTTTTTTGCAGTTTTCTCTCTGTAGGAAGACAAGTTTTCCTCAGGTAAACCCAATGAAAAAAATCTAATTCATTCCTTACATTCGGTTTACTGATAACGAATGCATTCGTTATTCATTAACATGCATTATTCGTTATACGTTTTTTAACGAATGCATTCGTTAACTGTATATTCGTTTTCGGAAATATTAGATATTTTTTTCCGTGCATTCGGATTGTAACGAACACCCGAAAACGGGAAAATTCGTTAAGTTTAGTATTCGTTCCGAAACGAATTGCACATGTCTAGTCGTCATGTCCATATGGAGGAACTATGTAATGTCGTCATGTCCATATAGAGGAACTGTGTGATGTCGTCATGTCCATATGGAGGAATTGTGTGATGCTCTCATGTCCATATGGAGAACTGTGTGATGTCATCATGTCCATATGGAGGAACTGTGTGATGTCATCATGTCCATATGGAGGAACTGTGTGATGTCATCATGTCTATATGGAGGAACTGTGTGATGTCATCATGTCTATATGGAGGAACTGTGTGATGCTATCATGTCCATGTGGAGGAACTGTGGGATGTCATCATGTCCGTATGAAGGAACTGTGTGATATTATCATGTCCATATGGACCAACTTTACTGAGAAACCTTTACAGCACCTTATAGAAAGTATGGCACAAAAAATGGAGGTAAAAGGGGGTCCAGCCTAGTCCAAGCGAGGTGTAGCTAATAAAGTGCCCAGTGAGTGTATATCAGGCAGCTGACAAGATGGCTCTACTACTGTTGGGCTTAACCAACATTCAGTTTACAGCCCAAGATTTTGCAATCTAAACATTCAATGATTTTATAGTTCCATGAACATCTTCTTTTGGCTTATTGTTATACTTTAGGTATAGAAGGCGCCAAGTAAAAGCTTGGTACTCAGTGTCACCCGTATGAAAATGTTTAGATCTAGGGCACATCTATCAATGCTTATTTAAACCTATTTCATCCAACGATAAACTGGTGGCAGATGTAGAAGGTATCAGCTGGCTGCTTAACCTCCATTATATCAGTTATATTCTACACCTCACGTATTAACCCTGCCTTATCCTGCTTCCTTATTTACCGTACAACCTGTCATCATATCTCTACACTTGCCAGAACTTACTGTTTCCCAGAAAACCTGTTGAATATTTGCTTAAGGCAAAGCTTCTTTATTGTTTTTTCTTTCGACCTTAACAAAGCAATATGTCTGGGTCATTGGAATTTACTAAAGTTACTATAACTGCACTAAAGTTCCTGCTACTTCTTCAGAAATATCAAACTTTTGCAAGGTTCGTTCAGACAGGAATTAAGACCAACATAAAAACTAGATGTAAAAGTATTGATGTCTTACTGAATACTGAAGAAATATGGGGTTTGGTTTCTCCACATCCAATGGAGACCCAGTTAGTTTGGTCTCTTTCTATTCAAATCTATGGAATCAACTGCGCATGGCCACTTCTCCAGTAAAGGATTGGCTTTGGTGGTTAGTGACTAGACTATCTCATCTGGTGGCATAGGCATTCCCCATACTTACCAACAGACCCGGATTGGCCTACCGGGATACCGGGAAATTTCCTGGTGGGCCGCCGGACCTGGGGCCGCTTTGAGATGTGGCTGCGACACATTAGGGGCATCCTTGTGTCCCGAAAAATCTTTTCGGGACACAAGGATGCCCTGATTACCTCTCTGCGGCCTTTAGCATTAACTTAAAAAACGCAGGGGCCACCGGGAGGTAGCGCACGCAGGGATGTCATTGACGTCCCATGGGTGCGCCCATAGTAACAGAGTAGAGCGGAGTGGTGCGGAGGACGCGCGCGCATGGTAAGTGACCAGCGGCACATCATCTTCAGTATTCCGACCACCGCTCCGGGGTCAAGATCTACCCATAGGCCATAGCAGTAGATCGTGATCCCGGATCGGTGGTCGGAATACTGAAGTGGGGCAGTAAACAGGCATACAGCCTCCAGCCATACACTGTATATGGCTGAAGGCTGTATGTCTGTGGGGGAACTGTACTGCACCTAATGTGGAGAGCTATACTGCACCTAATGTGTGGGAACTATCCTGCACCTAATGTGGGGGAACTATACTGCCAACCTAATGTGGGGGAACTATACTGCCAACCTAATGTGGGGGAACTATACTGCCAACTTAATGTGGGAGAACTATACTGCACCTAATGTGGGGAACTATACTGCACCTAATGTGGGGGAACTATACTGCACCTAATGTGCAGGAACTATACTGCACCTAATGTGCAGGAACTATACTGCACCTAATGTGGGGGAGATATACTGCACCTAATGTGGGGGAGCTATACTGCACCTAATGGGGGGAACTATACTGCCAACCTAATGTGAGGGACTATACTGCACCTAATATGGGGGAACTATACTGCACCTAATGTTGGGGAACTATACTGCAACTTATGTGGGGATCTATACTGCACCTAATGTGGGGGACTATACTGCACCTAATGTGGGGGACTATACTGCACCTAAAGTGGGGGACTATACTGCACCTAATGTGGGGGAACTATATTTTACCTTTTATGAACAAGAAAATTACGACGTGCTGGTATAATGACGCAACACTATGGGGCTGGTATGTAATTTTTTCCAGGGCTGGTTTTCACACCCAGTCCGGCCCTGCTTACCTAACGTGGAATCCTGGAGCTAAGATTACCATCTGGTCAAAGCAACAAAAAAAAAAAAGATAAATGGTGCACCATCCAGGGTAGTATCCTCTGATAAAAAACACAATCTTCACCAGAAAAAACAAAAACTCAGTAACTTTGGTGGGTTGTGCTCTGTATATGCACCACACTTTATCACACAAAGAAGAAGATACTGGTTTCTACTCTAGAATCCAGCTCCACCAGATGGTGCAGATGTCCATATCGAAATCCCTGGTTTGTGTATAGAGCGTTTTTTTAGGACCACCATAGACCAATGTAGGTCTTCATTTTTCATGTTATTCATGGTAAGTGTACACCTATGGCTACTTGCACACTGAGCTGAGCTGAGGGAGCTAAAATGACGGGAGTTAAGCGGAGAAAAAAATTATTGCATGTTCAGTATTTTTCTCCACTTAACTCCTCCAAAATAATGGACACCCAACAAACCCCATGCAAAGTCAACACGCGTTGTGCTCCAAACCCGTTCAGGGGCCGTTAAGTGCAAAAAAAGAGCCTAACGGACTGTTAATAGGACGGAGCATAGCAGTAGTGTGAGCCTAGACTTAAAGCGGTACTCCGGTGCTTACACATCTTTTCCCCTATCCAAAGGATAGGGGATAAGATGCCTGATCGCAAGAGTCCCGCCGCTGGGGACGCCCGTGATCATGCACACGGCACTCCGTTTGTAATCAGTCCCCGGAGCGTGTTTGCTCCGGGTCTGATTACGGTCGACCGCAGGGCCGACGGCGTGTGACGTCATGCCTCTGCCCCTGTGTGACGGCGTGCTCCGCCCCTCAATGCAAGCCTACGGGAGGGGGCGTGATAGCTATCACGCCCCCTCCCGTAGGCTTGCATTGAGGGGCGGAGCGCGACGTCACACCGGGGCGGAGGCGTGACGTCACACGCCGCCGGCCCTGCGGTCGCCAGTAATCAGACCCGGAGCGAACACGCTTCGGGGACTGATTACAAACGGGGTGCCACGTGCATGATCACGGGCGTCCCCAGCGGCGGGACTCCCGCGATCAGGCATCTAATCCCCTATCCTTTGGATAGGGGAAAAGATGTGTAAGCACCGTAGTACCCCTTTAAACATAGGACCAAGAATAAAATTAAGATCTACATTGGTCTATGGTGGACGACCATCTAATATTCAAGCAAAAAGAAGACAACTGGCCACAAAATGAGACAATGATTGATCACAAAATTGAGAAGCTTGAACACTTTATATGGAGACGAGATGTTCTGGAGAAACTACAATATTCTTTATATAGTTTACTGAAGCTGAAATGATGGCTCTACTGGATCTTAGCTCATCTCTATCCACTCACCTGCTGGTGGTTAGTTGCCCATCAACACATTTGGCATAGCAAATCTGAAGATCCACAACGTGTTGTGTGGGAAATTTTATCTGTGTACACTCAATTTAGTGTAAGGCTGTTATATGTATACCTCTCCTCCCACACACACAGTCCTGAATGCCAAAGTAGCATGTAGGAAATTCCTGATCTATCACCTTGAGGGCCCAAGTGACAGACATATAGGGCCCAAAACTGTTTGACTTTGTTTTTGTACTTTTTCTGGCAATAATATTTGTACATTGTAGTCTTTGGGCAATGAATGGCAGCATTATTTGGGGCTCTATTATTTAGGTACTATATGGCAGTATTAGTTGCAAATTGTAGTATTACTTGGGGTTGCATGGCTGTATTGTTTGGGTACAATATCACAAAATTACTTAGAAATTGTAGTCAGGCAATGTAGTAGTATTTGGGGATTTATGGCTGTATTTTGGGTACTATATGACAATATTATTTAGGAATTGTAGTTGGTCAAAGTATAGTAGTCTTTCATGGGGTTGTATGTGTGTATTATTTGGGTACTATATGACAATATTATTTAGTTATTGTAGTTAGGCAATGTATATCAGTAATAGTGTTGTATGGCTGCGCTATTTGGGAACCATATGACAATATTCTATTCACAAAGAATACAAAGAACGCCAGCACCACTGTGTAGTGTAGTTGCCGTGTATATCCCTCAAGGAAGACTCACTCAGGTGCATGTAATGGAAAACCAGGTGAGCGCTACACTCTAGAAAGCTAGATTATGCCTATAACTCCACAAAGAAAAAGAAAGAAAGCGGAGCGCTCACCGTTCCAGGGCAGACAGATCACTTCAATGGGGGTGATCTCAGGACCGAGCATGGATCCATGCAGGGAGGTGGCATTTGTCAGGCCCCTGAAAGTTTCCGGGAGGCTGTGGAGCAGGGTAGGACTGGCCACTGGAAGGGGTACTTGCTGTCCTTGGATCAGGCAAAAGCGTTTGATCGGGTTAACCATGAGTACCTCTGGTCTGTTCTTCTGAGATATGGCCTGCCGGGGGGGGTTGTTGATTGGCTTAAGACCTTGTATGCAGGGGCAGAAAGTTTCCCGCTTGTGAATGGTTGGATTGGTCGCTCCTTTGAGGTTGGGTCTGGTGTCCGTCAGGGTTGTCCTTTAAGCCCTTTGCTGTACATGTTTGCAATTGATCCTTTCCTTAGGAGGATTGATTGTGGACCGTTGGCGGGGGTGAGAATGAACCTGGCAGTGCCGGATTCGGCTCTGAGGGCGGTAACGTATGCTGATGATGTCACTGTGTTTGTCTCCTCACAAGAGGAGGTCAGATGGGTGATGTCAGAGGTGGACCGCTACTCGGAGGCATCCGGGTCCAAGATCAACCAGGATAAGTGTGAGAGTCTCTGGCTGGGAGGGGGAGATCCTAGTTTTGAGCCCTTCCAGAGCCCCAGGAATCGGCAAAAGTTCTCGGCATTGAATTTGGCCAAGGGGATTACCCCAAACAAAACTGGGACAGCAGGCTTAAGATTGCCGCTCAGAAGGTGGATCAGTGGAAGGGTTGGTCTTTGACCCTCCGGGAAAGGGTTAACCTTATCAAAACATTCCTGCTGCCTTTGTTGATATATCTGGGCAGTGTATGCATGTTGCCAGAACCTCTCTGGACCCGGGTCTACAGTGTGTTCTTCTAAATGTTATGGGGGAATAGACTCCATATAGTGACCCCACCCGCAGAATAGTGAGTCCAGCTTTGAAGTATAACTCAGGATCAGTACAGGATAAGTAATGTAATGTATGTACACAGTGACCTCACCAGCAGAATAGTGAGTACAGCTCTGGGGTATAATACAGGATATAACTCAGGATCAGTACAGGATAAGTAATGTAATGTATGTACACAGTGACCTCACCAGCAGAATAGTGAGTACAGCTCTGGGGTATAATACAGGATATAACTCAGGATCAGTACAGGATAAGTAATATAATGTATTTGCACATTGACCTCACCAGCAGAATAGTGAGTACAGCTCTGGAGTATAATACGGGATATAACTCAGGATCAGTACAGGATAAGTAATGTAATGTATGTACACAGTGACCCCACCAGCAGAATAGTGAGTAAAGCTCTGGAGTATAATACAGGATATAACTCAGGATCAGTACAGGATAAGTAATGTATGTACACAGTGGCCTCACCAGAAAAATAGTGAGTACAGCTCTGGAGTATAATACAGGATATAACTCAGGATCAGTATAGGATAAGTAATGTAATGTATGTACACAGTGACCTCACCAGCAGAATAGAGAGTACAGCTCTGGAGTATAATACAGGATATAACTCAGGATCAGTACAGGATAAGTAATGTAATGTATGTATTCAGTGACTTCACCAGAAGAATAGTAAATGCAGCTCTGGAGTATAATACAGGATATAACTCAGGATCAGTATAGGATAAGTAATGTAATGTATGTACACAGTGACCTCACCAGAAGAATAGTAAATGCATCTCTGGAGTATAATACAGGATATAATTTAGGATCAGTACAGGATAAGTAATGTAATGTATGTACACAGTGACTTCACCAGAAGAATAGTAAATGCAGCTCTGGAGTATAATACAGGATATAGCTCAGGATCAGTATAGGATAAGTAATGTAATGTATGTACACAGTGATCTCACCAGCAGAATAGTGAGTACAGCTCTGGAGTATAATACAGGATATAATTTAGGATCAGTACAGGATAAGTAATGTAATGTATGTACACAGTGACCTCACCAGAAGAATAGTAAATGCAGCTCTGTAGTATAATACAGGATATAATTTAGGATCAGTACAGGATAAGTAATGTAATGTGACTACAGCTCTGCAGTACAATATCAACTTTAAGAAGTTAAGTAACATAATGTTAGTAAATTATACCCATGTGTAAACAATACAACCGTGCTCAAAGGTGGACATACCTTTCAAGTACAATAAGTTTAGTAAAAGGCAAGGTTATAGAATGCACACATCTCCCTCTAGTATAATGGCTGATAACAGAGAAGAATAGAATACACTCAAGCACTATACTGGACATATGGATATTGGGTTTCTAGCTGAATTATTTAGCTTAGGCTCCTCAAATCAGGGTTTTATCGCAGGAAAGCTGGTGACAAGCATTGTGAGGGTCTTATATTCCTCCTCAGCTTTCCCAGGCTCCTGTATGGCAGATTATTAATTGAGTAATCCCTCTCCTGCTCCTATTCCATAGCTGAGCAGATCTGCTATAACAGTGGCCATGCTTCTCCTCATCCAGGAAATTATACAGTATGAGGGAAAAGACACAGCCGCTTTATTCTTCCCAGGAGCCGAGCCGTCCCTACATTATCTTCTACAGCTGGTGTGCATGAAGCTATGGAGCTCAGTGTCCTTAGAGGTATAGAAGATGTGCAGGTTACCTGAGGAGTTGTCTTCTCTGGTTGCACCTCAAAGACGTGTATGACCAGTGGAGAAATGAAGGTGTGGGGTCACATCTGTGCAGAGGGTCTGTTGCAGTGTACAGTCTCAGACAGTTCTGAAAGGGTTATTTCCCAGAACAGGACTGATTCTTGTTCCTAAGTCCTGAGAGATTAAGGGAGGAGGAAGTTAGGAAGGACAAGCTTTTTTTCTGTTGAGCTGCTTTCACTTTCATTTTGCACAAAGTATCAGACCCTCTGCTTTTTATGGGATTTTATTTGGGACTTTTATATGTCCTACAGGATTTGTATAATAGAATCAGTTACAATACAACACTTACCCTTCCTCCGGCTATACCCAGCGCACAGAAGTGCCTCAGCTATAGCTGCCTCTATAGGTACCCTGTGCATAGGTGCGCTATGTGTCCACTACGAGGGCTTCCATAAGTGCCTTTGCCATGGATGCCCCCAGAAGAACCAACAAAAATACACTAAATGCACTAATTCCAAGAATGGAGGACTACTCTGATTTGCCTCAAAACTCCTCAAACAACAAATGTACCATGAATTGTCCTTCTTACCCTCATCCAACCCACTGCTTGACCAATTAAGGCAGTCGTCCATCCTCACCACTTAACTAAAACTGCCCAATGATCTGCTAAAGCCTCATAATAATGCTCTGCACGCCTCCTACTAAACCTGTCCTCTACATTCTCCAATACTCTGTGCTCCTTCTTCTAGACCTGTCCTCTACATTCTCCATTACTATGTGCTCCTCCTTCTAGACCTGTTCTCCACCTTCTCCGTTACTCTGTGCTTCTTCTTCTAGACCTGTCCTCTGCCTTCTCCATTACTCTGTGCTCCTCCTTCTACACGTGTTCTCCACCTTCTCCATTACTATGTGCTCATCCTTCTAGACCTGTCCTCTGCCTTCTCCATTACTCTGTGCTCCTCCTACTAGACCGCTCCTCTGCCTTCTCCATTACTCTGTGCTCCTCCTACTAGACCGGTCCTCTGCCTTCTCCATTACTCTGTGGTCCTCCACCTTCTCCATTACTATGTGCTCCTCCTTCTAGACCTGTCCTCTGCCTTCTCCATTACTCTGTGCTCCTCCTACTAGACCGGTCCTCTGCCTTCTCCATTACTCTGTGCTCCTCCTACTACACCTGTCCTCTGCCTTCTCCATTACTCTGTGCTCCTCCTACTACACCTGTCCTCTTCCTTCTCCATTACTCTGTGCTCCTCCTTTTATACCTGTCCTCTATCTTCTCCATTACTCTGTGTTTCCTTTTGTAGACCTTTTCTCCACCCTCTACAATATTTTATACTCCCCTTTCTAGACATGTCCTCTGCCTTCTGCAATACTCTGTACTCCTCCTTCTAGACATTACTCTGTCTGTGCTCCTTTTACTAGACCTGTCCTTTGCCTTCTCTATTACTCTGTGCTCCTTCTACTAGACCTGACCTCTGGCTTGTACATTACTCTGTGCTGCTTCTTCTAGGCCTGTCCACAGCCATCACCACAGTAAACTACTCTCCCTCTCTCATCCCTTAACATGAATGACTTGGTGTTTAATGGATCTGCTCATACCTCATCAACCAAACGCCTAGTGTCTCCCACAACCACTATCTGTGTCCTTTAAGGTTCAGTCCTGTGACCCCTTCTCTACTTTTATACTTTTTAGTCTAGAAAAACTCATATTATTCCATAGATTTTTTTTTTTACCACTTTTATGCCAGTGACACTCAGATCTACCTTTCAAATCTATATGTCACCTCTCTTTTATCCAAGATCGGCTATATACTCCTTCTTCTTCTCCCACTTCATAAAATTTTACATGGGGATAACTGAATACCTTATTTCTCCCCATCTCACTTTACCCCCACCACCCAATCTATCAATTACAGCGAATGGTTCCACTCTCTTCCCAGTCCCAAAGGTCAAGTAAACAAGTGCGGTGTTGGCCAGAAACACCCCATCATTTAGATCACTCCAGTTGTGTGTTATTTGTTAGTGAGCTTGAGGTGTGGGCCCTTAGACCGTCTAGTATCTTCTAGTGCAGAAACCTGTTGGAAGGCAGGTCATGTGACCCAAATCTTTACATTTTCCACCAGTGGGGTCAAAACAGAAAATGTAATCCTTGCACAAGTTAAAAACTCTGTGTACCTGCATGTGAAGCAGTGTAAAAGTAATGTAATACTGTACATTAGACAAGTGTAACTCACTATACTTAAACAGGACTTTATTGTCAGAATACGTTCTACCATGGCACCACAGCAGCTTGTTGATGGGCACCGGGACACTGCTTGTTTCTTTTCACAGGTTATGTATGTAAACCCGCTTTCTCATATGTATGGTAAATACCCTGAAACTAAGCCCGACTGCTATATAATGTCATAGTGACCCGGCCATCCAGAGCATTATAGAGCACCTGCCCTCTACTACTAAGAGGAGAAGATCTTTAGCCAGTATAAGACCCCAATAAGTGAGCATCCCCCCTAGTGCGATGCAACACAGAATCTTTACAAGAAATATGGTGCAGTTCTGGATCAGCCATTACCTAGTATAGAGGAGAAATCTGTCTGTGCTTTCTCCCTCTTGCTTCTTTTGTACCAGTGTGTCTGCATGTCAAGTGTTGCACGTGGCTCAGTGCCGACAGCTCAGCCGGCTCTGCGGAATTCTCTTCCAGGGTCCTAACTCCCACCAGTGAAGTAAAGAAGAGTTGAGGCTTCTCCTGTGAACTTGTACACACATATCTTTATATATAAAACTTAATGGCCCAGATCTATCAAACTGTGGAGAGATTTTCCCGCAGCAACCAATTACAGATC
Organism: Hyla sarda; assembly: GCF_029499605.1. NCBI lineage: Eukaryota > Metazoa > Chordata > Amphibia > Anura > Hylidae > Hyla > Hyla sarda. The sequence continues at coordinate 8,870,065 of NC_079201.1, read as the reverse complement.
AGCTAATGAGCTCTGGTAAAATGAAAGATGAGCTGTGATTGGTTGCTTGCTGTAGAAAAATCTCTCCACTTTTTCTCTCACACAGTTTGATAAATCTGGGCGTATGTATGTATGTGTATGTTTGTTCCAGCATCACTTCCAAACAGCTGGAGATAAACAGAAAACACTATTTAAGCCCGATACACCCACATCACAGGTCCTTCGACCACAATCTCTTCATCACAGCTCAGCCCCACCTTACTTCATAAGTTCCGCATCTCCGGGTGAATGTGTCAGTCCATCTTGCAAGCCACGCCCCTTCTATTTTCCTACTACAATCTCTTTATCATGGCTCAGCCCCCACCTGAGGAAGGGATATGAGGTCAGGATATAAGGACGAGAAATGATTCAGGGTTATGAGGACGAGATATGAGGATGAGATATGAGGTCAGGATATCAGGACCAGACCATTATTGTTGCTTTTCCTCTCCCACAAGCTTTAGGTAGGAAGACTGGGCAATGCCGGGTACTCAGCGAGTATGTTCTAAAAATGACTGAGAAATATTATTGGCAAAATCTATTAAATTAAAATTTAAATGTAATACTGGAAGGTCGGAACCGTAAATAACTGTCCCAGCCAGGAAAAACTACATTTGCTGATTAGAAGACCCTTACATCATGATGCCACTGTAAGTAAAGGAGAAGAAATTCCTGTTTTAACTTGAGAATCGGCACCTGTATGTGGGTAGCATACAGAAGCAGGGACACTTGTCAAAGACAGGAGTCCCTTCTCCTGTACTCTGAGGCTATGTGCACACGTCAGAATTTCCTCATAAAGATGCAGAATTCTGGTCAAATGATGCGGATGCGTAATTCCGAATTTTTCTGCATATATGAGGATTTCATGAGGCAATTCCACATGAAATCTCTGTGTATGGAAAATAGGGATTTTCTTTCATTGCTTTGGTTAAATTTCATGTGGATTCCGCATGAATGCCACATGAATTCTGCATTTGGGCGGAGAAAGAAAAGCCCCATTGACGTCAATGGGATTCTGCATCTGAATGCAGCAAAAATTTAGGACAGGACCTTTTTGCGGAATGCAGAATTTCCGCACAGGAAAGACTGATGTGGAAACTCTGCTGTGTGAATAGGACTGTGGAATCCTACTGAACACAATACGCTTCAAACACATGCAGAATTTTCATGCGGAAATCGTGTGGAATTTCTGACGTGTGAACATAGCCTGAGAAGCAAGGCATACACTACATGCTTTGCTGCTCAGTTAACATTTTCTTGGTTGGGAGCAGAGCAGCTTCCCCAGAGAAAATGTTAGGTTTTGTATACACTGAAGTTGTTATAAGGAGGTTCTTTACTTATTGAACAGTTCATTCACTTTAATGTACTGGTGGTTATAAGTCATTATGTGCGCAGATCACGTTTTACTTTGTATGTAATATGAGTTTGTAATATAGGTTTGGCCTCTGCTAAGCCAGTAAGTTAATAATAGGTTAAAAAGTTTTTCCAGTCATCTGAATGGCCTCTTCAGAAATGTGGCAGGGGCTATATTCCTTTAAGTAACTCTGTCGTGAAAGGAGAAAAGTGTGATCTGCATTTGTGGGTGGCAAATAGTAAGGTATTTGAGCTCCCCCTCCTTTCTTAACACAAAGAACAGGGTAAAGTGTGGGAGAATTAAGCATGATCTGTCATTAGTTTTTTTGTATTACTTACAATAGTTGTTATGTGCTGTGTTAGCAGCACCACCTTGGCTTGACGATAAACACATTTTTTAAAATTAGAAACGCGTAGATTTAAAAAAAAATATCTTTACCCCCTCTCTTATAGAGACTGTCACTTATGGCCCCCTCTCTTTTAGAGACTGTCACTTAAGGCCCCCCTCTCATATAGAGACTGTCACTCATGGCCTCCTCTTTCATAGAGAATGTCACTTTTGGCCCCTTCTAATATAGAGACTGCCACTCTTTCATAAATTGCTGTTAATGGCCTTTTTCGGAAAGACTGTCAGTTATGGCCCCCTCTCTTATAGAGACTGTCACTGATGGGCCCCCTCTCATATAGAGATTGTCACTCATGGCCCCCTCTTTTATAGAGAGTGTTACTCATTGCCCCATCTCTCACATAAACTGCTGCTAATAGCCTTCTTCCAAAAGACTGTCAATTATGGCCCCCCCTGTCACAGAGACTGCAACTTAGGGCCCCCTACTATTTAAATAGACAGCTGCCCAGGGCCCCCTCCTATATAGACTACTACTTTTGGGACCCCTCCTACCTAGATAGACTGCTGCTCATGGGGTTTTCTCCCCCTTTTATATAGATAGACTGCTGCTCAGAAGCCCCTTCCTATATAGGCTGCAGGCCAGGGACCCTCCCTTACACAGTCTAGCCCCTCCTCTTCCTCACAGATACCCTAAGGCTAGATTCACACTGCGGCATCTCCAGGCGGAAAATCTCTGCCCGGAGATTCTGAGTGCAAACACGCGGACACTGCAGTTCCAATAGACTGCAATGTGTTCCGCGAGTATTTCCGCCTGAAGAATGAGCAACGCCATTCTTCAGATGAAAATTTTTAAGCGGATTTTCCATTCACAAATTCCGCTTCAAAAATTCTGAAGTGTGAATTTGTGAACGGAAAACCCATTCACTACCCTATACATTTTATTAAGCAGAATTACTGCCTTCTATTTCAAAGCGGAATTGCAGGCGGAAATTCCGTAGTCTGAACCTAACCTTATTCTTTCCTCTATTACTTCCTTCTCAGTGGGACAATAACTAGAGCTGCCTGTAGGACGTTTGACATCTCCAGGAAGGTCCTGCAGGCAGCTCTAGCAGTATGGATTCTGGGTAGGTCCAGTGCTACAGTTTTACCATATTATGCCCCAAATTGTGTAAAATTACTGCATTTTTACTGTGATTTGGGCAAATCACTGTGGGCAAAACACCAAAGTGTGCTTGTGGCTTTAAAACTGCTTGGGGCCCACCAAGGGGTACAATGGCTCCCCAGTTGGCCAATCAGAGCCCAGAAGGGGATGTTTGGAGCTAAAAACAAATAATTTTTTCACAATTTATGTTTACAGATTATTTATTTTAGAATATTTTTATGCTTCTTCCTGTTGGGAGGGGAAAAAAAACTAGATATGTGTGAAATATTTTATTTAATTCACATTTGATATAGTGCAAAAATAAGTGCACACATTTTGAGTGTACAAATGCAAACATAGGTGTGTATGATTATACGTATGTATATAATGTGAGTCTAAATAAATACATATATATAATTTTTTTTTTCCAATAACAATTTTATTATTTCCTTAAAAGAAAAGTAAAAACATGTATACATATCATCACACAGGTACATGTTCGTTACAATATCGCTTAGAAGTATACACGAGTCATCATTACAGTATTACTCAATCGAACATCTATAAATGGACAGAAGAAATGCACAAGATACCTCATTCACTCAAATGAGAAGAAAAACAGTATACATGTAGTAATTTCCCGAGGCCCACTGCGAGAACTTAGTAATTCTGCACAACCAAACCATAAATAACCTCAAACATATTCCATGTGAGTACAACTGGCCACAATAATCTCCGGATAGTCTCCAGCAGAACAAGAAGATCACATGTGGACACCCCACAGCTCTGGCACAGTCCTCCCCCTCATTCCACCGCCAAGTTGCCTAGAGTCCCCTTAAGCGATTCCAGTACATACCACTCAGTTGACCTAAATTTGAGCATTAGGCGTCGCCTGTCTCCATCTGGCATCAGTTTCATAATGGCCACTTTCCATTTTTTAAAGAAAGATTTGGCATACCTGGGTCATTAATATATATAATTTTTTATTTATTTAGTAATTTAACATTTTAATATTTTTGTTGATTCTGCCTTTTTTGTTTTATTCTTCTTCTTTATATTAATATTCACATATAGAATTCCTGTGTCTACTCTCATGTCTATGTACAAACTTTAACAATCAGTTGCACTGGAACAATTATATTTTATTAAGTGATTTTTGTCCAAGGATGGGACCCTCAGCAATAATACAATATATTCATATGCTTTATAGTGAGAAGCTTAGACATCCAAAATTCACATTACAATTAATGATATATTACAGGTTGTTTTACTTTTAGAAAACCATTTCATGACATACAGATACTGTATAGAATACAAAGTTGAGACCTAAAAAGATTCTCAATTTTTGTGGGAGAGCTTATATGTTGTGACTTATGATACTTATATGTTGTGACTTCTCTTACGAGCTGACAGCAGATGTATTGTCAGAATATGGAAACTACAGTGGTTTAGGATGAGGCATCATAATACTTTTAACTTATTGCAGTGGCAATTGTGCAGGTGGTGTGTGCTGCATTTATTACTTTAAATCTGAAGATAATGCTAGGTGGAATTAGAGGGGTTGTCCAGAAAAAGCTTCACCTTTGTGTATAGACCATGTCTGGTCTTGAATGTGTTTGAGTGGCAATACCAGACTTAGCCCATGAACAGACGTGACATTCCTTTTGGTAAAAAAAGATGAAGCATTTTTCTTATCCCGGAAGATGCCCCAATAGGCAGGGGGAGGAGTCTGGAACATGTCTTCCATTTGATATTTTGGTATGTTGGTAGATACAGTGCAGACATCTTTAAACATGGAGACACTTAAAAAGACAGAGGATGGTGATGCATTTAGAGAACAATTAGAAGAGATGCCTTAAAGAGTAGAGATTTATCATCCTTATTAAGATAAGTTCAACTATTTAAGGTCAACAGTGCTATATCTAAAGGCCAGTGTGAACAGGCTTTAAAAGCTAACCTAGCATGGGTCTCACAAACTTTTTCTGTATAGTAAACATTTCTCCTTTGACTCTCCATAAGTTATCTATATTATACAACTTCTGGCAACAGTGATGGTGGCTGTTTTCTGTTCTTCAGGTGCTTCTGTTAAGGAAGAAAGTAATAGACGATTACACAAGTGGTAGGTAACCTAAGCTGTCTAGTGACACAGAATCTTATTTTAAATAGTCAATAGATCATTATAAGAGTTATTCTACAAGGATTCTTTGTCTGGGGAAATGTTTGCTATAGTTTGGGGGAATCCTATGAACCCTGGGGCATTAGGGTACAGTATATGGGCATCATAGAAAGGGGTTTACTACTTTGGTCAGTGTAGGGGAAAAGTCTGGCAAGCTACGACTTCCCCTGGCAAAATCAACTGTTTACTGGGGCTGCGGAGACCTTTAGCAGATTACTGTGACAGATCCAATCTACAGGGGTTGTTCTCTGTTGAAACCCCTTTAAGGATAATACAAATATCCAGCTGTGGCAGACTCCGGGCCGGTCAGAGCAATCTCCCGTGGTCCGTGCAAGGTCAGGTGTCTGGCCTGGCCAATAAGTAGGCCTGGAGCTCATACTTCCACGGCATGACATTGTGAGGGGGCATTTAAAGTACACCTTTAAGGGAATTTCCTCCTAAATCTAAAAATTCTCTGTAAATTTAAGCTAGAATGCTATAAGCTAGAATGAATAAGAAACCTTTTAAGTGGAATAAACAAGTAAAAACATTCTACATTATTTTTTATTGCAGTGTCATTTTATATAAAATCACCCCTGTGTGTTCGTCCTGTTAGAGTCACATGCAGACTGATTGGACATTTTTCGATCGGCTTCCAGGATGTAAAATAAATAAAGATTTTATAAGTCAAAAAAATAAAATACATTTTTGTAGATAATTAGAAAAGCAGAATTTTTTTTTTACCTTCGACAATGCTCGTGTTCCTTCTTTTCAGTAGATACCAGAAAGCAACAGCGACTAAAGCAACAGCCAGAGGAATAAGAAATGCGGGGATAGTAGAGTTCTTGCTGCTTAGTTGTTTGTTACCTTTTGCTAAAATTTAAATTAGATTTTTTTATTGGTTACATTCCAATGCTCAATAGTTATGTCATGTAAGTTGACCCTCATACCCTTATATTGGGGCACAACATGTAGCTTCTGGCAACTAATATAAAACCTGTAACAAGGCCCCCCCACCTACCATGTGATACATATAATAGTGGGGTCTTGGTGACTTTTGAATGGGGTGTATCCAATGACCTAAAACTGAATAATGTGACCACTGCAGACTGTATAGCACTGTTATTTTATTATTTCACGTACCTGGTCACGGTGTGTTGGCTATTATTCGAGCACTGTGTGGTATTATTTACATAGATATATTGTCCTGCACGCAAAGCCATGTACTTTTGGTATACTCTTTATTCAGTCTATGGTAGTGGCAGCACTGTATACCAAGGCCAACATTACTCTGTGTTAATAACTCTGTATAAGGTCTTCATAATACTGCTACACCGTGACCACCTTATAATGACTGAACACCCCCCCCCCCACCAGCTCCACAGGTTCTGCAGACCATATAAGTGATTACAGTTACATCGAGTGACTTACAGGTTCCTGTTTCGAGGAGTTCCTTCCAAGACCAACATGATGACTTCTTTCTGCCGCCATGACTTGTCCCTGTCGAATCAGTCAGAAAAATATCTTAGATTCCATGCATTTTCTGCACTATTCTCTGCTTTATCTCACCCATAATGCCCCAAATGGTAATAATCCCCAAAACAGTGCATCATTTGTGTTCCCTATAATAATATGGCCCCCATTAGACCCCACACAGTAATATGTCCTCTTCTGGATTCCACACAATAATATTGTCTCCTTTAGACAACAAACAGTGATATAGTCCCCTTTAGATCCCACACAGTATTATACTCCCTCTTAGACCCTACACAGTATTATAAGTCCCCTTTAGAACCCATACAACAATATAGACCCCTGAAGGCCTGCATAGTTTTATTAGATTAACCCTTAAACTGTCCATCTCGTTTAGAAAACTTTATACATGTCAAATGTTTGGATCGCATGGGGTCTTGGTGTTTACCAAGTAATCTCTAGATATCGCCAAAAGAAGCATGTGGTAGAGTGCTTCTCTAATCAGCTGACCACGATTTAAATCCAACTCCATCCATCCATTTATAAATCTATGTAGCCTGTCCAGTCTACAAATTACACATTGCCACTGGCTTCTCCAGGCAATATCTAGAGATCAGTCAAGGTCTGTCTTTTCACATGTCAAAAGTTGTTCTAAATGACAGTAACACTTTAGGAGTGGTGACAAGGTGAATATTATTATGTATTTTTTTATTTATTTTTTGTATTTAAAGGGGTACTCCGCCCCTAGACATCTTATCCCCTATCGAAAGGATAGGGGATAAGATGTGTGATCGCGGGGGACCCACCGCTGGGGACCCCTGGAATCGAGGTTGCCGCAGCCTGCTGTCAACACTACACAGAGCAACTCGCGTAATGACGGGCGATACAGGGGCCGGAGCATTGTGATGTCGCTGCTCTGCCCCTCATGATGTCACAGCTCTGCCCCTCAATACAAGTCTATGGGAGGGGGCATGGCAGCCATCATGCCCCCTCTCATAGACTTGTATTTAGGTTCAAATCCATGACGTCACAATGCTCTGGTCCCTGTATCGCCCGACTTTGCTCTGTGCAGTGATGACAGCAGGGTGCCCCAAGATCATGGGGGTCCCCAGTGGGGGGACCCCAGGATCAGACAGCTTATCCCCTATACATTGGATAGGGGGTAAGATGTCTAGGGGCGGAGAACCCCATTAAAGCTTTTAATTATAAACAAACAAGGGATACGGCCAAAGCTGGGCTGTTTGCCAACAGTACACACACACAGTTACTTCCTCCCTTACTTTTCCAACCATTTACCACACAACACATAACATACCTATATCTTATATGCCATGACATAGTGCTTTTGAAAGTACACTAAGAAGACTTGCACTGTGCAGGGGTAGATTTAGACAGTATGCTATTATAGGTGATGGGAGGTGAGAAGGAGTTACTGATGCACTGGGTTTTTAAGGTGCTGTAAGCAGAAAGGAAATAGCAACAGCAAAAGGAGGAAAGGGTTACACTTAGCACTGCTGTTACTGCTCAGGTGAAAAGAAAACCTTCACCTTGTATGGACCATGCAGATCTTATAAATTGCAGACAGTCTCTCTCTCAAGCACAGAGCTCATGCAAAACCTGTCCTGGTTTCTCTGTTACTAGAAATGAATTTCCCCTTACAAGAGGCAGGGGACATCAGATTGCATGGAAGAGAGATCCCTATGACTCTTGGCTAGGGAGGCATTTCTAGGAGGAGGCTATGAGATGGAGATAATCTGTTTGAATTGTCAGTGACCATTTAAATTGGGACTTGCACAGGGCAACTGGGCACAATATTGGGTGCCCAGTGCAGCCACTCCATAGAAGTGTTATTTGGTCAATGTATAGCACTGTATTGGCACTTTAACTATAGTATGTTAAAAGGGGTTGTCTAAAACTTATGTCATAAGACAAGTAGACAATAATGGCATTTACCTGACTCCTTTGTGTTGTAGGACTCATTCTCTGTAGAGACATAACAGCATATAATTTTATTCTTAATCTCTTCTGTGATCTTCAGAGAAGACCTTAATTTATAGCCTTTGTCTAGTTGTGTAACGCTGGTGTTTGGGTTGAGATGAGTGACATTCCAGACTATTAAAGCATTTTCTTCACTTTCTGCTTCACATTCAAGTTCTCCTGTTTCACTGTTTTCAGATATTTCTGGTTCACATATACCTGGGGAGAACATTAAAGAAATATAAAACATTTGAGATAACTTGCATTCGGTAGAGCCAGCATGACCTAAACCCCACACCTGCCCAGCTGACAACATGGTTGACCAGAATGGAAAAGGCAAGGTTTTTGATCATTTTTTAATATAGATAGTAAAATCAAAAAATGGAAAAACTTATAAAAATTCTTAAAACAGTTAAAATAAAAGTTTGATTTAAACAGTAGGTCATTTTCTGATTACACATTCCCTTTAACCCCTTTAGCCATTATATAGTACAACTCTTCCCGCAAAAAACAAGCCCCATACTGCTATGTCAACTACAGCATTTTGATGATAAAAATGAAAAAAAATTGCTTGGGCCTTAAAGGAGGTATTCAAGCCCCTAAAAGGTATCCCCTATCCTATAAGTGTGTGATCACAGGGAGTATGACCTCTGGAACCCTCTACAGTCTCAAGAACAGGGATCTAACCCTCCCCGCTGAATGGATTGCAGGGTCAGCACAGGTTCCATTAATTGTTTATGCCAGTGCTGGGGATACTTGAGTACAGCTCTTGGGTTTCTCTGGCATTCCCAAAGACAATAAATAGAGGATGTGCTGACCCACCTCTCCACTCAACGGGAGATTCGGGTCCCTGTTCTTAGGATTGTGGGGGCTCTCAGAGGTCAGACCCCCACATAATCAGACGCCTATGCCTCTTCCTAGGGATAGGGGCTGGAACTCTGCTTTAAGGCCCAGAATGAATGCAGGGGTACAAGGTTCATTCAGGAGTGTTATTAAGGAGAAGAGTCAAAATTTGTTTAAGAGTCTGCACTAGAGGTTATCATTTTTTTTTTTTTTCTTCAACTGGGCCATAAAGTTGTGAACTCATTTCAGCTACACCCAGTCTAAAAGGGTATATGGCTCATAATTAACCTCATATTAAGGTCTTTTTGAGTAATAGACAAATCCCATTAACTACAAAAGCAGACAAAAACATACCAATATTTTCTTACCAGAAACATTGATTATGATGGTCTGTATCGGATTTCCTCTTGATCCTTCCCACGGTATTAGAGCATATTTCTTTGCATTAGAAAACATGACTTTGGAGATGTTCACCTTCATCTTGTCTTCTGTCCATTCAATGGCAATTGTTCCATTGTCTGCCCTTCCCTCCTTCTCAGTCAAATTAATAGAGGTGATTAGTTTATCATCATATTCCAGACTGATTTCCTCAGGTGGGTAGGTCAGGTCACACGTGACGGTCACGTTCTCCCCACATTGACAAATCTCAACATGGCACAAGGCTTTAAAAACTAGCAAAAGGGAGAAAGAGGAGAAATATTAATGCCCTAATTGTTAAGGGAGCAGCAATTTAATTACATAGTACACAATCTGCTTGCGATTTCGACATTTTATATAGTGTGTTTGTGCAAATATAGAAAATGTAAAAACGTTTCAGGCCTATATTGGCCACGTGTGGTAATTCTCAATCCATGTTTTACAGCTTAGGTCATCAGTGGAGAGGCTATCAGAGTAGGCAGTGACTGAGCAATGTTTCAGGGTGCTCCTCTTTCTCAAATAACCTCAGTAAGAGGAGAGATCTTCCTTTTACACTGTCCTTAGAGAATCCACTGCATCCCAGCATGTTCTTGAGTCTGTGCACTGGATATATACCCAAAATGTTTAGATTTTGCACTTTGGACACTATAGATGAAAGGACCACATAGATGGCCATTAGGCTCTGTACAATTGATGTAGTGACACAATATGGAGGACATCTGATGTTACTTTTCGTTGATGGCTCTAAAAAAAAAAAAAAACAACGCATATGCCGAGCACTTAGGTCTACTATCAATGCTCTCCAATTACCCAGTGTTTTTCTAACTTTCCAATTTCTATTGAAGGGGGTACTCCGGTGGAAAAGACTTTTTCATAGCAACTGGCTCCAGAAAGTTAAACAGATTTGTAACTTACTTTTATTAAATAATGTACATTTTTCCAGTACTTATCAGCTCCTGTATCCTATAGAGGAAGTTTAGTTGTTCTTTAGTGTCTGACCACAGTGCTATCTGCTGCCACCTCTGTCTACGTCAGGAACTGTCCATAACAGAAGCAAGTCCCCATAGCAAACATATCCTGCTCTGGACAGTTCCTGATATGGACAGAGGTGTCAGCAGAGAGCACTGTGGTCAGACAGAAAAGAACAACTCAACTTTTTCTGTAGTATACAGCAGCTGATAAATGCTGAAAGAGTTAAGATTTTTTATAGAAGTAATTTACAAATCTGTTTAACTTTCTGGCACCAGTTGATTTTGAAAAAAAAAAATAAAATAAAATTGTTTCCCACCCGAGTACCCCTTTAACCAGATCTCTTATTCTCAATGGATCTATTTCACAATTGTGGTTTAAAATAATTGTCTTATGTCTGTACGGCGAAAAGGATGCGATGCAAAATATTTTCCTTCCTAAGTTCTCTCAACTACTAGATATGTCCCTCTTCATAGACAAGAAAGATTTTACTACATAATTGTGCTATTACCATGTCATGTCAACTCAACCTTACTGCCCATGCCTTTATTTCCCTTCTGACACCTGTCGCCACATGTGACTTCACCTCCTATAGTTGCCCCATCGCTTTTCCTATGAAGTAGATTTCCCACCTGAGTATACTTACATTGACCACATCTTCCATGAAGGATGATCAGTAGAAAAAGTGGAATTATTTGTCCCCAAACCATTTTGGATTTTGTTTTTTGATGTGTAGACAAGAAACTGTGGGGAGGACAAATAGAGAAACACTCATTAATACTGCAAGAAATGTCTGCACCTACTGATGGGGGTAAACATTCTCTACATTCATCAAGCCTTAGGTTAAGTGCACAGAAGTCTTTGCTGAGAAGAGTAATGTAAAGAAAAGCTCCGTCACATGAGAACTTTTTGTTTATGGTTGCAAATATACTGGCACCGGTTTTATTGGCCATTTATTGTGCATAACTATGTGTGTTATCATGTTATCATTACCAGTACTTGACACTGCACTGTGGGGGTCCATGGTTTGCTTCATGTCCTGATTTACTAGTCATAATGTAGGGGGAAGTGGGGGGGACACGTGGGACGACTATCTGGAGAAGGTTGCAGGCCTGCAGGTGCATTATGAGGGAAGGAGCTAGGTCCCCTTAAGACAAAGAGGTAGAGACAAGGCACATTGAGACAGTCTCTTAACCAACTCGAGGCTTTAACTTGTCAAACAACTGCAAACAAGAATGATGGCTGTTATGTTTCTCCAGTGGGAAGCCACAGTTTACATATGGTTGCAACAGAATGCCCCTTGACTTGCGGCTACACTGCTTACACCAGTATTCCCTTTACACATGTTCTCGATCAGCCCTATTCACTTGTGCCGATACTCCAAGCAGGATAGCCTCTACATGTTGTTTCTACACTAAAGCTGAAGGAAAGTAGTCCACCATTACACACCCACTCTAATTCTCTTAACCAGGTGCAGTTTGGGTTCGCAGCTCCTGGAATCCACCCTCATAAGTTTAGTATATCGACACAAGGAGTTCTGTAGCTCCAACAGTTGCGTCAGCTGTTTAGGCACAGGGACTAGTAACACTGTGTGTGCATGACCAATTGTAGCACAAGGACCTCCTCTGAGCAGTCGTAGCACTAGTCTGTCTTTCTCTCATTACTGCAACATTCTTTTCCAAACTAGGCTCGGCACCAGTATTTATTGAGAAAAAATACCCTTGGGAAAACACGCTCAAAATATCGTCCCAAGCAAGGTGCTTTATGGACCAGGCCGGGTCAAGTCACTGTATGTTGCATAGTGGTATTGTGTTCAGTTCTATTTATGTACTGTATAATTTATAATTTTTGTAAGGTGATAGTAGTGGAAGCACTGTATAGCATTGGCCAATGTATGGCACTGTCATTTGGTCACCAAATAGCACTTATTAGTAACTGTTTGGTTATTTGTACACAGTATGACCATACACCTTATCGGAGAAAAAAGTTTGACACCAGAAGATACTGGTTTTATAGTGCAAGTAAAGTGAAGACCAGCTCACCCCGCCTCGGACAGCAGAGCACGGATCCAGCTGCTGGACGGCACCAGCCAATCAGGAGAACAAAGAGAGATGGATCCAGCTCGGTGCAGATAAAATTGTTTTAATCCATAGGACAAGGAGGATATAAGTAACGCGTTTCAAGCGCTGTACGCGCTCTTAGTCATACAATTCTTGCATGGTACATGTGGGTTTATATAGGTGGGGAACAATTCTGGTCGATCACAGGTCATGTGACCGGCAGGGATTAACCCCTTACACATAGAAACAATATGGTAGAAGCAATCAGAAATAGATACATAGGTCACTGAAACACTATATACGTATAACATATGATCCAAACAAGGAGAAGCATAGAAAAGGGAAACTTTTAGTTACAAGGTGTAAGTAACAATGAGGAAATAGAAAAATTGACAAAATTGTTGACATGTACCAATACCGAGGATATCACAGGAATAAACCAAAGATGTATCACGTATAAAGTAGTAATTGTATATATGTTGCTACTCATGATCAAGTATATAAATAATAACGTATAGAGTGAACATATAAAAAGGAATATGAACATGTCGCTACTCATGATCAAATATATACATGGTAACGTATAGAGTGAGCATATAAAAATAAATTTGTTTAATAATGAAGGATAACATCTTGGCGTTTATTCATGTCTAAAGGGACTCGGGTACATAATTTGAGAATCCAAAAAACGTCTCGATTGAGTAGTTTTTGTTTTAAATCACCTCCTCTCTGATCATCTTATCTGGTACGGTCGCTACATCGACGACCTCATATTTATATGGGGTCCCAATGCGGCGACCGTGACAGAGTTCTCACAATATCTTAATTCTAACTCTGCCAATTTGCATTTCAACGTCACTCAACACACCCATACCATTTCATTTCTTGATGTCAATTTAAAGGGCGATCACATTTCAGGCAATATTCACTCCACTTCTTACCGCAAAAGCACAGCAATCAACTCCATCCTGTGTGCCCGCTCGTGTCACCCACCGCATGTCATAAAAAACTTGCCGGTGGTTGAGATGATTCGGGCATTGCATGAACTGCACCACAGACGATGAGTTTTTGGCGGAGGCTGAATCTATTCGAACACGTTTAAAGGCACGTGGATATCCAGATTGGTCACTCAAGAGAGCAATCAAAATTGCTTTTGACCGCAATAGACAGGAACTTCTTAACAGTTCCCGCAAACCCAAAATGAAAAATAATAGTCCATCCCCGGTTGCCTTTACTACCTCTTACAGCACTGATTTATCTGCCATCTGCAAAATTATACACACATACATGCCCATGATTCTAACTGACCCGCTGTATACGTGCATAAAAGATGTTGGATACCGATGTATTCCTAAAAAAGCCCCTACTATATGCCAAATGGTTTCCCTTAGTCTTTTTTCTAGTTTCAGACCCACTCCACCTACCTGGTTGTCTTACCCTGGTTCTTACAGGTGTGGACACAGCCGATGTGTCTGTTGCTCAGTCATGCACGTCACCTGATCTTTTACATCATTTGTTACCAATGTTACCTATACAATTAAGCAATATATAAATTGTAACACCACGTATGTGGTGTATCTGGTGTCGTGCATGGCCTGCCGCATACAGTACGTCGGCTTTACCACAAATCCTCTTAAAGTTCGACTGAGGAAACATTTATCAGACATCCCTCATTTTAACTCTAGAAACACCTCAGCAGTGTCGAAGCATTGTGCCGAACTACATCGTGGCAGCTTCTCCTCCTTACAATGTGTCGCAATTGAACTTGTCAATTTACCTAAAAGAGGAGGTGATTTAAAACAAAAACTACTCAATCGAAAAGTTTTTGGGATTCTCAAATTATGTACCCGAGTCCCTTTAGGCATGAATAAACGCCAAGATGTTATCCTTCATTATTAAACAAATTTATTTTTATATGCTCACTCTATACGTTACCATGTATATATTTGATTATGAGTAGCGACATGTTCATATTCATTCTTATATGTTCACTCTATACGTTATTATTTATATACTTGATCATGAGTAGCAACATATATACAATTACTACTTTATACGTGATACATCTTTGGTTTATTCCTGTGATATCCTCGGTATTGGTACATGTCAACAATTTTGTCCATTTTTCTTTTTTCTCATTGTTACTTACACCTTGTAACTAAAAGTTTTCCTTTTCTATGCTTCTCTTTGTTTGGATCATATGTTATACGTATATAGTGTTTCAGTGACCTATGTATCTATTTCTACTTGACCTGTAATCGACCGGAATTGTTCCCCACCTATATAAACCCACATGTACCATGCAAGAATTGTATGACTAAGAGAACGTTCAGCGCTTGAAACGCGTTACTTGTATCCTCCTTGTCCTATTGATTAAAACAATTTTATCTGCACCGAGCTGGATCCATCTCTCTTTGATCTCCATACTGGTTTTATGGTTTCTATTTTCTGCTACAAGTTATCAGGGCCATTACCCCAACCATGAATCTATTCTGTACTGTAGGTGTGCGAGACAGGTTAGAACCTGAGATGAAGGTGTTATGAAGAGTCGGTAAACATGACCTATTTCCTCGGTGATCTATGATGTTATTGTAACATTGAACATCTCTCCAATGTTACAGTCATAGTTACATAGTTAGTATGGTTGAAAAATACATACGTCTATCAAGTTCAACCATGGAATTGAAGGGAAGGGGTATTGTTGGATGAAGGGGAAAAGATTTGATTTTATATTTCTGCATAAGCTTTAATGATATATTGTTATAGGAATGTTGACTGACTGACTGGTTATAGTTATGCACGTATAGCTGATCGGTGCAGCTGTACTTACCTTTGTCTGTGATATAAAGTCGGTTTAGTGTTGCGAAACAAAGATTTCTGCAAGTTTTTATTCACATTTTATGCCATATAATTGTTAATCTTTGACTTGTGATATGGTAAGTGAGACACAACATATTATAAACTGCTTTGTGTACATTTTCTGGTACATATACAATTGTAATACATTGAAGAGATGGATGCCCTGCTCTTGCTAAGAGAGTATAAAAAATTGGGAAAACTACTGATTACTGTACATGGTAAAAAAAAATATAGCACTCCTCCAGATAAAAGGAAAACATATTTCTAGCCCAACCTAATGAAGAGAATATAAGATCATCCCTGTTTTCAGTAAAAGCTTCAAATATGGGAAGGAAGGGACTGGTCTCCATTGTACCAAACCACTGTGTCTACTGTGAGTTGGAGGCACTGTTATGGAGGCGGAAGGATGGATGAGGGCACTGCTTTGACTACTGGGCTGCTGGATCTAAAATAATATTCCACTACAGTGTTAATGTCCACCCAACATGTTTTACTGCTATTACGCAGCATCCTCTGGGGGACATTTTAGTGACAGTGTGCACTCTTTATTTATAAGCTGTGTCATAATGTATCATTATATATTCAGGTTAATCATACATTATACTCTGGATGGTGCAGGATGATGCCAGGCCATAGTTTATAAATGTTACACACTTACCCCTGTTAATCCAGATAACAGAGTTTCAGTATATCTATATATTAGCTAGGCATATGGTTTTACCCCTTGCTGTCTAATGCATCTCAACTATAAATATAGTGGGAATTCCACAAAGTGTTTCCTTATCAGAGCAGTCAACAGTGTGGTAGTTATTAAAGGGGTATTCCTTTTTTTTATATATATATCAACTGGCTCCGGAAACAGATTTGTAAATTACTTCTATTAAAAAATCTTAATCCTTCCAATAGTTATTAGCTTCTGAAGTTTTCTGTCTAACTGCTCAATGATGATGTCACGTCCCGGGAGCTGTGCATGATGGGAGAATATCCCCATAGGAACTGCACAGCTCCTATCAGAGTAATCAGAGAGCAGTTGGACAGAAAACAACAACTCAACTTCAGAAGCTAATAACTATTGGAAGGATTAAGATTTTTTTAATAGAAGTAATTTACAAATTGTTTAACTTTCCAGAGCCAGTTGATATATAAAAAAAAGTTTTGGCCTGGAAAACCACTTTAATATGTATAACCTGGAGGCTTACCTAAAGAAGCATTTACTAACAAGTCCTAATGGATGACTTATTAATATACCTTAGAAGCATATAAGTACTTCAAAGAGTGCCTTGCTTAGAAAACTGTCAGCCAGGTTCACCCACACTAAACTCAATACACTGGGTTATAGTGTGGCTAAACAGGATTTTAACGAGGGCTCACTTACTGAAATTGCTTCAGTAGGTCCCAAGATATCAACTTCTGAAGTTCCGTTCTTGTATGCAGAGCGCTGCGCTGTGGAGGCGGGGCCCCCTCCGCTGGTCACTTCAAGTGTGGGTGAACCTGGCTGAAAGTTTTCCTTTAAGTATCCACCAGCCCCCCCCCCCAACCTGGGCTTTTTGCCCATCTTGCTACTGTTACAAACTGGAATTGAAATAGACTTAAACTTTTACCATTTGATAAACACAACATGCATAAGACTTTAAAAGTGCAAAACATTTTATTGGGACTCAAACCATGATGAGAACAAAAATGTGCCATCTGTTGGATGTAGGAGTATTCACCCTCTCAGTACTAGATAGAACCACATTTTGCTGCAATTCAAGATTCCACACTTTTTGAGTATGTCTCAGATTTGCACATGTAGAGGTTGAAATGTTTGTCTATTCTTCTTGGTCATAAAGCTGAAGCTCAGTCAGATTGGATGGAGACATCTGTGAGCAGTAATTTTCAGGGCTTTCCATAGATTCTCTAATGGATTCAGATCTATGCTTTGGCCGGACCATTTTAGGGCATAATATCCTTTGATGTAAACCATTCCATTGTAGCTCGGGCTGGAGGTTTAGGGTCATTGTCCTGCTTAAAGGTGAACCTCTGTCCCAGTCTCAAGTCTTGTGCAGACTGTATCGAATGTTCTTCAAGGATTACCCTGTATTTGCCTTCATCCATCTTTCTATCTGTACTGACCAGTTTCCGTGTACCTGCTAAAAAGAAGCCTCCCCACAGCAGGAAGCTACTACCACTAGGGATCCACCGAAATGGAAATTTTGGGCCGAAAATTTTGGCTGTGCTTGGCTGAAAAACGAAACCAAAAAGGCATTGCCCCGCCCACGTTTTCATTTATAGTTTTTGTAAAATTGTATTATCAGATCTTTTTAGTTACTGATGTACTTGAAGGTGACACCGAAACACATGTGGGGTGGCTATAGAAGGCACTGGCCGGGCTTGGAGCAACAGCACTGCCACTCACCATACATTCACTCCAGGACACACTATAGGGAAGGGGTACTCAACTATTTTTAGTGAGGGTCTGCTTATTCAGGTCTGCCATCCGATGAAGATCCGAGCTGAACGTTAAGGCCTGGTTCACACCTAGCAGCCTCAAAGGACATAGCAAAAGAGCGATTGTGGAAGATGTACGACCTAAATACTACAACACACTGTACCCTTGAATATAATACTGCTGCACACTGTACCTTCTGAGTATAATAATCCCTGGTCTACTGTAACCCGCGGCGTGCACCCCGTGAATCACCCGGCTTTTGACTCTCTCTTCCCGGCCACTACCGGCAAGAATACAAGCATCTGGTATATTACTGCCACACACTGTGGCCCTGAACATAATACTGCCACCCAATGTGCCCCTGAAAATAATTTTGCCAAACACTGTACCCCCTGAATATAATACTGACACACACTGGGCCCCTGGTATATTACTGCCACATACTATGCCCTGCTGAATTACTGGCACACGCTATTCCCCTGCAATATTACTGCCACACACTGCCCCCAGAATTAAGGATTCCACTGTGCCCCAGGTTTAATGATGCTACTGTTCCTGCCAGACTTAATTATGCCACTGTGCCCCAGGTTTAATTATGCACTGTGCCCCAGAATTAATGATGCCACTGTGCCCCAGAATTAATGATGCCACTGTGCCCCAGAATTAAAGATGTCACTGTGCCGCCAGATTTAATTATGCCACTGTGCCGCCAGAATCAAGGATGCCACTGTGCCCCCAGAATCAAGGATGCCACTGTGCCCCCAGAATCAAGGATGCCACTGTGCCCCCCAGAATTAAGGATGCCACTGTGCCCCCAGAATTAAGGATGCCACCATGCTGCCAGACTTAATGATGCCACCGCGCCCCAGAATTAATTATGCCACCGTGTCGCTAGACTTAATTATGCCACTGTGCTGCCAGAATCAAGGATGCCACTGTGCCCCCAGAATCAAGGATGCCACTGTGCCCCCAGAATCAAGGATGCCACTGTGCCCCCCAGAATTAAGGATGCCACTGTGCCCCCAGAATTAAGGATGCCACCATGCTGCCAGACTTAATGATGCCACCGCGCCCCAGAATTAATTATGCCACCGTGTCGCTAGATTTAATTATGCCACTGTGCTGCCAGAATCAAGGATGCCACTGTGCCCCCAGAATCAAGGATGCCACTGTGCCCTCAGAATCGAGGATACCACTGTGCCCCCCAGAATTAAGGATGCCACTGTGCCCCCCAGAATTAAGGATGCCACTGTGCCCCTAGAATTAAGGATGCCACCATGGTGCCAGACTTAATGATGCCACCGGACCCCAGAATTAATTATGCCACTGTGCCGCTAGACTTAATTATGCCACTGTGCCCCCAGAATTAAGGATGCCACTGTCCATTAGAATTAAGGATGCCACTGTCCCTTAGAATTAAGGATGCCACTGTCCCTTAGAATTAAGGATGCCACTGTGCCCCACATGAACTTTGCCACTGTGACTCTCCAGCTGTTGCAAACTACAACTGCCATCATTCACAGACAAAAGGTCATGATGGGAGTTAGTAGTTCTACAATAACTGGAGAGTCACAGGTGAGGGTACACAAATTTTTACATCAGAGCTTGGTTCCCCATCACGTCCCGTGCTGCTCCGGCCTCTTCTTGTCAGGCCTGACCAGAGCAGATGACGCAGGCGCCGTCTGCATCACAGGAGAAGGGTCAGGCAGCCGGACAGGAAACACTGCTTTCCCTTGCTCTTGCTGCAGCTATTCATTTGTACCAATACAATTGAATGAGGGGAGAGCCAGTGGGCATTCCAGGTGATTGGCGGCCACGGTCTGGATCTGGACCGCGGTCCGCCAGTTGAGTACCCCTGCTATAGGGGTACACACCTATCTGATTGGTTGCTATGGGCAACTACTCCATTTTTCCTCAGCACGTTCCAATAAATCTCCCCCTTACATCTTAAAAAGAAAACTGTATGCTTAAAATTTTCTCTTCTGACCCCTATAACTTGTTTTTCCCATATATGGAGTTATATAGGGGGCAAATTTTTTGCGCTGTATTTTTTTTGTCATCTGTATTTTTTATCAGTACCAATTTTAATTTGATGGGGACTTTTTGGATAACTTTTTTTTTGTGCTACATTAAGTGAACAAAAATCCGCAATTCTGTCCGTTGGTAATTTTTTTTACAATTACGCCATTGACCGTGCGGTTTCATTAACATTCTATTTTAATAGTTCGGACATTTCTGCACACGGTGTTACAAAATATGTTTATGTTGTTAACTTTATTTTATTTCAAAACGGGGGAGAGTGATTTAAATTTTTATTTAGGGGGAGGGGCATTTGTTTTTTTACATTTATTGCCTTTATTTTTCACAAATTTATTTTCACAATATCTTTTGTCCCCATAGGGCAGTGTTTTCAACAGCGTGCCTCCAGTTGTTGCAAAACTACAACTCCCAGCATGCCCAAACAGCCAATGGCTGTAGGGCATGCTTGGAGTTGTAGTTTTGTAACAGCTGGAGGTCCACAGATGTAAGTTTTTTACTTCTGGACACTGATCAATGCTATGCTATAGGAGCCCATAGCACAGCACTGATCAGTGTTGTCCATGCTCCATTACTACAGGCTGCTAAAGCCTGCATTATTGGAGCGCCGATCACACAGGACAGAAAAAGGTAGGGTACCTCCACCCGTCCTCTCAGCTGATCGGGTCCCCGCAGATTGTTTTCGGCATTTTAGACGCCGCGATCAACTTCGATCGCGGTATCTAATGGGTTAATGCTGGACATCACATGGGTCAATGATGTCCGGCATTAGCGAATATGAAGCGAGCTCCTGAGCTCGCTTCATACGGCCGCCGCATGGCTGTGCTGTATACACATGGCGGCCAGCTGTGGAAGGGTTAAGTCACCTCCTCCCAGCGCTTGACACTCCTGAATCGCAAAGCACGAGACCCAGGGTGGGGGTCCTGGATTGCACCGCACAAAATTATCGGCAGGAAATCCCCTTAGCCGAAAAGGCCGAAAGGGGCATTTTCGGCTGCCGAAATTTTGGTGCATCCCTAACTACCATGTGTCACTGTGGATGTGTGCTCACTGGGGGTGGGTTGTGTTGTGTTTCTGCCACACGTAGATTAATCCGGTCTCATCTGACCAGAATACCTTCTCCCACATGTTCGCTGTGTCTCCCTAATGGCTTGTGGCAAATTCCTAATGGGATTTTATGTGGCTCACTTTCAACAATGACTTTCTTCTTGGTTCTCTTCAATAAACTCAACATTTGTGTAAAACACAACTAATGGTTGTCCTGTGGAAAGATTCTCCCACCTCAGCTGTTGATCTTTGCAGCTCCTCCAGAATTACCATGGACCTCTTGGTTGCTTCTATTAATTGGGTGGACGGCCTTGTCTTGGTAGGCTGTGCTTGTGCCATATTTCTTCCATTTTCCATTTCCATGTTCACAGCTTGGGATATTTATTTATAGCCCAATAGCGCCAAATAAAAATTAAAAAGGTTGCAGCACTCGTTTAACTTCCAACGTTGTTTGTTGAAGTCTGGTGTAATGCACTGTCTCTTCAATAAAGAATGTTGGAAGTTGGACGAATGCTGCAGTGTTTTTCATTTATATTCAATGCTTTTGGGAAGGACGCTGGGTACTTGTGAAGTTGTGTACTGTGGATGCCTCTGAGCTACATACCATGAGTCTTGGGTACACGGAACTTCATCACTGTTGAGTGTCCAGGCTGTGATGGTGGATTTATTTTACTTATATTACTTTTAATAACATAACCCAGCTTTGTATTTTTCCACAACTTTATCTCTGACCTGTTTGATGAACTCCTTGGTCTTCATGTTGCTGTTTGTTCAGTAATGCTCTCTAACAAACTCTGAGGCCTTCACAGAACAGATATTTTGAAATCTATCTATCTCATATCTATCCATCCCATATCTATCCATCCATGCATCATCTAGGAGATTCATTGGCCAGCAAAACACAAAGTAAGTGGGGAAAGCGTCACGTATCTCATATATGGAGTGGACATAACCTGGAGTGTTAAAAAACAGCTGTACTCTAGGCCGCCTGCCAAGTTCTGCTGTTTAGGACAGATTGTTGTGTGTGGGAGAAGGAATTATAACTAACTGCTTGTCTTTTATCACGTGGCAGATGATATCATCCTTAAATGGGATGTGTGGATTGTTTCCCTTTTTGGCCTTATCCCTAGGATAGTGGCAGTTCTACCCCTACTGATCAGAAAGTGACTGCAGATCCTAGTCATGTGCTGATTAACCAGTTTATGGCTGATTACATTACAAGTAACAGCAATCCCTCTTATAAAGAGGTGTGTGCCCTTCCATAGCCTCATGTTACATCAGACTTTTATTCCGTAACAATAAACAATGGGAGCTTTCAGCGATTGACTACAGGTAGAGAGGACACCATAGCAATTATTGAAATGGGCCTCATATGACGCAGGACAATAAGGTCTGGTGTTTATTTCCTTATACTTTCCATGACCCATTGGTCAGTAATTTACTGACAATGCAAATAACTAGACAGAGGAGTTAACTATGCATCTCTATGAGAAACTCAATGTAAGTCCCATAGAGATGCATAGAGAGCAGTAGCTGTGAGAATCAGACAGTCAAAAGCGCAGTCACAAGGGAAACCAGTGAACCAGAACGGTGTCCGGGAAGAGGAGCATCGGCCTGATGCTTTAATCATAGAGCTCTCACCTTTTTCTTCTTTATTCACATCTGGATAGTCAGCCAAGTCTAAGTAAGCAGAGCCCTGTTATTGGCATACAAAACAAAATAACAAAAAAAACTGCTGTCAGCTGAAAAACATATGTGAATAGCCCCTGGCTAGATAGAACAAGTCATCAGTAGTTTGCTTAATGTGGTCCTGTCAGCTGAAAAATGTGTGTGAATAAGCTCTGACTAGATAGAGCTAGTTATCAGGATTCCAGACATACCCTTTCCATCTCTATAGTCCTTTCTAGTGCTAAGATCTAAGCCTTTTTAGTTATTATGCAAATTAGGCTTAAGTGTCCAGAGGGGGTTTCCCAGCACAGCAGGAGCCCTGGTTAGTCCAAGGCATATTCTCTATATTACTTACTGACCCCTGGCCTGCTTGCATCTGCTACTCCTTTTGAATGAGAGCCACTAAATTAAGCAGACATGGGCAGGACTTTGTTAGGCCTTTGTTAGACCTCCCTGGGTGCCAGCACTGCTCTATTGAAAGACCATGTCTATGGGAGGCTGTATTAATAGAGTGCAGATCTAATGAATCAATGCAGGACAAATGTACGGCATTGATATGTATGAGCAATCAAATGATTGCTCAAACAAGTCCCTTAGGGGAGATAATAAAATATAAAATAAAAATGAGTCCCTCCTATGATAAAAATTAAAATCAGCCCTCTTTTCCCATTTTCCAAATAAATTTAAACATATAAATAAATAAAAATATTTGGTATCACTATGTTCAGAATTGTCAGAACGAATACTTTATATTATTGATAGAGAATAGTAAATGGTGTCTACAAAAAACAAAGACCAGAAAGATTTTTTTTGGTCTCTTTACATTCAGAAAATTATGGAATAAAAAGCAATCAAAAAGTCTGAAATACCCCAAAATGGAAATAACAAAAGCAAAACAAAAAAAAACAGCCCTTAAACAGACTTGTAAATGAAAAACGAAAAAAAAGTAATAGGGGTCAAAATGTGTTGATTAATAAAAAAGTTTTATTCTTTAAAGGTAGTAAACCATAAATAAAACTATTCCGATTGGGTATTGTCGACCTGACAAATGAAGATAACATCAATTGTACCGCACAGTGAGTAGCAGAAAAAAACAACAACAAAAACATTATATTTTGCAGTATATTTTCTGGTAAAATTAACAGAGTCATTACAAAGTACAATTGGTCCTGCAAGAAACAAGCCTCATAAGGTTCTGTAGATGAAGAATAAAAGAGTTGTAGCTCTTCACAGGAAAGAAGAAAACAATAAAAATGTAAATACATTTTCCTGGGGCATTAAGGGGATAAGGATATGTAATAAAAAAAATGAAAGTAATTCCTTTGTTTATTTAAATATGTGATTTGTGTTATTTATTTACTTTGCATTCTGTTTTATTGCCCCCTGCGCATGATACCACAGATAACTTCTGTACAGGAGACACTAGGGCAGCATTGGTTATTGGTTTCTATGATGTTTTAGTTAATGCTGTTTCATGGCCTTCATGTGCTTATTAAAAACCTATTCCATCCAATGACGCATTGGCAGCTTCTAAATTGGCAGACTTAGAAGGTATCAGCTGGCTGCTAGCACAAGTTATATTAGTAACTAATCTTTTGTCCCATAAATTGAACCTGCTTTACCTTGCTTCGGTGTTTACCACCTGTCACCATATCATTACTCTTGCCAGAATTTACAGTTCCCGTAAGAGCTGACAGATATTTACATAAGGCTTATCTTCATTATTTATGTGTCTGTTGATTCTCACAGTACAGTTTGTCTGGCTCATGAGACGTTACTAAAAGCTCAACAACAATATCTGCAGTAATATCTGAAGTGCCACCTACCCTCTTCAGAAGAATCACATTTTTGGTCGGCAATATGGATTTGTTGAGACAGCACAGTCCTGTCTACTCACCTGGTGGTTAGTTACCTGTCAATGCATTTGGTTTAGTAAACTTGGCAATCTGAATCTTAAAATATACGTTTAGTGTGGGCAATGTTATCTGTGCATACCCAATTTACTGTAAGGTTGGCAGATTTATACCTCTCCTCCCGCACACATTCCTGAATGCCAAAATAGCCTGTAAGAAAATTCCTAATCTACCACCATGAAGATAGGCGAGGTTATGATAACTTCCATGTTATTGCTCATGTAGCAATCACATATAGGACCACAGACTGTTCCATTGTATGGCTGTGCTTTGGTACTTTTTGGAAATGTTATTTATACATAGTAGTCACATCATGTTTTTATGTCGGTGTTATTTATCCTGTTCTGATCCTAAGTTACATCTTCTCTTATACTACTACTATTCTGCTGGTGAGGTCGCTGTGTACGTACATTACATTACTTATCCTGTACTGATCCTGAGTTATATCCTGTATTATACCCCAGAGCTGTACTCACTATTCTGCTGGTGAGATCACTGTGTACATACATTACATTACTTATCCTGTACTGATCCTGAGTTATATCCTGTATTCTACAACAGAGCTGTACTCACTATTCTGCTGGTGAGGTCACTGTGTACATACATTACATTACTTATCCTGTACTGATCCTGAGTTATATCCTGTATTCTACAACAGAGCTGTACTCACTATTCTGCTGGTGAGATCACTGTGTACATACATTACATTACTTATCCTGTACTGATCCTGAGTTATATCCTGTATTATACTCCAGAGCTGTACTCACTATTCTGCTGGTGAGATCACTGTGTACATACATTACATTACTTATCCTGTACTGATCCTGAGTTATATCCTGTATTATACTCCAGAGCTGCACTCACACATATACTGGATATCATGTAACCTGTCTTGAAAAATCAAGGGGTCAAATATTCTGACATCAAAACCTCTTCAGCCAAATCTGAGGTACTGGGGATAGACTATTACCTTGGGAAGGGCCAGTACAGATTCATCATCATCAGACTGAGGGGAACAAGAACTCCATGATAAGGAGGCAGCCCTAATGGTTTTAGTTCCTGGTCTGTAGGTAACAATAAAGTTGACCAAGAGAAGATCAGAGCCCACCCCATTGGCCTAGGTTGGAGCCTTTTAGGAGACTATAAATAAGGGTGCGTTCACACGGCCGTTTGCCCCTGTTTTTTATCCCTGTTTCAGCTCCGTTTTTGCAGATTGCAAACGGATTAAAAACGGTTTTAAAAAAATCCCATTTTACAATCCATTTACATCTGTGTGCACCCGTTTGCACTCATTTCCGTTTTTTAACAGAAGAAAAATCGGCACATACAGTATTTTTTCTTCCGTAAAAAAAATGGAAGAAAACACGGACATCATCATTTTAACATTGAAGTCTATGGCAAATGGATGAACCTTTAATGTCATCCGTTTGCACCCGGGTTTAAAATATCCGTAATTACATCTGAGCATGCTCAAAAGAGGTGACATCAGCAGACTCCTACAGTGTTGTGGGACTACTACTACTCTCATCATGGAAACAAGTCTGTTCCATGATGGGAGTAGCAATTCCCCAGCTGCAGGAGTCTGCCGGTGGCTGGGGGGACTACATTAGTGCTTGTACTATTACCCCCATCATGGAACAGACTCTGTTCCATGATGGGGGTAGTAGTACAGGGGCAGAGAGATTGATCGCACCGGGTCTCACTTCTGAGACCCGATCCGATCAGAAGTTATTAAGCAGGGGAGCGGGCGGCATGCGATCACCGATGTATTTTACTTTCATTTTTAAATTCCCCGCGGGGAGCTCTGAATGGCCGGTACTGAGGAGCCGATCAGGGCTCCCTGCAGGGATTTTTAAATGGACATTGTATATTAAAAGCGCTGTGAGGGGCAAGATATATAGCGCTATATATCTAGCCCCCCAGCACATTTATAAAGATATAACCCCGCCAGCGCAAAAATATATACCCCCGCAGTATATATATATATATATATATATGTGTGACCCCACGCCAGTGCATTTATAATGTAACCCCCCCCTGCATCTTTATAATATTATACCCCCCGCTAGAGCAATTATCAATATTATCAATATATGCCTCCCGCCAGCGCATTTGTGACCCCCCCCGCCTGCGCCTTTATAATTATATCCCCCCGCCAGCGCAATTATCAATATTTACCCCCCGCAAGTGCATTTATGTGACCCCCCGCTGGCGCATATGTCATTACTGCAGCGCGATGTATGAATAGTATTTTACTGGCAGAGCATCGCACCAGCCGCTGCCGGCGCGATGCTGCTGATAGGATACTATTCATGCATCGCGCTGTAGCCTGCAGGGGCATATTATATAGAAGTGCTGTGGGGGCAGATAATACTATATATCTGGCCCCCACAGCACTTCTATATAATATGCCCCTGCAGCGCGATGTATGAATAGTATTCTATCAGCAGCATCGCGCTGGTGCGGTGCTCTGCCAGTAAAATACTATTCATACATCGCGCTGCAGTAATGACATATGCGCTGGCGGGGGGGTCACATAAATGCGCTGGCGGGGGGGTCACATAAATGCGCTGGCAGGGGGGTCACATAAATGCGCAGACGGGGGGGTCACATAAATGCACTGGCGGGGGGTATATATTGATAAGTGCGCTGGCGGGAGGTATATAATTATAAAGGCGCAGGCGGGGGTTACATTATAAATGCGCTGGCGGGAGGTCACACATATATATATACTGCGGGGGTATATATTTTTGCGCTGGCGGGGGTTATATCTTTATAAATGCGCTGGGGGGGCTAGATATATAGCGCTATATATCTTGCCCCCCAACAGCGCTTTTGATATACATTGTCCATTTTAAAAATCCCTGCGGGGAGCCCTGATTGGCTCCCCGGTACCGGCCATTCAGAGCTCCCCGCGGGGAATTTAGAAATGAAAGTAAAATACATTGTGATCGCATGCCGCCCACTCCCCTGCTTAATAACTTCTGATCAGATCGGGTCTCAGAAGTGAGACCCTGTGCGATCAATCTCTCAGCCCCTGTACTACTACACCCATCATGGAACAGAGTCTGTTCCATGATGGGGGTAATAGTACAAGCACTAATGTAGCCTCCCCAGCCACATACAGACTCCTGCAGCCAGGAACTACTACTCCCATCATGGAAACAAGTCTGTTCCATGATGGGAGTAGTACTAGTCCTGGCTGCAGGAGTCTGATTTTTTTCATTAAAAAAAAAAAAAAACGGATTACAAACGGTTACAAACGCTTCAAAACGGATACCAGTTTGATCAGCCGTTTCTATCAATTTTTTTAAATCCGTTTTTTTTTTTTACACGGAACGGGGTTAAACGGCCGTGTGAACGCACCCTAAGCCGTATTCTTCTGATCAGTTACTGTATACAGTGTATCTACTACTCTACTTCTATGATTGGGAGTTTTCATGAGTAATGTGCATAAGGACGGAGACCCAGATTTATCAAACTCTGTGAGAGAAAAAGTGGAGGGATTTTCCCACTACAACCAATCACAGCTCAGCTTTCACTTTACCACAGCTCGTTAGCTGAGCTATGATTGGTTGCTGTGGGAAAATCCCTCCACTTTTCCTCTCACACCGTTTGATAAATGTGGGTCGGAGTTTAGATAATACAGCTTTCACCATAACTTCCCAAGCATCTGCTGCCACAAAGAAGGTCATCTGAGGATATGTCTGAATAGGACTGGCCTTGATACAAGACAATGGAGGCTTCTACAGCCTCAGATTTCCAAATACTTTGGCTCCATTTTTATATAGCTTTATTAAAAGCTTACAAAATCTTTGTAGTTTACATGTGGTGTGGTTTACATGGTGGCATGTGTAGTGTATTAACAGGGTGTTGTACCTGTTAACCTCCACACTCAAAGGATAAGCAGCTTCCTGGGCCAAGCGCTATCGCAACAAAGACTACAGATGCAGGGTTACGGAAACTACTTTTACTAGGAGGTCTTGCAGGCAGATGGTACGGTCTAACAGCAAACTTTGTAGTGCAATAATTGGGGTAAAGTTGCATAGGATGTCATTTTAGAATACTACGCACTCTGGGACTTGTAGTTATGGTGCAGCTGTGATGACTTTACTTGGTTTAGCTGGATTTTAGACTGACTTGGGAGACAACTAACATAGACTTTGGGTGCTTCACGCTACATCCAAGATATTGCTTACTGCCAGGGGGGGGACTTTGACCTTTGGACTGGAGCTGCCTGTGGCTTTCACTCTCACTATCCTTGACTTGCGTTATGGGGCCCTTTCAGCTATTAGGCTCTTCTCCCCACAACTTGCCTTCGACTGACTTGACCTAGATGGTAGGACGCTAGCAGTTTAGTTTAGTTGCTCAACACTTGACTTTTCCACAGAATCCACGGACTTCTGTGACTTGGAAGCTGCACTGACTTGTCCTCTCTCCACATCACACAGACTCTCCTCTCCTCCTTGCCGGGACCTGATTTCCTCTTCTCCTCACAAACTAGGCTCAACCTCTCTTCTTCTCCTCACAACTACCACTGACTTACTCCTCCCTGTCTAGCCAGACTAAGGAGGTTAGGGCTGCATAAGGCCACAGAGATCACATGACACCTCTGCAACCTTTCCCTTAAAGGCACAGCACGTTTTATACAGGGTGAACAACATACATTGGTATAAAACATGGAACATTAAATACAAAATTTAATAACAAGTTCCCCAGAGCTGTGGGTTGAAACAGACTCCTGAGGAAACATATACCTGACAGGGCAGGCAAAGTTTTATGTTCTGTACTCGGTCACCACAACAGATTAACCTTCAGGTCAGAAACGCATTAGGTGAATAGATAGGCCCTGAAGAGTGTTCTGGTGATGAACATTCCCTGCTATCTCCTGCACCAGGGATGTCCTGCACCTGATCAACCACCATCTATACAAACAGACAATGGTTCTGTCAAGAACAAGAAATAACCTATTAAGCTATTGCACTTCCACAGTCAGTGTAGGGCAGTGGTCTCAAACCGTGGCTGGGAGTTGAAGTTTTGCAACATCTGGAGGGCCACAGTTTGAGACCACTGGCCTAGCATCTGGCCACTTCAGTTAACAAAGTCTAAGAGAACGCAGGTCTTCACCCTTTAACCCCTATACAGTGACCTGGTAATCTATGTACACAATAAGCCCCCCCCCCCCCCCCAGCAGACTAGTGAGTACAGCTCTGAAGTGTACAATACATTATATAACTCAGGATAAGTAATGTAATGTATGTACATAGTGACCCCACCAGCAGAATAGTGAATGCAGCTCTAGAGTATATTGCAGGATATAACTCGGGATCAGTACAGAATAAGTAATGTAATGTATGTACACAGTGGCCTCACCAGCAGAATAGTGAGTACAGCTCTGGGGTATAATACAGGATAAAACTCAGGATCAGTACAGGATAAGTAATGTAATGTATGTACACAGTGACCTCACCAGCAGAATAGTGAGTACAGCTCTGGAGTATAATATAGGATAAAACTCCGGATCAGTACAGAATAAGTAATGTAATGTATGTACACAGTGGCCTCACCAGCAGAATAGTGAATGCAGCTCTAGAGTATATTGCAGGATATAACTCGGGATCAGTACAGAATAAGTAATGTAATGTATGTACACAGTGACCCCACCAGCAGAATAGTGAGTACAGCTCTGGGGTATAATACAGGATAAAACTCAGGATCTGTACAGGATAAGTAATGTAATGTATGTACACAGTGACCTCACCAGCAGAATAGTGAGTGCAGCTCTGAGGTATAATACAAGATATAACTCAGGATCAGTACAGGATAAGTAATGTAATGTATGTACATAGTGACCTCACCAGCAGAATAGTGAGTACAGCTCTGGAGTATAATATAGGATATACGGTAACTCAGGATCAGTACAGGATAAGTAATGTATGTACACAGTGACCCCACCAGCAGAATAGTGAGTACAGCTCTGGGGTATAATACAGGATATAACTCAGGATCAGTACGGGATAAGTAATGTAATGTATGTACACAGTGGTCCCACCAGCAGAATAGTAAGTACAGCACTGGAGTATAATACAGGATATAACTCAGGATCAGTACAGGATAAGTAATGTAATGTATGTATACAGTGACCCCACCTGCAGAATAATGAGTACAGCTCTGGAGTATAATACAGGATATAACTCAGGATCAGTACAGGATAAGTAATGTAATGTATGTATACAGTGACCTCACCAGCAGAATAGTGAGTACAGCTCTGGAGTATAATATAGGATATACGGTAACTCAGGATCAGTACAGGATAAGTAATGTATGTACACAGTGACCCCACCAGCAGAATAGTGAGTACAGCTCTGGGGTATAATACAGGATATAACTCAGGATCAGTACGGGATAAGTAATGTAATGTATGTACAAAGTGGTCCCACCAGCAGAATAGTAAGTACAGCACTGGAGTATAATACAGGATATAACTCAGGATCAGTACAGGATAAGTAATGTAATGTATGTATACAGTGACCCCACCTGCAGAATAATGAGTACAGCTCTGGAGTATAATACAGGAGATAACTCAGGATCAGTACAGGATAAGTAATGTAATGTATGTATACAGTGACCTCACCAGCAGAATAGAGAGTACAGCTCTGGAGTATAATACAGGATATAACTCAGGATCAGTACGGGATAAGTAATGTAATGTATGTACACAGTGGTCCCACCAGCAGAATAGTAAGTACAGCTCTGGAGTATAATACAGGATATAACTCAGGATCAGTACAGGATAAGTAATGTAATGTATGTACACAGTGACCCCACCTGCAGAATAATGAGTACAGCTCTGGAGTATAATACAGGATATAACTCAGGATCAGTACAGGATAAGTAATGTAATGTATGTATACAGTGACCTCACCAGCAGAATAGTGAGTACAGCTCTGGAGTATAATACAGGATATAACTCAGGATCAGTACAGGATAAGTAATGTAATGTATGTATACAGTGACCCCACCAGCAGAATAATAAGTACAGCTCTGGAGTACAATACAAACTTGAACAAATTAAGTAACATAATGTATGTAAATTATATCCATATGTAAACAACACTGCACATAGGTAGACAATATGTTTTCAGAACAATTATATTTAGATTAAAACAAGGTTAAAGAATGCACACATCGCCCTCTAGTATAATGGCTGATAACAGAGAACAATACCATACACTCGCACACTATTCAATCCTATAATGGACATAGGGATATTGGGTTTCTAGCTGAATTATTTAGCTTAGGCTCCTCAGGTCAGAGTCTTATGGCAGGAAAGCTGGTGACAAGCATTGTGAGGGTGTTATATTCTCCCTCAGCTTTTCCAGGCTCCTGTATGGCAGATTATTAATGGAGCAATCCCTCTCCTGCTCCTATTCCATAGCTGAGCAGATCTGCTATAACAGTGGCCATGCTGCTCCTTATCTAGAAACATATACAGTATCAGGGAAAAGACCCAAATGCTTCATTCTTCCTGTCCCTACATCTCCTTCTACAGCTGGTGTGCATGAAGCTATGGAGCTCAGTGTCCTTAGAGGTGTAGGAGATCTGCAGGTTACCTGAGGAGTTGGCTTTTCTCGTTGCACCTCAAAGATGTGTATGACAAGTGGAGTAATGAAGGTGTGGGGTTACATCTGTGCAGAGGGTCTGTTGCAGTGTACAAGCTCAGACTGATTTGTGTTTTTATGTCAACTGAGAACAAGGGTGGTGTCTGGGAATCTTCATAATTGACTAATTACTTTCACTTTCCTTCTATCTGTGCATAACACAATGTATCAGAACCTCTGCATTTCTTTTTTTGGGCACCGGTGTTCTCTTAACCTCCTCCAACTTGTTGGACAGCTGAAGCAGGCTTTACAAGAAGATCAGCAAGAACCTACAAGAGTTCTATGAACCTCACATTCCATGTGTCAGCCAATATCAGTACAAAACCTACAAAAACTGACACTACACTGTACACCACAATAGTACAAGACCTTTATTATGACATCAATACAAACAACAAAGAGATCATCCCACACTAAAAAACTATCCACGCATAAAAACCCAAACCCCAAAGTCTGTGGGAAGTATCCACCTAAATCTATTCAGCATGTACATTGGTCTAAAAGTAGAGGTGTAACCATAAATAACCATATTGACATGCAATGTTTAGCGTTTCACAAGAATACACTTAAAAAAGAGGATTTTTTTCCTGCCGTTAGCTGGTTTGGTGCCCCAAATAAAATTGTAAAATAAAATTGTAAATTGGTAAAATAAAATTGTAAGCTTTATTCAAACAACATACTCCGAAAGAAACCTTCTCTCTTCCATACAAACCTAATGAAGAGAGGTTCCTTTCCAAATGTGTTGTTTGAATAAAGCTTATAGTTTTTTTAATTTTTATTGCAGAAAAAATAATTTTACTTTATTTGACCAACACGTTTCGAGAGAAACATTCTGTCTTTGTCAGCTCCATATGGACCTGATGAAGAAAAAGGTTTCTCTCTAAACACATTGTCCGAATAGAGCTTAACATTTTATTATTATTATTTTTTTTTATTTAATGCTTGGATACCAGATAAAATAAAAAAATTATAAACCTAATTTGGACCTCCTCTCTTAAAATGTGTTGTCTGAATAAAGCCTATAATTTATTTTATTATTTTTACCTAATCTGGTGTCCTGTATCTAAGCCAGAGAATGCTTTGAAAAATGCTTTTTTAAACCATTTTTGACCATTGTATATGCTGTTGGATTTAGGGGGTTGCACTAGTTTTTAGTGCGGTATCATCTCTTTGTTGTATTGATGTCATGTCTTCTACTACTTATGGTGTACAGTGTAGTGTCAGATTTTGTAGGTTTTGTACAAGAAGATCCCCGATAGCACTGATCTGTACATTGCATTGCTTATTGTACTTTTTTTTACACCGTACATAGGTTGTTTCTTTTGCTGGAAATCCCCGTTTTATATTACATAAATATTAATTTATGTAAATTATGTCTCTGTGAATGTTAATGATGAAATGATTCAGTTCAGTTTAATCTATAATTCAGACTACACACCCAGCCTGTCCTAGATGTTCGAAGACAGGGCACTTGCATATGATGTGGAGATGTACAAAAATTAGAAAATATTGATCTGACGTTTTTAATAAAATAGAGTATTTTGGGAGTGGAGGTTACTAGGATCCCTGTAATAGACTTTTGGGAGATAATCCAGATCTATGTGTTTAAAAAAATTAAAAACAACATTTTAAAGAGAATATGACAACCTGTTCAACTGCACTAATCCAGATCATAATGCTAATGGACAGCTTTACAATCATTGCATTGCTATCCAGGGAGCAATGGAGTCAGGGTGCCAGCTCACCCTGCTCCCCTGCCTCCTCAATACTCTTTGCTAATAAATGCTGAAGGTGAGCATACAGAGAGCAGAGCGCACACCCACGGCATTCATTAGCATATTAATGAAGAGTGCGGGCCTGGCTGAGAATATGGAGGAAGCAGGGGAGATGGGTGAGCCAGCTCCCTGCCTCCATTGCGTGTTGGATAGCAGTGCAGTGGGAAGTTTACCAGACATCTGTATGTAAGGGTTTATGTAAGTGACCTCTCTTTGTAAAACTGTTCACCCGCACTATTTTACACAACCAATTATATTTTGTAGTGACACCTTTCATTTTACCATAAAAGGTACGACGAATAAAAAAAAAAATTATTTGAGGGGGGGGGAAATTGAAACAAACTGTAGCTTTACAGCTTCTGGGAGGTTTGGGGGTTTTCTGCCTCAACTCATTTGAGCTTCGGGGTAAGTAATGCACTTTAATTACTTTTAACTGCACCACTAAACCCTGTTTCAAATTATTATGCAAATTATATTTTTCTCATTTACCAAAAAAATTTATGTAAATAACAGTCACCTAATTCTCATGTTATCTATTAACTATTAAGAGTACAATTCAAATTTTATTGAACAAACCTCCTAATGATAAGTTTTTTTTAAACATAAAAAACTTACAATGCACTGTTCCAAATTATTATGCACAGTAAGTTTCAAAACACTTTGTATGTTGTAAAGAACTGAAAATTGTCATTTGTTGTGTTTGCAGCATATTTACTGAAATCAAAAGCTATTTCAATCAAACTTTTAACAACATTTTAACTTTTTAAACATTTTAACCCCTTAAGGACCCAGCCATTTTACACCTTAGGACCCGGACATTTTTTGCACATCTGACCACTGTCACTTTAAACATTAATAACTCTGGAATGCTTTTAGTTATCATTCTGATTCCGAGAATGTTTTTTCGTGACATATTCTACTTTAACTTAGTGGTAAAAATTTTGGGTAACTTGCATCCTTTCTTGGTGAAAAATCCCAAAATTTTATGAAAAATTTGAAAATTTTGCTTTTTTCTAACTTTAAAGCTCTCTGCTTGTAATGAAAATGGATATTCCAAATATTATTTTATTCACATATACAATATGTCTACTTTATATTTGCATCATAAAATTGACGAGTTTTTACTTTTGGAAGACACCAGAGAGCTTCAAAGTTCAGCAGCAATTTTCAAATTTTAACAAAATTTCCAAAATCACAATTTTTCAGGGACCAGTTCAGGTTTGAAGTGGATTTGAAGGGTCTTCATCTTAGAAATACCCCACAAATGACCCCATTATAAAAACTGCACCCCCCCAAAAGTATTCAAAATGACATTCAGTCAGCAGTTTAACCCTTTAGGTGTTTCACAGGAAGAGCAGCAAAGTGAAGGAGAAAATTCACAATCTTCATTTTTTACACTCGCATGTTCTTGTAGACCCAATTTTTGAATTTTTACAAGGGGTAAAAGGAGAAAATGTATACTTATATTTGTAGCCGAATTTCTCTCGAGTAAGCACATACCTCATATGCCTATGTAAAGTGTTCGGCGGGCGCAGTAGAGGGCTCAGAAGCGAAGGAGCGACAAGGGGATTTTGGAGCGTACGTTTTTCTGAAATGGTTTTTGGGGGGCATGTTGCATTTAGGAAGCCCCTATGGTGCCAGAACAGGAAAAAAAAAACACATGGCATACCATTTTGGAAACTATACCCCTTGAGGAATGTAACAAGGAATAAAGTGAGCCTTAATACCCCACAGGTGTGTCACGACTTTTGCATATGTAAAAAATTTTTAAAAAAATTTCAATAAAATGTGTGTTTCCGCCCAAATTTCACATTTTTGCAAGGGTTAATAGCAGAAAATACACCCCAAAATTTGTAACCCCATCTCTTCTGAGTATGGAGGTACCCCATAAGTTGACTTGAAGTGCACTATGGGTGAACTACAATGCTCAGAAGAGAAGGAGTCATATTTGGCTTTTTGAGAGCAAATTTTGCTCGGGGGCATGTCGCATTTAGGAAGCCCCTATGGTGCCAGGACAGCAAAAAATACCCACATGCCATACCATTTTGGAAACTAGACCCCTTGAGGAACGTAACAAGGGGTACAGTGAGCATTTACCCCCCACTGGTGTCTGTCAGATCTTTGGAACAATGGGCTGTACAAAATTTTTAATTTGCGCAGCCCACTGTTCCAAAGATCTGTCAGACACCAGTGAGGTGTAAATTCTCACTGCACCCCTCATTACATTCCGTGAGGGGTGTAGTTTCCGAAATGGGGTCACATGTGTTTTTTTTTTTGCGTTTGTCAAAACCGCGATAACAACAGGCAACCCAGCGCAAATCGCCTCAAATGTACATGGTGCACTCTCCCTTCTGAGCCTTGTTGTGCGCCCCCAGAGCACTTTGCGCCCACATATGGGGTATCTCCATAGTCGGGAGAAGTTGCATTACAAATTTGGGGGGGCTTTTTTCCCTTTTACCTCTTGTCAAAATGAAAAGTATAGGGCAACACCAGCATGTTAGTGTAAAAAATTTATTTTTTTACACTAACATGCTGGTGTAGACCCCAACTTCACCTTTTCATAAGTGGTGAAAGGAGAAAAAGCCCCCCAAAATTTGTAAGGCAATTTCTCCCGAGTACGGCGATACCCCATATGTGACCCTAAACTGTTGCCTCGAAATACGACAGGGCTCCGAAGTGAGAGCGCCATGCGCATTTGAGGCCTGAATTAGGGGTTTGCATAGGGGTGGACATAGGGGTATTCTACGCCAGTGATTCCCAAACAGGGTGCCTCCAGCTGTTGCAAAATTCCCAGCATGCTTGGACGGTCAACGGCTGTCCGGCAATACTGGGAGTTGTTGTTTTGCAACAGCTGGAGCCTCCATTTTGAAAACAGTGGCGTACCAGACGTTTTTCATTTTTTTGGGGAGGGGAGGGGGGCTGTGTAGGGGTATGTGTATATGTAGTGTTTTTTACTTTTTATTTTATTTTGTGTTTGTGTAGTGTAGTGTTTTTAGGGTACAGTCACACGGGCAGGGGGGGTTACAGCGATTTTCCCGCTGCGAGTTTGAGCTGCCGCGCAAAATTTGCTGCATCGCAAACTTGCAGCCTGATACTTACTGTAAGCCCCTGCCCATGTGAATGTACCCTGTACATTCACAAGGGGGGACCTCCAGCTGTTGCAAAACTACAACTCCCAGCATGCACAGTCTATCAGTGCATGCTGGTAGTTATAGTTTTGCAACAGCTGGAGGCACACGGGTTGGGAAACACTGAGTTAGGAAACAGACAATGTTTCCCAACCAGTGTGCCTCCAGTTGTTGCAAAACCACAACTCCCAAACATTCTCAGGCATGCTGGGAGTAGTAGTTCGGCAACATCTTTAGAGCCAAATGTTGCCGAACTACAACTCCCAGCATGCTTGGAGTTATAGTTTGCAACATCTGGAGGACTACAGTTTGCAGACCACTAATACAGTGGTTCCCAATCTGTGCCCTTCCAGATGTTGCAAAACTACAACTCCCAGTATGCCAAAACTGTCCAGGAATGCTGGGAGTTGTAGTTCTGCAACATCTGAAGGGCCAGATGTTACAGAACTACAACTCCCAGCATGCCTGGACAGTAAGGGCATGTTGAGGATGTGTAGTTTTGCAACATCTGGAAGGGCACAGTGGTCTCCAAACTGTGGACCTCCAGATGTTGCAAAACTGCAACTCCCAGCATGCCCAGATGCCAAGGGCTGTCTGGGCATGCCGGAAGTTGTAGTATATAGGGTCCCAATACAGCAATGCATGTCGCTTTACGGCGACGTGCATTGCTGTAAAGGGCCCGACCGCGGCTGAAGATCTACTCACCTGTCGCCGCCGCCATCTTCCTCGCCGGGATCCGGGTCTTCAGGGACGAGGTAAGTACCGGGGCCGGTCCCCAGCACTCCCCCGTCCCTGCCGCGTCCTCCGGTCTTCCTCCCGTCCTCTCCGGACATCCGGGGGCCGGGCAGGACGGGAGGAAGTAACCGCCCCCCCCCTGCGATTGGGGATCGGAGGAGGTGGCAGGATTGCCACCTCCCTCCTAGTCTTCAGCATGGTCCTGGCTGTCTGTGACAGCCGGGATCATGCGAAATTACCGGGCGGTCGGGTCCCAGAGATCCGATCAGCCCGGTATCGCTGCAGATCACAAGGGCGATTTCCCTTGCGATTTGCGGCGATCGCCGACATGGGGGGCCTACATGGCCCCCCTCGGCATTTGCCCTGGATCCCTGCTGAAGGATTTCAGCAGGGATCCGCTTCCGATCTCCACCGGGTGAGCGGCGGAGACCAGGAAAAGACATGACGTATGCATACGTCATGGGTCCTTAAGACCCAGGGTGTGATGACGTATGCATACGTCATGGGTCCTGCAGAGGTTAAAGGGGTACTCCGGTGAAAAACTTTTTTTTTTAAATCAACTGGTGCCAGAAAGTTAAACAGATTTGTAAATTACTTCTATTAAAAAAATCTTAATCCTTCCTGTACTTATTAGCACTGAATACTACAGTGGAAATTCTTTTCCGTTTGAAACACAGAGCTGTCTGCTGAATCACGAGCACAGTGCTCTCTGCTGACATCTCTGTCCATTTTTTAGGAACTGTCCATTGTAAAAGGAAATCCCCATAGCAAACATATGCTGTTCTGGACAGTTCATAAAATGGACATAGATGTCAGCAGAGAGCACCGTGCTCGTGATGTCAGCAGACAGTTCTGTGTTTCAAAAAGAAAAGAATTTCCACTGTAGTATTCAGCAGCTAATAAGTACAGGAAGGATTAAGATTTTTTAATAGAAGTAATTTAGAAATCTGTTTAACTTTCTGGCACCAGTTGATTTAAAAAAAAAAAGTTTTTCACCGGTGTACCCCTTTAACAGGTCATGTTACATTTTAACATAGGACCTCTTACTTGATAGCAGCTTCACAAGTCTTGCATCCATTGAACTTGTGAGTTTTTGGGCAGTTTCTGCTTGAATTTGTTTGCAAGATGTCAGAATAGCCTCCCAGAGCTGCTGTTTGGATGTAAACTGCCTCCCACCCTCATAGATCTTTTGCTTGAGGATGCTCTATAGGTTCTCAATAGGATTGAGGTCAGGTGAGGATGGAGGCCACACCATGACTTTCTCTCCTTTTATCCCCATAGCAGCATTTGCAGCATGAGATGGTGCATTTTCATGCATGAAGATCATTTTAATACAGAAAGCATAGTTCTTCCTTCTGTACCAGGGAAGAAAGTGGTCAGTCAGAAACTCCACATACTCCACATCTTCACACCTTCAGGGACCCTAAAAGGGCCGACCAGCTCTCTTCCCATGATTCTGGCCCAAAACTTGACTCCACCACCTCCTTGCAGACTTCGCAGCCTTGTATGAACAGGGTGGCCGTCCACCAACTATCCACTAATCCATCTATCTGGACCATCCAGGGTTGCACGGCACTCATCAGTGAACAGAACTGTTAGAAAATTAGTCTTTATGTATTTTTCTGCCCAATGCAGCCGTTTCTGCTTTTGAGCATTGGTTAATGGTGGCCGAATAGAAGGTTTATGCACAGTTGCAAAACTCTGGAGGACTCTACACCTTGATGTCCGTGGGACTCCAGAGGCACCAGCAGCTTCAAATATCTGTTTGTTGCTATGTAATGGTATTTTAGCAGCTGCTCTCTTGATCCGATGCATGGATCTGGCAGAAATCTTCCTCAATGTGCCTTTATCTGCATGAACCTGTCTGTGCTCTGAATCAGCCACAAATCACAAATCTCTTAATAGTGCGATGATCATGCTTACGTTTTTGTGAAATATCTAATATTTTCATATCTCGTCCAAGGCACTGAACTCTTTCACTCTTTTCGGCAGCAGAGAGATACTTTTTCTTCTCCATATTGCTTGAAAATGGTGCTCTGCTTAATAATGTGGAACACCCACCTTTAGTAGTTTTTCCTTAAATTGGGCTCACCTGGCAATCTAATTATCACAGGTGTCCGAGATTGTTTTCAGTGATCAAAAGAGCCCTAAGGCTGCATTCACATCATGATTTCTCCATCCGACCTGAGTACACAATTTTTATAACTTAAAATCGTATATAAAGTCGGATCCATTGATCTCCATTAAAAAATCGGAACCATTACACACATCCGATTTGATTCGCATCCGATTTCACACGATTTTTGTTCGGGTCTGAAATCGTACCAGTATGAAAGGGAAATCTACGTCATACAGACATATATGGATACAGTCTTAAAATATCTGTAAAGGAAATACCCCTTCAAAAGTACATATGTAAAAATTCCAGAAATTACCTCAAAGGGTTATCACATGCTCTGACATATAGAGGCCAAAATATAACATACCTCCTTAGCTGTTTTCCGATAAAAAGAATTTGGTGGAGATTAACATCTCTTTTCTGTTTTCTAAAAATTCACTGTCCCTGCGGGCAAGATTTACCCTTTGCATACTAGATATTCATTACTAGGTGTAAAATACCTGATTACACAATGGTGGATCTTAAGTACTGCTTATAAGAGCCCTACACGACTTAAAAGGTGCATGCGTATTAGCTTTGAATACTTTTTACCCATGAAGCATTGCATGGCTTTTTAAGATATACAATGGGTTTCAAGGAGTGGCATCTCCAGGGGGTGACAGTTCCTTCAGTTTTGCAGTTACTCGGGCAATGGGGGTAGAATCCACCTTATAATCAGTGGACATCTTCAAAATGTTTGAAGAAGTAGTGAATGCACCAAAGGGCAAAGGTTTATGATGTTAAGGAGGCCTGGCACCTTATAAACTGTTTTGAATGGTACGTGCCACCATCAATAAAATGTATTGTGTTATACATGAGCCTATTTCAATTACTTTGTGTGTTAAATTAACCCCTAAAAGTTTGGCTACCAGGCGTCCTCCTTCTGGTCCTGCCTGAAGTCCTGCTTGCAGATTGTCATGCAGGGATGTAGGCATTCTGGGAGTTGTAAATTTGCAACAGCTGGAGGCACCCTGGTTGGGAAACACTGCTGTAGAGTCATTATGCCTTCGGTGCATAGGGCTGAGTATTGTGCTAAAAGTTGTGCTGAATATTTCTGCTCCCTTTTGCAGCTGCAGGGCAGATCTAACATACTGTAGAGTTCAGTGCACAGAGCTGAGGGTGTGTGTGTGTGTGTGTGATCTCAGCCAATCACAGTCCATCACACACTGAACTGCTCTAGGCTGTGTGTTTAGAGCAGCATAGCAGAGTGAGGGAGGAGGTTCTCCCCAGCAGGGATTTAGATGATGTCACACCTGCTGGGAAAAGCCCCTTCCCAGTCTGTGGAGCTCACTGAGAATGAGCAGAATATACAGCACAATAGCAAGGTAAAAAACTGAAATAAATAAATAAATATGTCTGGCAAGGAACTGTCTCATCTCGAAGGAGGTGATGATGTCCATCCTGGACTATTCAAGGCTGATCTGCAGCCTGTTCAGAGACTATTCCATCCATGAAAGTCTAGAAAGAAAAAGATTAAAGGGGTTCTCCGGTGGAAAACTATTTTTTTTTCAAAATCAACTGGTGTCAGAAAGTTAATCAGATTTGTAAATTACTTCTATATAAAAATCTTAATCCTTCCAGCTGCTGTATGCTCCACAGAAAGGTGTGTAGTTCTTTTCTGTCTGACCACAGTGCTCTCTGCTGACACCTCTGTACGTATCAGGAACTTTTCAGAGCAGGATAGGTTTGTTAAGGGGATTTGCTCCTACTCTGGACAGTTCCTGACATAGACAGAGGTGTCAGCAGAGAGCAGTGTGGTCAGAGAGAAAAGAACTTCAAGAAAGTAACTACTTATGTAGTATACAACAAGGATTAAGATTTTTTTAATAGAAGTAATTTACAATTCTGTTTAACTTTCTGGCACTAGTTGATTTGAAAATAAAAATAAAGAATGTTTTCCAGCTGAGTACCCGATTAACACCATTCTTCTCCCCCTCTCACCTTGTGTTTTTTTTTATTGATTCTGGTTTATGACATATGCAGGAATGTTAGTGTAGCATGTGGTACAATGTATAAGGAGACTTGTGCCATTTGTTGTACTGTCACGCTATGTATGGTGATTGTTTGAATTTATTGTCTGCTGCATTGTATGTATGTTTGATGACTGTGAATAAAGTTATTTTCAATTAAAAAAAGAGCAAGGTACACGCTTACTTTGAGGAGCAGAAGTCATGGAGAAGAAATGAAAGGACAAATATGTGGGGATATATTTTATCTTTTACCCCTCAGAGAATTGTAATTTTTATAGGGTTAAACCTGATAAGAGCCAAAAAGGACAAGAAAGAGCATAGGCTGTACAGGCTTATACCATGCACTGTTTCCAGTTGGTTTGCTTTCTGAGCTAGTATCAATGAAAAGAAAAAAAAAAGTCGGCATCAGAGAATTGTTCTTCTTTGTTATGTAGATTTCATTGGTGAGACTATGGAGGTATTGTGTGACTTAACTATGACAAGTAATTTAGTCAACCC
The DNA here is from genome assembly GCF_029499605.1 of Hyla sarda. Classification (NCBI taxonomy): domain Eukaryota; kingdom Metazoa; phylum Chordata; class Amphibia; order Anura; family Hylidae; genus Hyla; species Hyla sarda. Next base: position 8,827,433 of record NC_079201.1, on the reverse strand, counting down.
AAGGGGGTAACTACGTTTTTGAAATGGGACACAAACACAATAGCCTTTGGATGTGGCTTTTGGAAGCAGCTTAGGGAAACAAGGAAGCCCTTTTCAGGGGCAGCCTGCGCAGTTACATAGTTACATAGTTAGTATGGTTGAAAAAAGACATATGTCCATCAAGTCCAACCAGGGAATTGAAGTGAAGGGTGTAAGGGGATAAGGGGAAGGGATGCAGTTTTATAATTCTGCATAAGCATTAATGTTATTTTGTTCCAGGAATGTATCTAACCCTGTTTTAAAGCTGTTAATTGTTCCTGCTGTGACCAGTTCCTGAGGTAGACCGTTCCATAAATTCACAGTCCTCACGGTAAAGAAGGTGTGTCGCCCCTTTAGACTAAACCTTTTCTTCTCCAGACGGAGGGAGTGCCCCCTCGTCCTTTGGGGGGGTTTAACCTGGAACAGTTTTTCTCCATATTTTTTGTATGGCCCATTAATATACTTATATACGTTTATCATATCCCCCCTTAAACGTCTCTTCTCAAGACTAAACAATTGTAACTCCTTTAATCTCTCCTCATAGCTAAGATGTTCCATGCCCCATATTAGTTTAGTCGCGCGTCTCTGCACCCTTTCCAACTCCGCAGTGTCCCTTTTATGGACAGGTGCCCAAAACTGAACAGCATATTCCAGGTGAGGCCATGTCTGTGTCCAATAAAACAGAGGTCCCCAAGCCAGTCCGCAAGACCCACTAATAGCCCAGGATTTGACTCCAGGAGTAACTGAAAAAACATGGAATGTTGGTGGCCTTGAGGATTGGGTTTAAGATCACTGCTAAGATGTTGCCGACTATTTAACAAAAGGCGATAAAAATGTTGAGTCTAATTGTTGGTGCAAGCCTGAATGTTCAGTCTGCGGAGTACCTTTTTTTTTTTTGCTTTAAAAATAATCTTTTGCTTTAAAAAAAAAAAAAAAATGGTGGGAAATATGTCATATCGAGACTGGCAGGTGGCTGCTTTTCTATTCAATGGGTTTGAAGAAGGAGTTTGGATTCCTTGTATTTCCTTCTCATGGATGGGAGTGGCATGCACTATGTCCTCTGCTTTAGTGGGGCCTTCAAGAGCAAAGGAGAATTCAGGAGGTAAGGGGGAGATTTATCAAAACCTGTCCAGAGGAAAAGTTGCTGAGTTGCCCATAGCAACCAATCAGATCGCTTCTTTCATTTTTAAAAAGCTCTCTGAAAAATGAAACAAGTGATCTGATTGGTTGCTATGGGCAACTCAGCAACTTTTCCTCAGGACAATTGTGATAAATCTCCCCCAAAGTGTTGGTGGGCCTCTGTGGTGCTATCCTGGTTCAAAAATAGTTCATTTCCTCATTAGGTTTAGTCTTCACGAAAGAACTCAGAAAATCACATTTCACCACTTTTTTTTAATCAGTCGGAAAGTCTTTGTGTATTGACCATAATCCTTTATTAAGGATTTTATACTTCTGTAGGTACAGCATTAACCTGTGTGCATAAATACTCAAAAGGTGCTGTACCGACAAAAATTGATATCAAGACTGTTTTTCCTCTTACTGCTGCCCCCTTGACAGTTTTTACTTAGTAGGATGTTTTTGCCAGGGCCAGTATTTCTTTTGATTGTTTACTTCCGAGTGACTGCTCGATTTCCTGCGCCTACTGTAGAACATTGGGTACTTTTCTGGAGTCTGTATTGAGGCAGGAAGCCCCAAATCCTTCCGTACTACATCATCTAAATTGTTTCCTTTGTTGGTTCTAAGGGGTCAAGAGTTTTGTTGAATACTGTGGATGGTTTGTGGCTAAATTTTGACATTCACTTGACCTCACATAAAACATAAGGGATGGCTACAGCTGTCAAATTCTTGGGCATTAGTACTGATATAGAGCTTATGGTGTGTAGTTTGTTAGCAGAAGCTCAGTGAGTTAAAATTTGTAATGTCAGTAGCAACGTAAGATGCAGCAAAAAAACTTAAAGGGGTACTCCGGTGGAAAACATTTCTTTTTTAAATCAACTGGTGCCAGAAAGTTAAACAGATTTGTAAATTGGAAAAAAGTTGTGTGTGCAGCTCACAATTAATACACACCGAGGTCAAACTAGGGCATGCAACTATACCTCAGATGCAGAAAAGAGAAAACCAGAAACAAAATATTTAGCCCGGACCTTCTAGGTGAGTATATATAATTTAGGATAGGTTATAACTTCTTCAGGACACAGAGCGTATGGATAATCCCTGCATTCCGAGTCCTTAAGGATCGAGGACGTACCCATACGCCCGTGGGAAATCCGGTCCCCACCGCTAGCCGGTTGGTGACCGGAGCCGGATGCCTGCTGAAATCATTCAGCAGGCACCCTGGCACATCGCCCAGGGGGGTCCTGAGACCCCCCCATGTCGGCGATCGGAGAAAATCACATGTCAATTCAGACATGCGATTTTCTCCAATTCCGGGCTGATCGGGTCTCTGGTGACCCGATTACCCGGAAAATAGGGCTGATCGGAGCTGTCAGCAACAGCCCCGATCAGCCTAGAGGATAGGAGTGAGGTTGCTAAGCTGCGATCTGCTCCTATCCCCTGCCATTACTCAGAACGGAGTTCTGACCAATGGCAGCGCAGGACAGGTGGTTGACAGGGGAATTGAAAGTGAATTGAAAGTGAAAGTAAATCGATCTTTACTGTGGCAACCACTAGGTCAAACTGCAACTCCTAGCATGCCCAGACAGCCAAAGACTGTCTGGGCATGCTGGGAGTTGTAGTTTTGCAACATCTGGAGGGTCACAGTTTGGAGACCACTATTACAGTGGTGCCCAAACAGTAGCCCTCCAGATGTTGCCAAACTACAACTCTCAGCATGCCTCGACTGCCCAGGCATGCTGGGAGTTGTAGTTCTGTAGCATCTCTCCCTTCAGATTTAGCAATTTCCATGACATTTTTGAAAATTGCTGCTCTACTTTGAAGCCCTCTAATTTTTTCAAAAAGCAAAAGTATGTCCATTTTATGATGCCAACATAAAGTGGACATATTGTATTTGTGAAGAAAAATAAAATTTATTTGGAATATCCATTTTCCTTACAATTAGAGAGCTTCAAAGTTAGAAAAATGCAAAAATTTCAAAATTTTCATGAAATTTGGGGATTTTTCACCAAAAAAGGATGCAATTAACGCCGAAAATTTACCACCAAAATAAAGTAGAATATGTCACGAAAAAACAATCTCAGAATCAGAATATTCGGTAAAAGCATTTTCGCGTTATTAATTCGTAAAATGACGGTGGTCAGAATTGCGAAAAAGGGCTCAGTCCTTAAAGGGGTAGTCCAGTGGTGAAAAACGTATCCCCTATCCTAAGGATAGGGGATAAGTTTGAGATTGCGGGGGGTCCGACCGCTGAGGCCCCCTGCGATCTCTCTGTACGGGGCCCCTGCTCTCGGCCCAGATAACGGGTGTCGACCCCCGCACGAAGCGGCGGCCGACACGCCCCCTCAATACATCTCTATGGCAGAGCCGGAGATTGCCGAAGGCGCCGCTTCGTGCGGAGGTCGACACACCCCCTTCCCGCGGGCTGTCGGGGGGCCCCAGCAGTCGGACCCCCCGCGATCTCAAACTTATCCCCTATCCTTAGGATAGGGGATAAGTTGTTCACCCCTGGGTTCACCACTGGACTACTCCTTTAAGGTGAAAAAGGGCTGCGTCCTTAAGGCGTTAAATATATGTTTGGAACTAATAAGTAAAAATTGATGTAATAAAAAATTAGATCGTGCTTCAATAATAATGCAATAGGTTTATTAAAATATCACAAAATAAAAAGTTGCTCCTCACAGGGCCCTTGTGTGGAGAACATATAAAATTACAGGCAATCAATTGATACTAAGTGTACATAGAATAGATTTATAACACTGGCATATTGTGTACAACAAGCAGATGCCTATTTGTAACAAGCAAATACTTGTTGCACAGATCAAATAGTAGGGAAAGCCTATATACTTGCTTGGCTAATTCCCGCATAAGAATAGTTAAGATGAAATGTATCCTTATTATAATATTAGACAGTTTGTAGCAATATGAAAAATGGTGTTACCCGTCCTTTTTGTAACAACTCGGGCAGTTCACACTGGAGACAAGCGATGTTGTAAGGTGCCTGGATGGTTTAATGCACCTAATCCTCTAGGCGGCGGTCCCAGATGGTATTCAGGTAGTAGCCAAGCAGAGTCCTAATCTGGAGCGGTGGTGATTACCTCAGGCAGCAGATCTTAGAGCTGGAATCTCTGCACAAGAGTTGAACTTGTAATCGTTGGACCGGACGGTACTGGACTGGATACAATGTAGTCCGATGATTCACAGAAGGTAACTGACCGTTGATAGTGGGTACAGTTCACAAATAGAGTTTGTGCCAGTGACTATGTAGACAAGACTAGACGCGTTTCAGGGTTAAATGGTGTAACCCTTTCCTCAGTAGTCATACCGTATGACTACTGAGGAATGACTACTGAGGAAAGGGTTACACCATTTAACCCTGAAACGCGTCTAGTCTTGTCTACATAGTCACTGGCACAAACTCTATTTGTGAACTGTACCCACTATCAACGGTCAGTTACCTTCTGTGAATCATCGGACTACATTGTATCCAGTCCAGTACCGTCCGGTCCAATGATTACAAGTTCAACTCTGGTGCAGAGATTCCAGATCTAAGATTTGCTGACGTCACACGCCGGCAACACGAGGCGAGCTCCTCGTACTCAGCGTGCGGTCTCCGGTTCCATCCAGCCAGCATTGAAGCCCCGCGGTGAGGATTGTTTCATCTCCAGCGCCTGCCAGCGCTAACGGTCTCCCGGCGTCTTCTATACATCAGCGCCATAAGCCTGAGGTAATCACCACCGCTCCAGATCAGGACTCTGCTTGGCTACTACCTGAATACCATCTGGGACCGCCGCCTAGAGGATTAGGTGCATTAAACCATCCAGGCACCTTACAACATCGCTTGTCTCCAGTGTGAACTGCCCGAGTTGTTACAAAAAGGACGGGTAACACCATTTTTCATATTGCTACAAACTGTCTAATATTATAATAAGGATACATTTCATCTTAACTATTCTTATGCGGGAATTAGCCAAGCAAGCACATAGGCTTTCCCTACTATTTGATCTGTGCAACAAGTATTTGCTTGTTACAAATAGGCATCTGCTTGTTGTACACAATATGCCAGTGTTATAAATCTATTCTATGTACACTTAGTATCAATTGATTGCCTGTAATTTTATATGTTCTCCACACAAGGGCCCTGTGAGGAGCAACTTTTTATTTTGTGATATTTTAATAAACCTATTGCATTATTATTGAAGCACGATCTAATTTTTTTTATTACATCAATTTTTACTTATTAGTTCCAAACATATATTTATAACCTATCCTAAATTATATATACTCACCTAGAAGGTCCGGGCTAAATATTTTGTTTCAGATTTGTAAATTACTTTTCTAAAAAAAAATCTTTACCCTTCCAGTACTTTTTAGCAGCTGTATGCTACAGAGGAAATTCTTTTCTTTTTTTATTTCTTTTTTGTCTTGTCCACAGTGCTCTCTGCTGACACCTGATGCCCATATCAGGAACTGTCCAGAGCAGGAGAAAATCCTCATAGCAAACCTATGCTGCTCTGGACAGTTCCTGACACGACAGAGGTGTCAGCAGAGAGCACTGTGGACAAGACAAAAAAATTAATTCAAAAATCAAAGAATTCCCTCTGTAGCATACAGCTAATAATAAGTACTGGAAGAACAAAGATTTTTTTTATAGAAGTAATTTACAAATTCTGGCACCAGTTCATTTAAAAAAAAATTTTTTCACCGGGGTACCCCTTTAAGGGGTTATCCAGTGCAAAAGTTCATATGCTGGGACCAGGAAGTAAATAACAACTAAACTTACCTAGCCCAGTAACCTGCTGTTTGGCTATGTCTGGTCAGTGCAGGACTTACTGGTTCAGCCGCTCATTGCCGGCTGAGTGGACAGGTTTGCCTCTAAGCTCTCTCTAGAAAGCATGAAGAAGACTGGGGGCTGGATGGAGTCAAATGGGAGCTGAGGGGGACTGGACAGAGCCAAATGAGAATTTTCTATGAGATTGATGTCAGGGCTTTGTGATTTTCACTCCATTGCCTTCACTTTATTGTCCTCAACTTTGGTATTATGATTAAGGTCCATTTGGAAGATGCATTGTCACCCAAGTTGTAACATACTCCCTGATGTCTTGAGATGTTGCTCTAACGTCTCCATATCATTTTTTTCACATTTTCTGAAGTGCAATAGTTCCTCCAGCAGCAAAGCACCCCATGATGCTGCTACCCCATGTTTCATGGTTGGGATAATGTTATTTGGCTTGAAAGCCTACCCTTTTTTTCTCTTTACATAGACATGGACATTACGGCAAAACACTTCCATTTCTGTTTAAGAAGATCAGAGGACATTTCTCCAAAAAGCTTACTTTTTATGGAGGTGTTAATCCATAATGACCATGGCTTTGTAAGGAGAGAAAAAAAATCTTTGTCCTCATATGCCTTGTGTCCCCATGTAACCTGTTTTGTATTGCAACATCGGAAAAGCTTCTTCCTTGTTAAGTGTCCTTTCAGGTCACCTGGTTTCTTCTTGGTCACTCTCTGCCTCTAGTGGATTATCGAAATATAATTGATATAATCCTGCATAGTGTTAATGTAAAAAAATAGTGTCAAAAATGCTGATTTACCGGAAAAAAATTAATACAAACATTTTCAAAAAGTCCTATCAAAACTAAAATGGTAAAACATGACCCTCCTACATCACCGTATATTTTTAAAAAATATAAACATTGTAGGGGTCAGATTGGGCGATTCTAAGCATGCTTATTTTTTAGTAGTATAATAATAGAAAAAGTATATAAGAAACTATATATATTGGGTATTGTTATAATCATATTGACCTACAAAATAAAGTGAACATGTCAGTTTTACCATAAAGCGCACTTCGTAAAAATCAAACCTTCCAAATTTGGATGTGCCGTACATTGTTGTGCTACTGTATTGTTGTTGTACTACTTTGTTATTGCAATTCCAAGGGGAATTCAAATCATTAGTTGAAAAGGGGAATAAAATCCCTATATCCATTGCCAGAAGCCACTCCCTGTGTAATTAAACAGGTGTGTAGGAATTTATAGCCAGACGCTAATTGAATAAACATACCTATCCAGGTCTGAATACAATACACGTTCTGTTTCTTTCATTTTTAGTTCTTACAGCCCTGGGCTAAAAAATACCCGGCAACTAAATTACTGTGTGAAATTTATTATATAGGTTGACTTTAAAAAATCTTAATCCTTCCAATAATTATCAGCTGCTGAAGTTGAGTTCTTTTCTGTCTGGCAACAGTGCTCTCTGCTGACATCCCTGTCTGTCTAGGGATCTCCACAGAGTAGAAGAGGTTTTTTATGGGGATTTGCTTCTACTCTGGACAGTTCCCAAGACAGGTGTCATCAGAGAGCACTGAGACAGAAAAGAACAACTCAACTTCAGCAGCTCATAAGTACTGAAAGGATTAAGATTTTTTTAATAGAAGTAATTTACAAATCTATTTCAATTTCTGGAGCCAGTTGATATATATATATAAAAAAGGTAACCCCTTTAAATTTGAAAATGAATATTTACTATTTCAGAGTTTTTAATATATGTTATGTTATGCTGCTTTTACAGTCTGTTTGTATTGCTAAGTTTGTCGCCGATATCTCCCTGTAGTCAGGCTCCGATGTAATTGTCCCCTCCTCTTCCCTTTTTGTTCCTAGCAGCTATTTTCTTTCTATCTGTTGTCCGCTAGTCATATGCAGTTAACCTCTGGCAACATTTTAATCTTTTCACCAGCTGATTTTCTGTAGAATTGCAAAAATTTTGCCTAGAAATAACCCCAATCTGAGATATCAATTTAAATAGGCCCTGTGGTAAAGAAAAAAAATGATATGTCATAGAGTGTTCAGACCCCGACCAATCACGAGAATGAGCCAGGAGAAGAGCATGTTTTGCACGTTCACCCTCCTTTCTGTGTCACATGATCAGAACAGATTCATAATATAATATCTATAGGGCTGATCTTGTCTTATAGACATAGAGCGGTTCTTTCCCGGCTTAATCTCGCAATCGGTCTACCTCTGAACACTCAGACCCGACGATTCGGAATCTATTTTAGGCTCTTCATATACAATGTTTGATCCTTTTGTTGGAGGCATAGACTCCCAACACATACCTCAGATTCAAAAAATATATTTCAGTGCCCAAAAAAGCCGAAGGGACGATATTTTAGACCTCTATTATATGTATGGGAGCCTATAGATATATCCTACATAGACGACGGGAATCACAAAGACTTTGACTGTTGTCACACAGATTTTTCAGCAAGACACTACAGTTTTTGAGAAAAAAAAAATTTTGGTTTAAAATTTTTTAACCAAAGAAAGAATATATTCAAGAAAAACGAGAATTGTAAAGGCAGAACCTTTTAACTTGATCCATTTTTAGCTTGGGCTCAGAAAAAAATATCAAAAACCACTACAAAAAGCTTTCGTCTGTTTGGTATGTGCAACATTAATTGTCTACTGGGTCTTTGGTTAATCTTTCATCTTAAGTCAACATTTTTTATTGTGTAAACATGCCTTTTTTTCTTTTTTGTTAAGTTTTTAAGAGGTTATGTTATATCAGGGTCAGTCATTTCTTGTTAACTAGTTATCTTTTAAGGCACATAGGAAAGGCCTTTATGTTGCTACTTTGGCACTTCTCACATGTAATACCCTAATTATTCTTCAATAGATCCTTGGGCATTCCACATGCCTTATAAGCATAGGATATATTTTTAGGCCCAACATGCACCAGGCTCGACTGTTAAAAATTGGAGGACACATGACAATATGGTTAAAGTGGTATTTGTCAAATGATGTGTCAGGCAGTGTTTCCCTCCAATACATCATGTGCCCCCTTTATTAGATTGAATAGAGTTAGCCCACGCTATGTAACCCTCGCCAAATGTGACCTTCGAAGTCTTGGGCCCTCTGGAAGGATTTTGTGTTCCTTTAAATACAGTGCTGTCTGTGGACAGATTGTGTGGAACGTGCTTTCTTATGTGGTCTCCTGTACTGGGAAAGGCCCGAAGAAAGAGTTGCCATCGTCTTATTTTCCATTTTTAAAAAAATCAGTAAGAGAAGGACTCTGGGAATTAATTTAATGATTATTATTTTAATTTAGTTAACCATCGGTATCGGGGCAGACACCCTGTTTGCAGATTTGATTTTGTTTTGGGAAAAATAAAGAAAGATAGACAAAATTTATATCAACAAAATAAAATAAAACAAATTTAAATAAACAACAAGATAAAATTGTTATAGCATTTAATTTTCTATTGACCGCTAGTAACTCTGCTCGCCATGTGGTGTAGCCAGTGTGTTAATATTATTATATTATGTTGTGATACAGCTTTACATTTTCTTTGGTGTATATATGTATATTTATATATACCAGCGGACCCTGCTCCACACCACCATGCTCCCACTGGGGCACCTTAGTACCTCAGGGTAAGTATGGTGGTGTGGTGCAGGGTCCGCTGGTACTTGCTGTGCCCTTTGTTTGGCAGAAGAGAGGTTACAGATTGCTTGGTTCAGTCACAGGCTTGGGTAGAACCCCAGTGTCCTCTTAGAGTCACTGCAAAGTTGTCAAGGGTGAGGGACTGCACTGATTGTATATAGTCTATATCCTCTGGGCCACCTACATGATGTCCTGGCTGGTGACGTGTGGTAGATCCGTGATGCTTTGTGTGCAGTAGAAACCAAGACACCAGAACTCAAATGGTTTTACAGCATAATATATAACTTTTTAGCATGTCCAGGGGTAGGGTTCAGTGTAAACCTGGATCTAGTCCCAACCACCATCCCTACCTACATGGGTGATGCACCCTAGAAGGCAGCTTCCAACTGGTCCATCGTTCCCTATGCCCAGGCAAACGGGCACTGCCAAAAGAGGTGCCAAGTTGTTTCCTCAGTGAATGGGCATCTCGGACAGTACCTGGTGATGCACAGTCCGCAGGTATGCATGAACGTTCTATGGGGCAGGGCTTCTGGAAAAGCCATCCATGCCAAGTCCCTGTGCTCTTTGGAAGCCACAGATTTCCAGACTGTCTTAGCTGTGGCTTCTGAGAGCCCCGGAATAGACTCCACTGAATCCTTTGCTCGGATAAGATTGTGGACAGTCTTTGGTTTCCACAAGTCATGCTTGAGACCCTCCATCTAGTATTCCCTCACGAACTTGAGAACTTTCTGGTAGTAAAGGGGGGTTGCCAGTTGTAAGGGCAGGAGTTGTTCCACTTTTCCCATCCCAGCCTCCTCCTGGGAGGCAGGAGAAAGAAGCAAGACATGGACCGGCCCACTGAGCTGTTGCCGTCAGAGTTCTGGGAACAGGGTCACACACAAAGAAGGCCCGCAGAAGAGTGGGGGTGTCTGGGACTCCTTTCTCCCCCTTGCATGGCTCCTTGTACATGACTGTCTGTTTTATTCTTGCTGAACGCCTTACAAAACCATTGTTTAAGAATATAAAGCACCCTATAGTTGAATTAAAGGTTTAGTATGTGACACATTTACATGTTGATGTCAGTAAAGCCATAATAGGCGGCGGCTGCCACATCGAATCTCATGTGCAGCCATCAAGTGGTATAAACCGTAAAGATTGCATAATCCAACTATAAAGACTCCGGACAGGTGATTCCTAAAGCATGTGGGGGTAATATAAAGGTTGAGTGTTTACAGAAAGGATAATGGGCTCTGTGAAGCTTCACTATACCGGTAATTACAGTATAATTATATGGAGGATTCCTATAAACACAACTACAAATCCCAGATAATGCTGATGAACAAGCCTCACTGACAACCTGATAATGTATAAATCAGTGCACTAAAAGCCCAAAGTACAACATTCATATCACTCGGTTGCCCCATTTTTTAAGCCTCCTTTGCTCTAAGAAAAATAAAAAACTAATACTCACCTCTCCCTTACTGCTCCCATGCCAGATGCTGGGTTGCCTTCCTGTAAGTGCCGCCTGTGCTAAAAGGGGAAAGATACAGCTGTCAGGATCATTCATAGGCCATAGCCATAAAGTATATTATACTAGAGGACATTGAGCTTGTACACTACTTTGCGTTAGAATTTTGAATTTTATCCACAATGATAAAATCATAATTTACCGTATTGCATCAAAAATTATACATATAATCTGGTACCACAAACCAAATACAAAAAAGTGCACATATGTTGTAAAAATATGTGAGGTGAATATACTATTAATCCTATTAATGCGTCACTGATATCTGGACTAGCTGCCAGGAATGCTTGTTGCTATCCCACCCCGGGGTCCCAAACTAGCTACCACATGAGAGTAAAAGATAAAGTATCAACCACTATCCACCATTCATAAAGCATACTCTAGTACTTACCCATTTTAAAATCCAGCCACAGTACCTCCCCGATATAGACAAGGCCTCAATTATGGCTATTCCCCATGATCTTATATATTACCGCTAATGGTCAGTTTCAGGTGGCGTTCTCTTAGCAGTGCATGTGTCGGGACATCTCCACGATCATGTGACTACATCTTCCCCCACGTCATCTTGCTACTGTGCCTGTCCGGGGTCAGCCAAAAGTAGCCTGTGGCCTACAAATGAGAGTGATGGTGAGCACAGTAGCATTAACCATCCTATATCTCGGGCACTCATGTGTCCCATATAGCTTAGGAGCCCGGTCACAACTTCAACCTCTGAGACCCCTATTGCTAGGCTACTGTTTCCATCTATATAATATGTTCTGGATAAGATGGCAGCTGTCTGCATGCCAATGTCAAAGTGTTTTGGGAATTTTACAGGTTATTATGGGAAAGCACCTTTCATGTTAACACAAAATATATATTACTCTAGATTTTCCCCCTCACATATTGCCTCCTCCAACATGTTGCCATTCCCTTAGGCTACAATACATTCCATTAAAAAATAAAGTATTTCTTCTGAAAACCTCAAGGCTAAGACTTCAGTGTCAGTGACCAGGAGCAAGTAGCTGGTATCACTAGGTCCCCATCAATTCATGTAAATTAAACATGTGTTTCTCACTCCTGGCTTGAGTCCAGTCATGAGTCAAAGGACGCCATCTAGTCACCACTGGAAATTCATATTAGCTTCGTAAACTGTTTGTCTGTATGCATGGCTGAGGCTGCAGTTTGATGCTATGAAGTCAATGCGACTGAGCTGCAGTACCAGAGACATCCACTTTTGCATACATGGTGCTTTGCCTGTGTAATTATGAAGGGGATTCTGCACTTGTGGGCTTTTTCATTGAGCTGATCAGGTAGACCAGCTATGTTTATGTACCAGTGAACCCCTTTTTTTGATACCACTGTACATTTTTTTCTGGTTGGGTCATGTAAAATTATTTGCGCCCTTAGTTGAACGTTTCTTTAAAATATCCCTCTCCTAGTGTCCCCAGAATGTTTTCGGACTCTCACATGAAACTCCTCTGGGTGTGTGTGTGTGTGTGTATGTATGTTCCACAAAAACTTCCAAACGGCTAAAGATATTTACATGAAACTTGGCACACATGTTACTTATATGTCAACAACAACCATAGGCTAGGTGTTTTAACCCTTACTTACCCCCATTTGCCAGGGGCGGGGTTTATGTTTAAAGTCCTATACAAGTCTATGGGAAATATATGTTACTGCATAACTTCCAAACGGCTGGAGATATTTCGATAATACTTGGTCACATGTTACTTATATGTCCACTTAAAATATAGGATAGTTAATTTAATCCTTAACTACCCCCATTTGTGAGGGTCGGGGTTTTTGTTTAAAGTCCCATGCAAATCAATGGGAAATGTATGTTCTCACATAACTTCTGTACGGCTGGAGATATTTCAATACCTGGTACACATATTACAGGTCGGAATATGAGGACGGGATGGGAGGTCAAGATAGGAGGACGGGATAGGAGGTCGAGTTTGGACGTCGGGATATGAGGACCCGATATGAGGTGGAGATAGGAGGACGGGATAAGAGGTGGAGATAGGAGGTCGAGATAGAAGGATGGGATAGGAGGACGGGATAGGAGGACGGTATAGGAGGTTGAGATAGGAGGTCGGGATAAGAGGTGGAGATAGGAGGATGGAATAAGAGGTGGAGATAGGAGGTCGGGATAAGAGGTTGAGATAGGAGGTCGGGATAGGAGGTCGGCATAGGAGGTCGAGATAGGAGATCAGGATAGGAGGTCAGGATAGGAGGATGGGATAGGAGGTCGAGATAGGAGGTCGAGATAGGAGGTCGAGATAGGAGGTCGGGCTAGGAGGTCGGGATAGGAGGACGGGATAGGAGGACGGGATAGGAGGTTGGGATAGGAGGTTGAGATAGGAGGTCGGGATAAGAGGTGGAGATAGGAGGACGGGTTAGGAGGTCGGGATGGGAGGATGGGATAGGAGGTCAGGATATGAGGACAGGATATGGGGTTGGGATATGACAACAATATATGGCGACGGGATATGAAGTCAAAAGCTTCCTCCTTTGTTTATTTTCCTCCCCAACAAGGATTAGGAAGGAAAAATCGGCCAACGCCGGGTATTTAGCTAGTAGTAGTAATAAAAAGAATAATAAAAACAAGTCTGTAAAAAACAACAATGAAACTAAACTTTACTTTTCAGTGATTTCCCAGAAGAACGTTGAAATTGAAAGTGAAAGTAACTAATTATAGCCCCAAAAAAATTCCACCGAAACCTGTAAATGCACAAAGCTGGGATGGAATGTGCCAAGTCTCCACACGTCAACTGTAAGGAAGCTATTACATCTCATTAAAGTTATTGTTTACATATGCAGCTAAGAACAAAGGCCATCTTATTCCCACAACAGACATACAGCGCTGAGACGGCTGCAAAATTACTAGTTCCTATGGTTTTACTGTTACTGTGGATTTTGTAAAAGTAAGAGTTTTGTTTCATTCTATAAACTTATTTAAAAATTCCAAATAAGAATGTTGTTATTTAGATGATTTATTTGTGGAAAAATTGGTCAAAATAACAAAAAAAGATGCATTGTGGAATAATCTGCCTCAGGAACTGCTCACAGCAAAAACAGTTAAAGGGGTTATCCAGGAAAATACTTTTTTCTATATATATCAACTGGCTCCAGAAAGTTAAACAGATTTGTAAATTACCACATTTATCGGCGTATAACACGCATTTTTTAGGCAAAATTTTTTAGCCTAAAGTCTATCTGCGTGTTATACGCCGATAAGCAGCTGCAGTTCATTGATTTAAAGCGAGCACTTTAAATCAATGAACTGCAGCGGCTTTTGCAGGTCCAGAGACCTGCCGTCACTGCCCGATTCTCTGCCCCTGCCTATCCTGGGGTCCAGAGACTGCCGGCGGTGCTGCGCCATTACCTCCCCCATCCCTCCGTTTTTTCTGACCCCGCAGAAACCCCCAGGAAAGGCAGGGGGAGAGAGGCCGTCGCTGCCCGCTTCTCTCCCCCTTCCTTTTCTTGGGTCTAGAGCCCTGCTGCCGCCGCTTCTCTCCTCCCGGCTATCGGCGCCGCTGCCCCATTGCCTCCCCCATCCCCGGTTTTATGATTACCTATTGCCGGGGTCGGGTCAGCACTGCTTCTGGCTCTGGTCCGCGCTGCTTCTGGCTCCGGTGTGGCGTCTATGCGTCGTTGCTATGCGCTGCGAGGCGCAATGACGAGTGACGCGACGAGTGATGCACTCCTTTTAAAATTAAAATAAATGGTTCTATAAGAACATGCAAGTGTGAAACACCTAAAGGGTTAAATGGGCACTGTCACCAAACTTTTTTTTTTATATGTTGTAGTACTTATGTACTGCAACATATCTATAATATACATTAATTATTATTTTTTTCATTAAAATTGTTTAATTTACATTTGAAAACTGGCCACTAGGGGTCTCCCTCCTAGAGGCCGACTCCAGGCTGACGTGACGTCACGCATGAATTCGGACCGATGCCGGCAGGGGCAGGGTTCGGGGGAGCGGGATGTGCGGCAGCTGTTTTCACCTATACAGTGTGCCTCCAGTTGTTTCCCCACTACAACACACAGCATGCCCTGACAGCCAATAGATGTCAGGGCAAGCTGGGAGTTGTAGTGGTGAAACAGCTGGAGGCACACTGTATAGGTGAACTAAGGGCGGAAGTGTCGGCCCTAGCAGGCATCAGTGACGTTGCGCCTGCTGGGGAAGTCTGCCTGGTAGCCATTTTTAATATAGTAAAAAAAAAAATTTAAAGGCAGGGAGAGGGTTAGGGATAGATGGTAATAGGCAGGGACAGAAAAAAAAAAAAAGGATGGTGGGAGCTACTCTTAAACAAACTTTCTGAATGTCATTTTGAATAGTGCAGTTTCTATAAGGGGGTAATTTATGGGGTATTTCTCACAGAAAAGCCCCTCTAATCCACTTCAAACTTAACTGGTCCCTGAAAAATTTAGAATTTTTCGTGAAAATTTGGAAAATTGCTGCTATACTTTGAAGCCCTCTGATGTCTTCAAAAAGTAAAGACATGTCAACTTTATGATGTCAACATAAAGTAGACATATTGGGAGAGATTAATCAAAAACTGTGCAAAGGAAAAGGGGGGAACTGTGCTGCACCTAATGTGGGGGCCTCGTATCGACGTTCGCTCACGTCGCACTCCCAGCATTCAAGGGCCGGCGATACTACGTCCTGACGCCGGCCCTAGAGCATGACGTGCGTGAACATCAAAGGGGGGGCCCCTACATGTCCATTTTGCTTGGGGCCCCCAAATTCCTACAAACGGCCCTGCCATACCCCTCCTCTTTATCCACCCATACCTAGTGCTGGGCGGTATACCGGTTCACACCAAATACCGAAATTTTTTCCCCTGCACAATATGAATTTTTCCCGTACCGCAATACCGGTTGGGTGCCTCCCCCCCCCCCCCCCTCGAATTAATGAATTATCAGCCGCAGCGCGGTCCCCACATCAGGGAACTAATCATATGTGACCCGCGAGCGCTCCTTCTCAAAAACCCCCCAAATCATATGTGATGTGACGCTCGAGCGCTCCTTCTCCCCCTCCCCCAATGAATTATCAGCCACTGCGCTGTACTATACTCTGTATTCCTGTGCTCGGGCTGCAAATATATATATAAAAAAAAACTTTAGCTCACCTTCTTACATTCCCCCGTTGCCGGCCTCACAGTCCTCCGCTGTGATCCTCTTGCTGGGGATGGGAACGTCACAGAGCCGTCAGCCTATCACCGGCCGCAGCGATGTCCCGCCGGTGATAGGCTGAGCGCACTGTCATGTAAGAAGCCGGCCGGCTCAAACACAGCCGACCTATTTGAATTCTTGTTCTATTTTTAATCTCTTCCTACAGTAAAACATTAGCATTTTGTTGAAGAAAAATTAAGATTCATTTATGTATTTTTGCATTATTTACAATGTATCTTTTTTTTGTTATTTTTACAAGTTGTTGTTGTGTTTTTTTTTGTTTTTTTTACAAATAATAAACCTAGAAAAGAGACCAACGGTTGGAGGGTGAATCCTTTATATTACTTAAAGACCACCTAGATCAGTGGTCTCAAACTGTGGCCCTCCAGATGTTGCTAAACTTCAACTCCCAGCATGCCCGGACAGCCAACGGCTCTCCGGGCATGCTGGGAGTTGAAGTTTTGCAACATCTGGAGGGCCACAGTTTGAGACCATTGACCTAGATGGTCCAACAATACCCTTAAGTTCCCAACCGTCGAAATTATATTATTTAATTTTTGTCAATTTTTATTATAAGGACTTTATTGAATAGGTCCATAAACTAAATCATAAAGAAATCACACACTTTAAAGGTGGCAACACCTCACTTAGGTGGTGAAACGTTGAGGGGGGCAGTCACTTAGGTGGTGAAACGTTGAGGGGGGCAGTCACTTAGGTGGTGAAACGTTGAGGGGGGCAGTCACTTAGGTGGTGAAACGTTGAGGGGGGCAGTCACTTAGGTGGTGAAACGTTGAGGGGGGCAGTCACTTAGGTGGTGAAACGTTGAGGGGGGCAGTACACACTTAGGTGGTGAAACATTGAGGGAGGCAGTGCACACTTAGGTGGTGAAACATTGAGGGGGGCAGTGCACACTTAGGTGGTGAAACATTGAGGGGGGCAGTGCACACTTAGGTGGTGAAACATTGAGGGCGCAGTGCACACTTAGGTGGTGAAACATTGAGGGGGCAGTGCACACTTAGGTGGTGAAACATTGAGGGGGCAGTGCACACTTAGGTGGTGAAACATTGAGGGAGGCAGTGCACACTTAGGTGGTGAAACATTGAGGGGGGCAGTGCACACTTAGGTGGTGAAACGTTGAGGGGGGCAGTGCACACTTAGTTGGTGAAACATTGAGGGAGCAGTGCACACTTAGGTGGTGAAACGTTGAGGGGGGCAGTGCACACTTAGGTGGTGAAACATTGAGGGGGGCAGTGCACACTTAGGTGGTGAAACATTTAGGGGGGCAGTGCACACTTAGGTGGTGAAACATTGAGGGGGGCAGTGCACACTTAGGTGGTGAAACATTGAGGGCGCAGTGCACACTTAGGTGGTGAAACATTGAGGGCGCAGTGCACACTTAGGTGGTGAAACATTGAGGGCGCAGTGCACACTTAGGTGGTGAAACATTGAGGGGGCAGTGCACACTTAGGTGGTGAAACATTGAGTTAGGTGGTGAAACATTGAGGGGGCAGTGCACACTTAGGTGGTGAAACATTGAGGGGGCAGTGCACACTTAGGTGGTGAAACATTGAGGGGGCAGTGCACACTTAGGTGGTGAAACATTGAGGGGGCAGTGCACACTTAGGTGGTGAAACATTGAGGGGGCAGTGCACACTTAGGTGGTGAAACATTGAGGGGGCAGTACATATTGGTTTTAATTAGCTTCATGCTCCAGCCAGTGATAGTAGGAAGGGACATTACCTGCAGAAATGCCCCCTACATTCAGATAAACACATAAGGAGCCAGCCCAGCCCTGTCATCTATTAACCATTTAGGCTGGTGTGCACGCAGTGTTTAAGTGTGTGATTTCTTTATGATTTAGTTTATGGACCTATTGAATAAAGTCCTTATAATAAAAATTGACAAAAATTAAATAATATATTTTCCACGGTTGGGAACTTAAGGGTAATATTGGACCATTGAGGTCAGTGGTTCCCAAACTGTGGCCCTCCAGATGTTGCAAAACTACAACTCCCAGCATGCCTGGACAGCCAACGGCTGTCCAGGCATGCTGGGAATTGTAGTTTTGCAACATCTGGAGGGCCACAGTTTGGGGACCACTGATCTAGGTGGTCTTTAAGTTATTTTTTTTTTTACAAATAAATCCTCTAAATGACAATATTTTTATCAAGAATTTAGGAGAAACGTTGTCAGTAGTTTATGGAATAAAACAATACTGTAAATTTTACTCACACACCTATGGGAAGCATAGTGATTGTCATGGGGGCTTCAGGTCATTGAGGTCATTGTGCCAGAACATCAGCTATAGGGGGTGCAGAAGTGACTAGTGCCTGAGCATGGACAAAGGCTCCTCTGCCATTTAAGAAAACGCTGATATTGCTAATGGTAGGTGGGAGCCCACATACAGATTTTACATTTGACCCATAAGCTTTAGGTTACTGGTGAAGGTTTTCTGGAGTCTGTGGTCAACCATATGAGAAGTGGTGACTGCAGGAATGAATTGGAGATCTCTGTTTCTAAGAAACTAAAGAGTAAACGTTGTGGATTTAAATGACGTTTACTGAGCGCCATCTAGGGGAAGAAATTGGTATAACCACATTTATGGTTTATAAATGGTTTTTAATGTCCTCTTATCTGACTGGTTTGACCGGGAACATACGCGATAACCTAGATTGGAGGTATGTTGTGTGTGGTCACAAAGAACCTGCTTTGTTTTGCCTTCTGTGCATTTCCCCCCCCCCCCCCCCGTATTATCCTGATTCATCTCCCTTTCATGGTTCAAATATTGATTTACACAATTGCTACCTATAGATGGCACTAGGGAGACAGTTATTTTTCCTCACGGAGTTACCTTTGGGGTAGAGCAAATTTACACATAGGGGGATCAAAAAAATAACCAGAGAGAGGGAATACCAATTGTGTACTGCCCCCCTCAGGCCTGCACAAGGCAAAGCGCAATGAAAATTTTTGTTAGAAGGGTTTTCTGAGCTTGCAGAATATTGAATTTTTTACTCTTCAATTTCTAAAGCGCACATCTTCGGTCATATTCACATCACGCTAGTTCACATCAAGGCTCAGGTACATCAGTAAATCTCAAAATTGGTTGCTGAGGTATCAGCGCTGAGATAGACCCCATTCAATTTACTGACCCGAACGTTGTAGCTAGTGACAATGTTCGGGTCATTTTCCTGCTGCACCCGTATGCACTTGCAAAATGATCCAATTGTAGCCCCTAGTTGACTACATTTGGGTCTTTCAATCGAATAGGGTGGATCCAAGCACAGATATGCCTGTAGTCAATTTTACTGATGTATCTAAGCCTTGGAGGGACAAATCGTGATGTGAGCGCAGCCCTAGAGGGACAATTTGAGGTGGACAATGAACGTTCAGTTTACAATGAGATTACAGTTATACCCATGCTGTGTACAGTGGAAGTCAATAGGTAATAGACTTTTCTTGTCCAATCCTATTGCTTCCCTTGGACACTAAAGGGCACAAGATGTATCTGGGGGTGGTTAGTCCATTGTGGCATGAATGCAACACCAAATGCAACCAGTAAAGAGGTGCTGCATCAGCATTTGGGCCCCAGCTTTATACCAAGTGAAGACAGGACACGATGTGCTGATCTATTCTACTTTATTGATTGTGAGACATGGAATCATTAAGAAAACATGAAGAATCATAAAAGAAGAGGCAGCAAAATCATCAGGGGGGAAATTCATCTTAAGGACTTGGCTGGTCCTGTTTAGGAATCCATTGTGGAGCCTGGAAGACAAAAATAAGACTGTAAAAATAATAATACTGTGGGGAAAAAAAATGTTTTGGGTGTGGTCACATTGTAAGTGTTGTCTTAGGGGTTTTGTCACATTGTGGGTGTGGCCTTAAGGGGTATGGCCACATTGTGGGTGTGTCTTATGGGTGTAGTCACATTGTGGGTGTGTCTTATGGGTGTAGTCACACTGTGGGTGTGTCTTATGGGTGTGGTCACATTGTGGGCGTGTCTTATGGGTATGGTCACATTGTGGGTGTGTCTTATGGGTGTGGTCACACTGTGGGTGGGTGTTTTTAGAGGCATGATCCAGAGCAATCAGTCCCAAGTAGTATTTACCCCAAATGCCACATGACACTATGGGGGAGATTTATCAAAACCTGTATAGAAGAAGAGTACACAGTTACCCATAGCAACCAATCACATTGCTACTTTCATTTTTCAGAGGCCTCTTTAGAAATGAAAGTAGCGATCTGATTGGTTGCTATGGGCAATTAAACCACTCTTCCTCTACACAGGTTTTGATAAATCCCTCCCTATGGTCCCAGTTAGTTTTTTGAGCCTCAAAAATACAACTGCAGAAATTTTCAGACTTTTTTCTATTATTTAGAAACTTTTTTTTGTAATTTCTTTATGTAATGTAAGTTATTTTTCTTTAACAAACAAGCATAACAAACTCAATAGACAGATTCTATAACAAGAATAAAACGAACATTGTCACAGGTAAATAACAAACATTGTCACAATAAATTTGGCTTCTTAATTGATTAATAGATTTTAATTGGTATTTTAGAAAGAACATGTAAGGAAGGGGGCAGAACAGAGTCCAAATATTCAGCTTCTTGAAAATAATGACATATAATAATAATATGTAGTTCTGGAAGAATAAAGAAGATTGAAACAAGTCTGTCAATCTTCACGTCTAGGGGAATACCCTCCTAACTAAATAACTGGTGTAACAATATTGGAGTAAGAATAGTCACAAACATCACATGACATCACATTGGGCATTCGGTCACTTCTTTGTTTCTTTTTTGTTTTGCTACAGGAAATGGTATTATGCAATCTGCCAACCAGCGGTTTTAGGAAAAAAATGGACAACAATAGATCCTTTTTGAGCTGTAAATGGACCGTCATTTGTTCAATATATAAAAAATTGGCAGCTCTTTGGTCTGTTTTTATTTTGCTTTTAATGCTTTCCTTTACTCCAGCCTCAAAAACTACATACAATATTCATTTATTTGTAATAAAATAATTATTCCTAAAACTGCCCCATTTTGTCCACCTAGAATTTTGTAATTTTCCCTATAATTTTTAAAAATATATATTTATTATTATTATTATTGTAATAACAATTTTACAGAAAAGGGACATTAGCCAGGACATCCCCAGGATGTGGCAATGCACAGTTCACAGAATAAATGTTGTAAGCCAAGCACATAACCAAAAAGAAAATAGTAATTAAATGTTTATGTTTATACCATTATATGTTAATAGTTTGGACTTTTCCGCATGCAGCAATATCATATGTGTTTATGTTTTTTTGTTTGTTTTACTTTCTTTAGTTTGAAAAATGAGACAAGGGGCATGATTTAAAGTTTAATTAGGGGAGGGGCTTTTATATATTTTTATACACATTTTTTTTTTTTAAATGGGTGCTCTGCTAGGACAGTCTGCCTGAGGATGGGGGCAGAGGTCTTTAGAAGCCCTCTGGCCACCACATTAGCAGATGGGTTCCACCACACTGCACTGCCGGGGTCATGGAAACCTGTTATTTTGGCTTTTAAATGCCATGATGGGCATTTACCAAAGCATCCAAAGTGTTAAATGACCGCAATCAGTGTGATCGTTGATGTTGATTATTAGGGGTAATTGCCGTCTGCCAGGGCCAGCTCTAGCTATAGGTAGATTAGACGACTGCCTAGAGCACACCCCAGCCTGTGGCCATAATTATAAGACCGGTGGCGCTGAGCTCCTCTATCTGCCAGCCATCAGCAGCGCTGTCACATCACATACACAGTAAATATTATGGCAGGCAGCCAGATAGAGGAGCGCAGCACCACCACTGCACGCTCCTCCTCAGCACAATCATGATTATCCAGGGCTCAAGTCCTGCAGGAACATCCCTAGAAGTAGGTTTGTTACAGTGTTTCACCCCAGTAGTAAGAGAATTACATGAGGAGGAGGTTTGTTACAGTGTGTCACCCCAGTAGTAAGGAGATTACATGAGGAGGAGGTTTGTTACAGTGTGTCACCCCAGTAGTAAGGTAATTACATGAGAAGGGGTTTTGTTACAGTGTGTAACCCCAATAGTAAGGAGATTACAGGAGGAGGGGATTTGTTACAGTGTATCACCCCAGTAGTAAGATGAATATATGAGGAGGGTGTTTTGTGTCAGTGTGTCACCCCAGTAGTAAGATGAATATATGAGGAGGGGGTTTGTTACAGTGTGTAACTCCAGTGGTAAGGTGATTACATGAAGATAAGATTTGTTACAGTGTGTCAGCCCAGTAGTAAGGAGGGGCGTGCCACGGGGCGGAATCAAGGGGCGGTAAAATTATCTTTTGCCTAGGGTGACAAAAATCCTTGCACCAGCCCCGCCGGCTGATATCAACTATCAAAGTTTGGCCCCTCTGACAAAATTTCAGGTTTCGTTTCAGGTCCCGTCTGAGTCTTTTTTTTAAAGGGGTACTCCGGTGGAAAACTTTTTTTTTTTTTTTAAATCAACTGGTGCCAGAAAGTTAAAGAGATTTGTAAATGACTTCTATTAAAAAATCTTAATCCTTCCAGTACTTATTTGCTGCTGAATACTACAGAGGAAATTATTTTCTTTTTGGAACACAGAGCTCTCTGCTGACATCATGACCACAGTGCTCTCTGCTGACATCTCTGTCCATTTTAGGAACTGTCCAGAGCAGCATATGTTTTCTATGGGGATTTACTCCTACTCTGGACAGTTCTTAAAATGGACAGAGGTGTCAGCAGAGAGCACTGTGCTTGTCATGTCAGCAGAGAGCACTGTGTTCCAAAAAGAAAATAATTTCCTCTGTAGTATTCAGCAGCTAATAAGTACTGGAAGGATTAAGATTTTTTTTAATAGAAGTAATTTACAAATCTGTTTAACTTTCTTGCACCAGCTGATTAAAAAAAAAAAGGTTTTCCATCGGTGTACCACACACACACACACACACACACACACACTCACATATATATATATATATATATATATATATATATATATATATATATCTTAGGGACTGCATAAGGCAGTGTTTATAACATCAAGCACTTTCTGCCTGTTCTTGTATTACTGTTTTACTTTGTAAAAATCCCATTCTAAAATACTGCATTATAAATATTCAAATTTTACCTGCATTTAGGGAAATCAAGGCAAAATTGGAAGAATGCCGCCATCCCCTTGACTGTTCTCACCACCAGCAGGGCCCTCAGAGTTACCGACTTCTGAACCTCCAGAGTTTGCATTGTTACCGCCTTGTGAACCTTCAGGGTTCTCCTGATCACTGCCTTGTGAACCTTCAGGGTTCTCCTGATCACTGCCTTGTGAACCTTCAGGGTTCTCCTGATCACTGCCTTGTGAACCTTCAGGGTTCTCCTGATCACTGCCTTCAGAATGTTCGGTGTCCTTATGTTCACTGCCTTCAGAATGTTCGGTGTCCTTATGTTCACTGCCTTCAGAATGTTCGGTGTCCTTATGGTCACTGCCTTCAGAATGTTCGGTGTCCTTATGTTCACTGCCTTCAGAATGTTCGGTGTCCTTATGGTCACTGCCTTCTGAATGTTCGGTGTCCTTATGGTCACTGCCTTCAGAATGTTCGGTGTTCTCCTTATCCTGATTACCTTCATCACCTTTAGGGTTCTCATCACCAGAAGAGCCTTTATCATCATGATTGCCCCCATCACTTGAATGACCTTTGTCACCTTGATTTGTCCCTTCATCCTGTATAAATATATAAATAAAAAAGATTCCGTAACATTTGGTTACAAACATATATTTCCATAAAATAAAACAAGTAAACAATAAAAAAAAAAACATAAGCAAACCAATTCCCATGTGAACCCTGCAGTTGCATCATGTGGTGGCTGACAGAGAGATCCACTTCAGTGCTGTGTACACTATTGATCATGGCATCTAAGTGCTGACTAGACTCCTTCTCCTGGGTGGTGCATTGGGAGGAGGGCTGTGACAGCTATAGTTCTGTTTTCTTCCAGAAATAGCGCCACATTGGTCCATGTGTTATGTTGTGCATTGCAGCTCAGAAACGTTGGGGTTGAGCTACAATACCTTGTAGACAAGGGTGGTGTTATTTGGAGAATAGCAGCTTTATTTCTTACCCACAATCATTAAAGTCAATATCTGGGACATGGCTTCTTACCTTCACTAGTGTCTTCCTATGTGGTACAAGGCTTTAGAGTGAATGCCACCACTGTTCCCTATAGTTAGTTACTTGGGTTTGGTTCTAAATTCTGCTCTGCTACATCTGCGTTTACCACATGAGAAAAGACTTGCCTGCTATTGGTGAAGCACACATTCAGATCCCCCCCCCCCCCCATATGACAGTATGGAATGTGTACGGAATGGACATTAATGTTGGTGATATACTTACACCACCGGCAGGCTTCGCCCAAGCAGCAACTGCAAAAAGGAAAATAATTTGTCATTGAGTCATGGTATAATATCTAAAATACAGACAGCGAATATCTATCCTCCAGTCATATCTAGAAAGGTTAGGTGAAAAATTATTTGACTTTTATGGTTTATTCTCCTAATGCAGAATGATAAGTAGAAAGCAAGCAAACAGAAAAGCTGAGTGACCTGCATTGGCATAGCGGGGTCTACCAACAGTAACTCACACACTTACCAAGGAGGCTGGCGAAGACCGCCAAGAGGAGAAGATTGATAGCCTTCATGTTTGAGATGGCTGGATTGGATCTAAGGATAACCTTCAGCTTAACTCAACTGCACATACCCCTCACTGGGTAATGTGGTACAATATATAGTACTCTGCAACAGCCTGAGGTAGGTGACTTAATCTGTCCTTGTTTGGCACTTGGCAAAGAACAGACTCCAAGATCCTTAACTCAGTCTTTTACTGCAATTTATCAGATAATCTCAGTCTACTAGGACAATAGTTCCCATATTGTGTTGACTTTTCAGATTATCTTAATCCCTCTACAGATTTCTATCTATATTAATTATATTATTAATTAGACTTGAAGGACTTTTCCAAGACCAGGTGAAAGTTTCACGTCTCAGTGTTTTGTAACCCCTGTTTAGATATACAGTACCTGCTTTATCCATTGTGATGAATGCAGGTGTGCCAGTGCTCTATTATAGTTAAAAAAGAGATCGATAAATCCTCCATAAACTACATGGGCACTATCCTAGAAAACCAAAGAAAATCAACATTGGGATGTTAAAGAGGAGAAACATAGAATTAACTGGGCATCTTTTTCTCATCCTCACAACCACCCACTTGGAGCAGACGGCAGGTACACTGGACCAGAGCCTAGATATTGATATAAGGAGTTTTTATCCAGCCATAGAAAGGTTAATACAAGGCATCCCAATTGTTCTACACCATCAGAAGACGACTGTACCACTTCAACCATCAGTGATAGTCTGATTAAAATCTTCAATGTTGTCATCACGCTAATCCTCCTGTATGGCAGTAAAGTCAAAGTTCCCCATATATATTCAGACTGGTCGAGGTGGGATACAAGTTCAATAGAAATATTCCCGTGGGAATTCTGCTAACATCTTTTCCAAACCAGAGAGGTCTTTCTGGTGCATTTTATCAAAGCCTAACCTGACCAATATATCAGAAGAGCCTTACAAAAACCAAAGTCAAGATGACAATCTACAAGGGTTAGGGATATATCACTGAATAGGCAAAAGACATAAAGTGCAACTACAATATTGTTATGGCAATAGGATGCATGTTTAAACCGTCCTTTAGCTATCATTGTTACAAATCAGCACCCTCCACTTGTGTTGGTGCCGATCGTTATATTCCCTATTATACCCCACTATAATTGACATGTGGCCCCTCCCCTTTGTGGCTACACCTCACGTAGCCACAACCATTATCAAAGTGGGCTCCTTAGTCTAAAAAGCCTGGACCTATTTTTGGTCCCAGTCTGGTCCTGCTAGGGTGCCAATTGGCACTGGCTGGTTTGGTACCTCTAAAGGTGTATGCATTGTATATACCAAAATGTAATACCATACAAGAGATACATACGTGGTGGATAACACTTTTGTTTCTAAAAGACATCTCTTTAATGTGGTCCATTCCGAATGAAGAAATATGACCATGCCTTTACTTCTATTATGTTCTCCTTTGACACTCTCCTTAAGAAAGGTGTTGAATGAAATACTTTTAGCAGAAATCAGCAAATCTATAGCTCAATAATTCCACCTGAATGATTCCCAGAAATGCCCAACATTACTTAATGGAAAACTCAGAAATCTGTGAGAAGAGGTGAGCGCATCACTCTATGCAGTAATCATAAAAAAGCAGAAGAACAACAAATGATTCTTACTTCTCTGTAAAATTTTCAGTCTTTAGAATGTAAGGGAAAAAAAATGTCACATTTCCTCAGGCGTAAAAGACACTGAAGACCTCAAATCCTAATGGAATGATCTTCTCAGTATTAAAGCTATGAGGCATCTCAAGGTCAGCAGAAAAAGAATAAAAGTCATTCATATCGGGTTCTCTGACACCCTGCTACTGCAATATGAAAAGTTCTCTGAAAACCTATACAATCACTTTGAACCCCTTCAAGATCCTTCTCAATAAACACTTATTTTATTATTGTATCAGACTCTATACACTCCCAGAATATGCTCAATTCTCACGACAACAAGAGGTTGTTTTTGGGAAATAGGTGTTTGAGTACTGCCAGTATTGCTGCAGGGGGTCATCTTGTCAGTGTTTATACTATACACTGCACACTGCATCAAATTGGTTGGCATGTTGTCCCAGAGGAAAGCCTCCTCTAAAGATGAAGCACAAGAAAGCCTGCAAACTGTTTACTGAAAGGAGAACTGCAGCTCAAATCTTTTAATTTTTCCAGTGCCCGGGCTGCAAAAACTAAAAAAAACTAACTTTAACTCACCTTCCTACATTCCCCCGTTGCGCCAATATCGGCATCCTGTTCCTCCGCTGCTGCTCAGCTCCCTGCTTCTTAGGATCGGAACGTCATAGTGCAGTCAGCGTATCGCCGGCCGCAGCAATGTGATAGGCTGAGCACACTGTCATGTAGGAAGCCCAGGCAACAGGGAGAAGGTGGGGCCCGAGTTCCTTACATGACAGTGTGCTCAGCCTATCACCGGCCGAGGCGGGACATCGCTGCGGCCTGCTATACGCTGACTGCAGGGTGACGTTCCGAGCCTAAGAAGCAGGGAGCTGAGCAGCAGCGGAGGAACAGGACGCCAATATCGGTGCAACGGGTTAATGTAGGAAGGTGAGTTAAAGTTAGTTTTTTTGTTTTTGTTTTTGCAGCCTGGGCACAGGAAAACTTTAAATATTTGTTCCACAGTTCTCCTTGAAGACAGGCAAACTAAGGACATGGATTACTGGAACCATATTTTGTGGTCCGATGAAGCCAAGATTAAGTTATTTGGTTAAAATGATGTCAAGGGTGTGTGGTGGCAACCAGGTGAAAAGTACAAAGACAAGTGTGTCCTGCCTACAGTCAAGCATGGTGGGGGCAACTAGGTGAGCAGTGCAAAGATAAGTGTGTCCTGCCTACAGTCAAGCATGGTGGGGGCAACTAGGTGAGAAGTACAAAGACAAGTGTGTCCTGCCTACAGTCAAGCATGGTGGGGGCAACTAGGTGAGCAGTGCAAAGATAAGTGTGTCCTGCCTACAGTCAAGCATGGTGGGGGCAACCAGGTGAGAAGTACAAAGACAGGTGTGTCCTGCCTACAGTCAAGCATGGTGGGGGCAACTAGGTGAGCTGTACAAAGATAAGCGTGTCCTGCCTACAGTCAAGCATGGTGGGGGCAACTAGGTGAGCAGTACAAAGATAAGTGTGTCCTGCCTACAGTCAAGCATGGTGATGTCATGGTTTCGAGCTGCATGAGTGCTGCTGGCACTAGGGAACAACAGTTCATTGAGGGAACCATAATTGCCAGCATGTACTGTGAGATACTGAAGCACCACAGCCTTACTAAAGAAGCTGAGGGTAAAGGTGATGGACTGGCCAAGCATGTCTCCAACCTTAACTCTATTGAGGCATCCTCAAACAGAAGGGTGCGGAAGGTCACTATCATCCACCAGCTCTGTGATGTCATTATGGAGGAGGGAAGAGGTCTCCAGTGACAACATGTGAAGCTCTGGGGAACTCCATGCCCAAGAGGCTTAAGGCAGTGCTGGAAAATAATGGTGGCCACACACAACATCAAACCAGACACTAAAACCAAGGGGCTCAACCTCTATATCAGAGTACATATCAGTGTGCAAAGCAGTCTATCCCAATAGCCATTTACACAATATTGACACTTTGGGCCTAATTTGGACATTTCCACTTAGGGGTGTACTCACTTTTGTTGCCAATGTTTAGACATTAATGGCCGTGTGTTGAATTATTTTGATGGGGACACAACATTAAACACTGTTATACAGGCTGTGCACTCACTACTATACATTGTAGCAGAGGGTAATGTCTTCAGTGTTGTCACATGAGAAGATAGAAGAAAATACTTATTTACAAATATGTGAGGAGTGGACTCACTTATATGAGATACTGTATATAATGTTGCGGTGTCGGGGTGTGAGGTACAAGGTAGATGCAGGGTAGATGTTATTAACCCCTTCTTGTCGTGACACCAGGGCGTGGTTTAGCCTTAACCACCCGAAGGTAATACCGCTGATCCTGAGTTAAGCAGGGGCAATGAAGAAACCAATGCCAGATTAAGGATAACGGTAGCTTTACTGAGGCAAGACAGGTGATATAGTCTTTGCAGTGCAGCCAAATATCCCAGGGAGGTGACCAGTTACACAGGAGGACCTTGCAGGCTTGCAGGGAGTTGCAGTAGTTAGACTGACTTTAGTGCAGGCCACAGTGACTACAGATGGACTTGACTTGACAGAGATGATGACTGACAATTAGATGACTTGACTTACTGACTTGTGGCTGCAGGACTTTAGGCTTGAGGCCTCCAATGCTCTGGACACGGACACTGGAACAGCTTAACTGCACTTGACCTCAGCAGAATTAGCAATGTGCTAAGAGAGAGATTTGCAGCCCCTCCCCTTGTTATATAGGGGGGCTGTGCAAGGAACCCATAGGTCACTTGGGGGGGGGGTCACTTGGTCACTGGAGCCCTCTGGGTAACAATCATGTGGTACAAACATTAACCCCTTGGGCACCGAGCCCATTTTGACCCTAAGGTCCAGAGCATTTTTTGCAATTCTGACCACTGTCACTTTAAGCATTAATAACTCTGGGATGCTTGTACTTATGAATTTGATTCTGAGATTGTTTTTTGTGTGACTTATTCTACTTTATTTTATGTAAAGATACGTCATTCTCAATTTAGTCGTGGGTGCAGGAGTAGGAATCCTAATCCTTTAACTATTATGTAGATAAAACTTTGCACACCACTGTTGAATTGAATCAAGGTAGCTTTATTTGCAATCCCAAAACAAGATTTTGTATTGACGTTTCGGTCCACACTGACCGGATATCTAGAGGGATAGAGGGATGTCTGGAGAAGCGACCTGTGACTACGGATTGCTGCGGAGGTATAAGCATAGAAATCGGCATGTAGCCGTGTAGAGGGATGTCTGGAGAATAGACCTGTGACTACGGATGACTGCGGAAGTATAAGCATAGAGATCGGCATGTAGCCGTGTAGAGGGATGTCTGGAGAAGAAACCTGAAGTGCTTCTAGCAACTGCATTTAGGGCATGTCGCATTTAGGAAGCCCCTATGCTGCCAGAACAGCAAAAAACACCCCACATGTTATACTATTTGGGAAACTACACCCCTCAAGGAACATAACAAGTGGTACAGTGAGCCTTAACTTTTAATTTTCAATAAAGTTGGATGGGAAAAAATGTTCACTAAAATGCTGGTGTTTTTTTTCCAAATTTTTCATTCTCACAAGGGGTAATTGGAAAAAAGCCCCCCCATAATTTGTATCCCCATATAAATACCCCATGTGTGGATGTAAAGTGCTCTGCTGGCGCACTACAATGCTCAGAAGAAAGAGAATGTGTCTGGAATTGAAGGCCATGTGCGTTTACAAAGCCCTCATGGTGCCAGAACAGTAGACCCCCCCCCCACATGTGACCCCATTTTGGAAAATACACCTCACGGAATGTAACAATGGGTGCAGTGAGCATTTACACCTCACTGGTGCCTGATTTTTGAACAGTGGTCAATAAAAATGAAAAATGTAATTTTTCATTTGCACAGCCCACTGTTCCAAAGATCTGTCAAATGCCAGTGGGGTCTAAATGCTCACTGCACCCATTATTACATTACGTGAGGGTTGTAGTTTTCAAAATAGGGTCACATATTCTCTCTCCAAAAGCCCAATGGCGCTCCTTCTCTTCTGAGTATTGTAGTTCACCAGCAGAGCACTTGACATTCACGCATGGGACATTTCCATACTCTGGGAGGGCATTTTCTCCTATAACCCGTTCATTTACAATAATTCATTTACACATCCAACTTTAACAGAAAGTCGTCAAACACCTGTGGGTAGTTAAGGCTCACTGGACCCCTTGTTACGTACCTTGGGGGAGTAGTTTCCAAAATAGTATGCCAACAGCTGTCCGGGCATGCTGGGAGTTGTAGTTTTGCAACATCTGGAGGTTGAAGACCACTGGTATAGAGTGTCAGCGCAGCGGCGGCCGCAACAAACAGGAGGATGAGGAGGGCAGCGCTTGCGGGTGATATGTGAGTAGTACCCCGATGGGGACAGTGCAGTACTGGGCTGATAATTAATTGGGGGGGGCAGAACAGCGCTCGCGGGTCACATATGATTTGTTCCCCGATGTGGGGACAACGCACTGCGGCTGATAACTCATTCATTCCTGAGGGGGAGGGGCCAAACCGGTATTGCGGTATGGGTTAAAATTCATATCGTGCAGCACAAAAATTTCGGTATTTGGTATGAACCGGTATACCACTCAGCCCTATCTTAGGGCTAAATGGCTATGCTTTGAGATTACCATAACACTGTGGCTAGCTTTTTGTGAACTGGTATTTCCTGTTTGAGTTTTCTTCTTATGCCTACAAATCCCATAATTCCATTTTCCTCCCTCCCAAACATCATCCACCCCCCCCCCCATTGAAACATAAATGAGCTGCATCCATTCAAAAGACCTGTGGTTTTCAATCAGGGTGCCTCCAGCTGTTGCATTAGTTGCAGATTGATCCCTCCCCACCAAGCGATCGCTCCACCCATTGAAGCAGACAGGCTCCCTGTCATCAGCTGACTAGTGAGTAAGGTCTCGGCCGTATTGCAACCTGGGAAAAATCTGAGACAACAGTCATTTTGTATGCTGTCAAAAATAAATATTGGGGTGAAAATCACATAATAATTGCGAGAAAACCGACACACACAGGTACAGACACTATATTATGGACTACACTAACTTTACAGCCCCTGTAGCATAGTCAAATAAAAAAAAATCCTGGAATACCCCTTTAAGTGGTTAAAGAAGAAGTTACAGGTCTGTTAGAGCCAGAAATCTTGCTTGTTTGTAGGTGACCAAATACTTATTTTCCACCATAATTTGCAAATAAATTCTTTAAAAATAAGACAATGTGATTTTATGGATTTTTTTCTCATTATGTCTCTCATAGTTGAGTTATACTGAAATGATGAAAATTACAGCCTCTCATCTTTTTAAGTGGGAGAACTTGCACAATTGGTGGCTGACTAAATACTTTTTTGCCCAACTGTATGTGTGTGTGTATATATATATATATATATATATATATATATATATATATATATATATAGTGAACAGAGATACTGCATATAATGTGAGGGGTGGACTCGCTTATGGGAAATTCTGTTTATATAAGGTGAGGGGTGGACTGACTAATGTACTCTATGTCTATATATATATATATATATATATATATATATATATATATATATATGGTGATATATATGGTGAACACACTTAGGAGAGATACTGTATATAATTTCAGGGGTGGACTCACTTATTGGAGATACTGTATATAATGTGAGGGGTGGACTCACTTATGGGAGATACTGTATATATAATGTGAGGGGTAGACTCACTTATGGGATATGCTGTATATAATGTGAGGGGTGTATATCCACCTCTACTGTTCACTCAAGGGCTGTGTTCGCTTCTCGATTTGTGCCTTCAAGGCTCGGAAGAATATAGAAAATAGACTGTCGGCGCATCTGTGCTTGGATCAACCCTATTCAATTCAAAGACCCAAATGTAGTCAGCTAGGGACTACGTTTGGGTCATTTTCCAAGTGTAGCAGAAATATGACACAAACGTACTGTCAGGGTCCGGACTAGCGGCTGGTGAGGACACTGGAGGTGGATCCTCTGTGCCAGAGAGGCGATGACCCGGGTCGTACTGGGGAATCGGTTCTAAGCAGTTACTGGTGTTCACCAGAGCCCGCCGCAAAGCGGGATGGACTTGCTGCGGCGGTAACTACCAGGTCGTGTTCCCCAGTAGCGACTCGACCTCTCTGGCAGCTGAGACAGGCGCGGTACACAAGGACTAGACAGAGGCGAGGTCAGACGTAGCAGAAGGTCAGGGAAGGCAGCGAGGTTCGTAGTCAGGGGCAACAGCAGAAGGTCTGCGTACACAGGCTTGGGAACACACTATAACGCTTTCTCAGGGCACAAGGCAACAAGATACGGCAAGGAGAGGAAGGGGAAGTGAGTTTTTATAGGAATGGGAGTGATTGGGCTAGGCACCAAGTAGTGGTGCACTGGCCCTTTAAATTTTAGCAAGCTGGCGCGCGCGTGCCCTAGGGAGCGGGGCCGCGCGCGCCGGGAGGAAGCAGACGGGCGCGAGAGGTGAGTGACATGGGACGCTATCCGAGGGCGGGCATGACCCGTGCCTCGGATCTCATCCCCTCCGGAGACCAGGAAGCAGCGCTCGCGGTCAGCGATGCCGACCGGAGCGCTGCAAGCAGAAGCACGCCGTTAGCGCTCCGGGGAGGCAGCAGAACCCGGAGCGCTCGGCGTGACACGTATTCACTGGCTACAACGTAATGTGGCCTAAGATGTGGTTATTATTTTTATCCCCTATGTGTAAATTAGCTTTCTGCCGAAGGTAACTCCATGAGGAAAAAAACTCTCTCTCACCTATAGGAAGCAATCATGTAAATCAATATCTGAGCTATGAAAGGGACATGAATTGGGATATTAGCCAAACCAGACCGCCTCCTGTTGTCAGCTGTTTTGGGTTTTTTGCCTCCCATATTAAGAAAGCATGGAACTGGTTGGATACCTGGGAGGCCTTGGTGCACCAACACACCCATCTTTGTCCATTGCTATTTTGGCTAAGCAACCCGTTATGCCTTCCTATGTGCATGAGCAATGGTTTGCTGACATAGCTTCTCCAGCCATTTGTATGCTGTATCTGTCACGCCTGTGTATTCTCCTGTGACACACTTCCTGCTAGACACAGGAAGTTGCTTTAAGTACGCTGGCACCATGAGACTGGCATCCAGACACAATTTACATCCGGCTCTAGCTATATTCCTTCAAATCATTGGTTGTGTAAGGTCCGTATTGTAGTTATGACACACAGGCGTTGGTCATTTGATGCTTTTTAAGGAGAGGGCTTGTATTTGAGAACTATTCTGACGAAGACGCCAAGTGAGAAACGAGTGAGGTGGGTCAGACTGAGGTTACCACTGGGCTTGCTATATTCATGCTTACTTTGTCACCTTGACCTATATCTTGAACTTTATTCCACAGTTGAACAAACATCTATGGCATGTAACAAGTCAGGGACAAACAGGTGTATCGGAAGGGGCGTTCTCTGGATGACAGTCCACTTTATTGGGTCCATACTACCTCCATAAGCGTCAGTTGTGATGGGAGTTTCTTCCTATTGGTTTGTTGCCTGTGTATTAGATGTATGTCAGGTATTATTATGTAAAAGTTCACATATTTCATGTTTTAAGGTGGACCTTCTTAATAGACCTATGACTGCAGTGCCGATCAAGGAATCTACATTTTGGATAATCTGTCAAATGTTTATAGAATTCTTCAAATATGTCTTATTCGTAGAACGTATCCTCTAAGATTTGCCCGAATAGTCTGGTCAGGATAGGATCCGAGGTGTTTGCTGTAGGAGAACATCTAATGAAACACATTATTATGAAGTTCTTTGATGTGAAGCTGTTGGCAGAGCTGATGCAACCTCATTTCCCAGCACATCCTGGCTCTGCCAACACTGTGTATATATACAGATTCATTAAATTTAATGAACTGGGTAAGATGCCTCTGGGCCTGGGGTAATTTTCCTGAAACAAGTCAACAGGTCCTACTCCTTATACCAAAGTATTGCATAAGTACTATGACATATTCTGTAATGTTTTCTAAATTAACCCATATTTTTCTGGAACAGATGGGTCTAAAGACTTATATATGTATATTATATTGTATTACGACTACGATGCCTATTGCTATACTTGAGATGCCCTTGGTGTTGTGGTGCATGCAGATAACCAGACATGGAGGCTAGGAGAAGGTGCAACACAATTTTACTTGTAGAACTTCAGATGTAAACTGCAGAAACAGATTATTTCACAATTTCCCAGGCTGTAAGTGGTGCAATGGTTTTCTTTACTGTGCAGAGGTGAAGTGTTCGGTGCAGTGTATCAGTGACTAAATTAACTTTGACTAGGATAAAGACTTTCTTGTTTAGGAGTTCTGGGCTCAGCAGTTGGGTCTACCCCAGGACCCTTACTGATAAGCTCCAGAAATGCTGCAAGGAATCTTATTTTTGCACAGATGCCCTGATATTTTTGTAATCCCCCTGTTGTAAGGCCCATGTGAAAGTCTCCAACAAAGTGTAGCATAGGTTTACAAAAGGTAAATGTCATCTGGTCACATGACAGCATACAGAACCTAACTTCCATGAGTCCTAGTGGTGGCTCACTGCTACCTTTCTGGATATTGGTCTTATCTCATTTGATTAACATGAAATATCAAGCACACCTTGACTCACACATTATCTAGAGCAGTGGTTCTTAACCTTGGTTCGATCGAACCCCAGTGGTTCGGTGAGTCAGTCTCGGGGGTTCGGTGGGGGAGGTCGCAACAGGACAGGCAAACCAAGCAATTGCTTGGGACCCCGAACTGGCCCGGGGCCCCGAGCAGAACCGGTGTTTCCCCGTCCTGTAGCAACGGGGCAATTCCCCCCATCACTATTAACTACCTGCGGCCTCGCGCTAAGTTTAAAAACGCAGGGCCGCCGGGACATAGCTCACGCCGGGACATCACTGACGTCCCGTACGTGCGCCCATGGAAACGAAGCCGCCGGGGACCGGAGGACAAAGAAAGAGGAAGACGCGCGCTGGCCAGCTTGGTAAGTGACCAGCGGCACGTCCTCTTTGGTGCTCCGACCACCGGTCCCGAGACCTACTGCTATAGCCGGAGCGGTGGTCGGAGCACTGAAGTGGGCAGTACACAGGCCTCCAGCCTCCAGCCATACAGCCTCCAGCCATACACTGTATATGGCTGGAGGATGTATGTCTGTGGGGGGAACACTGCCTACATCAGTGGTCTTTAACCTGTGGACCTCCAGATGTTGCAAAACTACAACTCCCAGTGTGCCCGGACAGCCAACGGCTGTCTGGGCATGCTGGGAGTTGTAGTTTTGCAACATCTGGAGGTCCACAGGTTGAAGACCACTTGCCTGCGCCTAATGTGGTGGGGGAACACTGCCTGTCTAATGTGGTGGGGGAACGCTGCCTGCGCCTAATGTGGTGGGGGAACACTACATGCGCCGAATGTGGTGGGGGAACGCTGCCTGTGCCTAATGTGGTGGGGGAACACTGCCTGCGCCTAATGTCGTGGGGAACACTGCCTGCGCCTAATGTGGTGGGGGAACGCTGCCTGTGCCTAATGTGGTGGGGGACACTGCCTGCGCCTAATGTGGTGGGGGAACACTGCCTGCGCCTAATGTCGTGGGGAACACTGCCTGAGCCTAATGTGGTGGGGGGAACACTGCCTGTCTAATGTGGTGGGGGAACGCTGCCTGTGCCTAATGTGGTGGGGGACACTGCCTGCGCCTAATGTGGTGGGGGAACGCTGCCTGTGCCTAATGTGGTGGGGGAACAATGCCTGCGCCTAATGTGGTGGGGGAACACTGCCTGTGCCTAATGTGGTGGGGGAACACTGCCTGTGCCTAATGTGGTGGGGGAACACTGCCTGAGCCTAATGTGGTGGGGGAACACTGCCTGCATCTAATGTGTCTTAATGGTTTTGTTCTTGAATGGTTTTGTTCATTTTGTGCACCTATGTATAGATATATACTTAAATATATACCTCCTATGTTTTGAATTTGAAAAAATCATATTTTATTTTTCCAATTAAGAGGGGTTCGGTGAATGCGCATATGAAACTGGTGGGGTTCAGTACCTCCAACAAGGTTAAGAACCACTGATCTAGAGTATAGAATTATGGGTAACTGTTCTGAGGCAGTGCTTTCCCTTTACATTGGACCCTACTGGCACATGAAAAGTCACCCTCACAGCCAACCTAGAGATGTAATATTCCAACATACTCTGAGACAGCATAGTTAATCTTCAAGCAAAACATTTAAAAGATGGGGTGCGATGTCCGCCAATCCTAAAGGATCAAGTGTCCTTAGTTGCTGGTAGAGCCAAGTTAGCTTTTTCCCATTCATGAGTTGACTTCTTCCCAGTTTTGATCCAAGTCACCCCCTTTTCTCCCTTTGTCCATGTGTCCTTGTACAACTGGCTTTACTCTGCCACCTACATCTCTCTCTTCTCTTATATGGCTTCTCTTTCTTCCACTGGCTACCTTACATGATGCTCACTAGGGAGTCCAGGAGCTGCTCTCCTTGGGTATTTTTTTTTTTACTACCTAGAACATAGGTAGATATGTGTACACATAGTAGTAATGAGTAATCTTCTACTAGCATTGGATCTTGCAAGACTGTTGCTGGGTAGTAGGGATGTTCGCAATGCAGAAGAAAATTGGGATCTACCTGGCCATGGCTACCATGGTTGCACTGCTACTGCTACCACCAAGTGCAGAAAGAGCAAGCCAGATATGAAGGAAGAAAGTAGGTCGTAAGTCCAGTACTTCTGGCCTGGAAGGGATTTATGAGTTGCAGAGATGGATAGGCGGGGAGGACAAAGTTGAGAGCTACCCCAACCTAGGTTCTGATTGGTCTAAGCTTCAACTGGATCTGTGATTAGTTGTTAGTCTGCCAGCACCACCAATGGAACCAGTTGGAAGATTCAGCAAGTGCATGGACAGGTGAGATTGTTACACAAGGTAAGATGCAGTAGAGTGAGTGGAGAAGTGGGTGTCCTGCGTACAGATCGTGGTCAACAGGGTTCTTGGATTTGTCCCCAAAGCAGAGTATCCCAATAACACACCCAGCAACAATATAGACAGGTGACAAAATATAACATTGTTCTCATGATTTTCATACATAAGGCTTTTCTGATGGGCTTTTCTGGAGGGACTGCAGGGACTTACATTTCCATACAGTGATCTGTTGATACACACCCATTATAAAGGGGGCAAAAACATAGTATTGACGAAATAATACATACAAAAATTCTCTTAAATGCGACGTACAAGTGCAGATATCTAAGACTTCGGTAAGTAAAAGGTACACCTGTAGACTATCACCTTATGCCAAGATCCATCTCTGTTCTGCTAGATGTCCTGCCAAGGATGCTCAGAACACCTCCGGCAGTAAGGAGGAGGATATTTGACCAGGCTGATCTGTAAGAAGATTAAACACATTCACCTGCACAGCTAGAACTTCACATTAGTAAATAGACGCCATGCCAGCGCCAAGCTGTTACCGATCTACTGATGACATTATGTGTCCTCAGAAATCATTGTTCACAGGTGAGCTACTGAGAATCTACAGCAGAGGTGATAAGATCCCCGGTCCCTCTCCACCATCTCCAGCATATCCTGGGCTATGTAATACATTCCTAGAAAAATTACCCTGTCCACTGCAGCATGTGAGAATTGCGTCTTCTGGGGGCTCCTCACTCCTTTACAATAAATCTTGGGGCTGGGAATGGAGAAAGTGGTGTGGGAGTGAGGGGGGGGGGGGGGGGGGGGGGGCAGGTGAAGAGAAGAGAGGGAAGCTACCTTTGGAGGAGGCAGTAAGGGGGTCAGTGCTGCTATTAGTGGGAGAAGATGGCAGGACGGGTAAAAATGGGGTAGAATTGCTGCACTGCAGTGTTGGTTTACTACAGGTGAGCAGTATTTATTGCTGCATTTTGTTTTTCCACTGGTATATGGGTTATATGGGTCGGTACAGTGATTTTGTGCGATAGCATGTATTTGTGGGTGAGGCTCACACATCATCATGGATTAGCTGATAAAAACAGTGTGTCTGTCCCTATGTCTGTAAGAGTGGTGGTGGTGGGCATATGTATAAATCTATGAGAGGGGAGAATAAGATGTAGAAGAGGGATAAGACTAGAAGAGGGATAAGAAAACATCTTTAAGATGGGGGCATAAGGAGCAACCTGTAAAAAAGGTAGAATAAGCAGTTGTCTGTGAGTAAGGGGGCAGAAGAAGCTGTTTATGTAACAATAATGGGGTGTACAATGGGGCAGCAGGCCATTAGCATGGCTGGTGCAAGGATTTTTGCCGCCCTAGGCAAAAGCTAATTTGCCGCCCCCTTGACTCTGCCCATTGGCTCCGCCCTTTGGCACGCCCCACCTTACTACTGGGGTGACACACTGTAACAAACCTCCCTCTAATGTAATCACCTTACTACTGGGGTGACACACTGTAACAAAAACCTCCTCTGCATGTAATCACCTTACTACTGGGGTGATACACTGTAACAAACCTCCTGCTCATGTAATCTCCTTACTACTGGGGTGACACACTGTAACAAACCTCCTCCTCATGTAATCTCCTTACTACTGGGGTGACACACTGTAACAAACCTCCTGCTCATGTAATCTCCTTACTACTGGGGTGACACACTGTAACAAACCTCCTCCTCATGTAATCTCCTTACTACTGGGGTGACACACTGTAACAAACCCCCTCCTCATGTATTCTCATTACTACTGGGGTGACACACTGTAACAAACCTCTTCCTCATGTAATCTCATTACTACTGGGGAGACACTGTAACAAACCTCCTCCTCATGTAATCTCATTACTACTGGGGAGACACACTGTAACAAACCCCCTCCTCATGTAATCTCCTTACTACTGGGGTGACACACTGTAACAAACCTCCTCCTCATGTAATCTCCTTACTACTGGGGTGACACACTGTAACCCCCCTCCTCATGTAATCGTCTTACTACTGGGGTGACACACTGTAACAAACCCCCCTCCTCATGTAATCTCCTTACTACTGGGGTGATACACTGTAACAAACCTTCTTCTCATGTAATCTCCTTACTACTAGGGTGACACACTGTAACAAACCACCTCCACTCCAGCACAGCTCAGCACCGCCTCCTCCACAGCATTACACAGGTCCTTCAGTCATCATTTCTTCTATCCTGCTCAGCTCCACCCCTAACATGTGACAGGTCACATGATATTGACAAAATAACAGGTCCTATACCACCAGCATTTAGAAAGCTGGCTGGGGAGAAGAAGGGAGGGGGGGTAATGTGACAGTGCTGTGCTCCTGACAGATAGAGGAGCGCAACGCCACCAGAGTTGTTTTAGGGTATATAGGGTTACCAGTCAGTGACTGTGAAGTTGTTTAGGGGAACAACTTCACAGTCACTGACTGCCATACACCGCAATGTTACATCACGCCTCCAGTCTTGGAGACCCGGAAGTTTTCGACACTGGGGATGCAGCATACAATGCAGGTACTGTGGAGAGATCGCGGGAGGTCCCAGCGGTGGTCCCCCCACGATCAGACATTTTATCCCCTATCCTCTGGATAGGGTGTGTTTTCTTTTACTGTTGTCCACAGCGGCTATGTTCTGAGTCTGCTGTGGACAAGATGTCATAGCTTTTTTTTTTTTCCGTCTGCATGAGAAAAATAAGCCACGCCCCCTCACCCCCCCCCCTCCCGAGGTCTGCATGAGAAGCCAGAGTACACAGCTCCTCACCTCCCCTCCCCCTGCTCTGTATTCTAAGGACGCTGGTCTGCATGACAGAAGCCAGAGTACACAGCTCCTACCCTCCCCTCCCCCTGCTCTGTATTCTAAGGACGCAAGTCTGCATGACAGAAGCCAGAGTGCACAGCTCCTCACCTCCCCTCCCCCCTGCACTGTATTCTAAGGATGCAAGTCTGCATGACAGAAGCCAGAGTACACAGCTCCTCACCTCCCCTCCCCCTGCACTGCTTCTGAGGATGCAGGTCTGCATGACAGAAGCCAGAGTACACAGCTCCTCACCTCCCCTCCCCCCTGCTCTGTATTCTAAGGACGCAGGTCTGCATGACAGAAGCCAGAGTACACAGCTCCTCACCTCCCCTCCCCCCTGCTCTGTATTCTAAGGACGCAGGTCTGCATGACAGAAGCCAGAGTACACAGCTCCTCACCTCCCCTCCCCCTGCACTGCTTCTGAGGATGCAGGTCTGCATGACAGAAGCCAGAGTACACAGCTCCTCACCTCCCCTCCCCCCTGCTCTGTATTCTAAGGACGCAGGTCTGCATGACAGAAGCCAGAGTACACAGCTCCTCCCCTCCCCCCTGCTCTGTATTCTAAGGACGCAGGTCTGCATGACAGAAGCCAGAGTACACAGCTCCTCACCTCCCCTCCCCCCTGTTCTGTATTCTAAGGACGCAAGTCTGCATGACAGAAGCCAGAGTACACAGCTCCTCACCTCCCCTCCCCCTGCTCTGTATTCTAAGGACGCAGGTCTGCATGACAGAAGCCAGAGTACAGAGCTCCTCCCCTCCCCTCCCCCCTGCTCTGTATTCTAAGGACGCAGGTCTGCATGACAGAAGCCAGAGTACACAGCTCCTCACCTCCCCTCCCCCTGCTCTGTATTCTAAGGACGCAGGTCTGCATGACAGAAGCCAGAGTACACAGCTCCTCACCTCCCCTCCCCCTGCTCTGTATTCTAAGGACGCAGGTCTGCATGACAGAAGCCAGAGTACACAGCTCCTCACCTCCCCTCCCCCCTGCTCTGTATTCTAAGGACGCAGGTCTGCATGACAGAAGCCAGAGTACACAGCTCCTCACCTCCCCTCCCCCCTGCTCTGTATTCTAAGGACGCAGGTCTGCATGACAGAAGCCAGAGTACACAGCTCCTCACCTCCCCTCCCCCTGCTCTGTATTCTAAGGACGCAGGTCTGCATGACAGAAGCCAGAGTACACAGCTCCTCACCTCCCCTCCCCCCTGCACTGCTTCTGAGGATGCAGGTCTGCATGACAGAAGCCAGAGTACACAGCTCCTCCCCTCCCCCCTGCTCTGTATTCTAAGGACGCAGGTCTGCATGACAGAAGCCAGAGTACACAGCTCCTCACCTCCCCTCCCCCCTGTTCTGTATTCTAAGGACGCAAGTCTGCATGACAGAAGCCAGAGTACACAGCTCCTCACCTCCCCTCCCCCTGCTCTGTATTCTAAGGACGCAGGTCTGCATGACAGAAGCCAGAGTACAGAGCTCCTCCCCTCCCCTCCCCCCTGCTCTGTATTCTAAGGACGCAGGTCTGCATGACAGAAGCCAGAGTACACAGCTCCTCACCTCCCCTCCCCCTGCTCTGTATTCTAAGGACGCAGGTCTGCATGACAGAAGCCAGAGTACACAGCTCCTCACCTCCCCTCCCCCTGCTCTGTATTCTAAGGACGCAGGTCTGCATGACAGAAGCCAGAGTACAGAGCTCCTCCCCTCCCCTCCCCCCTGCACTGTATTCTAAGGACGCAGGTCTGCATGACAGAAGCCAGAGTACACAGCTCCTCACCTCCCCTCCCCCCTGCTCTGTATTCTAAGGACGCAGGTCTGCATGACAGAAGCCAGAGTACACAGCTCCTCACCTCCCCTCCCCCCTGCTCTGTATTCTAAGGACGCAGGTCTGCATGACAGAAGCCAGAGTACACAGCTCCTCACCTCCCCTCCCCCTGCTCTGTATTCTAAGGACGCAGGTCTGCATGACAGAAGCCAGAGTACACAGCTCCTCACCTCCCCTCCCCCCTGCTCTGTATTCTAAGGACGCAGGTCTGCATGACAGAAGCCAGAGTACACAGCTCCTCACCTCCCCTCCCCCCTGCACTGCTTCTGAGGATGCAGGTCTGCATGACAGAAGCCAGAGTACACAGCTCCTCCCCTCCCCCCTGCTCTGTATTCTAAGGACGCAGGTCTGCATGACAGAAGCCAGAGTACACAGCTCCTCACCTCCCCTCCCCCCTGTTCTGTATTCTAAGGACGCAAGTCTGCATGACAGAAGCCAGAGTACACAGCTCCTCACCTCCCCTCCCCCTGCTCTGTATTCTAAGGACGCAGGTCTGCATGACAGAAGCCAGAGTACAGAGCTCCTCCCCTCCCCTCCCCCCTGCTCTGTATTCTAAGGACGCAGGTCTGCATGACAGAAGCCAGAGTACACAGCTCCTCACCTCCCCTCCCCCTGCTCTGTATTCTAAGGACGCAGGTCTGCATGACAGAAGCCAGAGTACACAGCTCCTCACCTCCCCTCCCCCTGCTCTGTATTCTAAGGACGCAGGTCTGCACAGGAGAAGGAACACAGAGAAGATAAGTGTTATCTGAAGGGGAGGATGAGAAGGTGCACGGGCTGGGGATGTATGGACTGCAGGGAAATAAATCTCATACTGGGAATGATCTCTATATGTGAAGGGGGAGGGGGGACTCCTGAATGACACATGCTGGGAGTTGTAGTCCCTGTTATGTGTGTGTATGCTAGTGCTTGCAAACCAGTGTGCCTCCAGCTGTTGCAAAACTACAACTCATAGCATGCCTAAGGCTGTCAGGGCATGCTGAGAGTTGTAGTTTTGCAACACCTGGAGGCACCCTGTTTGGGAAACACTGGTGTAATGCCCTACAGAGGTGTGGTGAACTACAACCCCCAGGAGACTACAGAGGCAGCATGCTGGTGTTATACCACAGACTGAAGACTCCCAGAATAAGGGATAAGTAAGTGTCTGACCTGTGGGACCCCACATGATCTTCAGAACAGAGCCAAACTCTCCCTGCTGAATACTGTGGCTCCATCTAATATAAGCTGTTTTACTTGAACAGGGATAACTGTCAATATTGCCCATTTGTACAATGTTTTTTTTACTCTGATCTACACTTCTATCTTTGATTTACAATTTATTAATTTTTATTTATTTTTAGTTATTCTGTTTTCTAGATATTTAATGTAGCCAATTGATGATATCATCAAGAGAAGCAAGAAATATACAGATAATTTTCATGCATTTCATGTGATGTAGTTCAGAATTCCAATATAAGGCTAGAGTCACAGACAGCGCACCCACAACGTCATATGCTCTGGGGATGCGTTGTTTGTGACCCTACCCTAATATTTACTATACGTATCATTCCAGGAAATGGAATGTTGAAATCTTTATTTGAAAAATCATGACATACAGGGTAAAAACATGATTAAAACAATATAAATACTGTGCACATTCAGAGATAGGAGCAACAGAAAACACAGGAGCGGTCCGGGCGATACAATATCATCACAGTAAAAAGTAAACAAAGTGCAAGTATCTCCCATAGAAAACAATGTACAGAATACAGGTATAAGCTAGAAGTGCAAAGTCACACAACATTACAAAGTGCATATATATTATTCCGGGGAACAAGAATTTTCATCCGAAAGGGTCGTAGGGGTAGGCTTCGGTGGCGTGGCCTGGATTACTTGTTATATGGGTATATAGCTAGTTTGTAGCTAGTTTGTCGCTGATGATGTTTCCAGCTGATTACCTTTATATATATATATATATATATATATATATATATATATATATATATGCACTTTGTAATGTTGTGTGACTTTACACTTCTAGCTTTTTCCCGTATTTACCCCTATGACATTGTTTTCTATGGGAGATACTTGCATTTTGTTTACTTTTTACTGTGATCATATTGGATAGCCCTTATAGCCGCCCCTGTGTTTTCTGTTGCCACCATCTCTGAATGTCTACAGTATTTATACTGTTTTAATAATGTTTTTACCCTGTATGCCATCATTTTTCTAATAAAGATTTCAACATTCCATTTATTGTGTGCTGCCGCAATTGTAGTATCTTTTTGTAGGTTTTGTATTAGTACTGTTGCGAGGGGCGGCTAATAATTGGTCCTGTATTTTGTAGTGAGGGTTACTTAGGGATGGGGTCTCCCTTTATATGAACCTCCCTACCCTAAATGGCTACATGTTCTTTGTTTGTTTGTAGTATTGTACTATCTGGTAAGCCTATAAGGGAACAACCTTGGTATTATTTTGATGTATTGCATCCAGACGACATTGAAGTACAATTTAGGATCATGATTTTATTACTATTGAGAGGTTTATGTAAATGTTTTTTTTTATAGTATTTAAATTTCTGGACCTGAGGAAGGTGCAGGTGATCACCAACACGCGTCATGATCACCAACACGCGTCATCCTAAGGCATCAAAACATTCAGAATTTCTTGTGCATCACCTATGATGGCTGATTTTCTATACATTCCTACAGCAGCACCCAACCCCTGGATCCAAGTTATTTTTTTTTCACCAGTTTGACCTTTAAACCCTGTA
Source organism: Hyla sarda (assembly GCF_029499605.1). Classification (NCBI taxonomy): domain Eukaryota; kingdom Metazoa; phylum Chordata; class Amphibia; order Anura; family Hylidae; genus Hyla; species Hyla sarda. The sequence continues at coordinate 8,782,495 of NC_079201.1, read as the reverse complement.
AGCACAGGACACGATGTGCCGATCTATTCTACTTTATTGATTGTGAGACATGGAAGGAAAGAAAATCATAATAATGAAGAATCATTAAAGAAAAGGAAACAAAATCATCAGGGGTGAAATTCATTGTGAGGACTCGGCCGGCCGGTCCTGGTCAGGAATCCATTATAGATCCTGGAAGACAAAAATAAGATCAGGAGCTGTTTTAACTATTTCATATGAAAAAAAAAAATAAATACAACTGGTTTGGGGGTGGGGTCATATTGTGGGTGTGTCCTTATGGGTGTAGTCATATTGCGAGTTTGGTCTTAGGGTTGTGGTCACATTTTGTGTTTGGTGAAAAATTATGAGCCCGCTCAGTTCAGACATCTTATCCCCTATCCTTATGTCTAGGGGCAGAGTACCCCTTTAAGTACAATTTACTCCTGGGCTATACTGAAAGTTTGTGTAGCCACTGGTTTATTTTATTTTTTTAACTATTGAATGACATCAGTCCATAAGAACACATACAATTCAATGTATTGTTATGGACTGCAGCTGTAGCTCAATAGGTGGCGCTATTATAGTCTCAATGTAACTGCAACCTTGGTGGATACTTTTTTCTGTGGGGGAGCAGAGGAGGTGAGTATAGTATGGTTATAGGGGGGTATTTATCAAAGGATTTATGTGGGTTTTTTTTTTCACGCAATACTTTGGTGCAGTGTCTTTTTGTGCCAAAGTTTGGCCCATCTTCTCCACTGTCATTTTTACAACTTTATCAAAATCACATGGTCCTGTGTGTGATTTTAACTTTAGTCAGTAATTCATCATTTGCGCCAATCGATCTTTGGCGCAATTTTGCGCCTTTAGGGTTTTTTTTTGGTACAAATCACCGCCAAGAAATTTTGCACATGGAAAACACACTTTGCAATGTCAGAAAATGTAAAGGCGTCAAAATACATTAAAAACATTTTTTTGTGAAAGCAGCAACGCCTCCAGGGCTACTCAATACTATCCTGCAACATAGTTGTCTCTGAGGAACCTTCACCCTCCAGTGAGCCAGCATTGGACATGGCCTCACAGGTTCAGGAAGGGTAAGCACTAAAGTAGTGGTCGCCAACCTGCGGACCTCCAGATGTTGCAAAACTACAACTCCCAGCATGCCCGGACAGCCAACGGGACCACTGCACTAAAAAAACTACCCAAGTTGAAAATAAAATCCATTTCACATGGTGGCTATAAACCCCACAAAAGAAAATAACTCATATCGCTTGCTGATATACTGCAGGAGGGACTCCGAAATGGCTGCTTTACAGGGTAAAATACGCGTCCTCTGTGGCGGTAAGTTCTGTGTAAAAGGCGCTGTGAACAGATGATTTCAACATTTGAGCCAAAATTACTAACAACTTGCACCAAATGATAAATTTGGTGCATGTCCACGAAAACCAAAGTGAATAAAAAGGGTAAAAAGAAATTGTCAACAGGCAAAATTGATAAATACCCCCCATAATGTTTATACAGCCCCCAGCCCCAGGGCAAATGTAGCTTTTGCCCTGACAACCTCCTTAATATTGAACTTTACTTTAATTCCTAAGTATCACATTCTAATATATTACATAAAAATATGTTTAGATTTTACCTCCACATAGAGGGGACTTACTTACCACCGCCAGCTGCACTGCCAACTGTACGAACATCATCCACAATGCCTCCACCGGTGCCCCCATGTGTAATGTCTACATTAATATCTGTAATTTCCCCAGCAGCATCTGTACTATGCCCACCCACATCTGTAACACCCTCGCCATGGACAGAATCTATACCGGGTGGCTTAATGCCTTCACCCTGTAAATATAGAAATTAGATATTATATGCAGTCACCATCACTTGTGTAACTTTTTGGTCATTAAAGGGGTACTCCGGTGAAAACCTTTTTTCTTTTAAATCAACTGGCTCCGGAAAGTTAAACAGATTTGTAAATTACTTCTACAAAAAAAATCTTAATCCTTCCTGTACTTATTAGCTGCTGAATACTACAGAGGAAATTCTTTTCTTTTTGGAATGCTCTCTGATGACATCACGAGCACAGTGCTCTTTGCTGACGTTATTATAATAATAAGTCTTTATTTATTGTTGTCCTTAGTGGGATTTGAACCCAAGGCCCCAGCACTGAAAGGCAGCAGTGCTAACCACTGAGCCACCATGCTGCCCTTAGCATACAACTGCTCTGCATGATTGCTAAAATGGACAGAGATGTCAGCAGAGAGCACTGTGCTCGTGATGTCATCAGTGTTCCAAAAAGAAAGGAATTTCCTCTGTAGCATTCAGCAGCTAATAAGTACTGGAAGGATTAAGATTTTTTAATAAAAGTAATTTACAAATATAGTAAACACAAAGAGGATGTGAAAAGTATAAGACCGCACTCACCGGGATTTTTCAGGCTTGCAAAAGCTTTTTATTGCATGAGCATAAGGTGCATAGCGGTGCGGTGTGAAGGCAGGTAACCGGCCAGGACGCCGGGGAGCAAATGCAGCGTGATGGTTACAGCTGTGTCGTGCTTCCGCACTTCCTCAGACCATGAACCAAATTTTACAATTTACAAATATGTTTAACTTTCTGGCACCAGTTGATTTAAAAGAAAAAAGGTTTTCACCGGAGTACCCCTTTAAATTCCATCCTGGGAAAACTGGGCGACATGCAATGAAATAAACCCAATAGTTTATACACTGACGCTATACACCCAGGGATCTCCTGTTATTCATTCAATATTATAATAGTTGGCATCTGTGTCATTCAGAGCTGAGTTTCTCAGATGTAGCAGAGCTGAATTTATCTTCTTGAATAGCCCCTGCTACATACATTAAAGCTGAATCATTGCCTTGATTTATTGACCCACAATCCATAAGGTCTGACTGCCATGGTAACCAGTCTGAACCCAACAGTAGCATCATGTGGGCACCTATGGGGTGACAGAGGTAGGTGAGATGTGATCACTATTGATAAAGAATCTAAGAGGATCCATGTTCTCTCTGATTCAGGCTGTTGCATTAGGAGCAGGGCTGTGTATTAGACAGAAGCGGCGCCACACCTGTCTATGGGTCATGAAAGGTATTACAGCTCAGCTCCATTGAAGTGAATGACGCACACAATTTGTAGACAAGGGTGGACCTGTTATTACTTTCATGCTACTTCCGCCACTAATCATTAGGGTGGTCCCGGTGGCTTCTCCCCACCTCGCTGGCCTTGAGTGATAGATCATTCCCAATAAACAAAACGGAATTGACCAATGAAGGCCAGAGAGGTGGGGAGAAGTTACCGGGGACCACCCCAATGACTGGCGGTTCTTAAAACTTCAAAGTGATGTCAGGTTTATTTTAAATCTATAACACAACTCCTTAATTACTTTGTGTCACTTCTCGTACTGAATCTTCTTACATGGCAGAGTGGACTCAGGGTCCAGGGTAAATGCCACCACTGACCCCCTAAGGTACAAATTCTGCTTTGATACATCTAAGCTTTACCCAGGAGATAAAACTTGTTTATCCTACGAGAGTATGACAGTATGGTGTGTTTATGGTATGGACATATATGATGTTAATATACTTAAGACGCCTCCTCCAATTGAGCAGCAACTGCGCAAATAAAAGAAAATGGGTCATGATATAATATGCTTAAAGGGGTTATCCAGGAAAAAACTTTTTTTTTATATATCAACTGGCTCCAGAAAGTTAAACAGATTTGTAAATTACTTCTATTAAAAATTCTTAATCCTTTCAGTACTTATGAGCTGATGAAGTTGAGTTGTTCTTTTCTGTCTAAGTGCTCTCTGATGACACGTGTCTCGGGAAACGCCCAGTTTAGAAGCAAATCCCCATAGCAAACCTCTTCTACTCTGTGCAGTTCCCGAGACAAGCAGAGATGTCAGCAGAGAGCACTGTTGTCAGACAGAAAAGAACAACTCAACTTCAGCAGCTGATAATTATTGAAAGGATTAAGATTTTTTAATAGAAGTAATTTACAAATCTGTTTAACATTCTTGGACCAGTTGATATATATATATATATATATATATATATATATATATATATATATATATAAATAAAAAAGTTTTTTCTGGAATACCCCTTTAATACTGATACCACTATACTGATATCTGTCTATGATTATGTTGGTTAATAGCTAATATAGTGTGTTCCCTGGAGTAATCCTGATTTCCATAATCCTGAAATGGTAAATATGCCTAGATATCCAAGCTATATAGCAGTTAGGGACATATAACTGGATAACTTTGCTTATCTGGGGCCTGGGAAAACTAGGTGACCCGTAATGTCAGTATCCTGTGGTCTAGGGCGCTAAAGAAGTTGATGTTCGTGTCCATGATAGTCTAGGGCAGTAAAGGAGGTTAACATCAATCCAGAATGTAAAATCAGCCTAAAGATCCAGGTAAATGGACAAATAGCTAAGTCTGGGTGACTGTCATTTTGGTAGAAGGAGCCCCCACCAATAATGTACACACCATAGATGCTAGCGATCACAAGGAGGAGAATAGTGAAAGCCTTCATGGTGGAGATGACTGGGTTTAAGTCTCTGTCTAAAATATCTTAAAAAAAGATGCACATACCCTGCACCGGGTGATGGTGCTGTATATATATATAGTGCCAGGATACAGAGGAGGTAGGTGACTCTTCTGTTCTTTGTTTGGCACTTGGCAAAAATTAAGACTCCAAGCTAATAGACTTAAATTAGAAAGTTTATTGCATTTTATCAAAAAATCTCAATCTTGTAGGACAATATTCCCCACATGGTGTTTACTTTGCAGATTATCTTGAGTTTAATTCCCTCTACAGATACTGTCTATAATAATTCTATTATTCACTGGACTTGTGAATGTCATTTCAGAACCCTTCAGATATGTCATAGAGACAGCGCTACATCATTGCTGAGACTGTCACCGATCATAAGAACCACCACTCTCTTCGGTAAGTGCTTGACAGCGGGGAGAAGCAGTCCTCAGCTGTGCCTTTCTCCCATGACTTACAGAAATAATATTAGGAAAACCTAGATGGACAAGGTGCTCTGATTCTGCCCACAATCGTTCTATGTTTCTATGACTTGACTGGCAGACACTGGAAGGTGCCAGTTACAGAGAGTAATAATACCATTCACCTCATCCCATTAATGGGGCTGCTTTGTTCTTAAACAGCCACATTGGTTTAGCAACAGCTTAGTTAAAGGGGTATTCCAAGGAAAAACTTTTTTTTTATATATCAACTGGCTCCGGAAAGTTAAACAGATTTGTAAATTACTACTATTAAAAAATCTTAATCCTTCCAATAGTTATTAGCTTCTGAAGTTGAGTTGCTGTTTTCTGTTTAACTGCTTTCTGATGACTCACGTCCCGGGAGCTGTCCAGCTCCTATGGGGATATTCTCCCATCATGCAAGGGATATTCTCCCATCATGCACAGCTCCCGGGACGTGACATCATCATTGAGCAGTTAGACAGAAAACTTCAGAAGCTAATAACTATTGGAAGGATTAAGATTTTTTAATAGAAGTCATTTACAAATCTGTTTAACTTTCCGGAGCCAGTTGATAAAAAAAAAAAAAGTTTTTGCCTGGAATACCCCTTTAAAGGAAAATGGTCAACCTGATCACCCACACTAAACCCAATACCCTGGGTTATTTTGTGGGTGAATAGGAGACCAATGAGTGGTCACTGACTACAGTATGTACCTTCGGTTGGGAGATATGTTCATCCAAAGATCGGCTTCTACCTTCTCTGAATTGTGTGTTGGATGCGGGCCCGCTGGCCCAATTTGAATATTCATTGTCACTGGTCATGTGAGCGCTCAGTGGGCGCAAGCGCTTGTGACCAGCGGCAATGAATATTTAAATTGAACTGGCAGGGCCACCTCCAGCGCACAATTCTGAGACGGGCGGTGGATGAGGGAGCCAGTAGCATGTATCTGATCCCGGGAGGGAATGATGAACTTTAGGTAGGTTAGACTTACTGTAATTTAAATTAGCAAATGTAGGTCAGTGGGTTAATTGTATGTCCATAGAATGTGTGTTAATGATGATTGACAATTGGAGGTAAATTGCCGTGGGAAGTAAACAAAGCCTCTGTGAATACATAGAATGTATCATGAAATTGTAAAAGTGCATAGATATCAATTCTGGACGCTAGGTGGCAGCAGAGACATGGGAAAGAAAGAAAGCTGCCTATATGTATATGAATTGAGTAGACCTGTTGTTTTACATTACAGGAATGAAATAGATGCGGTCAATGATGGTGTGAGATTGGTTTAGTTACCGTATTTTTCGCCCTATAAGACGCATAGACACCAATTTTAAAGGTGCAAGATCTAGAAAAAAAATTCTGAACCCAACGGTGATCTTCAACCTGCGGACCTCCAGATGTTGCAAAACTACAACTCCCAGCATGCCCGGACAGCCAACGGCTGTCCGGGCATGCTGGGAGTTGTAGTTTTGCAACATCTGGAGGTCCGCAGGTTGAAGACCACTGGTATAGGAGGTAATACTCATGTGTCCCCGCCGCTCCGGACCCGTCACCGCTCGTCACCGCTGCCCTGGATGTCGCTCCATCGCTGTCGCCGCGTCCCCGTGGTGTCCGGTTTTGGGGAAGAAAAAGTGCGTCTTATACGGCGAAAAATACGGTAAATGGTGTATTTTTGATTTCCACATATATACACATTAGGACTATGTGTACAGATACTTAGGGGCTGGACTAAGTTGGTATTAGTGTGTTAATAATGTATAAGTAGCTGTATAAGTAAAAAAGGGTTGTGTATATAAATCTGTGTATATATCTGCTAACCTAACCAAGCGTGAATCAGTGTTGTGCCTGCACGCACAAAACTATAAGGTAAGCACCATAAAGTTCTTTAATATAACTGTTGCTCAAACCGAAAACCCTAAGATAACTGCATCATTGAGCTGTGTACTGTTATTTTACTATACCTCAACAACCATCCAATGTATCTGCTTATACAGGAGACAATGTCCAGTGTATTATCCACAGTCCACTAGGTGTTGTATTTGTCTACACTGCACTACAGTTCTCAGCGACTCTTGGTTCTATATTGTTCGACAATCTGGAGGAGGAGGAGTTGTAGCGATAATGACTGATTCCATGGGCAAGGATTTGGGGAAAGGGGGCTATGCAAACCAAAACGGAACTTTAAAGGGGTACTCCGGTGAAAACCTTTTTTCTTTTAAATAAACTGGTGGCAGAAAGTTAAACATATTTGTAAATTACTTCTATTAAAAAATCTTAATCCTTCCTGTACTTATTAGCTGCTGAATACTACAGAGGAAATTCTTTTCTTTTTGGAATGCTCTCTGATGACATCACGAGCACAGTTCTCTCTGCTGATGTTATTATAATAATAATAACGCTTTATTTATTGTTGTCCTTAGTGGGATTTGAACCCAAGTCCCCAGCACTGCAAACCACTGAGCCACCATGCTGCCCTTAGCATACATCTGCTATGCACGGTTGCCAAAATGGACAGAGATGTCAGCAGAGAGCACTGTGCTCGTGATGTCATCAGTGTTCCAAAAAGAAAGGAATTTCCTCTGTACCATTCAGCAGCTAATAAGTACTGGAAGGATTAAGATTTTTTAATAGAAGTCATTTACAAATATGTTTAACTTTCTTCCACCAGTTGATTTAAAGGAAAAAAAGGTTTTCACCGGAGTACCCCTTTAAGTCCAACAGAGAGAGAGGCTGTGTCCACAGGTGAGTGCTTAAAATTCTACACTGAGGGACACAGGTAAGAAAGAAGAACCTAAATGCCCTCCTGCCAACTCTGATAGGAAAGAGAGGAGATAATCCTGGGGCTCCTCAGACTCTCTTCCATTCCACTTGTGCGTTCACACAACGGAATTCTCGCAACTGAATTCCGCGAGCGGAGGTTCCGCCTGACGGCCGCCGCCGGGGATACTTCGGCGCTAGGGCCGCAGGGGACACTGAGCCGTCATCATTGATGGCTATGGTCCGCTCGCGGATTCCGCACAAAGAATGAACATGTTCTTTCTTTGCGCGGAACACTTTCAGCAGCGGAAATGTCCGCCGCTGAAATTCCGCAGTGTGAACGGGTCTCGCGGAAACCCGTTCACACTAATATTAAAGTTCACACCACGGAATTGCGCCCGCAGAATTGCGCGGCGGAATTGCGCCCGTAAATTCTGCGGCAATTCCGTAGTGTGAACGTTACTCTGTAGCCTGAAGCTTGATTCCAGTACAAACCAAAATTAAGTAGAGCCTGCTTGGATTTTAGCCATTGAGAAGTAAGGAGAAGATTTATTACTGACAAAATTTAGGGGGAAATTTACCATTGTCTTCGCTAGTGGCAGATTGTGAAAGTTCCTAAATTTTTGCCCAAGAGTCCATTTTGCAACATTTTAAAGGGGTATTCCAGGGAAAAAATTTTTTTTTTATATATCAACTGGCTCCAAAAAGTTAAACAGATTTGTAAATTACTTCTGTTATAAAATCTTAATCCTTTCAGTACTTATGAGCTACTGAAGTTGAGTTGTTCTTTTCTGTCTAAGTGCTCTCTGATGACACCTGTCTCGGGAACTGTCCAGTTTAGAAGCAAATTCCCATAGCAAACCTATTCTGCTCTGTGCAGTTCCCGAGACAAGCAGAGATGTCAGCAGAGAGCACTGTTGCCAGACAGAAAACAACAACTCAACTTCAGCAGCTTATAATTATTGAAAGGATTAAGATTTTTTAATAGAAGTAATTTACAAATCTGTTTAACTTTCTGGAGCCAGTTGATATATATATATATATATAAAAAAAAAGTTTTTTCCTGGATAACCCCTTTAAGACTAGGACCCAATAACTAATTTGTGTTTATTGTGTTATTTTAAGCTGAGTGTTCTCTAAGTGAGTGATCATCAGCAGCAGTGGGTTACAGTTGTGTTTGGTAGAAACTATTTCTCAACCTTTGTTACAGCCACTGTACCGTAGGTTACTATACCATGGGCGCTTTTGTACAACGTTATTCTAGCCAGGCCTGTCATGTAGGCCCCATTCTCTTGTACTGTGGGTGTAATTATACAGGAGTGTACTTGCATTGTGCTTTGGAATTTGTTGCACTTTTCCCTACCAGTATTTATTCTGCCTGAACCATCACTGTTTAAATCGGTCAAGATGTTTATTTCTACATCTTGTAACAGCGTGCTGAGCTTAGGTGAGGGTTCCCCAAGTTGACCCCCAGGCAAAAGAGGAAGACCTTTCTTCAATACTATAGATCTACCATCAATATTTGTGTGGAGTCCTTGCACATAGTGGGGTTAAAAGAATAAGAGGGTGGCACTAAGTAAAATAAAGGATTATGGGGGGTATTTATCAAAGGATTTATGTGGGTTTTTTTTACGTAACTTTGGCGCAATACTTTGGTGCAGTGTCTTTTTGTGCCAAAGTTTGGCGCATTTTCTCCACTGTCATTTTTACAACTTTCTCCTGTGTGTAATTTTTACTTTAGTCAGTAATTCATCATTTGCGCCAATCGATCTTTGGTGCAATTTTGCACCTTTAGGGGATTTTCTTTGGCACGAATCACCGGCAAGAAATTTTGCACATGGAAAACACACTTCGCAATTTGTCAGAAAATGTAAAGGCGTCAAAATACATTAAAAAATTTTTGGGTGAAAGCAGCGACGCCTCCAGGGCTGCGCAATACTATCCTGCGACATAGTTGTCTCTGAGGGACCTTCACCCTCCGTTGAGCCAGCATTGGACATGGCCACACAGGTTCAGGAAAGGTAAGCACTAAAGCAGTGGTCTCCAACCTGCGGACCTCCAGATGTTGCAAAACTACAACTCCCAGCATGCCCGGACAGCCAACGGCTGTCCGGGCATGCTGGGAATTGTAGTTTTGCAACATCTGGAGGTCCGCCGGTTGGAGACCACTGCACTAAAGTAACCAAAAAAAAAAACCTTCCCAAGTTGAAAATCCATTTCACATGGTGGCTATAAACCCCACAAAAGAAAATATCTCACGTCGCTTGCTGATATACTGCAGGAGGGACTCCGAAATGGCTGCTCTACAGGGTAAAATACGCATCCTCTGTGGCGGTAAGTTCTGTGTAAAAGACACTGTGAACAGATGATTTCTACATTTGCACCAAAATTACTAAGAACTTGCACCAAATGATAAATTTGATGCATGTCCACGAAATTCAAAGTGAAAAAAAAGGGCAAAAAGAAACAGTCAACAGGCAAAATTGATAAATACCCCCCTATGGGTACAAGCTCACTGAATTGAATACATAACTCCAAACTCTCCTTTCATCTAAAAAAAAATGGGAACATTTCACGAAAAAAATAAAGCTGTTCATGAATAAACATCTGACGGAAACTGTGGGATGAAATGGGGTATAGAGATCAAGTGACAAAAAAGAGACATAAAGAATACACAACTTAGAAGGAGGCCTAGGAGAAACATAAGACAACATTTTTAAGGGATAAAAGCTTACGGCACTGAACAGAGATAAGTCGCCCTTGGAGAAGGTTCAGGAGCAAACACAATAGAACAATGCAAAAGAGGAGACACAATTGACTTCAGATCCCTTGTGAAACCCATAGATCAAAATAACCCTTCGCATTTTACCAGTGACAACCCTAATGCTACAGTAGAGTTTCTACCAAGAAATCAAGTTTGAAGGGTGAAGAGTATGGGAAGAAGATGTATTTCATGTCACACTAGATGCAATGTGCCAGGATGTGCCTTTTACAACATATGTTCCTGACCAACATTAGGAAGAACATAATAAAATAGTTTAAAGTGACACCAAGAGCAGACAAAATTGCCCAGACCAGGCCAAAAAAAAAAAAAACATCCACGCATTCCACTTCTTCCTACGGTCTGGCGTGTCTCCCAGATAGAGGCGGATACAAATATCGAGAGGCATGTGATGTCATCTGACCCCGGGTCAGCCTTTTTTGCAGCTTTTATGTTTGTTTTCATGTTAGTAATATGTCTGTGATATGTAAGGACCTGAGGAAGAGGGGTATGTCTGTCTGCTCTGGTATTAAAGGGTACCTCTCATCAAATAAACTTTTGATATATTTTAGATGAATGAATGTTGAATAACTTTCCAATAGCATGTTAATGAAAAATATGCTCCTTTCTATTGTATTTTTCCCGATCAGTCCTGTCCGCAAGCATTTCTGACTCATGCTGGAGTCCTAAACACTCAGAGCTGCCAGCCTGCTTTGTTCTCAGCCAAACAGGCTGTGAACAAAGCAGGCTGGCAGCTCTGAGTGTTCTCCCTTGTGAACAAAGCAGACTGGCAGCTCGTAGTGTTTAGGACTCCAGCATGAGTCTGAAATGCTTGCTGCCAGGACTGGTAGGGAGACCCCTAGTGGTCATTTCTTCAAAGTGGAAAATTAAATAGAAAGAAGCATATTTTTGTCACAACAAGGTTCAAATCAGTATACAGAGGGATGGTCAGAATCAGATCCAAGGGTTAAAGTCCAGGAGAGTATGTCAGTCCAGAATCACAAGGCAGAAGGGAAAATTTTGGTAAAAAGGAAATATAGCACTAAAGTCCAGCATGAAACTTGTGTGAGACATAAAAGACCAATCACAGGTGACTCTGGCCAGTACCACCAGGCAGCGTGGAACACCGTCATTGAGCCTTATGGGCTGGGCATCTGATTGCCAGGTATGTAAGTAGGTTGCTAGCTCACTTGGTGGGTATCCAATAAACAGCTTGGTAGGAAGGGGGCTTGATAATGGCGGCGAGAGGCCGAGGAAACGTTGCTCTCCTGTTTTTTTACACTGGAATGATGAAATAAATCCACGTTTTTTCACATTTTTTTTGTGTGCTGCTATTTTCTGGAGTACTATTTGAAGTGGGGCTCCAACCCAAGCCCCCATATAGCGTGCACCAACTACAGATTTACTACAAGGTTGGTAGGAAGGTAGCTACTTATGTAGCCAGACAACTAGCTAGTTAGGTTGTAAGCTAGCTAGCTAAATAGCCATTTAGATAGGTAAGTAGCCAGCTAGGTTGTTAGGTAGGTAGCTAAATAGGTTGGTAGGTAGCAAGGTAATAAAAAAACTAGGTTGGTAGATAGCCAGGCAGGTAGGTAGATTGCTAGGTAGGTTGTTAGCTAGTTAATAGTAACGTAACCAGGTAGCTGGGTGGATAGCTAGGCACATAGGTAAGTAGGTAGCTATGCACTCCCACCCCCTCCAGTAGGTAAATATGTCCCTCCTTCTTTGTGCCAAGACATAAAAAAATAAAACAAAAACCTATTTCCCATGCAGCAATCTCCAAAAAAGCATGGCTGCATCCTACCTTCTCTACTGTGCGGGCGCTGATGAGTGACGTCATTGGCGCTTTGGCCCGGGGTAGAGGTCAAGACTGCTCACTCTGACAGGCAGCTCTCCATTGTATGTTCACATGCAGTTGAAAGCGGCGCTCGCTTACCTAGGCATCTGGATTCCCAATTAATGATCAGGCTCCTGTGTTGAGCAGTTAGAGCTGCCCCTGAGTGCTCAGTATAGATGCCCACAGGATGGCAAGCATTGCCTCTTCTATACTATAGTTATTCTCTGTGAGTGAAAACATCACTGACTTCTACAGAAAACCGTCCAGTTTCTGTTTGGTGTGGTAGAAAACCAGTGGATGGATATTGATGCCAGAACACGTCTTGCAGCTTATTCCTAGCCCTGGACTTTTCATTACAGAAAAGGTGTAATGGCGGGATGACTACTGATGTATTTTTACATAATTGTGCTCATTTGTTTCATAAAAAAACTAAACCAAAACAGGTTTAACTAGAATTGTCATGAGGACAAATCCTTCTATAAAGAGCCCTCTGCTGGTACATACTGTAGAGTATGTGGAAAGTTAGGATTTGGTACCTTATGTCCTTCATGATCTCCCGATGTTCTCTTTCCATCTGACCTCCTGCTCTCCATCCTTGTGTGTACCTTCATGGCCAGTAATCCTCTTGTTAGGTGGCATCTCTGGTTTAACCTTTAGCACACATCCATGCTTAATGCCTCTTAAAGACCAGGACCCACTAATGTCCTTTAGACACTGCCAGTCATTCTCACCCAGGCTGGTTAACTCTCCAGGGCCACATCATGTTAAACCTCTGTCATACTTGGAGGTAGACATAGGAATACCATCAAAAAGGTACTCAGGCTTATACTGGGGCATATTCACTAAGGGTCACTGTAATAGACCACACTCATTTACTTTTGGTCATGTGCTCATCAATTTCCTGAAACTGTTTTTGGGGTTTTGGGTTCTTCACTAGTAGACTATGTTTTTGTGTATGCTGAAGTATCATAACTTTTTAATTATATTCCTACGTAGATCTCAACAGAAATGTGAACTGAATGGACCTGAAGGATACAGCTAATTTCCTCACTCTATTTAGTTTTTTTTCTCTCTGCTTCCTAAGAGCCGTAACTTTTTATATTTTACTGTCCACAGAGCTGTACGAGGGCTCGTTCTTTGTAGCACAAGTTATATTTCTATTGCCACCATTTACAGCACCATATCATTTATTGAGAAACTTTATCAAAACAATGATTTATTGGGTGGAACAGAAAAACATTTCCATAGACTGAACTGTGGGAGCGTAGAAGGGTAGGGGTCATGTTGTTTGCATGGTGAGCTGCCATGTAAATCAAAGCCATTTCAGGATACATACAACTTTGTGATCACTTTTTTTAACCCATTTTTTGGTAGCAAGGTGACCTAAACAACAATAATTTTGATATTTGGGTTTTCGTTATGTTATGGTGGTCACTATGCGCGAGAAATCATGTGATGTTTGGACTTTCAGAATGTGGTGACACCAACATGTAACACATACGGATTGTGCTACATCTTCCACCACGTATAGACTTACCCTTTTATACAGTATTAGCCTTTTATTTACTTTGTGCTTCTACTTGTGCTACACTATATTGCCAGCAAAGCAAAAAAAATTAATAAAATGCTAAAATGACTGCTCTGCTATGGAATAAGAACAAATTCCATGGCATAAGATAGTTGGGCTCACAGGGATCATCAGGTTAGCTACACCAGCCCAAGGTGACCTGTATAATTTGAAACTGTTTCCTTTTAATGTATACAAATTTGATTATGTTTTCTTGTTCAGTCCTATGGCTTTCCTTGAACACTAGAGGGCACTATACACATATGGTGGTGACTGGTCTATCTGGGCCTCCATTGATGTAAAAAGGGGGCATACTTGCCAACAGTCATGATCTTGCCAGGCAGAAACAAATAATTATGGGCTCAACCAAAATCGTTAGTGCATGTGGCAAGAGTACAACATAGCATAAAAAAGCATAAAAAGCACATTTGAAGGTGCACACCAATGCTATCTTATAAATGCTTTATTAGAAGTACATCACATAATAGACCATACAATTAAAAACACTTAAAATAAGGGGGCCAGATAACACACAGCCTCCCTAAGCCACAGAGGGGAACCCCAAACCCGGGGACTTCCCCCAAGGGACACCCGCCTAATCCCAATAATGGGGGGGGGGGTAATTGAAATGGCATAGGGGGGATTGGGAATTGAGATGGCCCCTCTGATCCCCCTGTGCATTTCATTAACCCCTGTCCTCCCCTCTGTGCCATTTCATTAACCCCCCTCCTCCCCCTGTGCCATTATATTAACTCCCACCCACCTGTGCCATTTCATTTACCCCTTCAACAACTCTCATGAGATCGGATTTGTAGTTTAGCAACAGCTGGGGGCACCCTGTTACTAAACTACAAATCCCATGGTGAAAGTTGTAGTTTAGCAACAGCTGGGGGCACCCTGTTCCCAAACTACAAATCCCATGGTGGGAGTTGTAGTTTAGCAACAGCTGGGGGCACCCTGTTCCTAAACTACAAATCCCATGGTGGGAGTTGTAGTTTAGCAACAGCTGGTGTAAAAATGCCACCAGCCTCCTGTTGCATGACTACAACTCCAGGCATGCCCTTGTAGTTTTTCCCCATTGCTTTTACTTACCTCAGTCAGGACCGATCCGAATAAGTTCGGTAGGGTTGCGGCGGCAGTGACTGGCTCCTCTATGGTCGCGCGCACTGCCTCATGCTTTGATCAGACCCACGCTCAGGCCGGCTGCCGACGTGACGTGACCTCACGTCACTCTCTCCCAGGCAGCCACCGCGCGGTGCTCTTAAAGAGCCAGTGGCTGCAGCGCGATTCCCGAACACCCCGCGGGCCGCTCAAGTGAGGACCTGGGGGGGTGCAGGGAGGGGTGTTGTTGAGGACCGTGGTGTCACCCCTCCAGGCTCCAGGCTGATGTCACCCGGGTCGCAACGCCATTGGATACCAGGGATATTGAAATTAACTGCCTTAGACCCCTAGGCCTCTGGACGTTAAATCTATATTTACCTCAGATCCCAGAGGTGTTACCAGAAACCCCCTGTTTGGCAATTTATAGGAATATTTATGTAACACGCTCTTTAGTCTGAAGTAACCCATACCTGTCCGCTTCATCTTCTCCCTGGGTTGGACTGATTACTGGCGATCACGGGGGCCGGAGCATTGTGACATCATGTGACGATATGCTCTGCCCCCTCAATGCAAACCTATGTGAGGGGGCGTGACAGCTGTCACACGGGGGGGCGGGGCCGTGATGTCATATTGCTCCGGCCCCCGTGATCGCCAGTAATCAGTTCCGGAGCGAACGTGCTCCGGGGACTGATTCTAACTGGGTGCTTCGTACAAGATCACGGGGGTCCCCATCGGCGGCCGTGGCCCCGCGTTATAGATCGGGAGCGGACTCATGATGTAACGTTACGTCATTGGTCCTTAACAGGTTAATAATTTGGATTCTCAGAACGTGATGATACCAACATGTAACATACGGATTGTTCTGCTGATTCCTGTAGACTTATCCTTATATACTTGTCTTTTTATTCACTTTGTGCATTGGATGATGTTACTTGTATTATACCACATGGCCACTGAAGCAAGAACAATACTGATATTACTGCTCTGCTATGGAATTTGGAAAAATTGGTGACTTTAAAGACTTTTTATTCAGCAAATCTGCAAAAAACTACTTTTAGAGGGACAGTGACCAAATACTCCTTTATCTGCAGCAAAAGACGTTGTGCTAAAGTAACTGCATTGTACAGTATTGGATTTGCACAAGATGTTTCAGTAAAGTGCTAAAAGGGTACTCCGGCGCAAAACATCTTATCCCCTATCAAAAGGATAAGGGAGAAGATGTTAGATCGTGGGGATCCCGCTGCTGGGGACCCCCGCAATCGCCAGCACAGCACCCTGGTCATCCGTGCACTGCCGCCACACCTTCCCCATTCAGGTCTATGGAAGGAGGTGTGACGTCACTAATAGAGATGAGCGAATTTACAGTGATTCGATTCGTCACGAATTTCTTAGCTCGGTAGTATCTGACTTTAGCCTGCATCAATTAGTTCAGCTTTCAGGTGCTCCGGTGGGCTGGAAAAGGTGGATACAGTCCTATGAAACTCTTCTTGGACTTTATCCACCTTTTCCAGCCCACCGGAGCACCTGAAAGCTGAACTAATTTATGCAGCTGAAGTCTGCAACTACCGAGCCGAGAAGTTCGTGTCGAAGCGAATCACTGTAAATTCGCTCATCTCTAGTCACATGGGAGCTCCACGGTCCCGTGTTCTGGACACCTCTGCTGCCGGCCTGGAGATCGCGTGGGTCCCCAGCGGCGGGACCTCCACGATCTAACATCTTATCCCCTATCCTTTTGATAGGGGATAAGATGTTTTGCACCCCTTTAAGGTTGTTTCACAGACTTATAGCACTTTGCACTATGGGGACAACTCAATTAATAAAGGACAATTGGGGTAACGGGTAACTCCAGGTTAGCTACACCATTCTGCCATGTGTCTTAACATGTGAAGAACTTAACTACTACTCCCAGCTGACCTGTATTAAAACTGCCCCTGCTCACTATATAGGTATGTGATTGTATTTTCTTGTTTACTCCTATGGCTTTCCTTTGACACTGGAAGGCACTACAGGCATCTGGTGGTGACTGGCATAGATCTAAAGGAGGGGCACACTTACCAACAGCTACAGTGTTGTCTGGGCATCTCATTGAACCAGGCCATGAATGGGCCAGAGTCCATGTATCTCCACCCAGACTGGGTATTTTGTGGGTGTTCCTGGGAGGTCACAGGAAGGTGAAGGATAAAATGGTGGTAGCTGTAGTTGGGTTTCGGGATTAGAACAACATGGCTGCTTTCATTCAGAATAAGCACCACACCTGTCAATGGGATGTGTCTGGTATTGCAGTTTGGCTGAGCTGTACTACTACATATAACCTGTAAAGAGCTGTGGCGCTGTTTCTGGACTAATACCATCATCATCTTATTATTCTGTACAACAACATGACCATTTGGGTCCCAGCTTTATACCAAGTGAACACAGGACACGATGTGCAGATCTTTTCTACTTTATTGATTATGAGACATAGAAGGAAGAGAAATCATAGAGAGAGGATATAAAGAATCATAAAAGGAGAGGAAACTAAATCATTAGGGGGGAAATTTATTGTGAGGACTTGGCCGGTCCTGGTCAGGAATCCATTGTTGAGCCTGGAATACAAAAATCTGATTTGGAGCGGATTTTTCCTTATTTGTTATGAAGAATAATACTGGTGGCTTACAGTGAGTATCAGGCTGCAAGTTTGCAATGCAGCAAATTTTGCGCGGCAGCTCGAACTCACAGCAGGAAACTCGCTGTAATCCCCCGCCCGTGTGACTGTACCCTAAAAACACTACACTACACTAACACAACACTAACACTAACACAACACTAACACTACACTAACACAAAATAAAATAAAAAGTAAAAAACACTACATATACACATACCCCTACACAGCCCCCCTCCCCTCCCCAATAAAAATGAAAAACGTCCCCCACAGATGTTTAATGAAAATTCTTCAAAGTTGTATGTAAAAATGAAAAAAAAAATCACTAAAATGCTGGTGTTACCCTAAATTTTTCATTTTCACAAGGGAAAAAAGGAAAAAGCCCCAAAAATTTGTAACTCCATTTCTTCTGAGTAAGAACATACCCCAAATGTGGACGTAAAGTGCTCTGCGGGCGAACTACAAGGCTCAGAATAGAAGGTGCGCCATTGGGCTTTTGAAGAGAAAATTTGTCCGGACTTGAAGGCAATGTGTGTTTACAAAGCCCCCTGGTGCCAGAACAATGGACCCCCCCCCCCCCCCCCCACATGTAACCCCATTTTGGAAACTACACCCCTCACGTAATGTATTAAGGGGTACAGTGAGCATTTACGCCCCACAGGTGTCTGACAGATTTTTGGAACAGTGTCCGTGAAAATGAAAGATTACATTTTTCATTTGCACAGCCCACTGTTCCAAAGATCTGTCAAATGCCAGTGGGGTGTAAATACTCACTTCACCCCCTAAATTCTGTGAGGGGTGTAGTTTCTAAAATGGGGTCACATGTGGGGGGGTCCACTGTTCTGGCACCACGGGGAGCTTTGTAAACACACATGGCCCCTGACTTCCATTCCAAACAAAATCACTCTCCAAAAGCTCAGTGGTGCTCCTCCCCTTCTGAGCATTGTAGTGCGCCAGCAGAGCACTTGACGTCCACACATGGGGTATTTCCATACTCAGAAGAGATGGGGTTACAAATTTTGGGGGGCATTTTCTCCTATTACCCCTTGTAAAAAATAAAAATTTGGGGGAAAACCAGCATTTTAGTGAAAAAAATAATAATTTACACATCCAAATTTAACGAAAAGTCGTCAAACACCTGTGGGGTTTCTTGTTACGTTCCTTGAGGAGTGTAGTTTCCAAAATGGTATGCCATGTGTTTTTTTTGTTTGCTGTTCTAGCACCATAGGGGCTTCTTAAATGTGACATGCCCCCCAAAAACCATTTCAGAAAAACTCGCTCTCCAAAATCCCACTGTCGCTCCTTCACTTCTGAGCCCTCTAGTGCACCCGCCGAACACTTGACGTACACATATGAGGTATTTTCTTACTCGAGAGAAATTGGGTTATACATTTTAGGAAGATTTCTCTTCTTTTACCCCTTGCAAAAATGCAAAAATTGGGTCTACAAGAACATGCCAGTGTAAAAAATGAAGATTTTGAAACGCCCCCTCACATAGGCTTGCATTGAGGGGGCGGGGCCCTGACATCACAACGGCCCCCGTGATCGCCAGTATTCAGACCTGGAGCGAACGAGCTCCGCGGACTGATTCTAACAGGGTGCTGCGTGCAAGATCACGGGGGTACCCAGCGGAAGGACCCCTGCGATCAGGCATCTTATCCCCTATCCTTTGGATAGAGGATAAGATGTCTTAGCGCCGGAGTACCCCTTTAACCCCTTGAGGACCCATGACGTATGCATACGTCATCACACCCTGGGTCTTAAGGACCCATGACATATGCATACGTCATGGTCTTTTCCTGGTCTCCGCGGCTCACCCGGCGGAGATCTGAAGCGGATCCCTGCTGAAATCCTTCAGCAGGGATCCAGGGCAAATTAAAAATGTTGTACAGCCCACTGTTCCAAAGATCTGACAGACACCAGTGGGGGGTAAATGATCACTGTACCCCTTGTTACATTCCTCAAGGGGTCTAGTTTCCAAAATGGTATGCCATGTGGGGGTTATTTTGCTGTCCTGGCACCATAGGGGCTTCCTAAATGCGACATGCCCCCCGAGCAAAATTTGCTCTCAAAAAGCCAAATATGACTCCTTCTCTTCTGAGCATTGTAGTTCGCCCGTAGTGCGCTTCAGGGCAACTTATGGGGTACCTCCATACTCAGAAGAGATGGGGTTACAAATTTTGAGGGGTATTTTCTGCTATTAACCCTTGCAAAAATGTGAAACTTGGGGGGGGAAACACACATTTTAGTGATTTTTTTTTTTTTTTTTTTTTACGTATGCAAAAGTCGTGAAACCCCTGTGGGGTATTAAGGCTCACTTTATTCCTTGTTACGTTCCTCAAGGGGTCTAGTTTCCAAAATGGTATGCCATGTGGGTATTTTTTGCTGTCCTGGCATCATAGGGGCTTCCTAAATGCGACATGCCCCCGAGCAAAATTTGCTCTCAAAAAGCCAAATATGACTCCTTCTCTTCTGAGCATTGTAGTTCGCCCATAGTGTACTTCAGGTCAACTTATGGGGTACCTCCATACTCAGAATAGATGGAGTTACAAATTTTGGGGGGTATTTTCTGCTATTAACCCTTGCAAAAATGTGAAATTTGGGGGGAAGCACACATTTTTGTGAAATTTAAAAAAAAAAAAATGTTTGCATATGCAAAAGTCGTGAAACACCTGTGGGGTATTAAGGCTCACTTTTTTAGTTTCCAAAATGGTATGCCATGTGTTTTTTTTTTTTGCTGTTCTGGCACCATAGGGGCTTCCTAAATGTAACATGCCCCCCAAAAACCATTTCAGAAAAATGTACTCTCCAAAATCCCCTTGTCGCTCCTTCGCTTCTGAGCCCTCTACTGCGCCCGCCGAACACTTTACATAGAAATATGAGGTATGTGCTTACTCGAGAGAAATTGGGCTACAAACATAAGTATACATTTTCTCCTTTTACCCCTTGTAAAAATTCAAAAATTGGGTCTACAAGAACATGCGAGTGTAAAAAATGAAGATTGTGAATTTTCTCCTTCACTTTGCTGCTATTCCTGTGAAACACCTAAAGGGTTAAAATGCTGACTGAATGTCATTTTGAATACTTTGGGGGTGCAGTTTTTATAATGGGATCATTTGTGGGGTATTTCTAAGATGAAGACCCTTCAAATCCACTTCAAACCTGAACTGGTCCCAGAAAAATTGGAAAATTGCTGCTGAACTTTGAAGCCCTCTGGTGTCTTCCAAAAGTAACAACATGTCAATTTTATGATGCAAACATAAAGTAGACATATTGTATATGTGAATAAAAAAAATTATTTGGAATATCCAAATATCAAAGTTCGAAAAATGCAAAATTTTCAAATTTTTCATCAAATTTGGGGATTTTTCACCAAGAAAGGATGCAAGTTACCAACATTTTTTACCACCATGTTAAAGTAGAATATGTCACGAAAAAACATTCTCGGAATCAGAATGATAGGTAAAAGCATTCCAGAGTTATTAATGTTTAAAATGACAGTGGTCAGATGTGCAAAAAATGGCCGGGTCCTAAGGTGTAAAATGGCTGGGTCTTTAAGGGGTTAAACTGCATGGTCAATAGCGTTTAGGTAAAAAAAATACCAAAGTCCAAAATTGTGTATTTTTGGTCACTTTGTATACCCTAAAAAAATGTATAAAAAACAATCAAAAAGTCCCATCAGAAGAAAAAACTAGAGATCATGGTGCAATGCCATGATGAGTCTTCATATAGCTTCATATACGGAAAAATAAAAAAAGTTATAGGAGTCAGAAGATGACAAATGAAAAAATTTTAGTAGTAAAAAGTAGTAAAATATAATAAAACCTATCCTTGTAACTGTATGGACCTACAGAATAAAGATATGGTGTCATTTTTACTGAAAAGTAAACTGTGTAGAATCGGAAGCCCCCAAAAGTTACAAAATGGCGTTTTTTGTTATTTTTTTCACTTTTGCACCACAAATATTTTTTTTTCTGGTTTCACCATAGATTTTGTGGTGATATGATTGATGGTATTACAAAGTAAAATTGGTGGTGCAAAAAACAAGCCCTCATATAGGTCTGTAGGTGGAAAATGGAAAGTGTTATGATTTTTAGAAGGTGAGGAGGAAAAATCAAAGGGCAAAAATGAAAAATTAAGTACCGTAATCTGTGCAATAAAATGAAATCCTCTACAAAAACTATTTAAAAAAAATGTGGGCTGGGCAAGTCAGCTTTGCTTTTCGGCCTTTTGGTCTTTGTATAGTGGTTACTTCAGTATCAGTATTGTAGTATCCAGTCACTCTATTGAGGTCATGGTGTGGCGCAATTTGTCCTTGTATTGTGGTCTCTGTATATTGTTTTTATATAATAGCAGTACGATGGTATTAGACACTGCAGTAGTAATATGTTGTGCTGGTGTGGAGGGATTATTTTATGTTTGTAAACCCTAACCTGTGCTAATACCATGTGTTTCCCTGGTGAGCGGTGAGGTATACACTGTACACTGCCATTCTCTTACATTCGGACCAGGGGGATGCACACTACTCTGCCTTGTCTCGGTTACTGCCAAACCATGCTACGCAGTGATGGTGGACACCAAAATGCACCTTCGCCTGTGTAGACAAAAATGTTGGCACCGGCCCTGATCCCTACAGTCCAGTGTGATGGGGGAAATAGTCATTTATGGAAATGTATTGATTCCATCACATTATGTCATTGGAAAAGTCATCTATTTTTATACTGTATTTCCTTTTATCACATGAGATTGTCTATAACAGTTGGTTCCTAACTGTGGCCCTCCAGATGTTGCAAAACTAAAAGCCCCAGCCAATGGATGTCTGGCCATGCTGAGAGTTGTAGTTTTGCAAAAGGGAAGCCATGATTTATCTTTCATGATCAGTGTGGATACTGTGGAGGAGGCAGCCAGGTGTTCCGCTGTCTGGGCTTGCTGGGAGTGGTAGTTTTGCAAAAGGGAAGCCTTGATTTACATTTCATAATCAGTGTGGATCCTCTGGAGGAAGAAGACAGGTGTTTGGCTTTCCGGGTATGCTGGGTGTTGAAGTTTTGCAACATCTGGAGGGCCACAGTTTGAGACCACTGGTCTATAACATCTCAGGCCAGAGTGGGCGACCAGTAACAGCAAGAGATGACCATTTTGTAGCGTAAGAGAAAGTGTTTGCCTTAATGTTCAATCTGCTGAGAGACAATGAAGGAAGAGACTGTGGTCAGTCAACCCTACACCACATGTGGCATGGCCCTACCCCTGCTGCCTTACCCTATGTATGTGTAAAATCTCAAAACAGAGGTTTTGGAGGCAGATGCCAGTTGCCGTATTTCTGGCGGGCAAGTCTGCCTTCCCAGATCTCATTCGCATCTCTCCATAAAAAAACAGTCACATAGGAGCCCTTGTAGGCCTACACAGGGCGCCGTCCTCTTCCCAGCAGGAACAGGGCCTGCTCCACACCGTCCTGGAGCACAGACAGAAAAATATCAGTCCCTATATCGGACAAGTGAACTGCACCTGATAACATGAGACGCCTGTTGTCTCCATCTAATTGTCGGTCCCCATAGCAAACCTCTTCTGCTCAGAACAGTTCCTGACACGGACAGAGGTGTCCGCAGAGAGCACTGTGGTCAGATTGGAAATAAATACACAACTTCCTCTGGAGCATACAGCAGCTGATAAGTACTGGAAGGATTAAGATTTTTACAGAGAAGTAATTTACAAATCTGTTTAAAGGGTTACTTCGGTCCCCAGCGTCCAGAGTTCCTAACGCTGTGTGCAGGCTTCCGTGTGCATGCATGCCCCCTCCCATAGACTTGCATTGAGGGGGAGGGACATGATATCACAGGACGGGGCGTGAGGTCACGAGGGGGCGAGCGTCAAAACAGAAGCCCGCACACAGCGTTCGGAACTCAATGTTCCGGATGCTGGGTAGCGGAGTAACCCTTTAAGTTTCTGTCACCAGTTTGTATAAAAACATTTTGTTCCCTCAGGAGTAAGATTTGGTGCCTTGTGTCCTTCATTCTCTCCTGACCATCTCCTGGCATCTGACCTCCTGCTCTCCATCCTTTTGTGAACCTTTCTGGTCGGTATTCTTCTTGTTTGGTGGCACATCTGGTGTAACCTTTAGCTCACATCCATGATTTTTGTCTCCTAAAGACCGGGGCCCACCAATGTACTTTTGACTGAATTTCTGTCATACTTTGAGGTAGACATATAAAGGTATTCTGACATATACTGTAACATATTTACAAGGGTCCCTTCATATTGATAGACCAAACACCATCTACTAGAAGTAACGTTCCATCCATTTCCGGAACATCTACTGTTTTTATGTTCCTCCCTAGTAGACGATATTCAGTCCATTAAAGTAAATGATCCCATGGTGACTTTGCTTTTTTGGAAGACAATGTGACCTAAACAAGAATAATTCTGGTGTGTGTTTTTCCTATGTTATAGTGGCCACCATGAGGGAGAAATGATGTGATATTTTAATAATTTGGATTCTCAGAACATGATGATACCAACATGTAACATACGGATTGTGCTGCTGATTCCTGTAGACTTATCCTTATATACTTGTCTTTTTATTCACTTTGTGCATTGGATGATGTTACTTGTATTATACCACATGGCCACTGAGGCAAGAACAATACTGATATTACTGTTCTTGATAGCCGCTCCTAGTCTCCGTGCATGGAGCTGCTCTCCCCTCCCTGCACTCGGGTGTTTTTGATACTGGCTTTCTACATGAAATTCTGAAGATTTCAATAAAGCAAATACGTTACAACGGTATGGTGAGTGGGGACATATTTTCTATCTCCTTGTGAACATATATAAAGACTGTCTCTACTAGTGTCTAGTAGATTCAGCTGCACACCTGATTCACACCGCTGATTCAGCTGCACACCCGAACATACTTATTGTGTTACACACCTGGTCGATTTTCAGCAGTGCCCATCCACTCTCCACTCTCTATTAAAAAAAAATCTTTAAAGGGACAGTGACCAAATACTCCTTTATCTGCAGCAAAAGATGTATCACTCCACGTTGTGCTAAAGTAACTGCATTGCATTGGATTTGCACAAGACGTTTCATTAAAGTGTTAAGGTTGTTTCACAGTGTCTAAGTGTTCAGATGTCTAATTTCTGCACTTTGCACTATGTGACATAACATGTTAAGAACTACTACTCCCAGCTGACCTGCATTGCAACTGTCCCTGTTTACTATATAGATAGATGATTTTATTTTCTTGTTCAGTCCTATGACATTCTAGATGGGGCTACAGGCATCTGGTGGTGACTGATTTAGCTAGGCCTCTATAGATATAAAGGAGTGGCATACAGTCTCAATGATGAGAGTCCATGTATCTCCACCCAGACTGGGAATTTTTGGGGTGTTTCTGTGAGTTCACAGGAAGGTGGAGGATAACATTTTGGTAACTATAGTTGGGTTTCAGGATTAGAACAACATGGCTGCTTTCTATCAGAATTAGCACCATACATGTCCAAGGGTTGTGTCTGGTATTGCAGTTTGGCTCCACTGATGTGAATGGGGCTGAGCTGTAATACCACATATAACCTGTAGAGAGCTGTGGTGCTGTTTCTGGACAAAAGCTCTCACCTACTTCTCATCATGTAAAACAACATGACCATTTGGGTCCCAGCTTTATGTAAGTGAACACAGGACACGATGTGCTGATCTATTCTACTTTATTGATTGTGAGACATGGATAGAAGATAAATCATGAGGAGAGAATATGAAGAATCATGAAAGAAGAGGAAACAAAATCATCAGGGAGGGGGAATTAATTGTGGGGACTCGGCCAGTCTTGTTCAGGAATCCCTTGTGGAGCCTGGAAGACAAAAATAACATCAGGAGCTGATTATTTGTTTTCTTTAAAGAAAATACTATTTTTCAGGGTGTGGTCACATCGTGGGTTTAGTTTTAGGCATGTGGTCAGTCCCAAGAATTATTTACCCCGGGGCTATACTGAAGCTTTTTGATTTTAATTATTGAGTGACATCTGCAGTCCACAAGATCACATACAGCCCAGTGTATTCCTGTGGACTGCAGCTGTAGTTCAATAGGGGGTCCTGCAGTGGTCCCAATGTAACTGTAGCCTTAGAAGCAGTTATTCCTGTGACTGTAAGGCTCCAGCTCCCACATTCATTGACAAAATCCAAAATAATAGGGACCAGCTCAAAAAAAACTTTGACATGGTCCAAACTTCATATATAATAGGGAATTGTACATAACGTAACATCCCAAGAAAACTCATCAATGGGGGGAGGGGGACACAAGATGTTGATGGTCGCTATTGAGGGGTCCTATAGATAGAAATCTCTGGAGATCAATGTAAGGGTGTGAGGTGAGGAGATGTTCATGGAAACAGTCAAGTTTTTCTAATTCTGTGTGACCCCGTTTACTAGGGCATTTCAAAAGGACCCCCCTTCTTCATCAGGTCCAAATTCATTTTGAACCTGAGGTAGAAGAGGGATCCCTTTCAAACGCTTTGTCCTATACATGGGTAATAGCATGTATTATCCACATGTACTGTATTATCCTTTGGTGATGAGCTACAGACTTAAATAGGAATTTTCAGATAAAATGGGACCCTTGGCGGGAGCCCTTCATCTGTACCTATCTATCCTGTATTCTTTCAACACAGGACCTACCTACTCAGCCAATCAGTGACTGAGGCGGGAGCACCAGAGTGGCCAAGGATTGGCTGAGCGGGAATGTCCTGTGGGGGATAGGATATCACTTACCCTTATGACCGGGAATGTTGACCGGGAATGGGGGAGCTGAGGAGGTGAGTATAGTATATTTATAATTTTTATACCTCCATCCCCGTAGCAAATTTAGCTTTGGCCTGGACAACCTCCTTAATATTGAACATTACTTTGATGTCTAAATATCACATTCTAAAATATTGCATGAAAATATTCAGATTTTACCTGCACAGAGAGGGAGCTTATAGGATACCAGTAACTAGATCAACTGCCGGCTTTCACCGTTGTCCCATTCGCCATCAACATCTTGAAGTTCCCAGTAAGGCACAGGATCTATCTGAGGCTGATTCCAGTCAACCCCTCCACCATAGCCCCCATCATAACCCCCATAGCCTCCAACTTTTGGAAAGTACACGTCAGGCACAGGATCTCTCTGTGGTTTTTCCCAGTCAATGCCTCCACCCTGTATATATGGAAGCAAGATATTAGATACCGTCTTCATCACTTCTGTGACTTTTAGTTATAAATAAGATTTTCCCATAACATGAAAAACGTAAAAATTCTATCCTGGGAAAATTGGGCGTCATCCAACAAAATAAACACAATACAGACACTGACTGTATACACCCAGATTGGTGGTGGAATAGAATCTCATCAAATTCACTCAATCATGTGATAGCTGAGGGTTGTGATAACCAAAAGCAGAGCTGAGATTCTCAGATGTAGCAGAGCTGAATATATCACCTTGAATAGCCCCTGCTACATACACCAAAGCAGAATCCTTGTCTTCCCCCTAATATACCAATCCACAATCTATAAGGTCAGACTGCTATGGTAACCCATCTGAATCCTCCAACAGCATCATGTGGGCACCTATGGGGTGTCAGAAGGAGGTGCTGTGGTCACTATTGATGGGTGATTTAAGGGGTTAAACTGAAGTATTCATGTTCTCTCTGATCAGGGCAGTTGCATTGTAAGGTATTGCAGCTCAATTGAAGTGAATGGTATTAAGCTGCAATACAACACACAACTTGTAGACAAGGGGACCTGTTATCATTTTTCTGCTGTCTGCACCACCAGTCTTCAGGGTGGTCCCCGGTGGTTTCTCCCCACCCTGCTGGCCTTGATTGATAGATCCCTCCCAATACACAAACAGGATAAGATTGATCAATGAAGGCCAGAGGGGTGGGGAGAAGTCAACTGGGACCACCCAATGACTTCTGGTTCAGGCAGTATTAAAGTGATGACAGGGTTCTCCCACTCTCCCACTGAGGGCCACCCATATGACTGGTGGTTTAGGAAGCATGAAAGTGATGACAGGTTTATTTTAAGTCAAAGTCTATAACAAGGCTCCTCAACTACTTTGTGTCACTTCTTATTCAGATTTTTCTGGCAGAGTGGTCTCAGGGACCAGGTTCCAAGGCAGTGGCGTACCAAGGAGGGGAGGGAGGTCCGCCCTTGGTGCCACTCACAAGGGGGGGGGCCAGTGGCGGACTGACCTGCTGCCACCACTACTGAGGATCGGGACACTCGTCCCAGATCCCCAGCAGACAGCGCTGTGTTCTGTATGCGCGATACACATACATACAGGAGAAGGCGTCCCCTCTGTGTGAGCCGCATCTGCAGCTTACACAGAGGAGACGTCACCCCCACCAGCATGCAGTACATGTCCCAATGACGTCACTCATCGGTGCTTGTACTGTGGAGGGGAGAAGACGTGGGCCCCTGCTGCCGAGGAGATACCTATGCATATACCTATGGGGAAGAGGGGGGGGGGGTTACTCTGCATATACCTATGGGGAAGAGGGGGGGTGGGGTTACTCTGCATATACCTATGGGGAAGAGGGGGGTGTTACTCTGCATATACCTATGGGGAAGAGGGGGGTGGGGTTACTCTGCATATACCTATGGGGAAGAGGGGGGATGTTACTCTGCATATACCTATGGGGAAGAGGGGGGCAGCTTACTCTGCATATACCTATGGGGAAGAGAGGGGGTGTAACTTTGCATATACCTGTGGGAAAGAGGGGGGGTGTAACTGCATATACCTATGGGAAAGAGGGGAGGGGAGTGTAACTGCATATACCTATGGGAAAGAGGGGAGGGGGAGTGTAACTGCATATACCTATGGGGAAGAAGGGGGGTTACTCTGCATATACTTATGGGAAAGAGGGGGGGGGTTACTTTGCATATACCTATAGGGAAGAGGGGGGGTGTAACTCTGCATATACCTATAGGGAAGGGGGGTGTAACTCTGCATATACCTATGGGAAAGAGGGGTGGGTGTAACTCTGCATATACCTTTGGGTAAGGAGGGGGGGTGTAACTGCATATACCTGTGGGAAAGGAGGGGGGTGTAACTGCATTTATCTATGGGAAAGGGGGGGGGGGTGTAACTGCATATACCTATGGGAAAGAGGGGGGGGTGTAACTGCATATACCTATGGGAAAGAGGGGGGGGGGTGTAACTGCATATACCTATGGGAAAGAGGTGGGTGTAACTGCATATACCTATGGGAAAGAGGGGGGGGGGCGTGTAACTGCATATACCTATGGGAAAGTGGAGGGGGGGTATAACTGCATATACCTACAGGGAAGGGGGGCTAACTAACTTTATACCTGGATGCCTAACTACTTACCTACATACCCAGCTACCTAACTATCTACATACCTGGCCTTCATACGTGGCTGCCTAACTACCTAGCTAGCCCCCTACCTACCTAACTTGTCACCTACCTACATATCTGGCTTCCTGATCTGCCTACCTAGTTACCTACTTACCTGGCTACCTATCTACCTGCCCTTTTACTGTGCAGGACACCAAGGAGGGCATTATTACAGTTTGTGGGCCTATAGATGGAAAGATTGTGTAGAGGAGGGGAGAGCACTGGAAAAATGCAGAGTCTGACATGTTTTTCCTGCAGATGTTAAGAGATCCTCATGGCGGTCTTATCCGGATGGAGAAGAAAAGGAAAGAGGACGCTGATCAGAAAAGACGTAATTGTGAGTCCCAAAATGTAACTGTAATCATTTATATGGTATACACATCCTGTGTATAGCTGATATCTACCGCCATATGGTCCTGTATATAATCACTTATATTGTATATAGATTCTTTATAGTATACTGGTCTGTGTATAGTGGTTTTATTCAGTACAGTATGGCGGTATTATCCAGTTATTTATTGTGTGGTGGTATATATTTACTCCTTGTATTCCAGTATTATTGGTCATGGAAAATTACCTACGTTGACGTGTTTCTTACATATATAAATTTTAGTTTATTGTATGTGGGAGATTTGGGTGGAATAGGGGTGTGGCAGAAGATTGACGAGCTGCAGAGCCTAGCAGGGGCCCTTGCCTTTTTTTGGTCCGAGGGCCCCGAGTGTTGTTAGTTTGCCCCTGGGGGGAGTGAAGGGGGTGGTGATATGATATGTGGTGGTGATATGTGGTGGTGATATACTTACAACATTGCTTCCTCCCAGACCTCCCTTAGCGGCTCCTTCATGGTCTCCAGCGCCTCCTCCAACGACCCCTCCTGCGCTTCCTCCAGCACCTCCTCCAGTGTCTCCTCCAAGGCCTTCAGTGCCTCCTCCAGCACCTCCAATGCCCCCTCCAGTGCTTCCTCCAGTGCTTCCTCCAGTGCCTTCTCCAAGGCCTTCAGTGCCTCCTCCAGTGTTTCCTCCAGCGCCCCCTCCAAGGCTTTCAGTTCCTCCTCCAAGGCCTCCTCCAGTGTTTCCTCCAGCGCTTCCTCCAGTGCCTCCTCCAAGGCCTTCAGCACCTTCTACAGGGCTGCTTTCAGTGCCTCTTACAGGGCTGCCTCCTCCAAGGCCTCCTCCAGTGTTTCCTCCAGTGCCTCCTCCAAGGCCTTCAGCACTTTCTACAGGGCTGCTTTCAGTGTCTCTTACAGGGCTGCCTCCACCGCCTCCTTCAGTGCCTCCTTCAGTGCCTCCTCCAAGGCCTCCTCCAGCGCCTCCTTCAGTGCCTCCTCCAGTGTTTCCTCCAGTGCCTCCTCCAAGGCCTTCAGCACCTTCTACAGGGCTGCTTTCAGTGCCTCTTACAGGGCTGCCTCCAGCGCCTCCTCCAAATCCTCCACCGCCTCCTCCAGTGCCTCCTTCAAGGCCTCCTACAGGGCTGCCTCCCAACTGAGCAGCAACTGCAAAATGGATAGTAAGACATCATTAAGCCATGATATAAAATGTATAATATTGTTACTACTATACTGATATAGATATTTATTTTATCAAGTTATATCTGTCTCTGGTAATGCTGGTTGAAAACTAATATGGCTTCTTTGCTGGAGTCATCTAGGTTTCCATAATCCAGAAATGACAAATGTGCCTAGATATCCAGCTACATAGCAGTTAGGGACATATATATGGACATTTATCAACGGGTTTAGTCAGGTTTTCTTTACTATAATTGTCGCAAAATTGTCGCAACTGCGACTACACGATTTTTCGTGCGACATTTTGACTGGAAAGCGAGAAAAGCAAGTTTTCCTAAAATTTACTATGTAGTAATAATTTTAAAATGGACTACGGGTAGTCAGGTATTTATTAACTGCGACAGTCGCAACTGCGCAAAAAAAAGTCGCAACAGCGTTAAAAATTGACTAAATTTACTCCAGCTCAAACATGGAGCAGAAAAAGCTACTACCAAAGTAAAAAAGGAAAAATTGCTTACGTGAAAGAAAATTATCAACAGGCTGAAACCAGTTGATAAATACATCGCACATAAGCAAAAAAAAAGTAAGGAAAAAATTACTAAAAAAAAGAACACATAAGCAAACATTGATAAATGTCCCTCATAGTCGGATAACTGTGCTGATCTGGGGCCTGGGAAAACTGGGAAATCAGATGTTAGGGTGCATGGTAGTCTAGGGCAGGGAAAGAAGGAGGTTAACATTTATCGACGCCCCCTGAGGAAGCCAACTGAGCGAAAACTCGTTTGGGGCAGGAGGTGAGCGGTGCTAGTCAGGTGCATGGGCTTTGCCTGGTTGTATTATTAATCATGTGTTGCATTTCTGCTGCTTTTTCATTACCATGCACCTTATAACAGGGACCTTTAGTCTGTTGCATTTTAAGCCAGATAGCTATTTGCTTTATACTTGTGCTATTTTATTACTGTGCTGACAGACACTACCATTGAGCTACCACTTTTTGCCCAAGTCCTGTTGGTGATAGGTCCATATTGTGGGACCATCACCTTTTTTATTAAGTATTTAAACTTGTTACCATCCATATTATAGCGCCCTCATCTCCATCGTTCTGCCTGTGTATTTGTAGTACCCATTCCTTACATGTTTTTTATATGTGTTTTTATTCTGTGTATTTTTTTCAATAAAGATTATAATTCTTGATATATACCTGTTTTCATATGGTTTTCTATTTTGGTGAGGGGGATTTATCCAGAATGTAAAATCTGCCTAGAGATCTAGATATATGGCTAAGCTGTGGGACTGGCATTGGTGAGCCCCCAACAATAATGTACACACTTACCATAATAGCTGGAGAAGACCACAAGGATGAGAACGGTGACCGTCTTCATGGTGGAGATGACTAGATTTAAGCCTCTGCCTAAATAATCTTGTCTCTACAGCATATACCCTGCATCGGGTGATGCCGCTTTATATATATAATGCCAGGATAGAGGAGGTACGTGACTTCTTCTCTCCTTGTTTGGCACTTGGCAAAGATTAAAAGACTCCAAGATCGTAGGACAATATTCCCCACATGGTGTTTACTTTGTAAATGATCTTTAATTTCATTCCCTCTGTAAATTCCTGTCTATAATAATTCTGTTATTTATTGGACTTAAACTTCAAATATGTCATAGAGACAGTGCTACATCTGTGCTGAGACCCTCACAGATCAGTAGAACCTGCAGGGAAAAGCATGCGGCTGAGGGCTGCTTCACCCCACTGAGGGCGCTCTCTGAAGAGGGGCTCAATAAAAATTCTGTGAAGCCCATCTTTAGTGAGTGACTACGGTATATGGACAAAGTGTTTTTTTTTTCCTGACAACAAAGAATGGCAGGTGCCAGTAGCTGATAGCAAAAGTAGCATTCATCTCATCCCATCATTGGGGCTGCTTTGGTTCTTCACAGCTCCATTGGTCAAGCAGAAGTTCCGTCTTATTGGACTTAACCCCTTCAGGACCAAGCCCATTTTGGCCTTAAGGACCGGAGCGTTTTTTGCACATCTGACCACTGTCACTTTAAACATTAATAACTCTGGAATGCTTTTAGTTATCATTCTGATTCCGAGCTTGTTTTTTCGTGACATATTCTACTTTAACATGGTGGTAAATTTTTGTCGATACTTTCTGCAGCCCTTCTTGGTGAAAAATCTTGGTGAAAAATCCGTAAATTTGATGAAAAATTTGAAAATTTTGCATTTTTCTAACTTTGAAGCTTTCTGCTTGTAAGGAAAATGGATATTACGAATGCATTTTTTTTGGTTCACATATACAATATGTCTACTTTACATTTGCATCATAAAATTGACGTGTTTTTACTTTTGGAAGACACCAGAGGGCTTCAAAGTTCAGCAGCAATTTTCCGATTTTTCACAAAATTTTCAAACTCTGTATTTTTCAGGGACCAGTTCAGGTTTGAAGTGGATTTGAAGGGTCTTTATATTAGAAATACCCTATAAATGACCTCATTATAAAAACCACACCCCTCAAAGTATTCAAAATGACATTCAGTCAGCGTTTTAACCCTTAAGGTGTTTCACACGAATAGCAGCAAAGTGAAGGAGAAAATTCACAATCTTAATTTTTTACACTCACATGTTCTTGTAGACCCAATTCTTGAATTTTTACAAGGGGTAAAAGGAGAAAATTTTCACTTGTATTTGTAGCCCAATTTCTCTCGAGTAAGCACATACCTCATATGTCTATGTAAAGTGTTCGGCGGGCGCAGTAGAGGGCTCAGAATGGAAGGAGCGACAAGGAGATTTTGGAGAGTACGTTTTTCTGAAATGGTTTTTGGGGGGCATGTTGCATTTAGGAAGCCCTTATGGTGCCAGAACAGCAAAAAAAAAACCACGTGGCATACCATTATGGAAACTAGACCCCTCGGGGAACGGAACAAGGGGTAAAGTGAGCCTTTATACCCCACAGGTGTTTTACGGCTTTTGCAAATGTAAAAAAAAAAAAATAATTTTTACCTAAAATGCTTGTTTTCCCAAAAATTTTACATTTTTAAAAAGGGTAATAGCAGAAAATACCCCTAAAAATTTGAAGCCCAATTTCTCCCGATTCAGAAAACACCCCATATGGGGGTGAAAAGTGCTCTGCTGGCGCACTACAGGTCTCGGAAGAGAAGGAGTCACATTTGGCTTTTTGAAAGCAAATTTTGCTCTGGGGGCATGCCGCATTTAGGAAGCCCCTATGGTGCCAGGACAGCAAAAAAAAAAAACACATGGCATACCATTTTGGAAACTAGACCCCTCGGGGAACGTAAAAAGGGGTTAAGTGAACCTTTATACCCCACAGGTGTTTCACGACTTTTGCATATGTAAAAAAAAAAAAAATTTTTTTTACCTAAAATGCTTGTTTTCCCAAAAATTTTACATTTTTAAAAAGGGTAAAAGCAGAAAATACCCCCCAAAATTTGAAGCCCAATTTCTCCCGAGTACGGCGATACCCCATATGTGACCCTAAACTGTTGCCTTGAAATACGACAGGGCTCCAAAGTGAGAGTGCCATGCCCATTTGAGGCCTAAATTAACGGCTTGCATAGGGGAATTCTACTCCAGTGATTCCCAAACAGGGTGCCTCCAGCTGTTGCAAAACTCCCAGCATGCCTGGACAGTCAACGGCTGTCCGACAATACTGGGAGTTGTTGTTTTGCAACAGCTGGAGGCTCCGTTTTGGAAACAGTGGCGTACCAGACGTTTTTCATTTTTATTGGGGAGGGGAGGGGGGCTGTGTAGGGGTATGTGTATATGTAGTGTTTTTTACTTTTTATTTTATTTTGTGTTAGTGTAGTGTAGTGTTTTTAGGGTACAGTCGCCTGGGCGGGGGGGTTCACAGTAGTTTCTCGCTGGCAGTTTGAGCTGCGACAGAAAATTTGCCGCAGCTCAAACTTGCAGCCAGATACTTGCTGTAAACCTCCGCCCATGTGAGTGTACCCTGTACATTCACATTGGGGGGAGAACATCCAGCTGTTGCAAAACTACAACTCCCAGCATGCGCTGACAGACTGTACATGCTGAGAGTTTTAGTTTTGCAACAGCTTTAGGCACACTGGTTATGTATCACTGAGTTTGTGACCTAACTCAGTGTTTCACAACCAGTGTGCCTCCAGCTGTTGCAAAACTACAACTCCCAGCATGTACGGTGCATGGTGTACATTGACTGCTGAGAGTTGGAGTTTGCAACAGCTGGAGGCACACCGGTCGTGAAACACTGAGTTCGGTAAAAAAAAAAAACACTCTAAGTTTCACAACCAGTGTGCTTCCAGCTGTTGTAAAACTACAGCTCTCAGCAGTCACCGACAGCCAACGGGCATGCTGGGAGTTGTAGTTATGCAACCAGCAGATGCACCACTACAACTCCCAGCATGCACTTTAGCTGTTTGTGCATGCTGGGAGTTGTAGTTATACAACAGCTGAAGGTACACTTTTCCATAGAAAAAATGTGCCTCCAGCTGTTGCAAAACCATAAGTCCAAGCATGCCCATAAGGAAATGCTGGGAGTTGTGGTGGTCTGCCTCCTGCTGTTGCATAACTACAGCTCCCAGCATGCCCTTTTTGCATGCTGGGAGCTGTTGCTAAGCAACAGCAGGAGGCTGTCACTCACCTCCAACGATCCACGCCGGAAAGTCAGTCCCTCGTTGTCGCCGCTGCTCCTGCGGCCCCGATCCCAACATTCACGCCGGGGATCAGGGTCCCCAGCTCCCGGGGTGCACGTCCCGCACCTGCTCACGTCCTCCGGAAGAGGGCCGGAGCGGGTGCGGGAGTGACACCCGCAGCAGGCGCCCTGATTGGTCGGCCGGTAATCCGGTCGACGTATCAGGGCGATCGTGAGGTGGCACCAGTGCCACCTCACCCCTGCAGGCTCTGGCGATTGACCCGGAATCGCCGCAGATCGCTGGACTGAATTGTCCAGCGATCTGCGGCGATCGCCAACATGGGGGGGCATAATGACCCCCCTGGGCGATATGCCGGGATGCCTGCTGAACGATTTCAGCAGGCATCCAGCTCCGGTCCCCAACCGGCTAGAGGTGGGGACCGGAATTCCCACGGGCGTATGGATACGCCCTCGGTCCTTAAGGACTCGGAATGCAGGGCGTATCCATACGCCCTATGTCCTGAAGAGGTTAAAGGGGTACTCTGATGAAAACCTTTTTTTTTTTTTTTTTTTTTTTAAATCAACTTGTGCCAGATACAGATTTGTAAATTACTTCTATTAAAAAATCTTAATCCTTCCAGTACTCATCAGCTGCTGTATGCTCCACAGGAAGTTCTTGAGTTATAGAATCAGATGGAGCCCGGGCTCCATTTAACATACCTCAGTGCCGCTGAGTTTTCCTAGTCCCTACTGTAATTTCATATTTCCCGCTGTGTCCCGTGAATGGCCAGGGCCGATCAGCCAATCACTGGACCCAATGGGAAATTTGATCCTACAATAGGGACTAAAAACGCAGCGACTCTGTTATATGTTAAAAGGAGCCCGGGCTGACATAACACTTCAGCCACCCAGGACTCCTGCAACCGGGCCGGGAGATGTGCAGGTGCCATCCCTCAGCACTGCGGTACACGGTGAGGGATGGCAGGGACAGCTCCTGCACATCTCCCGGCCCGGCTGCAGGAGTCCTGGGTGGCTGAAGTGTTATGTCAGCCCGGGCTCCTTACCACGCCGCCGCAGACTTTACTTTAATTTCAAATTTCCCGCCGGGTTCCGTGTCAAGGGACCCAGCGGGAAATATGAAATTACAGTAATTTTCTTATCACCCCGGCCAGGGAGCGGAGCGCATTAGCGCTTGCTTCCCTGGCTTGCATGACTACAACTCCCAGCATGCCCTTACAATAAGGGCATGCTAGGAGTTGTAATTGTGGGGCGGTTGACAATCTTGTCACCTGCCCTCTGCTGCACAACTATTACTCCCAGCATGCCCCTACTGTAAGAGCATGCTGGCAGTTGTAGTCGTGCAGCGGGGGCGGGTGACAAGCTTGTCATCTGCTCCCTGCCGCACTACTACAACTCCCAGCAGGCCCTTACTGTAAGGGCATGCTGGGAGTTGTAGTTGGGCGGCATGGGCGGGTGACAAGCTTGTCACTCTCCCGCACCACATGACTACAACTCCCAGCATGTCCTTACTGTAAGGGCATGCTGGGAGTTGTAGTCGTGCGGCACAGGAGATGCACGGACGGGTGACAGTAAATGTATTAACCTATTATTTTCCTTTTTTTTCTCATTTCAGATCCATATATCGTGTGGACTACTTCGGATTTGGTATACTTTGATGACCAGCTTTTTTTTTTCTTTCTGTTTAATGTTACTAAAATGGTTAACGAGGGCTTGTGGGGGAGTGTTTTTTTGGAATACATTTTTTTTAACGTGTTGTGTTTTTTTATTTCTATTTACTTGACAGGCTTAGTAGTGGAAGCTGTCTAAAAGACAGAGTCCATTACTAAACCTGGGCTTAGCGTTAGTCCCAAAAACCGCTAGCGCTAAACCCCAATTATTACCTCGGTACCCACCACCGCCACAGGGATGTCGGGAAGAGCCGGTACCAACTGGCCCGGAGCTTCAAAAATGGAGGTTGGAGGTTAGTGCTAGCTGTTTTTCTGGCTAACTCTAAGAATGGCTTAGTAATGGACTCCGTCTATCAGACAGCTTCCACTACCAATCCTGTCAAGTAAATAAAAAAACAAAAAAACACGTTAATAAAAAAAATTCCAAAAAAACACTCCCCCCACAAGCCCTCGTTAACCATTTTATTAACATTAAACAAAAAAAAAACGGTGGTCACTGTGCTCCTTTGAATCTAAAGTAATCCACAGGATACACAGGCCCACATTTATCATTGTAGGTATAAGTGAAGCATTTTTCTACACTTTTTTGTATGCTGATAATGTGTAGGAGCACTACATTTATTAAATGGTCAAAGAGCATTTGATACATTTTGTGCAGGTCACATTTTCTGAAAATTCTCTCTTCACATACACCAAAAAGCTACACCATGTCTGGGATGGTGTAGTTTTAAAGACTTTTCAGTGGCTTTGCGTTTTTTTGCTCCTTTTCACAAAAAGGGACCAGTTGATAAAACCCTTCCATATCATGTATATTGCCAAAATCAGGAGAAATGTGTAAACAAAAAGGCACAAAAAATCCTGCTTGCTCCTTTTTTGCCCCTTTTTTAGACACAAAAAACTGTCTAAAGACAATGATAAATGTGGGCCACGGATCTGAAATGAGAAGTAAAAAAAAATAATGGGTTAGTACATTTAGGGGAAAAAAGTGGTAAAAAAATGTAATAAACACACATATCATACATTTTTTTTCAAAGCTGCAAATTGGTGTTCTGAAGTCATTTATAGTTTTTTGCTTATGTGTGCTAAAAAAATGGCATTCAAAAGGGATTTATTGGTTTTTGCTTATGTATGCCAAATTCATCAACCCCTGTGATAGTATAATAAATGTGCCCTACATAAGCAAAACTAAAGCAAAAGAAAAATGCCTACAGAACTCGCTTACCAAAGCAACGATGATAAATGTCCCTGACAATTTTTCAAGCGTCGTAAAATATAACAAAACTTATATAAATTGTGTAACGTTGTAATCATATGGACCTATAGACTGAAGATGAGGTGTTATATTTTTCTTACCGAAAAGTGCACTGCGTAGAAAGGGAAGTCCCCAAAACTTACAAAATGTTTTTTTATTTTTTTTTATTTCCCACTTCAAATAATTTAACTTTTGTTTCACTGTAGATTTTGTGGTATAATGAGTGATTTCATTGCAAAGTTCAATTGTTGGCGAAACATTTTTTCTTCCATTATGCCCGGGCTGCCAGCATCTAAATCAACAAATGGCACTCACTTGCCGCAGCTTCCATGGTGCCCCGGTATCACTCCTCCAGTCCTCCAACTCAGTCTTCTTCCTGGTTTCCCCTGGTCAACATGTCAGAGCTAATCGCTGGCCGCATCGATGTCCCGCCATGTCCAGTGATAAATTGAGCGACTATGTGATGCATTGAGCCACATTGATCTGTATGAGGAATCAAATTATTCCTCCTAAAAGTCCCCTGAGGGGACTAAAAGTGTAAATTAAAAAAATTAAAAAAGTTTAAAACCACACATTACCTCCTTCCTTATTAAAAGTTTAAATCACCCCCCCTTTTCCCAAATTCCATATAAAAAATATATAAACATATTAAAAATATCTCCGCATGCGTAAATGTCCTAACTATGAAAATACCGTATTTATCGGGGTATACCACGCACCGGCCTATAACACACACCCTCATTTTACCAAGGATATCTGGGTAAAAAAAAGTTTTTTACCCAAATATCCATGGTAAAATGAGGGTGCGTGTGTGCGCGTGTATACCCCGATACACCCCCAGGAAAGGCAGGGGGAGAGAGGCCGTCGCTGCCCGCTTCTCTCCCCCTGCCTTTCCTGGGGTCTAGAGCGCTGCTGCCGGCCCTTCTCTCCCCCTGGCTATCGGCGCCGCTGCCCGTTCTGTCCCCCTATCGGTACCGGCGCCCCATTGCCGGCGCCGATAGCCAGGGGGAGAGAAGCGGCGCCGACAGCCAGGGGGAGAGAAGGGGCAGCGGCACCCATTGCCGGCGCCGCTGCCCCGTTGCCTCCCCCCATCCCCGGTGGCATAATTACCTGAGTCGGGTCCGCGCTGCTGCAGGCCTCCGGCGTGCGTCCCCTGCATCGTTGCTATGCGCGGCGCACTGACGTCATGCGCCTCGCCGTGCAGCGCATAGCAACGACGAAGGGGACGCACGCCGGAGGCCTGCAGCAGCGCGGACCCCAGGAAAGGCAGGGGGAGAGAAGCGGGCAGTGACGGCCTATCTCCACCTGCCTTTCCTGGGGGTGTATCGGCGTATAACACGCACAAAGACTTTAGGCTAAAAATGTTGGCCTAAAAAGTGCGTGTTATACGCCGATAAATACGGTATATGGTTAATTAAACCACATAATCAATGGCGTACATGTAAACAAAAAGTCCAAAATTGCATATTTTTGTTCACTTTGTATACCCTAAAAAATGTACAAAAAGACAGATCAAAACAATCATGGCACCGATAAAAACTTCAGATCACGGCGCAAAAAATTAGCCCTCATACCACCCCGTATACAGAAAAATGAAAAAGTTATAGGGGTCAGAAGAGGACAATTTTAAACATACAAATTTTGGTGCATGTAGTTTATAATTTTTTTTAAAGTAGTAAACTAAAGAAAACCTATATAAATTAGGTATCCCTGTAACCGTATAGACCTATAGAATAAATATATGGTGTCATTTTTACTGAAAAGTGCACTGTGTAGAATCTGAAGCCCCCAAAATTTACAAAATGGCGTTTTTTCCAATTTTGACCAGAAAATATATATTTTCTGAGTTCGCCGTAAATTTTGTGGTGAAATAATTGATGTCATTACAAAGTACAATTGGTGGCGTAAAAAATAAGCCTTCATATGGGTCTGTTGGTGCAAAATTGAAAGCGTTATGATTATTGGAAGGTTTGTGAGAAAAAAGTGAAAGTGCCAAAACGGAAAAATCTGTGGTCCTTAAGTCCCTAAGGCAGTAATTCCCAACCAGGGCGCCTCCAGGTGTTGCAAAACTACAATTCCCAGAATGCCTGGACAGCAAAAGGCTGTCCAGGCATGCTGGGAGTTATAGTTTTGCAACATCTGGAAGCACCCTGGTTGGGAAACACTGCCCTTAGGGGTACTGCGGGTCAGAAAAATGTATCCCCCAACATGCCCCCAATTAAACTTTTATCCCCTATTATATGGATAACGGATACATTTTCCTAACCCGAAATACCCCTGTAAGGGTACGTTCAGACAAGCGGATCCGCAGTGAAGGACCACTACAGGGTGCCTAAGATGTGTCTGCTTGGAGTGGCAATATGCCGCTACGTGCAGACACCCTGTAATGTGAGAGTCTCCATGTGCATGCGCAGTATACTCGCGCTTTGCAGCTTCTCTCAGCCTAGCTCAGGGAGCAGGGGGAGCGGCGGCAATGTGTGCGAGTACACCGCGCATGCGCAGCGACCCGCACATCTAACGGCACCCTGTAGGGGCCCTTCGGCGGATCCGTAGCATAAAATACGCTGTGGATCTGCTCGTCTGAATGTACCCTGTCTAACCCAGTACAGTGCTGCCTACAAAAAATCTAAATAGACAAATCACCAGGTCCAGATGGCATTCACCCCTGTGTTCTAAAGGAATTAAGTAATGTAATAGACAAACCCCTTTTTTTTATATTCAGGGAATCTATAGTAACAGGGACTGTTCCCCAGGACTGGCGCATGGCAAATGTGGTACCAATATTTAAAAAGGGATCAAAAGGTGACCCCGGAGATTATAGGCCTGTTAGTTTAACCTGTATGTAAATTGTTTGAGGTTTTTCTAAGAGATGCTATTTTGGAGTACCTTAATAAAAATAAATGTATGACCCTATATTAGCATGGCTTTATGAGGGATCGGTCCTGTCAAACTAACCTGATCAGCTTTTATGGGTAGG
Source organism: Hyla sarda (assembly GCF_029499605.1). NCBI lineage: Eukaryota > Metazoa > Chordata > Amphibia > Anura > Hylidae > Hyla > Hyla sarda. The sequence goes on along the minus strand of NC_079201.1, from coordinate 8,741,393 downwards.
TGAGCTAAAGACTGGACCAGGGGCAATAGCTGGATGTCGTATATCTGGATGTTTCCAAAGCATTTGATATGGTACCACATAAAAGGTTGGTGCATAAAATGAGAAGGATGTGGCTGGGGGAGAATGTGTGTAAGTGGGTAAGTAACTGGCTCAATGATAGGATACAGAGGGTGGTTATTAATGGTACTTATTCTCATTGGGTGACTGTTACTAGTGGGGACCACAGGGGTCCGTCTTGGGTCCTGTTCTATTTAATATATTTATTGATGACCTTGTAAAGGGGTTGAATAGTAAAGTAGCAATCTTTGAAGATGATAATAAACTCTGTAAAGCGGTAAACACTATAGAGGACAGGGCACTGTTACAAATCGATCTGGATAGGGTTGAGATTTGGGCTGGGAAGTGGCAGATGAGGTTCAACACTGAAAAATGTAAGGTAATGCACATGGGGAAGAAAAATCCAGGCTGGGATTATGTGTTAAATGGGAGTTCACTTGGAACGACTGACGTGGAAAAGGACTTAGGAGTCTTAGTTAATAGTAAATTTTGCTGTAGTGACCAGTGTCGGGCAGCTGCTGCCATGGCAAATAAAATCATGGGGTGGATCAATAGGGGCATAGATGCCCACGACAAGGAAATAATTCTACCGCTGTACAAATCACTAGTCAGACCACACATAGAATACTGTGTACAGTACTGGTCAGACCACACATAGAATACTGTGTACAGTACTGGTCAGACCACACATAGAATACTGTGTACAGTACTGGTCAGACCACACATAGAATACTGTGTACAGTACTGGTCAGACCACACATAGAATACTGTGTACAGTACTGGTCAGACCACACATGGAATACTGTGTACAGTACTGGTCAGACCACACATGGAATACTGTGTACAGTACTGGTCAGACCACATATAGAATACTGTGTACAGTACTGGTCAGACCACACAGAGAATACTGTGTACAGTACTGGGCAGACCACACATAGAATACTGTGTACAGTACTGGTCATACCACACATAGAATACTGTGTACAGTACTGGTCAGACCACACAGAGAATACTGTGTACAGTACTGGTCAGACCACACATAGAATACTGTGTACAGTACTGGTCAGACCACACATGGAATACTGTGTACAGTACTGGTCAGACTACACATAGAATACTGTGTACAGTTCTGGTCAGACCGCACATAGAATACTGTGTACAGTACTGGTCAGACCACACATAGAATACTGTGTACAGTACTGGTCAGACCACACATAGAATACTGTGTACAGTACTGGTCAGACCACACATAGAATACTCTGTACAGTACTGGTCATACCACACATAGAATACTGTGTACAGTACTGGTCAGACCACACAGAGAATACTGTGTACAGTACTGGTCAGACCACACAGAATACTGTGCACAGTACTGGTCAGACCACACATAGAATACTGTGTACAGTACTGGTCAGACCACACATAGAATACTGTGTACAGTACTGGGCAGACCACACATAGAATACTGTGTACAGTACTGGTCAGACCACACACAGAATACTGTGTACAGTACTGGTCAGACCACACATAAAATACTGTGTACAGTACTGGTCAGACCACACATAGAATACTGTGTACAGTACTGGTCAGACCACACATAGAATACTGTGTACAGTACTGGTCAGACCACACATAGAATACTGTGTACAGTACTGGTCAGACCACACATAAAATACTGTGTACAGTACTGGTCAGACCACACATAGAATACTGTGTACAGTACTGGTCAGACCACACACAGAATACTGTGTACAGTACTGGTCAGACCACACATAGAATACCGTGTACAGTACTGGTCAGACCACACATAGAATACCGTGTACAGTACTGGTCAGACCACACATAGAATACTGTGTACAGTACTGGTCAGACCACACATAGAATACTGTGTACAGTACTGGTCAGACCACACACAGAATACTGTGTACAGTACTGGTCAGACCACACATAGAATACTGTGTACAGTACTGGTCAGACCACACATAGAATACTGTGTACAGTACTGGTCAGACCACACACAGAATACTGTGTACAGTACTGGGCACCAGTGTACAAGAAAGATATAGTGGAGCTGGAGAGAGTTCAAAGACGGGCAACCAGAGTAATATGGGGAATGGGAGGACTACAGTACCCAGAAAGATTATCAGAATTAGGGTTATTTAGTTTAGAGAAAAGAAGGCTTAGGGGAGACCTAATAACTATGTATAAATATATCAGGGGACAGTACAGAGATCTCTCCATGACCTATTTATACCCAGGACTGTATCTATAACAAGGGGGCATCCTCTACATCTAGAGGAAAGAAGGTTTCTACACCAGCACAGACGGGGTTCTTTACTGTAAGAGCAGTGAGACTGTGGAATTCTCTCCTGGAGGAGGTGGTCATGGGGAACTCTGTAAAAGAGTTGAAAAGGGATCTGGATGCATTTTTGGAGAATAATAACATCACCGGTTATGGATATTAGATTTATAGGGACAGAACGATGATCCAGGGATTTATTCTGATGCCTTATTTGGAGTCGGGAAGGAATTTTTACCTCTAGTATGAGGGTTTTTTGCCTTCCTCTGGATCATCTCACTAGGGACTCATTAGGGTTATAGGTTGAACTTGATGGACTCTGGTCTTTTTTCATCCTTATGAACTAATTTACTATGCAGTAATTAGGTAGGAGTGGTGGTCAGGTATGTTAGGCCGAGGGGAGGGGGGGGGGTTGTTATTGGGGTAGGCAGGTGAGAAGGGGGTTTTATTGGGGTAGTCAGGTGAGGGGGTTATTGGGGTAGGCAGGTGCAGAGGGGGGTTATTGAGGTAGACTGGTGGGGGGGTTATTGGTTTAGGCACGTGGGGAGGAGGGAAGTAAGTTGGTGGGGGATTAACTGTATGTATATGCACTTTCAGGCAGGTGGGTGGGATTTAAACAAGCAGGTGTTTTCAACAAGAAGACTTCCGCCTGGCGCTGCAACACTCAGCTTAGGAAGCACTGAAGAGGGCACATGCGCATCTGGCGCGCACTCCTCACTGCCGGCAACACATCATCACTGACGTGACGTCCCGCTGACCCGCTCTACTCCAAGGCGGCCACTGCGGTACTCTTAAAGGGCCGCACGCCACCTGGGAGTTATGAAAGTCTAGAGCTACGGCCTGAGGAGACCCGGCCCGCACACTGCAGCGGCCGCCAGGGTCCTGGGGGGAGAAGAAAGAAAAAAATAAAGGGGGAGCACGTCTGCGCCCCCTTAACAGAGGCTATAGCAGCGTCTAAGGCGACTGCCTCAGTCGCCTCATGGCAGCTACGGCTCTGTGCTCCTGTGTGTACTGTATTGTAAGGGTATGTTCACATGGGCAGAACTTGTGCGGAATGTCCGAACGGAATATTCTTTATGGACATTTCAATGATTTCAATGGGGTTTTGTTGCACTGTTAACACGATGGTATTAACATGCCAGATATTTTTGCAGTAAAATTCTAATTCTGGCATCAGCAGAACAAGTCTACTGTTTCTGCGGAGTCTGCACGGAGATGTATTGCTGTCGAAGAGACAGACGCTGCATTTCCAAGTGCTCCTAGCTCCCAATGGATTTTTCAACAAATCTGTGCAATAAAATGAAATCCTCTACAAAAAAAAAAAAAAGTGGGTAGTGCAAGTCAGCTTCGGTTTTTGGCCTTTTGGTCAGTGTATAGTGGTTACTTACTTGTATGTGTATAGTGGTTTCATGTAGTATCAGTATGGTAGTATTATCCAGTCACTATATGGTGGTAATGGTAGTGGTCATGGTGTGGCGCAATCTGTCCTTGTATTGTGGTCTCTGTATAGTGTTTTTTATATAATAGCAGTACGATGGTATTAGACACTGCAGTAGTAATATGTTGTGCTGGTGTGGAGGGATTATTTTATGTTTGTAAACCCTAACCTGTGCTAATACCATGTGTTTCCCTGGTGAGCGGTGAGGTATACACTGTACACTGCCATTCTCTTACATTCGGACCAGGGGGATGCACACTACTCTGCCTTGTCTCGGTTACTGCCAAACCATGCTACGCAGTGATGGTGGACACCAAAATGCACCTTCGCCTGTGTAGACAAAAATGTTGGCACCGGCCCTGATCCCTACAGTCCAGTGTGATGGGGGAAGCCTTGTGCTGTGGAGACATGGAGACTTGTCAGTGGTGAGGGAAAGCTGAATAGAGCAAAGTGCAGAGATATTCTTAATGAAAACCGGATCCAGAGGTTTTAAAATAAAAGCAGCAATCTGGTTGCTATGGGCAACTGCACCCCTCTTCCCCTACACAGGTTTTAATAAATCTCCCCCCAATGACCCTAAGAAAACAGCTGGGACAACAGAGGAGCGGCCTAGGGACAACTACGTGAATATCCTTGAGGGGCCCAGTCAGAGCCTGAACCCAATAAAGGTCTTTGCAGACACTTTAAAATGGCTTCCACCGATGGTCCCCATCCAACCTGACAGAGCTTGAGAGGAACTGCAGAGAAGAATGGCAGAAAATCCCCAAATCCAGGTTATAAACTTTGTGGCTTCATCCCCACAAGCTGTGATTGCTGCCAAAGGGGCTTCACCTAAGTCCTGAGTAAAGGGTATGAATACTTATGTCACTGCATTCTAGATTTATAACATTCTACGATCACTTTGTCATTATGGGGTATTAAGGGCAGAATGATGGGGAAAGCTAGAATTCATTTATTTTTTTAGCACAAGGCTTTTGGAATACAGTATATAAGCAAAGCAATACAAGACTATACTGTAGGTGAGGTTCTCCTATAGACGATCACCTTATGCCAAGATCCATCTCTGTTGTGCTGGATGTCCTGCCAAGGATGCTCAGAACACCTCCGGCAGTAAGGAGAAGTATATTTGACCTGGCTGATCTGTAAGAAGATTAAACACGTTCACCTGCTAGAACCTCACAGGAGAACAGTAAATAGACGCCATGCCAGCACCGAGCTGTCCCAGATCTACCGGTGTCATTATGTGTCCTCAGAAATCATTGTTCTCACTAAAATATGTCATCAATATTATAGTCATTTATGGAAATGTATTGATTCCATCACATTATGTCATTGGAAAAGTCATCTATTTTTATACTGTATTTCCTTTTATCACATGAGATTGTCTATAACAGTTGGTTCCTAACTGTGGCCCTCCAGATGTTGCAAAACTAAAAGCCCCAGCCAATGGATGTCTGGCCATGCTGGGAGTTGTAGTTTTGCAAAAGGGAAGCCATGATTTATCTTTCATGATCAGTGTGGATACTGTGGAGGAGGCAGCCAGGTGTTCCGCTGTCTGGGCTTGCTGGGAGTGGTAGTTTTGCAAAAGGGAAGCCTTGATTTACATTTCATAATCAGTGTGGATCCTCTGGAGGAAGAAGACAGGTGTTTGGCTTTCCGGGTATGCTGGGTGTTGAAGTTTTGCAACATCTGGAGGGCCACAGTTTGAGACCACTGGTCTATAACATCTCAGGCCAGAGTGGGCGACCAGTAACAGCAAGAGATGACCATTTTGTAGCGTAAGAGAAAGTGTTTGCCTTAATGTTCAATCTGCTGAGAGACAATGAAGGAAGAGACTGTGGTCAGTCAACCCTACACCACATGTGGCATGGCCCTACCCCTGCTGCCTTACCCTATGTATGTGTAAAATCTCAAAACAGAGGTTTTGGAGGCAGATGCCAGTTGCCGTATTTCTGGCGGGCAAGTCTGCCTTCCCAGATCTCATTCGCATCTCTCCATAAAAAAACAGTCACATAGGAGCCCTTGTAGGCCTACACAGGGCGCCGTCCTCTTCCCAGCAGGAACAGGGCCTGCTCCACACCGTCCTGGAGCACAGACAGAAAAATATCAGTCCCTATATCGGACAAGTGAACTGCACCTGATAACATGAGACGCCTGTTGTCTCCATCTAATTGTCGGTCCCCATAGCAAACCTCTTCTGCTCAGAACAGTTCCTGACACGGACAGAGGTGTCCGCAGAGAGCACTGTGGTCAGATTGGAAATAAATACACAACTTCCTCTGGAGCATACAGCAGCTGATAAGTACTGGAAGGATTAAGATTTTTACAGAGAAGTAATTTACAAATCTGTTTAAAGGGTTACTTCGGTCCCCAGCGTCCAGAGTTCCTAACGCTGTGTGCAGGCTTCCGTGTGCATGCATGCCCCCTCCCATAGACTTGCATTGAGGGGGAGGGACATGATATCACAGGACGGGGCGTGAGGTCACGAGGGGGCGAGCGTCAAAACAGAAGCCCGCACACAGCGTTCGGAACTCAATGTAACCCTTTAAGTTTCTGTCACCAGTTTGTATAAAAACATTTTGTTCCCTCAGGAGTAAGATTTGGTGCCTTGTGTCCTTCATTCTCTCCTGACCATCTCCTGGCATCTGACCTCCTGCTCTCCATCCTTTTGTGAACCTTTCTGGTCGGTATTCTTCTTGTTTGGTGGCACATCTGGTGTAACCTTTAGGTCACATCCATGATTTTTGTCTCCTAAAGACCAGGGCCCACCAATGTACTTTTGACTGAATTTCTGTCATACTTTGAGGTAGACATATAAAGGTGTTCTGACATATACTGTAACATATTTACAAGGGTCCCTTCATATTGATAGACCAAACACCATCTACTAGAAGTAACGTTCCATCCATTTCCGGAACATCTACTGTTTTTGTGTTCCTCACTAGTAGATTATATTCAGTCCATTAAAGTAAATGATCCCATGGTGACTTTGCTTTTTTGGAAGACAATGTGACCTAAACAAGAATAATTCTGGTGTGTGTTTTTCCTATGTTATAGTGGCCACCATGAGGGAGAAATGATGTGATATTTTAATAATTTGGATTCTCAGAACGTGATGATACCAACATGTAACATACGGATTGTTCTGCTGATTCCTGTAGACTTATCCTTATATACTTGTCTTTTTATTCACTTTGTGCATTGGATGATGTTACTTGTATTATACCACATGGCCACTGAGGCAAGAACAATACTGATATTACTGTTCTGCTATGGAATTTGGAAGAATTGGTGACCTTAGAGACTTATTATTCAGCAAATCTGCAAAAACCAACTTTTAAAAGAGACAGTGACCAAATACACCTTTATATGTAGCAAAAGATGTAACACTCCACGTTGCTGTCACGCCCCCTTCCCATAGGCTTGCATTGAGGGGGGCGGAACGGGGCGGCAAATGGGGCGGAGCCGCAACATCACACTGGGCGGAGCCGCAACATCACAATGCTCCGTCCCCATGATCGCCAGTAATCAGACCCGGAGCGAACACACACTGATTCTAACGGGGTGCGGCGTGCAAGATCACAGGGGTCCCCAGTGGCGGGACTCCCGCGGTCAGGCATCTTATACCCTATCCTTTAGATAGGGAATAAGATGTCTTAGTGCCAGAGTACCCCTTTAAGGTTGTTTCACAGTGTTCAGAGGTCTCATTCCTGCACTTTGCACTATGGGGACAACTCAATTGATAAAGGACAGTTAAGCTGGGGGGAACTTGTGGTTAGCTACATCACCACTCCATGTGACATAACATGTGAAGAACTACTACTCCCAGCTGACCTGCATTGCAACTGCCCCTGTTTACTATATAAATAGATGAATTTATTTTCTTGTTCAGTCCTATGACTTTCTAGATGGGGCTACAGGCATCTGGCGGTGACTGATTTAGCAAGGCCTCTGAGACATACAGTCTCAATGATGAGAGTCCATGTAATCCCCACCCAGACTGGGCATTTTTTGGGTGTTTCTGGGAGTTCACAGGAAGGTAAAGGATAAAATGTTTGTAACTATAGTTGGGTTTCAGGATTAGAACAATATGGCTGCTTTCTTTCAGAATTAGCACCATACATGTCCAAGGGTTGTGTCTGGTATTGCAGTTTGGCTCCACTGATGTGAATGGGGCTGAGCTGTAATACTACATATAACCTGTAGAGAGCTGTGGCGCTGTTTCTGGACAAAAGCTCTCACCTACTTCTCATCATGTAAAACAACATGACCATTTGGGTCCCAGCTTTATGTAAGTGAACACAGGACACAATGTGCAGATCTATTCTACTTTATTGGTTGTGAGACATGGATAGAAGATAAATCATGAGGAGAGAATATGAAGAATCATGAAAGAAGAGGAAACAAAATCATAATGGGGGGGAATTTATTGTGCGGACTCAGCCACAATAAACTGGAACTTATTGTGGGGACTCTGCCAGTCCGGTCAGGAATCCCTTGTGGAGCCTGGAAGACAAAAATAACATCAGGAGCTGATTATTTGTTTTCTTTAAAGAAAATACAATTTTCAGGGTGTGGTCACTCGTGGGTTTAGTTTTAGGCATGTGGTCAGTCCCAAGAATTATTTACCCCGGGGCTATACTGAAGCTTTTTGATTTTAATTATTGAGTGACATCTGCAGTCCACAAGATCACATACAGCCCAGTGTATTCCTGTGGACTGCAGCTGTAGTTCAATAGGGGGTCCTGCAGTGGTCCCAATGTAACTGTAGCCTTAGAAGCAGTTATTCCTGTGACTGTAAGGCTCCAGCTCTCACATTCATCCAAAATAATCCAATATAATAGGGACCAGCCCAAACTCCCCCAAACTTCATATATACATGCAGAGCACTGTATAGGGAATAGTACATAATGTAACATCCCAAGAAAACTCATCAATTGGGGGGTGGGGGCGCAAGATGTTGACCCTGGTGGTCACTATAGGGGGTCCTAAAGATAGAAGTCTCTGGAGATTAATGTAAGGGTGTGAGGTGAGGAGATGTTCATGGTAACAGTCACGTTTTTCTAATTCTTTGTGGGGATCCCCCTTCTTCATCAGGTCCACATTCTTTTTGAACTTGTTGAAGAAGAGGGATCCCTTTGAAACGCTTTGTCCTATACATGGATAATAGCATGTATTATCCACATATACTGTATTATCCTTTGGTGATAAGCTACAGGCATAAATAGGAATTTTAAGATAAAATGGGACCCATGCCGGGAGCCCTTCATCTGAACCTATCTATCCTGTATTCTTTCAACACAGGACCTACCTACTCAGCCAATCAGTGACTGAGGCGGGGCACCAGAGGGATGGTCCTGTGGGTATGGGATAGCACTTACCCTTAAGACCGGGAATGATCCTGGTCAGGCACCATAGCCTCTACCATAGCCCCCATCATTGCCCCCATAGCCACCAACTTTTGGAAAGTACATGTCAGGCACGGGATCTATCTGTGGCTTCTTCCAGTCAATGCCTCCACCCTGTATAGAAGCAAGATATTAGATACCGTCATCATCACTTCTGTAATTTTTAGTTATAAATAAGATTTTTCCATAAAATGAAAAATGTAAAAATTCTATGCTGGGAAAATCAACAAAATAAACAAAATAGGTTAGACACTGACTATATATACCCAGACTGGTGGTGGAATAGAATCTCATCGAATTTACTCAATAATGTGATAGCAGGGGACTGTGATAACCAAAAGCAGAGCTGAGTTTCTCAGAAGTAGCAGAGCTGAATATATCATCTTGAATAGCTCCTGCTACATACACCAAAGCAGAATCCTTGTCTTTTCCCCCCTAATATACTGATCCACAATCTATCAGGTCAGACTGCTATGGTAACCCATCTAAATCCTCCAATAACATCATGTGGGCACCTATGGGGTGTCAGAGGGAGGTGCTGTGGTCACTATTGATGGGGGATTTAAGGGGTTAAACTGAGGTATCCATGTTCTCTCTGATCCGGGCAGTTGCATTGCGAGCAGAACTGTGTTTTACAGAGAAACAGCGCCACACCTGTCTATGGGTTATGTAAGGTATTTCAGCTCAATTGAAGTGAATGGTATTAAGCTGCAATACAACACACAACTTGTAGACAAGGGGACCTGTTATCACTTTTATGCTGTCTGCACCACCAGTCTTCAGGGTGGTCCCCGGTGGCTTCTCCCCACCCCACTACTTGATTGATAGATCCCTCCCAATACACAAACAGGATAACATTGATCTATGAAGGCCAGAAGGGTGTGGAGAAGTCATCTGGGACCACCCCAATGACTTCTGGTTCAGGCAGTATGAAAGTGATGACAGGGTTCTCCCACTCTCCCACTGAGGGCCACCCATATGACTGGTGGTTTAGGAAGCATGAAAGTGATGACAGGTTTATTTTAAGTCAAAGTCTATAACAAGGCTCCTCAACTACTTTGTGTCACTTCTCATTCTGAGTCTTCTTACATGGCAGAGTGGACTCAGGGACCAGGTTCCAAGGTAAATCCCACCACTGCCCCCTCCTCCTAAGGTACAAATTCTGCTCTGCTACATCTAAGCTTTAGCAAGGGGATAAGACTTGTTTGCTAATTTTGAAGCACATATTCCCCATATGACAGTATGAATATTTAGGATCGTGATGTGTGGTGGTGATATACTTACAACATAGTTTCCTCCAAGACCTCCCTTAGCTCCTCCTCCAATGCCCCCTCCAACACCTCCTCCAGTGCCCCCTCCAAGGCCTTCAGCACCTCCTCCAGCACCCCCTCCAGTGCTTCCTCCAGCGCCTCCTATAGGGCCGCCTCCAGCGCCTCCTCCAAGGCCTCCAGCGCCTCCTCCAAGGCCTTCAGTGCTTCCTCCAGCACCTCCTACAAGGCTCCCTTCAGTGCCCCCTCCAGCACCTCCTCCAGTGCCTCCTCCAAGGCCTTCAGCACCTCCTCCAACACCTCCTCCAGTGCTCCCTCCTGCACCTCCTATAGGGCCGCCTCCAAGGCCTCCAGCGCTTCCTCCAGCACCTCCTACAGGGCTGCCTTCAGTGCCTTCTCCAGCACCTCCAGCGCTTCCTCCAGCACCTTCTCCAAGGCCTTCAGCGCTCTCTCCAGCACCTCCTCCAAGGCCTTCAGTGCCTCCTACAGGGCTGCTTCCATCGCCTCCTCCATTGTTTCCTCCAGCACTTCCTTCAGTGCCTCCTCCAAGGCCTTCAGCGCCTTCTACAGGGCTGCTTCCACCGCCTCCTCCATTGTTTCCTCCAGCACTTCCTTCAGTGCCTCCTCCAAGGCCTTCAGCACCTTCTACAGGGCTGCTTTCAGTGCCTCTTACAGGGCTGCCTCCAGCGCCTCCTCCAAATCCTCCACCGCCTCCTCCAGTGCCTCCTTCAAGGCCTCCTACAGGGCTGCCTCCCAACTGAGCAGCAACTGCAAAATGGAAAGTAAGACATCACTGAGCCATGATATAAGATGTATAATATTGTTACTACTATACTGATATAGATATTTATTTTATCAGGTTATATCTGTCTTTGGTAATGCTGGTTGAAAACTAATATGGCTTCTTTTCTGGAGTCATCCAGGTTTCCATAATCCAGAAATGTGCCTAGATATCCAGCTACATAGCAGTTAGGGACATATAGGCGGATAACTGTGCTGATCTGGAGCCTGGGAAAACTGGGAAATCAGATGTTAGTGTGCATGGTAGTCTAGGGCAGGGAAAGAAAGAGGTTAACATTTATCCAGAATGTAAAATCTGCCTAGAGATATAGATATATGGCTAAGCAGTGGGACTGGTATTGGTGAGCCCCCAACAATAATGTACATACTTACCATAATAGCTGGAGAAGACCACAAGGATGAGAACGGTGACCGTCTTCATGGTGGAGATGACTAGATTTAAGCCTCTGCCTAAATAATCTTGTCTCTACAGTATATACCCTGCATCGGGTGATGCCGCTTTATATATAATGCCAGGATAGAGGAGGTACGTGATTTCTTTTCTCCTTGTTTGGCACTTGGCAAAGATTAAAAGACTCCAAGATCGTAGGACAATATTCCCCACATGGTGTTTACTTTGTAAATGATCTTTAATTTAATTCCCTCTGTAAATTCCTGTCTATAATAATTCTGTTATTTATTGGACTTAAATTGTAAATGTCATTTCAGAACCCTTCAAATATGTCATAGAGACAGTGCTACATCTGTGCTGAGACCCTCACAGATCAGTAGAACCTGCAGGGAAAAGCATGCGGCTGAGGGCTGCTTCACCCCACTGAGGGCGCTCTTTGAAGAGGGGCTCAATAAAAATTCTGTGAAGCCCATCTTTAGTGAGTGACTATATGGACAAGGGGGGACATGTATCAAAGATTTTACCCCTGTTTTGTGTGTATTTTTCTTCACAAAATTTTGCGCAAGCCCTTTTTTTGCACATGTTTTGGTAGAGCATGTCTTCAAGATGTGGCTGAATCAGGGTGACATCTATAGTACACATGGATTTATTAACTGCATACTTTTCCTTTACACCAAAAATTTTGCCGCAAGAGCTGATTTTGGGACATCTTGGACTTAACGTAGCAAGATGCTCTAAATCATCGATTCTATTTTCCAAAGAGTGGATTGAGGAGATTACTATATTTACCCGCAATTTATGAAGCTCATTGCGCCTGATTGATAAATTTAGCGCTTCTGCGCATAATTTAGAATTCGGGAAAAGGGGTAAACTGCTTCTACCATACACAAATAATGATACATGTCCCCCATGGTGTTTTTTTTTCCTGACAACAAAGAATGGCAGGTGCCAGTAGCTGATAGCAATAGTAGCATTCATCTCATCCCATCAGTGGGGCTGCTTTGGTTCTTAACAGCTCCATTGGTCAAGCAGAAGTTCCGTCTTCTTGGACTTAAAGGGGTACTCTGGTGAAAAACTATTTTTTTTTTTTTTTCAAATCAACTGGTGCCAAAACGCTAAACAGATTTGTAAATTACTTCTATTAAAAAAAACTTAATCCTTCCATTACTTATCAGCTGCTGAATGCTTCACAGGAAGTTCTTGAGTTATAGAATCAGATGGAGCCCGGGCTCCATTTAACATACCTCGGTGCCGCTGAGTTTTTCTAGTCCCTACTGTAATTTCATATTTCCCGCTGGGTCCCGTGATTGGCCAGGACCAAGCAGTCAATCACTGGACCCAATGGGAAATTTGATCTTACAATAGTGACCAAAAACGCAGCGACTCTGTTATATGTTAAAAGGAGCCTGGGCTGACATAACACTTCAGCCCCCCGGGACTCCTGCAACCGGGCCGGGAGATGTGCAGGAGCCATCCCTGCCATCTCTCAGCACTGCGGTACACGACTAAGAGCGTTTGACGCTTGAAACGCGTAACTGCCTTCTTGTTCCTGTCCGTGTCCTAAATAAATTTGATTTTATTTGCATTTGAGCTGGATCCTACCATCCTTGTTTTCTCCAAAATTGAAAGTGTTATGATTAAAATACGTGGTCCTTAAGTCCCTAAGGCAGTAATTCCCAACAAGGGCGCCTCCAGGTGTTGCAAAACTACAATTCCCAACATGCCTGGACATCCAAAGGCTGTCCAGGCATGCTAGGAGTTGTAGTTTTGCAACATTTGGAAGCCCCCTGGTTGGGAAACACTGCCCTTAGGGGTACTGCGGGTCAGAAAAATGTATCCCCCTACACGCCCCCAATTAAACTTTTATCCCCTATTATATGGATAACGGATACATTTTCCTAACCTGAAATACCCCTGTAAAGGGTACGTTCAGACGAACGGATCCGCAGTGTATTTTACGCTGTGAATCCGCCGCTGAAGGACCACTACAGGGTGCCTAAGATGTGTCTGCTCGGAGTGGCAATACGCCGCTATGTGCAGACACCCTGTGATGTGAGAGTCACCATGTGCATGCGCAGTATACTCGCGCTTTGCAGCTTCTCTCAGCCTAGCTCAGGGAGCAGGGGGAGCGGCGGCAATGTATGCGAGTACACCGCGCATGCGCAGCGACCCTCACATCTAACGGCACCCTGTAGGGGTCCTTCGGCAGATCCGTAGCTTAAAATACGCTGTGGATCTGCTCGTCTGAATGTACCCTAAGGATGCAGTAATTATGTAGGAGGGGTGGTTAGGTATGTGGGGCCAAGGGGAGGGGGGTTGTTATTGGGGTAGGCAGATGAGAAGGGGGGGTATTGGGGTAGGCAGGTGAAGAGGGGGGTTATTGGGGTAGGCAGGTGGGGGATTACTGGGGTAGACATGTGGGGGGTTATTGGGGTAGGCAGGTGAGAAGGGGGGTATTGGGGTAGGCAGGTGAGAAGGGGGGGTATTGGGGTAGGCAGGTGAAGAGGGCAGTTATTGGGGTAGGCAGGTGGGAGATTACTGGGGTAGACAGGTGGGGGGTTATTTGGGTAGGCAGGTGGGGGGGGGAAGTAAGTAGGTGGGGGGATTAACTGTATGTATATGGTGGCACTGTTAGGCACTTGGGAGTTAAGAAAGTCTAGCGCTACGGCCTGAGGAGACCCGGACCGCACACTGCAGCGGCCACCAGGGTCCTGGGGGGGGAGAAGAAAGAAAAAAATAAAGGGGTAGCACGTCTGCGCCCCCTTAACAGAGGCTATAGCAGCGTCTAAGGCGACTGCCTCAGTCGCCTCATGGCAGCTACGGCTCTGTGCTCCTGTGTGTACTGTATTGTAAGGGTATGTTCACATGGGCAGAACTTGTGCGGAATGTCCGAACGGAATATTCTTTATGGACATTTCAATGATTTCAATGGGGTTTTGCTGCACTGTTAACACGGTAGAACATCAGAACAAGTCTACTGTTTCTGCGGAGTCTGCAAGGAGATGTATCGCTGCATTTCCAAGTGCTCCTAGCTCCCGCAAGATTTTTCAAGAATTCTGTGCAATAAAATGAAATCCTCTACAAAAACAATAAAATAAAAAAGTGGGCAGTGCGAGTCAGCTTCGGTTTTTGGTCTGTGTATAGTGGTTACTTACTGGTGTGTGTATAGTGGTTACTTACTGGTGTGTGTATAGTGGTTACTTACTGGTGTGTGTATAGTGGTTACTTACTGGTCTGTGTATAGTGATTACTTACTGGTCTGTGTATAGTGGTTACTTACTGGTCTGTGTATAATGGTTACTTACTGGTCTGTGTATAGTGGTTACTTACTGGTCTGTGTATAGTGGTTACTTACTGGTCTGTGTATAGTGGTCACTTACTGGTCTGTGTATAGTGGTCACTTACTGGTCTGTGTATAGTGGTTACTTACTGGTCTGTGTATAGTGGTTACTTACTGGTGTGTGTATAGTGGTTACTTACTGGTCTGTGTATAATGGTTACTTACTGGTGTGTGTATAGTGGTTACTTACTGGTCTGTGTATAGTGGTTACTTACTGGTGTGTGTATAGTCGTTACTTACTGGTCTGTGTATAATGGTTACTTACTGGTCTGTGTATAATGGTTACTTACTGGTGTGTTCATAGTGGTTACTTACTGGTGTGTGTATAGTGGTTACTTACTGGTCTGTGTATAATGGTTACTTACTGGTCTGTGTATAATGGTCACTTACTGGTCTGTGTATAGTGGTTACTTACTGGTGTGTGTATAGTGGTTACTTACTGGTGTGTGTATAGTGGTTACTTACTGGTCTGTGTATAGTGGTTACTTACTGGTGTGTGTATAGTGATTACTTACTGGTCTGTGTATAGTGGTTACTTACTGGTCTGTGTATAGTGGTTACTTACTGGTGTGTGTATAGTGGTTACTTACTGGTATGTGTATAGTGGTTACTTACTGGTGTGTGTATAGTGGTTACTTACTGGTGTGTGTATAGTGGTTACTTACTGGTCTGTGTATAGTGGTTACTTACTGGTGTGTGTATAGTGGTTACTTACTGGTGTGTGTATAATGGTTACTTACTGGTGTGTGTATAGTGGTTACTTACTGGTCTGTGTATAATGGTTACTTACTGGTCTGTGTATAATGGTCACTTACTGGTCTGTGTATAGTGGTTACTTACTGGTGTGTGTATAGTGGTTACTTACTGGTGTGTGTATAGTGGTTACTTACTGGTCTGTGTATAGTGGTTACTTACTGGTGTGTGTATAGTGGTTACTTACTGGTGTGTGTATAATGGTTACTTACTGGTGTGTGTATAGTGGTTACTTACTGGTCTGTGTATAGTGGTTACTTACTGGTGTGTGTATAGTCGTTACTTACTGGTCTGTGTATAATGGTTACTTACTGGTCTGTGTATAATGGTTACTTACTGGTGTGTGTATAGTGGTTACTTACTGGTGTGTGTATAGTGGTTACTTACTGGTCTGTGTATAATGGTTACTTACTGGTCTGTGTATAATGGTCACTTACTGGTCTGTGTATAGTGGTTACTTACTGGTGTGTGTATAGTGGTTACTTACTGGTGTGTGTATAGTGGTTACTTACTGGTCTGTGTATAGTGGTTACTTACTGGTGTGTGTATAGTGGTTACTTACTGGTGTGTGTATAGTGATTACTTACTGGTCTGTGTATAGTGGTTACTTACTGGTCTGTGTATAGTGGTTACTTACTGGTATGTGTATAGTGGTTACTTACTGGTGTGTGTATAGTGGTTACTTACTGGTCTGTGTATAGTGGTTACTTACTGGTCTGTGTATAGTGGTTACTTACTGGTCTGTGTATAGTGGTTACTTACTGGTCTGTGTATAGTGGTTACTTACTGGTGTGTGTATAGTGGTTACTTACTGGTGTGTGTATAGTGGTTACTTACTGGTCAGTGTATAGTGGTTACTTACTGGTGTGTGTATAGTGGTTACTTACTGGTGTGTGTATAGTGGTTACTTACTGGTCTGTGTATAGTGGTTACTTACTGGTCTGTGTATAGTGGTTACTTACTGGTCTGTGTATAGTGGTTACTTACTGGTCAGTGTATAGTGGTTACTTACTGGTCTGTGTATAGTGGTTACTTACTGGTCTGTGTATAGTGGTTACTTACTGGTCTGTGTATAGTGGTTACTTACTGGTCTGTGTATAGTGGTTACTTACTGGTGTGTGTATAGTGGTTACTTACTGGTGTGTGTATAGTGGTTACTTACTGGTCTGTGTATAGTGGTTACTTACTGGTGTGTGTATAGTGGTTACTTACTGGTGTGTGTATAATGGTTACTTACTGGTGTGTGTATAGTGGTTACTTACTGGTCTGTGTATAATGGTTACTTACTGGTCTGTGTATAATGGTCACTTACTGGTCTGTGTATAGTGGTTACTTACTGGTGTGTGTATAGTGGTTACTTACTGGTGTGTGTATAGTGGTTACTTACTGGTCTGTGTATAGTGGTTACTTACTGGTGTGTGTATAGTGGTTACTTACTGGTGTGTGTATAATGGTTACTTACTGGTGTGTGTATAGTGGTTACTTACTGGTCTGTGTATAGTGGTTACTTACTGGTGTGTGTATAGTCGTTACTTACTGGTCTGTGTATAATGGTTACTTACTGGTCTGTGTATAATGGTTACTTACTGGTGTGTGTATAGTGGTTACTTACTGGTGTGTGTATAGTGGTTACTTACTGGTCTGTGTATAATGGTTACTTACTGGTCTGTGTATAATGGTCACTTACTGGTCTGTGTATAGTGGTTACTTACTGGTGTGTGTATAGTGGTTACTTACTGGTGTGTGTATAGTGGTTACTTACTGGTCTGTGTATAGTGGTTACTTACTGGTGTGTGTATAGTGGTTACTTACTGGTGTGTGTATAGTGATTACTTACTGGTCTGTGTATAGTGGTTACTTACTGGTCTGTGTATAGTGGTTACTTACTGGTCTGTGTATAGTGGTTACTTACTGGTGTGTGTATAGTGGTTACTTACTGGTCTGTGTATAGTGGTTACTTACTGGTCTGTGTATAGTGGTTACTTACTGGTCTGTGTATAGTGGTTACTTACTGGTCTGTGTATAGTGGTTACTTACTGGTGTGTGTATAGTGGTTACTTACTGGTGTGTGTATAGTGGTTACTTACTGGTCAGTGTATAGTGGTTACTTACTTGTATGTGTATAGTGGTTTCATGTAGTATCGGTATGGTAGTATTATCCAGTCACTATATGGTGGTAATGGTAGTGGTCATGGTGTGGCGCAATCTGTCCTTGTATTGTGGTCTCTGTATATTGTTTTTTATATAATAGCAGTATGATGGTATTAGACACTGCAGTAGTAATATGTTGTGCTGGTGTGGATGGATTATTTTATGTTTGTAAACCCTAACCTGTGCTAATACCATGTGTTTCCCTGGTGAGCGGTGAGGTATACACTGTACACTGCCATTCTCTTACATTCGGACCAGGGGGATGCACACTACTCTGCCTTGTCTCGGTTACTGCCAAACCATGCTACGCAGTGATGGTGGACACCAAAATGCACCTTCGCCTGTGTAGACAAAAATGTTGGCACCGGCCCTGATCCCTACAGTCCAGTGTGAGGGGGGAAGCCTTGTGCTGTGGAGACATGGAGACTTGTCAGTGTTGCAGGAAAGCTGAATAGAGCAAAGTATAGAGATATTCTGAATGAAAACCTGATCCAGAGCAGCAATCTGGTTGCTATGGGCAACTGCACCCCTCTTCCTCCACACAGGTTTTAATAAATCTCCGCCCCCCCCCCCCCCCCAATGACCTTAAGAAAACAGCTGGGACAACACAGGAGCGGCATAGGGACAACTCTGTGAATGTCCTTGAGTGGCCCAGTCAGAGCCTGAACCCAATAAAGGTCTTTGCAGACACTTTAAAATGTCTTCCACTGACGGTCCCCATCCAACCTAACAGAGCTTGAGAGGATCTGCAGAGAAGAATGGCAGAAAATCCCCAAATCCAGGTTATAAACTTTGTGGCTTCATCCCCACAAGCTGTGATTGCTGCCAAAGGGGCTTCACCTAAGTCCTGAGTAAAGGGTATGAATACTTATGTCACTGCATTCTAGATTTATAACATTCTACGATCACTTTGTCATTATGGGGTATTAAGGGCAGAATGATGGGGAAAGCTAGAATTCATTTATTTTTTTAGCACAAGGCTTTTGGAATACAGTATATAAGCAAAGCAATACAAGACTATACTGTAGGTGAGGTTCTCCTATAGACGATCACCTTATGCCAAGATCCATCTCTGTTGTGCTGGATGTCCTGCCAAGGATGCTCAGAACACCTCCGGCAGTAAGGAGAAGTATATTTGACCTGGCTGATCTGTAAGAAGATTAAACACGTTCACCTGCTAGAACCTCACAGGAGAACAGTAAATAGACGCCATGCCAGCACCGAGCTGTCCCAGATCTACCGGTGTCATTATGTGTCCTCAGAAATCATTGTCCTCACTACAATATGTCATCAATATTATAGTCATTTATGGAAATGTATTGATTCCATCACATTATGTCATTGGAAAAGTCATCTATTTTTATACTGTATTTCCTTTTATCACATGAGATTGTCTATAACAGTTGGTTCCTAACTGTGGCCCTCCAGATGTTGCAAAACTAAAAGCCCCAGCCAATGGATGTCCGGCCATGCTGGGAGTTGTAGTTTTGCAAAAGGGAAGCCATGATTTATCTTTCATGATCAGTGTGGATCCTCTGGAGGAGGCATACAGGTGTTTGGCTGTCTAGGCATGCTGGGAGTTGTAGTTTTGCAAAAGGGAAGCCATGATTTATCTTTCGTGATCACTGTGGATCCTCTGGAGGAAGAAGACAGGTGTTTGGCTTTCCGGGTATGCTGGGTGTTGAAGTTTTGCAACATCTGGAGGGCCACAGTGGGAGACCACTGGTCTATAACATCTCAGGCCAGAGTGGGCGACCAGTAACAGCAAGAAATGACATCTAATCCATCGCTCACACTCGGGTGACCTGACAACTTGGAGAAATGACCCAATGACACCAATAGCTTCCTATGATTTTACAGAACAAAGATCTTTCTAGGAGGTATAGTACAGACTGGGGTCAATAATAAACCGGGCTCCATTAGTCCATTTTGTAGAGTAAGAGAAAGTGTTTGCCTTAATGTTCAATCTGCTGAGAGACAATGAAGGAAGAGACTGTGGTCAGTCAACCCTACACCACATGTGGCATGGCCCTACCCCTGCTGCCTTACCCTATGTATGTGTAAAATCTAAAAACAGAGGTTTTGGAGGCAGATGCGGCTGTTGTACTTCTGGTGGGGGGCAAGTCTGCCTTCCCAGATCTCATCAGCATCTTATCTTTCCAGAAAAACAGTCACATAGGAGCCCTTGTAGGCCTACACAGGGCGCCGTCCTCTTCCCAGCAGGAACAGGGCCTGCTCCACACCGTCCTGGAGCACAGACAGAAAAATATCAGTCCCTATATCGGACAAGTGAACTGCACCTGATAACATGAGACGCCTGTTGTCTCCATCTAATTGTCGATGCCGGACGACAACTCTAATTCGAGACCTAATGAAGTGGGTGCAAATTGACCGTTCACCTTGCTTTTTCCATGGTCTCCACATCCCAGGGGAAAAATCAAAGCAAACAAATTACTTATCAACAGCTGTATGCTCCAGAGGAAGTTGTGTAGTTATTTCCAGTCTGACCACAGTGCTCTCTGCGGACACCTCTGTCCGTGTCAGGAACTGTCCAGAGAAGCAGATCCCCACAGCAACCCTCTCAGAACAGTTCCTGATACGGACAGAGGTGTCAGGAGAGAGCACTGTGGTCAGAACTACACAGCTTCCTTTGGAGCATACAGCATCTGATAAGTACTGGAAGGATTAAGATTTTTACATAAAAGTAATTTACAAATCTGTTTAACTTTCTCGCACCAGTTGGTTTAAAAATATTTTTTTCCCCTCAGGAGGACTGCTTTAAGATTTGGTGCCTTGTGTCCTTCATTCTCTCCTGACCATCTCCTGGCATCTGACCTCCTGCTCTCCATCCTTTTGTGAACCTTTCTGGTCGGTATTCTTCTTGTTCGGTGGCACATCTGGTGTAACCTTTAGGTCACATCCATGATTTTTGTCTCCTAAAGACCAGGGCCCACCAATGTACTTTTGACTGAATTTCTGTCATACTTTGAGGTAGACATATAAAGGTATTCTGACATATACTGTAACATATTTACAAGGGTCCCTTCATATTGATAGACCAAACGCCATGTACTAGAAGTAACGTTCCATCCATTTCCGGAACATCTACTGTTTTTGTGTTCCTCCCTAGTAGACGATATTCAGTCCATTAAAGTAAATGATCCCATGGTGACTTTGGTTTTTTGGAAGACAATGTGACCTAAACAAGAATAATTCTGGTGTGTGTTTTTCCTATGTTATAGTGGCCACCATGAGGGAGAAATGATGTGATATTTTAATAATTTGGATTCTCAGAACGTGATGATACCAACATGTAACATACGGATTGTTCTGCTGATTCCTGTAGACTTATCCTTATATACTTGTCTTTTTATTCACTTTGTGCATTGGATGATGTTACTTGTATTATACCACATGGCCACTGAAGCAAGAACAATACTGATATTACTGTTCTGCTATGGAATTTGGAAGAATTGGTGACCTCAGAGACTTTTTATTCAGCAAATCTGCAAAAAACTACTTTTAAAGGAACAGTGACCAAATACTCCTTTCTCTGCTGCAAAATATGTAACACTCTACGTTGTGCTAAAGTATCTGCATTGTACAGTGATCCCTCAACTTACAATGGCCTCAACATACAATAATTTCAACATACAGTGGTCTTTTCTGGACCATTGTAACTTGAAACCAGACTCAACATACAATGCTACGGACAGTCCAGATTTGTGAAATATGTCGATGTGTGGAAGAACGGCCAATCAGAATGGGCATTTTACTGGTAAAACACCTGTATTACTAAAGTGCATGCACTGACTGGCTGTCTGGTAGCGCCCCCTACAGTACAGGGAGGTATTACATGTTCTGTACTACACTTTACCTGTGCCAGGATTAGCTGCTCCTTTGGACACCAGGTAAGGGCGGCTCCATTTTTCTTTTTTTGGACTGAAGAAGCTCCTGTCCGGTCTCCTCTACATAGACAGTGATTACAGCTCCCAGCAGATCTTTCTTAATTTTATATGTAAGGATTTGCTTTATCTGTATTAGTTATTTACTCATTGATCTTTAATCCTCACTTTTTCCTATTTTTGGATGACATTTTGGTGGCTTCAGAACCAATAACCAGGTTTCCATAGAGTTATGGTCTCGACATACAATGGTTTCAACATACAATGGTCGTCCTGGAGCCAATTCATATTGTAACTTGAGAGACCGCTGTATTGGATTTGCACAAGATGTTTCAGTAAAGTGCTAAAAGGGTACTCCGGCGCAAAGCATCTTATCCCCTATCAAAAGGATAAGGGATAAGATTGCGGGGATCCCGCCGCTGGGGACACCCCCCCCCTGATCGCCAACACAGCACCCTGGTCATCTGTGCACAGCCGCCACGCCTCCTCCATTCAGGTCTATGGGAAGAGGCCTGAGGGCTACATACTAGACATGAATGGAGGGGGCGTGATGTCACTAACATGGGAGCTCCATGCTCCCGTATTCTGGACACTGCTGCTGCTGGCCCGGAGATCTCAGCGGGACCTCCACGATCTAACATCTTATCCCCTATCCTTTTGATAGGGGATAAGATGTTTTGCACCGGAGTACCCCTTTAAGGTTATTTCACAGACTCATACCACTTTGCACTATGGGGACAACTCAATTGATAAAGGGCAGTTGGGCTAACAAGGAATTTCAGGTTAGCTACACCATCCTGCCATGTGACTTAACATGTGAAGAACTACTACTCCCAGCTGACCTGTATTAAAACTGCCCCTGCTCACTATATAGGCACGTGATTGTATTTTCTTGTTTACTCCTATGGCTTTCCTTGGACACTGGAAGGCACTACAGGCATCTGGTGGTGACTGGCATAGATGTAAAGGAGGGGCATACTTACCAACAGCTACAGTGTTGTCTGGGCATCTCATTGAACCAGGCCATGAATGGGCCAGAGTCCATGTATCTCCACCCAGACTGGGTATTTTGTGGGTGTTCCTGGGAGTTCACAGGAAGGTGGAGGATAAAATGGTGGTAGCTGTAGTTGGGTTTCGGGATTAGAACAACATGGCTGCTTTCATTCAGAATAAGCACCACACCTGTCAATGGGATGTGTCTGGTATTGCAGTTTGGCTGAGCTGTACTACTACATATAACCTGTAAAGAGCTGTGGCGCTGTTTCTGGACTAATACCATCATCATCTTATTATTCTGTACAACAACATGACCATTTGGGTCCCAGCTTTATACCAAGTGAACTCAGGACACGATGTGCAGATCTTTTCTACTTTATTGGTTGTGAGACATAGAAAGAAGAGAAATCATAGAGAGAGAATATAAAGAATCATAAAAGGAGAGGAAACTAAATCATTAGGGGGGAAATTCATTGTGAGGACTCGGCCGGTCCTGGTCAGGAATCCATTGTGGAGCCTGGAAGACAAAAATCTGATTAGGAGCGGATTTTTCCTTATTTGCTATGAAGAATAATACATCTGTTTGGGATGGGGTCACCTTGTGAGTGTGATCAGTCCCAAGAAGTATTTACCCCTCTATACTAAACATTTCTGAATGACAAGAGAGAGATATTTGTAGGAATTGTACAGTACATGACATCACAAGAAAACTTATCAAGAAGGGAGAAGCACAAGATGTGGACCCCAGGGGTCACTATGGAGGCCCTGAAGATAGAAACCCCTTGAGATCAGTGTGAGGTGAGGTTCATGGAAGGAAACACTCAAGTTTTACTAATTCTCAACCACTAAAGTAATAATAATAATGACTTGGAGCCAGAGGTGAGGGAATCTGCAGTAACTTTGCCAAATCTGAATCAGATCGGTCATCAATTAGTTAAGTCTGGCCAACCTTGTTCTGCTTTCATTGCCCATTAAAAATGGACACAGTCCTAGGAGACCTCAGGCTGTCATCCTGGACTTAGCCAGGTAACAGGAATGAATTTGGTCAGACTGAACTAATCACCCGCTGATCTGTTAGATTCAGGTTCGGCAGAAGTTACTGTAGATTTGTTCACCTCTGATTGGGACCTTATTGTTTTTGTGGCTTTTCAATGTGCATTAATTCAGGTGAATGAGGCCAAACTGCAACACCAGACCCGGCCTACAGTCATATTTGGTGCTATTGAAGGACGGCAATAAACCATGTAATTACATTACAAAGGGTTCAAAGGAAGACAAATAACTCATCAGGATATTTTTGTGGGGGACGGGGAACCTCATCACAGATGTTAAACCAGTCAGGTTGTAACCTAGGACCCCAGTTCTGCTTGTTCCTATATTAAAGGTGCAAACTTCGCTCTGGGCTTTATGAACATACTGTACTCACCTCCCCGGGTCTCACACAACTTTCCCTCTTTTCTGATTCTACCAGGTTCTGTGCTGTCTTGTCCCCCATACCTACTCAGCCAATCAATCAAGTTGAATGCAGCGCCTCAATATTAGTGAAACAAACATTTGTTCACATCATGATGGAATGAAACCTTTTTCAGTTTTTTTTCACTAATATTGGAGTTCTGCATTCAACTAGATTTTTTGTATTCTACGGGGACTGTTTGTGGACCTTAACCCCTTAAGGACCCAGCCCAAATATACCTTAAGGACCTGGCCATTTTTTGCACATCTGACCACTGTCACTTCAAGCATTAATAACTATAGGATGCTTTTACCTTTCATTCTGATTCCGAGATTGTTTTTTCGTGACATATTCTACTTTATGTTAGTGGTAAAATTTTGTCGATACTTGCATCATTTCTTGGTGAAAAATTCAAAAATTTGATGAAAAAATAGAAAATTTAGCATTTTTTTTAACTTTGAAGCTCACTGCTTGTAAGGAAAATGGATATTCCAAATAAATTATACATTGATTCACAGATACAATATGTCTACTTTATGTTTGCATCATAAAATTGATGTGTTTTTACTTTTGGAAGACACCAGAGGGCTTCAAAGTTCAGCAGCAATTTTCCAATTTTTCACAAAATTTTCAAAATCGGAATTTTTCAGGGACCAGTTCAGTTTTGAAGTGGATTTGAAGGGCCTTCATATTAGAAATACCCCATAAATGACCCCATTATAAAAACTGCACCCCTTAAAGTATTCAAAATGACATTCAGTAAGTGTGTTAACCCTTTAGGTGTTTCACAGGAATAGCAGCAAAGTGAAGGAGAAAATTCAAAATCTTCATTTTTTACACTCGCATGTTCTTGTAGACCCAGTTTTTGAATTTTTACAAGGGGTAATAGATGAAAAATCCCCCCAAAATTTGTAACCCAATTTCTCTAGAGTAAGGAAATACCTCATATGTGTATGACAAGTGTTCGGCGGGTGCACTAGAGGGCTCAGAAGGGAAGGAGCGACAATGGGATTTTTGAGAGGGAATTTTGCTGAAATGGTTTTTGGGGGGCATGTCGCATTTAGGAAGCCCCTATGGTGCCAGAACAGCAGAAAACCCCAACATGGCATATCATTTTGGAAACTACACCCCTCAAGGAATGTAACAAGGGGTCCGCTGAGCCTTAACACCCCACAGGTGTTTGATGACTTTTCGTTAAAGTTGGATGTGTAAATGAAAAAAAAAAAATTCTTACTAAAATGCAGTTTTTCCCCTAAATTTTACATTTTTACAAGGGGTAATAGGAGAAAATGACCCCCAAAGTTTGTAACCCCATTTCTTCTGAGTATGGAAATACCCCATGTTAGGACGTAAAATGATCTGCTGGCGAACTACAATGCTCAGAAGAGGAGGAGCGCCATTGAGCTTTTGGAAAGAGAATTCGTTTGGAATGGTAGTCAGGGGCCATGTGCGTTTACAAAGCCCCCCGTGGTTCCAGAACAGTGGACCCCCCCACATGTGACCCCATTTTGGAAACTACACCCCTCACAGAATTTAATAAGGGGTGCAGCGAGTATTTACACCCCACAGATCTTTGGAACAATGGGCTGTGCAAATGAAAAATTAAATTTTTCATTTTTACGGACCACTGTTCCAAAAATCTGTCAGACACCTGTGGGGCGTAAATTCTCAATGTACCCCTTATTACATTACGTGAGGGGTGTAGTTTCCAAAATGGGGTCACATGTGTCGGGGGTCCATTGTTCTGGCACTATGGGGCTTTGTAAACACATGTGGCCTTCAATTCCGGACAAATTTTCTCTACAAAATCCCAATGGCGCTCCTTCTCTTCTGAGCATTGTAGTTCGCCCGCAGAGCACTTTAAATTCACATATGGGGTATGTTCTTACTCAGAAGAGATGGGGTTACAAATTTGGGGGGGCTTTTTTCCTATTTTCCCTTGTGAAAATGAAAAATTTAGGGTAACACCAGCATTTTAGTGAAAAAATATAATTTTTTTCATTTTCCCATCCAACTTTAATGAAAATTCGTCAAACACATGTGGGGTGTTCAGGCTCACTATACCCCTTGTCACGTTCGGTGAGGGGTGTAGTTTCCAAAATGGGGTCACACGTGGGTATTTTTTTTTTTTTGCGTTTGTCAGAACCGCTGTAAAATCAGCCACCCCTGTGCAAATCACCAATTTAGGCCTCAAATGTACATAGTGCGCTCTCACTCCTGAGCCTTGTTGTTTGCCTGCAGAGCATTTTATGCCCACATCTGGGGTATTTCCGTACTCAGGAGAAATTGTGTTACAAATTTTGGGGGTCTTTTTTTCCTTTTACCGCTTGTGGAAATAAAAAGTATGGGGCAACACCAGCATGTTAGTGTAAATGTTTTAATTTTTTTACACTAACAGGCTGGTGTAGCCCCCAACTTTTCCTTTTCACAAGCGGTAAAAGGAAAAGAAGACCCCCAAAATCTGTAGTTCAATTTCTCCCGAGTACGGCGATACCCCCTATATGGCCCTAAACTGTTTCCTTGAAATACGACAGGGCTCCGAAGTAAGAGAGCACCATGCGCATTTGAGGACTAAATTAGGGATTGCATAGGGGGTGGACATAGGGGTATTCTACGCCAGTGATTCCCAAACAGGGTGCCTCCAGCTATTGCTAAACTCCCAGCATGCCTGGACAGTCAGTGGCTGTCCAGAAATGCTGGGAGTTGTTGTTTTGCAACAGCTGGAGGCTCCGTTTTGAAAACCCTGCCTTACAGGACGTTTTAAATTGTTTATTGGGGGGGGGGGGGGGGGGGACGGGACAGTGTAAGGGGTGTATATGTAGTGTTTTACTCTTTATTATGTTTTTTTTAATTAACTGGTGCCAGAAAGTTAAACATATTTGTAAATGACTTCTGTTAAAAAATCTTTACCCTTCCAGTACTTATTAGCAGCTGTATGCTACAGAGAAAATTATTTTTGAATTTTTTTTGTCTTGTCCACAGTGCTCTCTGCTGACACCTCTGTCTGTTTCAGGAACTGTCCGGAGCAAAATAGGTTTGCTATGGGGATTTTCTCCTGCTCTGGACAGTTCCTGATACGGTCATCAGGTGTCAGCAGAGAGCACTGTGGACAAGACAAAAAAGACATTAAAAAAGAAAAGAATTTCCTCTGTAGCATACAGCTGCTAATAAGTACTGGAAGGGTAAAGATTTTTTTAATAGAAATCATTTACAAATCTGTTTAACTTCCTGGCACCAATTGATTTAAAAAAAAAACAAAAAAACGTTTTCCACCGGAGTACCCCTTTACCCTTATGTTTTCTTACACCTATTTGTTTTTGTCTCATTGGGGAAGCTCCACCTCTTAAAGAGTTCTACTGAATTTATCTTTTGTACTCAGCCAATCAGTGACTAAGGCGGGACACCACAATGGCTGCTGATTGGCTGAGCAGTCTGGTCCTGTGGGGACGGGACAGCAGAGAACCTGGAAGAATTGGAGACCAGAGGAAAACTGGGAACATTGATAGCTGCGGAGGAGTATAGCATAATTATTATTTATACAGCCCCCAGCCCAGGAGCAAATTCAGCTTTTGCCTGGACAACGTCTGTAATATTGAACTGTGATTTTTAAATATCACATTCTAATGTATAGCATATGAATATTCTGATTTTACCTGCACAGAGAGGAAGATCATAGGACACCGCCACCGCCACCGCCAAGTAATTTGCCAACTTTGTCAACAACATCACCCAAAAGACCTCCAACGTTGCCAATTTCTGCACTTCTTACATGAACACCTCCACCCTGCATATATAGAAATAGGATATTAGATAACGTCACCATCACTTCTGTAACTTTTAGTTTAAAAAATTCTATCCTGGAAAAACTGGATGACACCCAATGAAATGAACACTATTGGTTAGACCAGTGCTCCCAAACCAGGGTGCCTTCAGCTGTTGCTAAACTACAACTCCAGCCTTTGGCTGTCCGGGCTTGCTGGGAGTTGTAGTTTTGCAACAGCTGGAGGCACCCTGGTTGGGAAGCACTGTGTTAGACACTGACTATATTCACCCAGGCCGGGGGTGGAATGGGATCTCCTCTCAGTCACTCGATAATGTGATAGCTGGTGGTGGCTGTGGTAACGCTGAATTTCTCAGATGTAGCAGAGCTGAATATACTCTTAAATAGCCCCACACCTGTTTATGGGTTATAAATGGTATTGCAGGTCAGCTCAATTGAGGTGAATAGGATTAAAGGGGTATTCCAGGCAAAACCTTTTTTTATATATATCAACTGGCTCCGGAAAGTTAAACAGATTTGTAAATTACTTCTATTAAAAAATCTTAATCCTTCCAATAGTTATTAGCTTCTGAAGTTTTCTGTCTAACTGCTCAATGATGATGTCACGTCCCGGGAGCTGTGCATGATGGGAGAATATCCCCATAGGAACTGCACAGCTCCCGGGACGTGAGTCATCAGAGAGCAGTTAGACAGAAAACAAAACTCAACTTTAGAAGCTAATAACTATTGTAAGGATTAAGATTTTTTAATAGAAGTAATTTACAAATCTGTTTAGCTTTCCGGAGCCAGTTGATATATAAAAAAAAAGTTTTGGCCTGGAATACCCCTTTAAGACCCAATACCGCACACAACTTGTAGACTGGGGTGGTGATCTGTGAAAGAAAAGATCTTTGCTTTTCTAATCACTGACAATCATTTAAAGGGGACCTGTTATCACTTTCATTCTACCTGCACCACAGTCCTTTGATTGGTCCCCAATGGCTTCCCCCCCCCCTCCCCCGCTGGCCTTGATTGATAGATCACTTCCAATACACCAACAGGATAAGATTGATCAATGAAGGCCAGCAGGGTGGAAAGAAGCTACTGGCGACCACCCAATGATTTTGGTTCAGGCAGCATGAAAGTGATGACAGGTTTATTTTAGGTTAAAGTCTATAACACGGCTTCTCAACTACTTTGTGTCACTTCTCATACTGGAGTCTTACATGGCAGAGTGGACTCAGGGTCCAGGGTAAATGCCACCACTGCCCAACCTGACCCCCCCAACCCCATCCCCGTTTCCCCAAAGTACAAATTCTTCTCTGCTGCATCTAAGCTTTATCCAGGATATAAGACTTGTTTGCAAATTTTGAAGCACATGTTCCCCCTATGACAATATGGATATTTAGGATGGTGATTTACTTACCACGTTTCCAGCGGCTCCTCCAAGGCCTCCAGTGCCTCCTCCAAGGCCTCCTCCAGCGGCTCCTCCAAGGCCTCCAGCGCCTCCTCCAAGGTTTCCTCCAAGGCCTCCTCCAGCGCCTCCTAAAGAGCCTCCCAACTGAGCAGCAACTGCAAAATGGAAAATAAAGCATCATTGAGCCATGATATAAAATGTATAATATTGTTACTACTATACTGATACAGATATTTATTTTATCAAGTTATATCTGTCTCTGGTAATGTTGAAAACTAATATGGCTTCTTCTCTGGAATCATCCAGATTCCCATAATCCCAAGACGTTAGAGATATATAACTGGATAACTGAGGTGAAATGGAGCCTGGGAAAACTGGGTGACCAATAATGACAGTATCTGGTGGCCTAGGGCAGTAACGTTGATGTTCGTGTCCATGATAGTCTAGGGCAGTGGAGGATGTTTACATCAATCCAGATGATAAAATCTGCCTAAAGATCCAGATATATGGACATATAGCTAGTATGGTCTGGAGTCCAGGAAATCTGGGTGACAGATAAGATAATAATGTACACACTTACCATAGGCGCTAGCGATGACAACAAGGAGGAGAATAGTGAAAGCCTTCATGGTGGAGATGACTGGGTTTAAACCTCTGTCTAAATAATCTCAACTCTACTGCACATACCCTGTACTGGATGATGCCGCCCTATATATAGCTCAGGATACAGTATCAGGATACAGGGGAGGGAGGTGACTCTTCCATCGTTGTTTGGCACTTGGCAAAGATTAAAAGACTCCAAGATGATAAACAAGTGAAGCTCATGAAGTTCATTGCATTTTATCAGATAATCTCAATCTCTTAGGACAATATTACCCATATGGTGTTTACTTTGAAGATGATTTTGAGTTTAATTCGCAGATTTTTGTCTATAATAATTCTATTGTTTACTGGGCTTAAACTGTAAATGTAATTTCAGAACACTTCAGTTGTGTCATAGAAACCGTGCTGAGACCCTCACCCATCATTTAAAGGGTTTATCCAGGTAAAAACTTTTTTATATATATCAACTGGCTCCGGAAAGTTAAACAGATTTGTAAAATATGCAATAATCAAGGAAAAAGATCCAGCAACTCACCGCCAAGATGACCGAAAAAATGGAGGCACAGCGAGGAAGCAGGTGGACAGGTGGATGAAACGGGTGGCTCAGAGGCCTCTGAGCCACCCGTTTCATCCACCTGTCCACCTGCTTCCTCGCTGTGCCTCCATTTTTTCAGTCATCTTGGCGGTGAGTTGCTGGATCTTTTTCCTTGATTATTGCATATTTGTTCTCATCCCTTGGATCCCGGCACCACCACTAGGCTACAATTTATTACATTGGTTGGACTGCTTTGTTTTACCTTTGATACGTGGACTCCTATTGTTGTTGGTACACGTTACTTCCACCCGTATTTTGTACACACGTGTTTTTGGTATGTGCCTCCCCTTACTTCTTCTTCATTTATCAGATTTGTAAATTACTTCAATTTAAAAAATCTTAATCCTTTCAGTACTTATGAGCTGCTAAAGTTGAGTTGTTCTTTTCTGTCTAAGTGCTCTCTTATGACACCTTTCTCGGGAACTGTCCAGAGTAGAAGCAAATCCCCATAGCAAACCTCTTCTACTCTGTGCAGTTCCCGAAACAAGCAGAGATGTCAGCAGAGAGCACTGTTGCCAGACTGAAGCAATTCAACTTCAGCAGCTGATAATTATTGGAAGGATTAAGATTTTTTTAATAGAAGTAATTTACAAATCTATTAACTTTCTGGACCCAGTTGATATAAAAAGAAAGTTTTTTTTCTGGAATACCCCTTTAACCCCCTGCAGGGCGCACAGGTTCGCCCTGACATCCTGGTAGTTAAGGAAATCATTCAGCAGGCACCCTGTGCAAACCCCTGGGGGCTCCTGAGACGATCAATTCAGATCGGCGATTTGCAGCGATTCCTGGCTGATTGGGTCTGTGGTGAACTGATTGCAGGAAAATAGGGATGATCAGAGCTGTCAGAGACAGCTCCAACCATCCTGAAGGATAGGAGTGATGTGGCAGGGGTGCCACTTCCTCCTATCCCCTGCCATTGGTCGGTTAGGTCTGACCGACCATTAGCGGGGGGGGGTTTAAAGTTGAAATCCCGCTCTGCCTGCCCCTGGATGTCTGGGCAGAGCTGGGGGTACATGGCGGCGGGTGCCAGGGCACTTCAGGACGGCGAGGGATCGGCGATTGCGGCGGGACCAGCAGCAGGCAGCGGTGGGATGGGCGGCAGTAAGGAGGCAGCGGTGGAGGCAGCAGTGAAGATCAGTGCTAAGTGATCTTCACTGCTGCCTTCTAGGAGTTGCCAAACTACAACTCTCAACATGGCCAGACAGCCAAAGGCTGTCTAGGCATGCTGGAAGTTATAGTTTTGCAACATCTGGAGGGCCACAGTTTGGAGACCACTTTGCAGTGGTGTACAAACTGTAGCCCTTCTAGATGTTGCAGAATTACAACTCCCAACATGTCCTTCGGCTGTCTGGGCATGCTGGGAGTTGTAGTTTTGCAGCAACTAGAGGCACACTGGTTGTGAAACACTGAGTTAAGTAACAAACTCTGTGTTTTGCAACCAGTGTGCCCCCAACTGTTGCATAACTACAACCCCCATCATGCACAGACAGCCACAGGGCATGCTGGGAGTGTTAGTAGTATGCCTCCAGCTGTTGCATAACTACAGTGGTCTCCAAACAGGTTCTCCGCCAGTTGTTGCATAACTACAGCTCCCAGCATGCCCTTCAGCTGTCACTACATGCTGACATTTGTAGTTTTTGCAACAGCTGAAGGATGCTGGGAGTTGTAGTTTTGCAACAGCTGGAGGCACACTAGTTGCAAAACACTGAGTTAAGTAACAAACTCTGTGTTTTGCAACCAGTGTGCCTCCAGCTGTTGCATAATGACAACCCTCAGCATGCACAGACAGCCAAAGGTCATGATGGTAGTGGTAGTTTTGCTGGAGGTTTTACTGTATTGTTACCCCTATGTCCTACAGACACATCTGTTTCCCTATCTAGGTCATAAAAAGGATGTTCTTAGATGTTAAGGCAATTTAGGCCACAATTAGGACAAGAGGGGCATATGCCATAAAATAATTAAAGAAGGAAACATTTTTCTTTTACTTATATAATGCAGCACAGGATATTATTAAAGAATAATGTGGTGTCCCAGCCAGGGCCGGATTAAGAGCATCATGGGCCTGGTGCTGAAGATTTTGATTCTTTTTTATAGAAATATATAAAATGAAGACACAACAGAAAGCAATTTAGTTTAACACAAATAAAGTGCATTCCTCGCATGTTTTATGCACATTAAATTACCAGGATAGATGAATATATGTTGGTGTATGGAAACTTTGCATATCTTTATAGAATCTGTTCTTCAGCTATTTAAAAAAAAAAAAACACACACACACTTTTATGGGGGCCTAGAGTGTCAGAGTTGTGGTAGAGGGTCCGCTATACTCCCAGACTATAACATCTATCTGATATAAAGTCCCACCCACTGCTTCTTTGGTTAACACCAGGGCTTGGTTACCAGCGACGTGTTGACAACCTGTGCATGCGACGTGAATGGGGATCGGGCTTCACAAGCTGCAAGTCTGAATTCAAAGCTGTCAGACTGCTCATCCATCACAATCCCCATTCACAGCGGATAGGGGATGCATGTGTCAAAGAAGGTGCGGAGAAGTGATGTGGCCTTGTAGCACAGCGCACTCTAGCCACACCTCTTTGACACTTAATGTACCCCGACACATTGTTTAGCAAAATAAAGGATCAAACAACATCTATGAAGATATACAAAGTATCGAACATCTTTTTTGGCTATGCTAGCAATTTCATATGCATAAAACATACGACAGATGCACTTTGAACAATTTTAATTACTAATAAAGTGCCATAACAGAAACCTTATAGAAAAGATTTCTGCAATTATCCGGCACCCTTGGCCCCTCTATACAAACACTCTATGGGTATGTTCACATGACAGAATGTCCGTTGGGAATTCCACATTAATATCCCACAGCAGCAGAGTCCCATTGATTTAAATGAGAAGCTGCTGCACTGTTCACACGGCATGTTTCTTGTGCATAAATTCAGATTCTGGCATCCACAGAAAGAATAGACTCGTCTATTCTTTTTGCGGATCCCGCATGAAAATGCATTGCCGTCTATGAGACAGTGCATTCCCAAGCAGTCCTAGTGCCCTCCAGTTAGTCAAATGTGTGGAATGTCCAAACTTGTATTCCATTGTTCGCAAGTTTGAACCCCGCCCATCTATAGTGCCCAAATGGTTATAATGTCATATCTTTGTGGGACTCACAGGCAATATCTTCTCTCATTAGAGTTGTCTTCTTTTATTCTTTTTTTCCATCTGGCTCGGACCGCTGTGACGATTCATTCCAGACGTGTATCGTTTCTGCAGAATTATTAGGGAAACATTTTAGGTGCAGCAATTACCCAGCACCACATAATAGTAGTACAGCTATAAGAAGATATGTCATTCAAAAACAAGGAAAATGTCTTCACACCTAGCTTTTTCATGCTCCTGAATGGCATATCTGTTTATAATAGCTGAGCTGATATAAGCAGATATGCCATTGAGGAGCATGAAAAAGCTAAATGGGAAATTGTCACCCAGCTTTTTTGTGTTCCTGAATTGCGTATCTGCTTATAGGCACATCTGTCTTATAGCAGATCTATTATGAACAGATATGCCATTCAGAAACATGGAAAAGCCAGGTGAAAAATTGTCACTAAGCGTTTTCATGCTCCTGAATGCCATTGCTGTTTTTCCACCTACAGACTCATACAAGGGCTTGTTTGCTGCGTCACCAATTATACTTTGCAATGACATCACTTCTTTTACCATGAAATCTACAGGGAAACACACAAAAAAATATTAGTGGGCGAAAATAAAAAACATAAAAAATGCAATGTTGCTGTTTTTTGTGGCTTTCTAAACAGTGCACTTTTTGCAAACAGTGACATATTGGAAGAAATGTATCAAAACCTGTATAGTGGAAGAGAGGTGCAGTTGCCCATAACAACCAATCAGGTCACTTCTTTCATTTTTCAGAGGCCTTTATAAAAATGAAAGAAGCGATCTGACTGGTTGCTATGGGCAACTGCACCACACTTCCTTGACACAGGTTTTGCCAAATCTCCACCAATAGCTTTATTCTGTAGGTCCATACGATCACAACAATACCCAAATTGGATCATTGACCATGCGGATTACTCAACATTATATTTTGATATTTTGTACATTTACACATATGTTTATTTTTGTTTAAATTTTTTATATGCAAAATGAGAAGGGAGGTGATTCAAACCTTTATTAGGAAAGGGGTTAATTAAATTTTATTACTTTTTATTATTTTATAACACACTTTTTTGCTGGAAGGGGTTAAGCACATTTGTCTATAACTTCTAGGCAAATGTGTCTATAATAGCTGAGCTATTATAAGCAGATATGCCATTCAGGAGTATGGAAAAGCTAGGTGACAAAATTGTCACCTAGCTTTTCTGGGCTCCTGAAAGGCATATCTGTTTACCATAGCTCAACTTATAGATAGATTTATCAATAACGGTTAGTCAAATCTGTCTATAATAGCTATAAAACCCTTCAGCCGGATAGCCCCTTTAAGGCCCCGTTCACACTACGGAATTCTCGTGGCTGAATTCCGCAAGCGGAGATTCCGCCTGGCGGCCACTGCCGAAGGTACTTTGGCGCTAGTGCCGCGGGGCACTGAGCCGTCTCCATTGACGGCTATGGTCTGCTCGCGGAATCCGCGCAAAGAATGAACATGTTCTTTCTTTGCACGGAATACATTAATGTGGACGGGTCTCCGCGATACCCGTTCACACTGCGGAATTTCAGCGGCGGACATTTCCGCCGCTGAAATTCCGCAGTGTGAACGGGTCTTGCTGAGACCCCTCCACACAAATGTTAAAGCTCACACCGCGTAATTCCGCCCGGAAATTCCGCGGCAATTACGTAGTGTGAACGGGGCCTAACAGTGTATTGTGACATCACTGTGCATATTAACCCTGTACTGGCATGTCACAGTATATATTAACCCTGTATTGTGATGTCACTGTGCATATTAACCCTGTACTGTAAATCACTGTATAGTGTTAATATGCACAGCACCATCACAGTACATGGTTAATATACACAGTAATATCACAGTACAGGGGGAGGCCGTGCTGCAAAGTACAGGGTTAAGCAGTGATGTCACAGTACAGCGTCAGTGTGGCACTGCACATAGTAGTAGGGAGGGCATATAGCATGATGGGTATCATGGGTGGCATGGGTCGGCCAGGGCATGGTCAGTGTTATCATGACTGTGTAATGTTTTTGTAGCCGGCTGCTAGAGTAGTGGAGCATGGTGGTGGGGAAAAAGGCACAGGAGGCTGCGGCTGCACTGTCTGTGTTTACATACTGCGGTGCATGGGTGGACTGACAACTCATGGGGCCACCATGCTCCATCCATGTGCAATACAAAAAAAATGATATTTTAATTCCTTTGGGACACAATCCCTTTTGGCCTTGAGCCAAGATGGATAGATAGATCAGTGTTTCCCAACCAGGGGGGCTTCAGCTGTTGCAAAACTACAACTCCCAGTATGCCCATACAGCCAAAGGCTCTTAAGGCATGCTGGGAGTTGTAGTTTTGCAGCAGTTGGAGGCACCCTGGTTGGGAAACACAGATAGATAGATATGAGATAGATATGAGATAGATAGATATAGATAGAAATGAGATATATAGATAGATGTGAGATAGATAGATAGGTGCTAGATAGACAGATAGATCAGTGTTTCCCACCCGAGGTGTCTCCAGCTGTTGCAAAACTACAACTGAGCTGTCCAGGCATACTGACGGTTGTAGTTTTGCAGCAGCTGGAGGCACACTGTTGGGAAGCATAGAAACATAGATGGATAATTACATATCTATCTCTCTCATATCTATCTACCTATCTATCTGCGTTTTCCAAATAGGGTGTCCCCAGCCGTTGGGAGCATGTTGGGAGTTGTAGTTTTGCAACAGCTGGAGGCTCACTGATTTGAAAACTGGGGGATTACCACCGATCAAAATGAGAAACCATTAAGGCTCCCATAAATGTTGGAATTACCTCAACAGGACTAACTGCATAACAGATGACCTCCGACCTCCAGCCAGTGGATGTCCGGCCATGCTGGGAGTTGTAGTTTTGCAAAAGGGAAGCCATGATTTATCTTTCATGATCAGTGTGGATCCTCTGGAGGAGGCAGACAGGTGTTTGGCTGTCCGGCCATGCTGGGAGTTGTAGTTTTGCAAAAGGGAAGCCATGATTTATCTTTCATGATCAGTGTGGATCCTCTGGAGGAGGCAGACAGGTGTTTGGCTGTCTTGGCTTGCTGGGAGTTGTAGTTTTGCAAAAGGGAAGCCATGA
Source organism: Hyla sarda (assembly GCF_029499605.1). NCBI lineage: Eukaryota > Metazoa > Chordata > Amphibia > Anura > Hylidae > Hyla > Hyla sarda. The sequence continues at coordinate 8,704,456 of NC_079201.1, read as the reverse complement.
TTTATCTTTCGTGATCACTGTGGATCCTCTGGAGGAAGAAGACAGGTGTTTGGCTTTCCGGGTATGCTGGGTGTTGAAGTTTTGCAACATCTGGAGGGCCACAGTTTGAGACCACTGGTCTATAACATCTCAGGCCAGAGTGGGCGACCAGTAACAGCAAGAAATGACATCTAATCCATCGCTCACACTCAGGTGACCAGACAACTTGGAGAAATGACCCAATGACACCAATAGCTTCCTATGATTTTACAGAACAAAGATCTTTCTAGGAGGGATAGAACAGACTGGGGTCAATAATAATCCGGGCTCCATTAGTCCATTTTGTAGCGTAAGAGAAAGTGTTTGCCCTAATGTTCAATCTGCTGAGAGACAATGAAGGAAGAGACTGTGGTCAGTCAACCCTACACCACATGTGGCATGGCCCTACCCCTGCTGCCTTACCCTATGTATGTGTAAAATCTCAAAACAGAGGTTTTGGAGGCAGATGCGGCTGTTGTACTTCTGGTGGGGGGCAAGTCTGCCTTCCCAGATCTCATCAGCATCTTATCTCTCCAGAAAAACAGTCACAAAGGAGCCCTTGTAGGCCTACATGGGGCCCCTACCACTTCCCAGCAGGAACAGGGCCTGCTCCACACCGTCCTGGAGCACAGACAGAAAAATATCAGTCCCTATATCGGACAAGTGAACTGCACCTGATAACATGAGACGCCTGTTGTCTCCATCTAATTGTCGATGCCGGACGACAACTCTAATTCGAGACCTAATGAAGTGGGTGCAAATTGACCGTTCACCTTGCTTTTTCCATGGTCTCCACATCCCAGGGGAAAAATCAAAGCAAACAAATTACTTATCAACAGCTGTATGCTCCAGAGGAAGTTGTGTAGTTATTTCCAGTCTGACCACAGTGCTCTCTGCGGACACCTCTGTCCATGTCAGGAACTGTTCAGAGAAGCAGATCCCCACAGCAACCCTCTCAGAACAGTTCCTGATACGGACAGAGGTGTCAGGAGAGAGCACTGTGGTCAGAACTACACAGCTTCCTTTGGAGCATACAGCATCTGATAAGTACTGGAAGGATTAAGATTTTTACATAGAAGTTATTTATAAATCTGGAAACAAAATTTCAACCACCCCTCAAGGATACCACCCTACTGGGTGCACAGTGAAAAAATGGTTTGAAGACAGTTTGTTTGAACAATGCAAATTATATTTATTAAAATACAATAAAAAATATTCAATTAAAAAACATTTGAACAGAGCAATATTGAATATATTGGATTACCATAGGGCCCTAATGGTATATATTCATAGTGATATATGAGGCACTGCAGTTGTAAATAATGGCTGACTGTCCGGATTGTACTGTTAAACCGGCAATTTGTATATCTGGTTGTAAAGTCCTTTGTGTGGATTGGACTAAAAATGTCTGTAGTCTCTATGGAGATAAATAATGCTCACCGTGTCCGCTGGTCCCGTACTGCGACGGGCCGAAAATGATGGGAGAAGCAGTTCTACTTCACAAGCAGAGCGTTGATTTCGGCTTGGTTTGGGAGCGGTGATATAGCAGATGGCTCCCACGCTGGAGGTCCGTTGCTGCGGCGTGCGGCTGTTGTAATGTCGGACCCTCGCTGGCTTACTCCGGCAGAAATGCTCGCGGTGGTGGCAGCATGTCAGGCATGTAAGGTGGAATCAGAAGCAGGTGAGTGTGTCAGATGGATAGAAATCCCGGCTGGAGCAGCAGGTCTATAAGCGGCTGGTTTAGGTTAAGTCGGCTTCTGAATAGGCAGTGCGTCTTTGTAGTGCTGCCTATTCAGAAGCCGACTCACCTGCTTCTGATTCCATTTATCTGTTTAACTTTCTGGCACCAGTTGGTTTAGGGTACATTCCCACACGGCGTATTTGCTGCTGCGTATTTTATTTTCTCTGTTGAAGTCAATGGGTAGGAAAATACGCAGCACCAAATACGCAGCAAATACGCAGCAAAATACGCCGTGTGGGAACGTACCCTTAAAAACATTTTGTTCCCACAGAAGGATTGCTTTAAGATTTGTTGCCGTGTGTCCTTCATGCTCTCCTGTTTAAGAGAGAAAAAACGATTCACTGATTCAGTAGCACAACAAAATTAATTAATTAAATTTTATTCAGAAAAAAATACATGAAAAAACAAATTTGTACACATAATGACCAATAGTCCAAGACACAAACACATTAAAAACACTCAAAATTCGGGCTACACATGCCAGTACACAGCTTAGGGGAGGCGCCATGAACCCCCTCACCTACACTGACCCCCGTCCTCCTATACAATAAATGAAATCAATGCTCCTTAGCCCTAATATAAAAATATACAATATAATATTATATTGTATATTTTCTGTATTCAGACTGGTATTTATATTAGGGCTAAGGAGCATTGATTTCATTTATTGTATAGGAGGACGGGTGTCAGTGTATGTGAGGGGGTTCATGGCAACTCCCCTAAGCTGTGTACTGGCATGTGTAGCCAGAATTTTAAGTGTTTTTAATGTGTTTGTGACTTGGACTATTGGTCATTATGTGTACAAATTAATTTTTTCATGTTTTTTTTTTTTTTTTTTTTTCATTTTTCTGAATAAAATTGTATTAATTCATTTTGGTGTGCTACGGAATCAGTGAATCCTTTTTTCTCTATTTAACTTGTTATGTTTTTTTCACTGAGTAGCACCCATTTACAATATTAGGTTGAACCCCCTTACTCTCTTTGTTTGCTTCATTCTCTCCTGACCATCTCCTGGCATCTGACCTCCTGCTCTCCATCCTTTTGTGAACCTTTCTGGTCGGTATTCTTCTTGTTTGGTGGCACATCTGGTGTAACCTTTAGCTCACATCCATGATATTTGTCTCCTAAAGACCGGGGCCCACTAATGTACCTTTGATTGAATTTCTGTCATACTTTGAGGTAGACATATAAAGGTATTCTGACATATACTGTAACATATTTACAAGGGTCCCTTCATATTGATAGACCAAACACCATCTACTAGAAGTAACGTTCCATCCATTTCCGGAACATCTACTGCTTTTGTGTTCCTCCCTAGTAGACGATATTCAGTCCATTAAAGTAAATGATCCCATGCTGACTTTGCTTTTTGGAAGACAATGTGACCTAAACAAGAATAATTCTGGTGTGTGTTTTTCCTATGTTATAGTGGCCACCATGAGGGAGAAATGATGTGATATTTTAATAATTTGGATTCTCAGAACGTGATGATACCAACATGTAACATACGGATTGTTCTGCTGATTCCTGTAGACTTATCCTTATATACTTGTCTTTTTATTCACTTTGTGCATTGGATGATGTTACTTGTATTATACCACATGGCCACTGAAGCAAGAACAATACTGATATTACTGCTCTGCTACAGAATTTAAAAAAATTGGTGACCTCAGAGACTTTTTATTCAGCAAATCTGCAAAAAAAACTACTTTTAAAGGGACAGTGACTGTGACTAAATACTCCTTTATCTGCAGCAAAAGATGTAACACTCGACGTTGTGCTAAAGTAACTGCATTGTATTGGATTTGCATAAGATGTTTCAGTAAAGTGCTAAAAGGGTACTCCGGCGCAAAACATCCCCTATCAAAAGGATAAGGGATAAGATGTTAGATTGCGGGGATCCGGCCACTGCGGACCCCTGCGATCGCCAGCACAGCACCCTGGTCATCCGTGCATGGAGCTCCATGCTCCCGTGTCTGGACACCGCTGCTGCTGGCCCGGAGATTGCGGGGGTCCCCAGCGGTGGGACCTCCGCGATCGAACATCTTATTCCCTATCCTTTTGATAGGGGATAAGATGTTTTGCACCGGAGTACCCCTTTAAGGTTGTTTCACAAACTCATAGCACTTTGCACTATGGGGACAACTCAGTTAATAAAGGGCAGTTGCGCTAAAAAGGAATTTCAGGTTAGCTACACCATCCTGCCATGTGACTTAACATGTGAAGAACTACTACTCCCAGCTGACCTGTATTAAAACTGCCCCTGCTCACTATAAAGGTATGTGATTGTATTTTCTTGTTTACTCCTATGGCTTTCCTTGGACACTGGAAGGCACTACAGGCATCTGGTGGTGACTGGCATAGATATAAAGGAGGGGCATACTTACCAACAGCTACAGTGTTGTCTGGGCATCTCATTGAACCAGGCCATGAATGGGCCAGAGTCCATGTATCTCCACCCAGACTGGGTATTTTGTGGGTGTTCCTGGGAGGTCACAGGAAGGTGGAGGATAAAATGGTGGTAGCTGTAGTTGGGTTTTGGGATTAGAACAACATGGCTGCTTTCATTCAGAATAAGCACCACACCTGTCAATGGGATGTGTCTGGTATTGCAGTTTGGCTGAGCTGTACTACTACATATAACCTGTAAAGAGCTGTGGCGCTGTTTCTGGATAAAATAATCATCATCTTCTTATTCTGTACAACAACATGACCATTTGGGTCCCAGCTTTATACCAAGTGAACACAGGACACGATGTGCAGATCTTTTCTACTTTATTGATTATGAGACATAGAAGGAAGAGAAATCATAGAGAGAGGATATAAAGAATCATAAAAGGAGAGGAAACTAAATCATTAGGGGGGAAATTCATTGTGAGGACTTGGCCGGTCCTGGTCAGGAATCCATTGTGGAGCCTGGAAGACAAAAATCAGGTTAGGAGCGGATTTCTCCTTATTTGCTATGAAGAATAATACATCTGTTTGGGATGGGGTCACCTTGTGAGTGTGATCAGTCCTAAGAAGCATTTACCCCTCTATACTAAACATTTCTGAATGACAATAATCTCATTGAAGTATTCTCTACCATGACTGTGAGGACCCAGCTGTGAGGTCTATCAAAATAGAGACCAACACAAAAAGGTCAACACAATGGGCAAATCCCCAAACTTCTCAACTCTGCGCAAATATATATAATAGAAGCAAATCAAAAAATGCTGCAGCATCTTGTAATAACCTTTTTTATTGGACTTACAGAGTTTTGTAGAGAAGCTTTCGGGATTCCTCCCTTTATCAAGTCCAAAGCAAATCTAAGCTCACAAGCAGAAGACACAGGTTACATCTCACAAATATGCAGGGGTTAAGACAATAGATGTGGAGAATTCACACTAAGATGGGACATAAATTGTCCTGCTATAGGAACATAGACTACATAGATAAGGATGAGAAAAAGGGGGAGGGAGGGGGGAGCAGTGGAGAGACTGATAATTAAAGAAGTACTCTAGTGCAGAGTATTCCTGCTCCGTCCTGCCCGGGCTGCAAAATAAATGAAAATAAACCATCACTCCGGTCCATCCTCTTCATATTTCCGCGTGTAACGAAGCATCACATGTCGCTCAGCCTATTGCCGGCTGCCGCAATCTTCTGCCTCGGCCTGCGATAGGCTGAGCGACATGTGATGCTTCGTTACACCCGGAAGTATGAAAGAGATGGACCGGAGGACCGATCAGCTGTAGTGGCGCTCCGCGGGAACCCAGGGAGGTGAGTGATGGTTCATTTTCATTTATTTTGCAGCCCGGGCAGGACGGAGCAGGAATACTCTGCACTAGAGTACTTCTTTAAGCAGGACATAGTGAGACGCAAAAGAGAATCCAGTACAGTACAGTACAGGTTATAAGAAATTTTGATAATGAGATAAGAAGCTCAAATTCATATTGAGTCCCCTGTTTTTCGAGTCAAAAAACAGTATCATTTTGGCTTCAAATGTCTTTCTCTCTTGTGTGTTATTGAAATTCCCTTTCAGTATCCTGATTGTAAGGTCATGTATGGACGGGCCTGAGTCTATGATCCTATAGCCGGACAATTCATGGCCTATCTTAGTGTGAATTCTCCACATCTATTGTCTTAACCCCTGCATACAGTGGTCCCTCAAGTTACAATATTAATTGGTTCCATGACGACCATTGTATGTTGATACCATAACTCTATGGAAACCTGGTAAATGGTTCTGAAGCCACCAAAATGTCATCCAAAAATATAAAAGTGAGGATTAAACAAAAATAAGTAGATAACTAATACAGCAAATCCTTACATATAAAAGTAATACAGATCTGCTGGGAGCTGTAATCACTGTCTATGTAGAGGACAGGAGCTTCTTCAGGGTCCTGTACAGAACACAATGTCCTAAAAAAGGAATGGAGCCGCCCTCACCTGGTGTCCAAAGGAGCAGCTAACTGTGGCACAGGTTAAGAGTACAGAACATGTAATACCTCCCTGTACTGTAGGGGGCGCCAGTCATGGCATGCACTTCAGTAATACAGGTTTTGTACCAGTGAATGCCCATTCTGATTGGTCGGTTCTTCCAGCCATTGACAGGTTTCGCAGATCTGGACTGTCTGTAGCATTGTATGTTGAGTCTGGTTTCAAGTTACAATGGGCGAGAAAGGACCATTGTATGTTGGAACCATTGTATGTTGAAGCCATTGTAAGTTGAGGGATCACTGTATTTGTGAGATGTAGCCTGTGTCTTCTGCTTGTGAGCTTAGATTTGCTTTGGACTTGATAAAGGGAGAAATCCTGAAAGCTTCTCTACAAAATTCTGTTAGTCCAATAAAAAAGGTTATTACAAGATATTTTTGTGGGGGATGGGGAACCTCCTCACAGATGTTAAACCAGTCAGGTTGTAACCCAGGACCCCAGTTCTGCTTGTTCCTATAAGATGTTGCTCAGACAAAAGCAAACTTCGCTCTGGGCTTTATGAACATACTGTACTCACCTCCCCGGGTCTCACACAACTTTTCCTCTTTTGTCTTGTTCACAGTGCTCTCTGCTGACACCTCTGTCCATGTCAGGAACTGTTCAGAGCAGCATAGGTTTGCAATGAGGATTTTCTCCTGATCTAGACAGTTCCTGATACAGGCATCAGGTGTCAGCAGAGAGCACTGTGGACAAGACAAAAAAGACATTCAAAAAGAAAAGAATTTCCTCTGTAGCATACAGCTGCTAAAAGGTACTGAAAGGATTAAGATTTTTTAATAGAAGTAATTGACAAATCTGTTTAACTTTCTGGCACCAGTTGAGTTAAAAAATAAAAATAAAATAATTCCCCTTTACCCTTATGTTTTCTTGCACCTATTTGTTTTTGTCTCATTGGGGAAGCTCCACCTCTTAAAGAGTTCTACTGAATTTATCTTTTGTACTCAGCCAATCAGTGACTAAGGCGGGACACCACAATGGCTGCTGATTGGCTGAGCAGTCTGGTCCTGTGGGGACGGGACAGCAGAGAACCCGGAAGAATTGGAGACCAGAGGAAAACTGGGAACATTGATAGCTGCGGAGGAGTATAGCATAATTATTATTTATACAGCCCCCAGCCCAGGAGCAAATTCAGCTTTTGCCTGGACAACGTCTGTAATATTGAACTGTGATTTTTAAATATCACATTCTAATGTATAGCATATGAATATTCAGATTTTACCTGCACAGAGAGGAAGATCATAGGACACCGCCACCGACACCGCCAAGTAAATTGTCAACAACACCCAAAAGACCTCCACCGTTGCCAGAATCTGCCTCTGGTACATGAACATCTCCACCCTGCATATATAGAAATAGGATATTAGATACCGTCACCATCACTTCTGTAACTTTTAGTTAAAAAAATTCTATCCTGGAAAAACTGGATGACACCCAATGAAATAAACACTATTGGTTAGACCAGTGCTCCCAAACCAGGGTGCCTTCAGCTGTTGCTAAACTACAACTCCAGCCTTTGGCTGTCCGGACTTGCTGGGAGTTGTAGTTTTGCAACAGCTGGAGACACCCTGGTTGGGAAGCACTGTGTTAGACACTGTTAGACTGTATACTGTAGACTGTATACACCCAGGCCGGGGGTGGAATGGGATCTCCTCTCAGTCACTCGATAATGTGATAGCTGGTGGTGGCTGTGGTAACGCTGAATTTCTCAGATGTAGCAGAGCTGAATATACTCTTAAATAGCCCCACACCTGTTTATGGGTTATAAATGGTATTGCAGGTCAGCTCAATTGAGGTGAATAGGATTAAGACCCAATACCGCACACAACTTGTAGACTGGGGTGGTGATCTGTGAAAGAAAGTTCTTTGCTTTTCTAATTACTGACAATCATTTAAAGGGGACCTGTTATCACTTTCATTCTACCTGCACCACAGTCCTTTGATTGGTCCCTGATGGCTTCTCCCCACCCCGCTGGCCTTGATTGATAGATCACTTCCAATACACAAACAGGATAAGATTGATCAATGAAGGCCAGCAGGGTGGAAAGAAGCTACTGGCGACCACCCAATGATTTTGGTTCAGGCAGCATGAAAGTAATGACAGGTTTATTTTAGGTCAAAGTCTATAACAAGGCTTCTCAACTACTTTGTGTCACTTCTCATACTGGAGTCTTACATGGCAGAGTGGACTCAGGGTCCAGGGTAAATGCCACCACTGCCCAACCTGACCCCCCCATCCCCATCCCCGTTTCCCCAAAGTACAAATTCTGCTCTGCTGCATCTAAGCTTTATCCAGGATATAAGACTTGTTTGCAAATTTTGAAGCACATGTTCCCCCTATGACAATATGGATATTTAGGATGGTGATTTACTTACAACATTTCCAGCGGCTCCTCCAAGGCCTCCAGCGCCTCCTCCAAGGTTTCCTCCAAGGCCTCCTCCAGCGCCTCCTAAAGAGCCTCCCAACTGAGCAGCAACTGCAAAATGGAAAATAAAGCATCATTGAGCCATGATATAAAATGTATAATATTGTTACTACTATACTGATACAGATATTTATTTTATCAAGTTATATCTGTCTCTGGTAATGTTGAAAACTAATATGGCTTCTTCTCTGGAATCATCCAGATTCCCATAATCCCAAGATTTTAGAGATATATAACTGGATAACTGAGGTGAAATTGAGCCTGGGAAAACTGGGTGACCAATAATGTCAGTATCTGGTGGCCTAGGGCAGTAACGTTGATGTTCGTGTCCATGATAGTCTAGGGCAGTGGAGGATGTTTACATCAATCCAGATGATAAAATCTGCCTAAAGATCCAGATATATGGACATATAGCTAGTATGGTCTGGAGTCCAGGAAATCTGGGTGACAGATAAGATAATAATGTACACACTTACCATAGGCGCTAGCGATGACAACAAGGAGGAGAATAGTGAAAGCCTTCATGGTGGAGATGACTGGATTTATACCTCTGTCTAAATAATCTCAACTCTACTGCACATACCCTGTACTGGATGATGCCGCCCTATATATAGCTCAGGATACAGTATCAGGATACAGGGGAGGGAGGTGACTCTTCCATCGTTGTTTGGCACTTGGCAAAGATTAAAAGACTCCAAGATGATAAACAAGTGAAGCTCATGAAGTTTATTGCATTTTTATCAGATAATCTCAATCTCTTAGGACAATATTACCCATATGGTGTTTACTTTTCAGATGATCTTGAGTTTAATTCCCTCCACAGATTTTTGTCTATAATAATTCTATTGTTTACTGGTCTTAAACTGTAAAGGTAATTTCAGAACACTTCAGTTGTATCATAGAAACAGTGCTACATAAGTGCTGAGACCCCCTCACCCATCATTTAACTTTTCCTTTCAGTACTTATGAGCTGCTGAAGTTGAGTTGTTCTTTTCTAAGTGCTCTCTGATGACACCTGTCTTGGGAACTGTCCAGAGTAGAAGCGAATCCCCATAGCAAACCTCTTCTACTCAGTGCAGTTCCCGTGACAAGCAGAGATGTCAGCAGAAAACACTGTTGCCAGACAGAAAAGAACAACTCAACTTCAGCAGCTGATAATTATTGGAAGGATTAAGATTTTTTAATAGAAGTAACTTACAAATCTGTTTAACTTTCTGGAGCCAATTGATATGAAAATAAAGTTTTTTTTTTCCTGGAATACCCCTTTAACCCCTTCAGGACACAGGGAGCACAGCTACGCCCTGATGTCCTGGTAGTTAAAGACACAGGGCCTACCCAGTGGCGTAGCTATAGAGGTCGTCATTGCGACCGGGCCCCTTAGCACAGGGGCCCCCTTCCACTATACTATACTATGGCCGCAGGTCGGGCCCCCAGGCACAGCCCCAGGTCCCGGGCCTGAAGGGGAGGCTTGTCACTGCGGACGCTGCGGCAGCGGCGCTGCCAGTACCAGGCCCGGCGCCAGACTCAAACCCCCCGCCCCTCCCCAGCCCCTCCCCCGCCGAGGTCCCGGGCCTGAAGGGGAGGCTTGTGGCAGAGGCCCGGCGAGGCGCTAGCCTCAACCGTGTGCATATATGTACTGCATGTATGGTGTATGTATGATGTGCATATATGTACTGTATGTATGGTGTATGTATGATGTGCATATATGTACTGTATGTATGGTGTATGTATGATGTGCATATATGTACTGTATGTATGGTGTATGTATGATGTGCATATATGTACTGTATGTATGGTGTATGTATGATGTGCATATATGTACTGTATGTATGGTGTATGTATGATGTGCATATATGTACTGTATGTATGGTGTATGTATGATGTGCATATATGTACTGTATGTATGGTGTATGTATGATGTGCATATATGTACTGTATGTATGGTGTATGTATGATGTGCATATATGTACTGTATGTATGGTGTATGTATGATGTGCATATATGTACTGTATGTATGGTGTATGTATGATGTGCATATATGTACTGTATGTATGGTGTATGTATGATGAGTGTATGTATGATGTGTGTGTATGTACTGTATGTATGGTGTATGTATGTGTATGTACTGTATGTATGGTGTATGTATGATGTGTGTATGTACTGTATTTACTGTATGTATGGTGTATGTATGATGAGTGTATGTACTGTATGTATGGTGTATGTATGATGTGTATGCACTGCATGTATGGTGTATGTATGATGTGTGTGTATGTACTGTATGTATGGTGTATGTATGATGTGTGTATGTATGATGTGCATAAATGTACTGTATGTATGGTGTATGTATGATGTTCATATATGTACTGTATGTATGGTGTATGTATGATGTGCATATATGTACTGTATGTATGGTGTATGTATGATGTGCATATATGTACTGTATGTATGGTGTATGTATGGAGGCGACGGGTGTGTATAGGATGTGCTTATGTATGATGTGTGTGTATGTATGCATGTGGGGGGAGGCGGCGTGTGTATATATGATGTGTGTATGTACTGTATGTATGATGTATGAATGATGTGTGTGTATGAATGATAGATGTGTGTAAGCAAGATGCATGTATGGAGATGTGTATAAGGTGGAAGGATGTATGTATGATGTGTGGAGATGTATTATGCGGGGAGATCTCAAGGCGGCAGGTGTATGCATGATATGTGTTTATGTATGATGTATGTGTGTGTATGATGTGCATGTATATGTATGTTTTATGCATATGTGCGTGGGAGGGGCGGAGGGGGGTGTTTGTATGATGTGTGTATGTTTCATAGATGTGCGTAAGCTAGATGTGTCCGTGTATGTGTGTGTATTTGTGATGTGTGTATGTATGATAGATGTGTGTAAACTAGATGGATGTATCTATGATGTGTGGATGTATGTGAATGTATGATGGATGTGTGGATGATAGATGTATGTATGAATGATAGGTGTGTGTATGTATGATAGATGGGTGTATGCTGTGTATATGTATCATACATCTATCATACACGCAAATATCATAACCATACATCTACCATACATACACCAGTCTCATACAGATCTATCATACATAAATACATATATTGTTCATTAATGTGGGGGGGACAGGAGGTGATTGGGTATGGGTCAGACTTTGGGGTCTGGAGAGTTTGGCAGGGGAGCCTAGAGCAGAATTCTGGGGTCTGGGGAGGGGGCAGAGGAGCCTGGAGAGGACTTAGTGGTCTAGGGAGGGGGGAAGAGGAGCATGTAGGAGGACTTATGGGTCTGGGAGGAAAGGGGGGTTGGAACAGAGGAGCCAGAAGGAGGACAGAGGGGTCTGGAGGAGGACAGGTGTGATTCAGATAAGCCGAGAAGAAACAGTGTGTTACATTATTATTATTATTATGGAGGGATTATTATATTTGGAAAGTAGTGTGTGGCAGGGTTATATTCAGAGGGTACCGCGTATAGCATGGTTATTTTTGAGGGTTTATATTCAGGGGTACAGTGTGTGGAAGTATTATCTTCAGGGGTACAGTTGTGGCAGTATTACGTTCATGGGCACCGTGTGGCAGTATTATATTCAGAGGGTATGGTGTGTGGTAGTATTATATTCAGAGAGCACAGTGTGTGGCAATATTTTATTCAGGGGGAACAGGAGGTGGCAATTTTATATTCTGGGGGTACAGTGTGTGGCAGTGTTATATTCAGGGGATACAGTGTGTGGCAGTATTATATTCAGGGGGTACAGTGTGAGGCAGTATTATATTCAGGGGGTACAGTGTGAGGCAGTATTATATTCAGGGGTACAGTAGGTGGCAGTATTATTCAGGGGGTACAGTGTGTGGCAGTATTATATTCAGGGGGTGCAGTAGTTGGCAGTATTATATTCAGGGGGTACAGTGTGTGGCAGTATTATATTCAGGGGGTGCAGTGTGAGGCAGTATTATATTCAGGGGGTACAGTAGGTGGCAGTATTATATTCAGGGGGTACAGTGTGTGGCAGTATTATATTCAGGGGGTGCAGTAGTTGGCAGTATTATATTCAGGGGTTACAGTGTGTGGCAGTATTATATTCAGAGGGTACAGTAGTTGGCAGTATTATATTCAGGGGGTACAGTGTGGCAGGATTATATTCAGGGGATGCAGTGTGTGGCAGTATTATATTCAGGGGGTACAGTAGATGGCAGTATTATATGCAGGAGTATAGTGGATGGTAGTTTTATATTCAAGGGATACAGTGTGTGGCAGTATTATATTCAGGGGTACAGTATTTAGCAGAGTTATAATGATTATTGTCTTCATACAGAGGATGAGGATCTACTGACAAAGTGAGAACCTATGTTGTCTGGGCGTGAGACTCTGCAGAGAAGATGGAGCTGGAAGACGTCCTGACGTCTGGACCAGATGAAGAAGAAAAGAAAAGACAACAGAGAAGATGTCACTCAGGTCTCTGATATCAATGTGTATTCTCCTGACTGTCCCATCAGCTGGAGTCACTTGTTAGTTCTGCAGTGATGATGGGTGATGCTGTACCCTAATCCGTGGCTCTCCATCTGTTGCAAAACTACAAATCCCATAATGCCTAGGCTCTCCAGATATGATGGGAGTTATAGCTTTATAACAGCCTGAGAGTAACTGGAACCAAGGTGATAGGCTGCTTGTTCTTAAATGCCTGGGCATCTGTTTTGTCTGTCCGGCCCTGCCTGTTAGTCACTTAATATTGTTGTGTATTCTCCTGACTGTGTCTCATCAGTGCTGTAGTCACTGATATCTTTGAGCGGCCGAGTAAGGGGTCGCCCGGGATTGGGGAAGCGGGTTGTCAGGTCATAGGGGGGCCCTGGGCAAATTTTTGCACCGGGGCCCTGTGGTTTCTAGCTACACCCCTGGGCCTACCTGTACGCCCGTGGGATTTTCGGTCCCTGGGCTCTGGGAAATTAGCACCCTGCAAATTGCAGATCGGCAATTTACAGCGATTCCGGGCTGATCAGGTCTGTGGTGAACCGATCGCCGGAAAATAGGGATGATCGGAGCTGTCAGAGACAGCTCCGACCATCCTGAAGGATAGGAGTGAGGGGGCAGGGGTGCCACTACCTCCAATCCCCTGACATTGGTCAGTTAGGACTTACCGACCATTGGCAGTTGGGGCCTGGGGGGTTAAAGTTGAAATCCTGCTCTGCCCGCCCCTTGATGTCCAGGCAGAGCGGGGGGAAGATGGCGGCGGGTGCCGGAGCACTTCAGGACGGCGAGGGACGGGCGATTGCGGCGGGATCGGCCACAGTAAGGAGGCAGCAGTGAAGATCAGTAGTAAGTGATCTTCACTGCTGCCTTCTATGAGTTGCCAAACTACAACTCCCAGCATGCCCAGACAGTCCAGGCATGCTGGGAGTTGTAGTTCTGTAACATCTGGCCCTTCAGATGTTGCAGAACTACAACTCCCAGCATGCCTGGACAGTCTGGGCATGCTTGGAGTTGAAGTTTTGCAACATCTGGAGGGTTACAGTTTTGACACTACTACACAGTGGTCTCCAAACTGTTCTCCTCCAGTTGTTGCATAACTACAACTCCCAACATGTCCTTCGGCTGTCTGGGCATGCTGGGAGTTGTAGTTTTGCAACAACTAGAGGCACACTGGTTGGGAAACACTGAGTTAAGTAATAAACTCTTTTGCAACCAGTGTGCCTCCAGCTGTTGCATAACCACAACCCCCACCATGCACGTACAGCCAAAGGGCATGCTGGGAGTATTAGTAGTATGCCTCCAGCTGTTGCATAACTACAAGTCCCAGCATGCCCTTCAACTGTCACTGCATGCTGAGAGTTGTAGTTTTTGCAATAGCTGAAGGCACACTGGTTGCGAAACACAGTTTGTTACCTAACTCAGTGTATCGCAACCAGTGTGCCTCCAGCTGTTGCAAAACTACAACTACCAGGATGCCCTTTGGGTGTCCGTGCATGCTTGGAGTTGTAGTTATTCAACAGCTGGAGGCACACTAGTTGCAAAACACTGAGTTAAGTTACAAACTCTCAGTGTTTTGCAACCAGGGTGCCTCCAGCTGTTGCATAACTACAACTCCAAGCATGCATGGACAGCCAAAGGGCCTGCTGGTGGTAGTTTTGCAACAGCTGGAGGTTTGCCTTCCCCATGTGAATGTACAGGCTACATTTACATGGGCTGGGGTTTACAGCAGGTTTGCAGTTTCTCGCTGCAAGTTTGAGATACAGCAAATCTTCCGCTGCAGCTCATACTCCCAGTGGCAAACTTGTTTTAAACCCCTGCCCATGTAAATGTATCCTAAAAACACTACACTACACTATAACACAAAATAAAAGGTAAAACACTACATATACATATACCCCCACACCAGGGACGTGCACAGACATTTTAGAGGGCAGGGGCTCAAGTAAAAAAAGAGGGCACTTCTCATAATTTAAAAAACGTCTTCCAGGGACACAGTGGACCTCCGGCCAGGCCCCCTTGACATTCCTAGTCCCATAAAAGTTGGTGCTTTTGTAAAATAAAGTCAAGAACAGTTTCTCTGAGGTCTGCCATGTGTATATACACTTTGGCTGTGCTGTCAGTCTTATTTACAGAAAACATGTGACAGCTGCCCTATAATATACTGTATTGTAGAGGAGATTTATCAAAACCTGTGCAGAGAAAGAGCGGTGCAGTCGCCCATAGCAACCAATCAGATCGCTGCTTTCATTTTGCAGAAGGCTTTTCCTCTGCAAAGGTTTTAATAAATCTCCCCCTATATGCCCCGGTCTGAGCTCTATATGATAGAACGTGCTGCACTGTATCTGGCCTCACCCAGCACCCATCACCAATCACCCAGCACCCATCCCCAATCACCAATCACACAGCACCCATCCCCAATCACACGGCACCCATCCCCAATCACCAATCACACAGCACCCATCCCCAATCACCCAGCACCCATCCCCAATCACCCAGCACCCATCCCCAATCACCAATCACACAGCACCCATCCCCAATCACACAGCACCCATCCCCAATCACACAGCACCCATCCCCAATCACCCAGCACCCATCCCCAATCACCCAGCACCCATCTCCAATCACCCAGCACCTATCCCCAATCACCCAGCACCTATCCTCAATCACCCAGCACCTATCCCCAATCACCCAGCACCTATCCCCAATCCCCCAGCACCCATCCCCAATCCCCAAGCACCAATCACATAGCACCCATCCCCAATCACCCAGCACCTATCCCCAATCACCCAGCACCTATCCCCAATGACCCAGCACCTATTCCCAATCCCCCAGCACCCATCCCCAATCCCCCAGCACCAATCACATAGCACCCATCCCCAATCACCCATCACCTATCCCCAATCACCCATCACCCATCCCCAATCACCCAGCACCCATCCCCCACCTTATGCAGGAATCTCCACACAGCTCTGGTTCTTACACTGAAGAGATGGACACCACACTATACAAGTTGGCAAAAAAAAGAATTATAAATATACAAAGACGGCCGGGCATAGCACAGCATACAGGATGGAGGCAGGGAAGCTCCGCCTCCATTGCGCACAAGACTGAATTCGCATACTAGCAATGTGGGGCAATACCTAGAAAACGGCTGCTCCACATTTAGTAAGTATAACATTATCTTTCTCCTGTTCTCCTGCACTGTAACCTAGTGTATTGGGTTTAGTGCGAGTAAACAGCCTGTCAGTTTCCCTTTAATTATATACCGTACCCCCCTTAATGATCTATATACTGTGCCACCATTCATCTATTAATTCATTATATACTGTGCCACCATTAATGAACTATATACTGTGCCACCATTAACCCTTTAAGGACCCGGGCTTTTTCCGTTTTTTCATTTTCAATTTTTCTTCCTTAAATTTAAAAAATCATAACTCTTTAAAATTTTCATCTAAAATTCTATGATGGCTTATTTTTTGCGTCACTAATTCTAATTTGTAATGACAGTCATTTTACCCAAAAATCTACAGTGAAACGGGAAAAAAAAGCAATGTGCGACAAAATTGATGAAAAAACACAATTTTATAAGTTTTGGGGGCTTCCGTTTTTACGCAGTACATTTTTCGGCAAAAATGACACCTTATCTTTATTCTGTAGGTCCATACGGTTAAAATGATCCCCTACTTATATAGGTTTGATTTTGTCGTACTTCAGAAGAAAAATAATGAATACATGCAGGAAAATTTATACGTTTAAAATTGTCATTTTCTGAGCCCTATAACTTTTATTTTTCCGTGTTCAGGGCGGTATGAGGACTAATTTTTTGCGCCGTGATCTGAAGTTTTTAGCGGTACCATTTTTGTTCTGATCAGACTTTTTGATCATTTTTTATTCACTTTTTTGTGGTATAAAAAGTGATCAAAAATGTGCTATTTTGGACTTTGGATTTTTTTTTGCGCGTACGCCATTTAATGTGCGGTTTAAAAAGCGGTATATTTTTATAATTCGGACATTTCCGCACGTGGCGATACCACATATGTTTATTTTTATTCACACAGTTTTTTTTATTCTTGGAAATGCCGGGTGATTCAAACTTTTATTAGGGGAAGGGATAATTGAAAGGGTTAATGATTTTTTTACACTTTTCTTATGGAATATTATAGCTCCTATAGGGGGCTATAACATTGCATTTACTGATCTTTTACACTGATTGATCCATCTCCATAGGAATGGATCAATCAGTGTTTTCGGCGATTGAATGCTCATGCCTGGATCTCAGGCTTGAAGCATTCAATCGGCGATCGGACAGCGCAGGAGAAGGTAAGAAGACGGGCTGTACCAGTCATCTACTGGCTACCCAAGATACACCAGAGGCTGGAGGACCACCCAGAATGACATATTGTAATTTCTTCCATTATTGAGCTCTTAAATAAACCACTAAGGGAATTTGAGATCTACTCAATGTCATATACAACAAGATACAACAAACTTTTTGTCAAAAATATAACAGGTGGCGGTAGAATGCAATATACTGTATGTGACATTTCCTAATAAAGTGAAGCGTTAATGAAAGGTAAATGTCATCTGGTCCCATGACAGTGCCTGTAGGCGATCACCCTATGCCAGGGACTGTCTCTGCTGAATTTCTCTGTACTCCATCCAATAAGAATTATTTTGCTTACCTGATCAGTAGGAGGATTATACACAGACACCTGAGGCAATAGGACCAAGTGAGGATACAGTAAATAGATGCCGTGCCAATACGTTACATCACCCACATGGTACCAGGACGGCCGTAGTTGGGTGATTTTCTAACTTATCGTTACCCCTATGTCCTACAGACACATCTGTTTCCCTATCAAGGTCACAGAAAGGGTCTTCTTAGGTGTTAAAGGGTAGCTCCCACCATCCTATTTTAATTTTTTTTGCTAGCCCATGAAAATGTTCACTATGTATCATGTTCATGAAATATTGTATTGTATTCATTATATCCACTGTGTATTATGTTATTTATGTACTGTGCCTGTAAGATGGAAAGATGCAGTGTTAGCCAGGTGACCCTGTCTGCCTAATGAGAACCCCTAAATTGATGAGTATATAGTGTAGGGGAGGAGTTGCCCCAGTCTAAGTTCAGTTGGAGTTTGTAGTTAATGCTGACTACAGTGTGGAAAGGAGGTGGAACTCAAGTGTGGAGAATCCAGGGGGAAGCCTAAGAAAATATCTTCTCAAGTCAGCACCGCCATTCTGCAAGTGTTCACCCGTACAGCGGTGAGTCAAGCCCTGGCCGTGATAGTGATTGTACCTTGTCAGAACCCTAGTCAGCGCGGGATATCTTTCAGTCTAAAGTCGATATCAATCAAGTGGGTGAAAAGCTCCTTAAGTCCCAGCAAGGCAACAGGGCTCCCAAGGGTGACACTGTATCCCTTCTACTCTGCTCCGTACTGTGTGTTATACCATTTGCGCCTGCTCAGTAAAAGACAGTTATCCGTAACCCAATGTTGGTGTGTTTCTATACCCCCCCCCCCCCCCCATGTCTGGCCCAGGAGAAGCTGTCTCTACCTTGGACCGTGTATTGGCTAAAAGTGATGAGAATTCTTTGCACCCCTCTGTCACCACAATAATGTTAAGGTTCTTGTACACAAACAGCAAGATCCTCAATGGGCATTCTTTAAAATCTATATATTTTATTGTATGATTGATAAGAAAGACTGACAAGTTTTTAGCTAAACATTCTCTTAATCATAGTCTGAGAATGTCAGAAATGTATCAGGTTCTTGTGTCTGTGCTTACCTGTTGTAGATGATGTGTCCGGCATTGGTTTGCAGCCACACTGATCTCAATTCCATCACTAAAACTATTTCTTAATACTGCTGACATTTCTCATTAATCCATTTGGCTTTGCAGAGAGAGGGTGTGGAGTTTTATCACTGAACCTGGTGATCTCATCAGGCTGCTAGTGCTGGAGGTTTCCCAGGTAAACTGATTAGACTTGGTGGTCAGTTAACATTATGTACAGTCTTAATTGCCGTGAGGCAAAAATGAATTGACAATTGAAATGTTTTATGACGAATTGAGGTCTTTATAAGGTTTTCACACATAACATTTTTCCTGCATTTCATCCAATTTTTCTAAATTGCGTTAAGAAGGACATGTTCTTACTGTCATTTGCTCATTTGCAGTAAATATGGGTTAAAAGAACATATTCTTACTGTCATTTGCAGTAAAATACAGTAGAGAGTAAGACGGCCAGGGAATGTTATTGTCAGGATCGGGCTAGGGATATTATTGGTTTGTTCTCAACCAGGATGCTCAGAACACACCTCCGGCAGTAAGAAGGGAAATATTTGGCCAAAGAGCCTGTGTGTACATGGGGGAAACATCCATAAGGTCAACCAAAAAAGCACCCAAAGGACTCTCAGGCTGAGTGAAACAAGATTCTTTGGTCTGATGAAACCAACATTTAACTTGGGAACATCATGATGTCTAGAGAAAATTAGGCACTGCTCATCACCTGCCCAATACCATCCCTATAGTGATCATGGTGGGGGCAGCATCATGTCTGGAGGAAACCAGGTACTGCCCATCACCTGCCCAATACCATACCTACAGTAATCATGGTGGGGGCAGCATCATGTCTGGAGGAAACCAGGCACTGCTCATCACCTGCCCAATACCATCCCTACAGTGATCATGGTGGGGGCAGCATCATGTCTGGGGGAAACCAGGTACTGCCCATCATCTGCCCAATACCATCCTTACAGTGATCATGGTGGGGGCAGCATCATGTCTGGGGGAAACCAGGCACTGCTCATCACCTGCCCCATACCATCCCTATAGTGATCATGGTGGGGGCAGCATCATGTCTGGGGGAAACCAGGCACTGCCCATCACCTGCCCAATACCATCCCTACAGTGATCATGGTGGGGGCAGCATCATGTCTGGAGGAAATCAGGCACTGCCCATCACCTGCCCAATACCATCCCTACAGTGATCATGGTGGGGCAGCATCATGTCTGGAGGAAACCAGGCACTGCCCATTGTTACGCCGAGCGCTCCGGGTCCCTGCTCCTCCCCGGAGCGCTTGCGGCGTGTTCCTCT
Organism: Hyla sarda; assembly: GCF_029499605.1. Lineage (NCBI taxonomy): Eukaryota > Metazoa > Chordata > Amphibia > Anura > Hylidae > Hyla > Hyla sarda. The sequence goes on along the minus strand of NC_079201.1, from coordinate 8,684,219 downwards.
CTGCAGTGCCCCGGTCAGACCCGCTGACCGGGAGCGCTGCACTGACACTGCCGGTGGGAATGCGATTTGCATAGCGGCATGCGCCCGCTCGCGAATCGCATCCCAAGCTACTCACCTGTCTCGGTCCCCGGCTGTCACATCCTGGCGCGCGCGGCTCCGCTCTCTAGGGCGCGCGCACCAGCTCTCTAAGATTTAAAGGGCCAGTGCACCACTGATTGGTGCCTGGCCCAATCACTGTAATTAGCTTCCACCTGCTCCCTGCTCATATAACCTCACTTCCCCTTCCCAGCATTGCCGGATCTTGTTGCCCTTGTGCCTAGAGAAAGCGTTTCCTGTGTTTGCCATACCAGTGTTTCCAGACCTTCTGCTATCTCCATTGACTACGAACCTTGCCGCCTGCCCTGACCTTCTGCTACGTCTGACCTCGCCTCTGTCTAGTCCTTCTGTCCCACGCCTTCTCAGCAGTCAGCGAGGTTGAGCCGATGCTGGTGGATACGACCTGGTTGCTACCGCCGCAGCAAGACCATCCCGCTTTGCGGCGGGCTCTGGTGAATACCAGTAGCAACCTAGAACCGGTCCACCGGTACGGTCCACGCCAATCCCTCGCTGACACAGAGGATCCGCATCCAGCCTGCCGAATCCTAACACCGATCACCTGCCCAATACCATCTCTACAGTGATCATGGTGGGGGCAGCATAATGTCTGGAGGAAACGAGGTACTGCCCATCACCTGCCCAATACCATCCCTACAGTGATCATGGTGGGGGCAGCATCATGTCTGGAGGAAACCAGGTACTGCCCATCACCTGCCCAATACCATCCCTACAGTGATCATGGTGGGGGCAGCATCATGTCTGGAGGAAACCAGGTACTGCCCATCACCTGCCCAATACCATCCATACAGTGATCATGGTGGGGGCAGCATCATGTCTGGAGGAAACCAGGCACTGCCCATCACCTACCCAATACCATCCCTACAGTGATCAAGGTGGGGGGCAGCATCATGTCTGGGGGAAACCAGGCACTGCCCATCACCTGCCCAATACCATCCCTACAGTGATCATGGTGGGGGGCAGCATCATGTCTGGGGGAAACCAGGCACTGCCCATCACCTTCCCAATACCATCCCTACAGTGATCATGGTGGGGGCAGCATCATGTCTGGAGGAAATCAGGCACTGCCCATCACCTGCCCAATACCATCCCTACAGTGATCATGGTGGGGCAGCATCATGTCTGGAGGAAACCAGACACTGCCCATCACCTGCCCAATACCATCCCTACAGTGATCATGGTGGGGGCAGCATCATGTCAGGAGGAAACCAGGCACTGCCCATCACCTGCCCAATACCATCCCTACAGTGATCATGGTGGGGGCAACATCATGTCTGGAGGAAACCGGGCCCTGCCCATCACCTTCCCAATACCATCCTTATAGTGAAGCATTTTTCATTTCAAAATTTAGCTGTAATACTACACGTAGCTTGTAGAAAACTGTGGTGCTGTTTCTGGACAAAAGATGTCATCTTGTTCTTATCCTGTACAACATAAGCATTTGGGTCCCAGCTTTATACCAAGTGAACACAGGACACAATGTGCAGATCTATTGTACTTTATGTGAGACATGGAAGCAACAGAAGTCATGGAGAGAGATTATGAAGAATCGGGAAAGTAGAGGAAACAAAATCATCAGGGGGGAAATTCACTGTGAGGACTCGGCCGGTCCTGGTCAGGAATCTATTGTGGAGCCTGAAAGAGAAAAATAACTGTCAGGATCCGGACTGGTATGCAGAGAGGACACTGGAGGTGGATCCTCTGTGTCAGTGAGGTGATGGCGTGGGCCGTACCAGGGGAACGGAATCTAAGGGGTTACTGGTCTTCACCAGAGCCCTCCGCAAAGCGGGATGGACTTGCAACGGCAGGTTACCCCCAGGTCGTTCCACCCGATAGCGACTCAACCCCACTGACAGCTGAGACAGGCGCGGTACACAAGGACAAGGCAAGAGCAAGGTCGGACGTAGCAGAAGGTCAGGGCAGGCAGCAATGGTTCGTAGTCAGGGGCAACGGCAAGGGTCTGGATACACAGGCTTGGGATACACAAAACGCTTTCTCAGGGCACTAGGGCAACAAGATCCGGCAAGGACAGGAAGGGGCAGTGGGTTTTTATAAGGAATGGGAGTGATACAACTGATTGGGCCAGGCACCAATTAGTGGTGCACTGGCCCTTTAAATTTCAGAGAGCCGGCGGCAGTAACAGTGCAGCGCTCCCGGTCAGCGGTTCTGACCGGGGCGCTGCAGACAGAAGAACGCTGCGAGCGCTCCGGGGAGGAGCAGGGACCCGGAGCGCTCAGCGTAACAGTACCCCCCTTAGGTCTCCCCCTCTTTTTGGAGCCCAGGAATCTGCGGACAAGCTCCTTGTCAAAAATGTTGGCATCAGGTTCCCAGGACCTCTCTTCAGGGCCACAATTCTCCCAATCAATTAAAAAAAATATTTTACCTTGGACGATCTTGGAGGCAAGGATCTCTTTGACAGCGAAGACATCAGAGGAGCCAGAAACAGGAGAAGGAACAGTAACCTTGGGAGAAAAGCGGTTAAGCACAAGAGGTTTGAGAAGAGACACATGGAAAGAGTTAGGAATGCGAAGAGAAGAAGGAAGATAAAGTTTGCAAGAGACAGAATTAATTTGATTCTTGATTTTAAAAGGACTGAGGTAGCGAGGACCCAACTTGTAGCTAGGGACACGAAAGCGTATGTATTTTACAGAGAGCCACACTTTATCCCCAGGGAGAAAGACAGGAGGAGTTCTTCTCTTTTTATCTGCATGTCTCTTCATTCGAGACGAGGCCAGTAGGAGTGACTTTTGAGTCTCCTTCCAGATAGCGGAGAAGTCCCGGGTTACTTCATCCACGGCAGGAACTCCAGAAGAAGTGGGAATGGGGGCAGAGGGTGACGGCCGTACACCACAAAGTATGGGGATTTGGCGGAGGATTCAGAATTTTTGAAATTGTACGAGAATTCAGCCCAGGGCAGAAGGTCGACCCAATCATCTTGGCGGGAGGAGACAAAATGTCGCAAGTAGTCACCAAGAATCTGGTTTACTCTTCACACTTGTCCATTGGATTGGGGGTGATAGGAGGACGAGAAATTTAATTTGATCTTTAATTGATTACAGAGAGCTCTGCAAAATTTTGACACAAATTGAACGCCTCTATCCGAGACGATATGCGTGGGAAGCCCGTGAAGACGAAAAATCTGCAGAAAAAATTGCTTCGCCAACTGTGGCGCAGAAGGAAGGCTTGGAAGCGGAATGAAGTGAGCGATTTTGGAAAAACGATCAACGACCACCCAGATGACGGTGTTGCCATGGGATACGGGAAGATCTGTAATGAAATCCATGGCAATTTGGGACCATGGTTGCTCAGGGATGGGCAAAGGATGGAAGAGTCCAGCAGGCTTCTGGCGAGGAGTTTTATCCTGGGCACAAACAGTACAAGCCCGAACAAAATCAGTAACGTCACCCTCCAGTGTAGGCCACCAATACAGATGGGAGATTAGCTGAATGGACTTTTTAATGCCAGCATGACCAGCCAGGTGAGAAGAATGCCCCCATTTGAGGATCCTGAGGTGAAGGCGTGGAGGAACAAAAGTCTTTCCAGGGGGGGTTTGCCCCAGTGAGGCTGGAGCAGAGGAGACCAGGCACTCAGGTGGTATAATATGCTGCAGAGGGGCTTCAGACTTGGAGGTATCAGAGGAACGAGAAAGGGCGTCAGCTCTGACATTCTTGTCAGCGGGACGGAAGTGTATCTCGAAGTTGAAGCGGGTAAAAAACAACGACCATCTAGCCTGGCGAGGATTCAGACGCTGAGTGGACTGGAGGTAAGACAAATTCTTGTGGTCAGTGTAAATGACAATGGGGTGTTTGGAACCCTCCAAAAGATGTCTCCACTCCTCGAGTGCTAACTTGATGGCCAGGAGTTCACGATCTCCAATAGAGTAGTTCTTTTCTGCCGGACAGAATGTCTTTGCGAAAAAAACACAAGTAATGTTACGTCCGGTAGCGTTTTTTTTGCAGAAGTATGGCTCTGGCTCCGACTGAGGAAGCATCTACTTAGAGGAAGAATGGTTTCAGCGAATCAGGTCTGGACAAAATTGGTGCAGAGGCGAAGGCAGCTTTGAGACGTTTGAAGGCCTCATCCGCTTGTGGAGGCCACGACTTTGGATTAGCTTTCTTCCTAGTCAGAGCTACAATAGGGGCCACAATGGGGGAGAAGTGGGGAATAAACTGTCGATAATGGTTGGAGAATCCCAGGAAGCGTTGGATAGCTCGGAGTCCAGAAGGGCGTGGCCAATCCAAAACCGCCGACATTTTATCTGGATCCATTTGAAGCCCTTTGCCAGAGACTAGGTAACCGAGGAAAGGAAGACTGTTGCATTCAAAGAGACATTTTTCAAATTTAGCGTACAGGTGGTTTTCACTGAGTCTTTGGAGCACTTGACGGACATGACGACGGTGTTCCTTTAAGTTAGAGGAAAAAATCAATAAGTCCCGAAAGATCTCATTAACAAAGTCCTGGAAGACTGCAGGAGCGTTGCAGAGCCCAAAGGGCATAACTAGATATTCAAAATGTCCATCTCTGGTATTGAAAGCGGTTTTCCACTCATCACCTTTACGGATGCGAATAAGATTATACGCGCCCCTTAAGTCCAGTTTGGTGAAGATACTTGCTCAGCGTAGACGGTCAAAGAGCTCGGAGATCAAAGGCAGGGGATAGCGGTTTTTGATGGTAATCTTGTTTAAACCGCAGTAGTCAATACATGGGCGTAAGGATCCATCCTTTTTAGAAACAAAGAAGAACCCCGCTCCAGCAGGGGATGAGGATTTCCGAATAACACCTCTCTTTAGGTTCTCCTGGATATACTCCGTCATGGCTTGAGTCTCTGGGGCTGACAGAGGGTAAATCCTGCCACGGGGCGGAGTGGTACCAGGAAGAAGGTCAATGGGACAATCATAAGGTCTATGTGGAGGTAAGACCTCTGCTTGCTTTTTGCAGAATACATCTGAATAGTCCTGGTAAGCCTTGGGAAAGCCCAGTAAAGAAGAAGCCTCAGGGTTTGACTAGTGGAAGCAGATGTGAGACATCGCTTGTGACAAGAAGGACCCCAACTTTTGATCTCCCCGGTGGTCCAGTCGAGGGTAGGAGCATGACGCTGGAGCCACGACAAGCCGAGAAGAACTTCAGAGCAGAGGTGCAATTAGGCAGAACGAAAAATTTAATTTTTTCATGGTGAAGTCCAATGCTCATGGGCAGTTGTTCAGTGCGGTAGCGCACAGTGCAGTCCAATTTCTCTCTGTTTACTGAAGAGATAAAGAGCGGCTTGACGAGACGGGTTACTGGAATACTGAACCTATTAACGAAAGAGGCCAAGATAAAGTTTCCTGCAGAGTCCAAGAAGGCCACTGCTGAGAAGGAGCAGTTGGCGGAAGGAGAAATCCGCACAGGTACAGTCAGACGTGGAGGGGCAGAATTCACACCAAGTGTTGTTTCACCCTTGTGAACTAGGTGCGTGCGTTTCTCCTGACGCGGAGGGCGGATAGGACAGTCTTTTAGGAAATGTTCGGTACTAGCACAGTACAGGCACAAATTCTCGTTTTGGCGGCGAGTCCTCTCTTGTAGGGTCAGGCGAGACCGATCCACTTGCATAGCCTCCTCAGCGGAAGGCACAGGAACAGATTGCAAAGGACGTTGGAAGAGAGGAGCCTGGGAGAAAATCCGCCTGGTGCGAACAAGATCCTTTTCCTGACGAAGTTCCTGGTGTCTTTCCGAGAAACGCATGACGATGCGGGTGGCCAAATGGATGAGTTCTGACAGATTAGCAGGAATTTCTCGTGCGGCCAGGACATCTTTGATGTTACTGGATAAGCCTTTCTTGAAGGTCGCGCAGAGGGCCTCATTATTCCAGGATAGCTCTGAGGCGAGGGTGTGGAACTGGATGGCGTATTCACCCACAGAAGAACTCCCTTGGACAAGGTTCAGCAAAGCAGTCTCGGCTGAGGAAGCCCGGGCTGGCTCCTCAAAAACACTACGTACTTCAGAGAAGAAGGACTGGATAGTAGCGGTGGCGGGATCGTTGCGGTCCCAAAGCGGTGTGGCCCATGACAAGGCCTTTCCATACAGGAGACTGACCACGAAAGCCACCTTAGACCGTTCAGTAGGGAATTGGTACGACATCATCTCCAGATGTAGGGAACACTGGGACAAGAATCTACGGCACAGTTTAGAGTCCCCATCAAACTTGTCTGGAAGAGACAGGTGGAAACTGGGAGCAGCCACTCGCTGTGGAGGAGATGCAGTAGCTGGCGGAGGAGATGGTTGCTGTAGTTGCGGCTGAAGCTGTTGCAGCATAGCGGTCAGTTGAGTCAGCTGCTGTCCTTGTTGCGCGATCTGCTCTGATTGCTGGGCGACCACGGTGGTTAGGTCAGCGACACTAGGCAGCGGGACCTCAGCGGGATCCATGGCCGGATCTACTGTCAGGATCCGGACTGGTATGCAGAGAGGACACTGGAGGTGGATCCTGTGTGTCAGTGAGGTGATGGCGTGGGCCGTACCAGGGGAATGGAATCTAAGGGGTTACTGGTTTTCACCAGAGCCCGCCGCAAAGCGGGATGGACTTGCAGCGGCAGGTAACCCCCAGGTCGTTCCACCTGAGACTCAACCCCACTGACAGCTGAGACAGTCGCGGTACACAGGGACAAGGCAAGAGCAAGGTCGGACATAGGAGAAGGTCAGGGCAGGCAGCAATGGTTCCTAGTCAGGGTCAACGGCAAGGGTCTGGATACACAGACTTGGGATACACAAAACGCTTTCTCAGGGCACTAGGGCAACAAGATCCGGCAAGGACAGGAAGGGGCAGTGGGTTTTTATAAGGAATGGGAGTGATACAACTGATTGGGCCAGGCACCAATTAGTGGTGCACTGGCCCTTTAAATTTCAGAGAGCCGGAACGCGCCGGGACATGACAGCAGGGGAACGGGACAGGTGAGATGATTGGGATGCAACCCGCGGGCGGGCACGTCCCGCTACGCGGATCGCATCCCCGCCGGCAGTAACAGTGCAGCGCTCCCGGTCAGCGGGTCTGACCGGGGCGCTGCAGACAGAAGAACGCCGCGAGCGCTCCGGGAAGGAGCAGGGACCCGGAGCGATCGGCGTAACAATAACATTAGGAGCTGATTTACTTATTTGCTATTAAAAAAAAAATCTCTTTACGGTGGGGTCACCTTGTGGGTGTAATCAGCCCCAAGAAGTATTTACCCCCTTAAGGTTATGTTTACACCTCAGAATGTCCGCACAGAAAATCTCCATGCGGACATTCCGGAGTCTGCAGGCACCGACATGATATGCCAGCGCTTGGACCGCACAGGAATGTGCCATCTCATAGACGGCAGTGCATTTCGTGCGGTGTCCACAGAAAGAATGAACAGGTTTATTCGTTCTGCAGACACTGAAAACAGAATTTCCCCCAGGACTCTGCAGCACAATCTTCGTGCTGAATTTTAATGTGGAATCTGGCACGGAAATTCCAACGTGTGAACATAGCCTTACTGAAAATTTATGTAGCTTTTGAGTGAATAAAACTGTTGTGTGACATAGTCCACAAGATCACAAACAGCCCAATGTATTCCTTTGGACTGCAGCTGTAGCTCAATGTAGCCTTAGAATTAATTTTTTACCATGACTCTGAGGCTCCAGCTCCCACATTCATCTATAAAAATAGAGACCAACACGAAAAAGGTCAACACGAAGGTCAAATCCCCAAACTTCACAACTCTGCAAATAGTACATATATATATATATATATATATATATATATATATATATATATATATATATATATATACACATATATATACATACATATATATAGATATATGGTGATCATTGAAGGAACTGTACAAAACATGACATCACAAGAAACCCCAAACCTATGAAGAGGGGGAGGCATAGGATGTGTACCCTAGTGGTCGCTATGGTGGCCCTGACAATAGAAACCTCTAGAAATCAATGTAAGGGTGTGAGGTGAGGAGACGTTTATGGAAGGAAACAGTCAAGTTTTTCTATTTCTGTGTGACCCCCTTTACTAGGGACATTAAATATGGATCAATGACTTTAAACCAGAGGTGAGTATTAGTACAGTAACTTGGGCTATATATGTATCTATTAGATCGGTCTTCAATTAGTTCAGTCTGGCCTAGCTACTTCTGCTTCCAAACTGCTTCCTTTGCCCATTAAAAATACATAGGAGACCTCATCCTGGACTTTGTCGGTTAACCACTACACAGTTTAAGGGGAATTCATTTGGTATGATTTATCAGATTGCTGATCTGTTATATTCAGATTCGGCTGAAGTTACTGTAGTATTCCCCAAATAGGGGTGAGCCAGCACTTGAATAAAAATTTGTCCTTTATTAGAAAAAGTTAAAAGTCCATATAGGAGGCAAGAAAACATGAAAACTAGAACAACATTAGCATGAATGCAGCGAGGAGAAACCTCACACCGCTGATGCATTTCAGGTCCTAAGACCAGTCATGGCATACATATCAAACCACTTTGCCCCTTTATATAGTAAACGGAACCAGCCCAAAAGCAAAGGGCAGATCCGGAACTTTTCAAGGAAAACCCAACTTTATTGTCCTAAGTACAAAAGGATAAAAACAATAAAACAAGGAATTTGCAAGAAAAAGAAAACCAAGATGCAAAAGATAATAATGTCAAATTAAATCAGTTCTGTTGTTTAAACCATAGGGATTTATGTTATTGAATAAATATATCCACATGATTTCTGTATTTCGTAAATAATGGACAAGATCACTTCCTCTATTATTAGGAGTAACCCTTTCTAGAGCTGGAAATTTAAGCATAGCATCACCATTTTGCACAGCTAGAAAATGTTTGGATACGTTGGACATGTTATTAACGGGCCGTCCCATTGCCTGACAGATGTGTTCCTGTAATCTCTTTTTCAGGGGCTGTTTAGCGCCTATGTAAACTAGTGAGCAAGCAGTACAAGAAATTTTATAAACTACAAATTTAGAATTTGAAATTATGAATGAAATTATGAATTTTGTTATCGATAGTACCCTGAATTATAGTGCACATACAGATTGTGCTGCAGATTCACGGTGAGATCTTCCACCTGTCGCAATTATTATGGCAAGGGACCTCCATTAATGTTCCCCCGTTATTGCGCCGCTAAGGGACCTCCAAATATGTGGAGCCCATTTTAGTGCTGCTAATGGCACAAGGTCATGACGCCAATATGACCTATAGTCACCAAGAGGCAAAATATGTGACCTGTCTGGCTCCTCATGGCCTCTTAGGTAACTTCTAGGGAAAGACTTATTGTCCCATGATACCTTTTATCCCTCATAGAGCTTCCATGCAGGTCCCCCTTCTCTTAGAAGATTATATTATTACATGATAACTACTGGTGTCCTCCGCCCTGCCATGTGCCCCCCTTTATGTGGGGATATATTTATGAGCATAGCTTTTATGACGAATGCCCCTGGGTATGGAACTCTTGACCAACAGGGACATAGGCAGCTGTTATGTTATACTTAACCCCTTAAGGACAATGGACGTACTCCTACGCCCCCGTTTCCGAGTCCTTAAGGACCGAGGACGTAGGAGTACGTCCTGTCCATTCCCGGTCCCCCGCCGGTAGCCGGAGGGGAGCCGGTGCCCGATGCCTGCTGAAATCGTTCAGCAGGCATCGCGGCATATCGCCCAGGGGGATCATTATGCCCCCCTATGTCGGCGATGGCCGCAGATCGCTGGACAATTCAGTCCAGCGATCTGCGGCGATTCCGGGTCAATCGGGTCTCCAGTGACCCGGTGACCCGGAATTACTGGCTGATCGGGGCCTCCAGCTGTTGCAAAACTACAACTCCCAGCATGCACTGGTAGACCGTACATGCTGGGAGTTGTAGTTTTGCAACAGCTGGATGTTCCCCCCCCAATGTGAATGTACAGGGTACACTCACATGGGCGGAGGATTACAGTAAGTATCCGGCTGCAAGTTTGAGCTGCGGCAAATTTTCTGCTGCAGCTCAAACTGCCAGCGAGAAACTACTGTGAACCCCCCACCCGTGCGACTGTACCCTAAAAACACTACACTAACACAAAATAAAATAAAAAGTAAAAAACACTACATATACACATTCCCCTACACAGCCCCCCTCCCCAATAAAAATGAAAAACGTCTGGTATGCCACTGTTTCCAAAACGGAGCCTCCAGCTGTTGCAAAACGACAACTCCCAGTATTGCCGGACAGCCGTTGACTATCCAAGCATGCTGGGACTTTTACAACAGCTGGAGGCACCCTGTTTGGGAATCACTGGCGTAGAATACCCCTATGTCCACCCCTATGCAAGTCCCTAATTTAGGCCTCAAATGCGCATGGCGCTCTCACTTTGGAGCCCTGTCGTGTTTCAAGGCAACAGTTTAGGGCCACATATGAGGTATCGCCGTACTCGGGAGAAATTGTGTTACAAATTTTGGGGGTTATTTTCTGCTATTACCCTTTTTAAAAATGTAAAATTTTTGGGAAACCAAGCATTTTAGGTAAAAATGTTTTTTTTTTTTTTTTACATATGCAAAAGTTGTGAATCACCTGTGGGGTATTAAGGTTCACATTACCCCTTGTTACGTTCCCCGAGGGGTCTAGTTTCCAAAATAGTATGCCATGTGTTTTTTTTTTTTTGCTGTCCTGGCACCAGAGGGGCTTCCTAAATGCGGCATGCCCCCAGAGCAAAATTTGCTTTCAAAAAGCCAAATGTGACTCCTCCTCTTCTGAGACCTGTAGTGCGCCAGCAGAGCACTTCTCACCCCCATATGGGGTGTTTTCTGAATCGGGAGAAATTGGGCTTCAAATTTCGGGGGGTATTTTCTGCTATTACCCTTTTAAAAATGTAAAAATTTTGGGAAACCAAACATTTTAGGTAAAAAAAAATTTTTTTTTTTTACATATGCAAAAGTCGGGAAACACCTGTAGGGTATTAAGGTTCACTTTACCCCTTTTTACGTTCCCCGAGGGGTCTAGTTTCCAAAATGGTATGCCATGTGGTTTTTTTTTGCGGTTCTGGCACCATAGGGGCTTCCTAAATGCGGCATGCCCCCAGAGCAAAATTTGCTTTCAAAAAGCCAAATGTGACTCCTTCTCTTCTGAGGCCTGTAGTGCGCCAGCAGAGTACTTTTCACCCCCATATGGGGTGTTTTCTGAATCGGGAGAAATTGGGCTTCAAATTTTGGGGGGTATTTTCTGCTATTATCCTTTTTAAAAATGTAAAATTTTTGGGAAACCAAGCATTTTAGGTAAAACATTTTTTTTTTTTTTACATATGCAAAAGTCGTGAATCACCTGTGGGGTATTAAGGTTCACTTTACCCCTTGTTACGTTCCCCGAGGGGTCTAGTTTCCAAAATGGTATGCCATGTGTTTTTTTTTTGCTGTCCTGGCACCATAGGTGCTTCCTAAAGGTGACATGCCCCCCAAAACCATTTGTCGCTCCTTCCCTTCTGAGCCCTCTACTGCTCCCGCCGAACAATTAACATAGACATATGATGTATGTGCTTACTCGAGAGAAATTGGGTTTCAAATACAAGTAAAAATTTTCTCCTTTCTACCAATTGCAAAAATTGGGTCTACAAGAACATGCGAGTGTAAAAAATTAAGATTGTGATTTTTCTCCTTCACTTTTCTGCTATTCCTGTGAAATACCTAAAGGGTTAATACACTTATTGAATGTCATTTTGAATACTTTGTGGGGTGTAGTTTTTATAATGGGGTCATTTATGGGGTATTTCTAATATGAAGACCCTTCAAATCCACTTCAAACCTGAACTGGTCCCTGAAAAATAGCGAGTTTGAAAATTTTGTGAAAAATTTCCAAATTGCTGCTGAACTTTGAAGCCCTCTGGTGTCTTCCAAAAGTAAAAACTCATAAATTTTATGATGTAAACATAAAGTAGACATATTGTATATGTGAACCCAAAAATGTTTTATTTTAAATATCCATTTTCCTTACAAGCAGAGAGCTTAAAAGTTAGAAAAATGCAAAATGTTCATTTTTTTCATCAAATTTTGGGATTTTTCACCAAGAATTGCAAAAAACGGTCTGGTCCTTAAGGTGTAAAATGGCCTGGTCCTTAAGGGGTTAAAGGGGTACTCCCGTGGAAAACTTTTTTTTTTTTTTTTTAAATCAACTGGTGCCAGAAAGTTAAACATATTTGTAAATCACTTCTATTAAAAAATCTTAATCCTTCCAGTACTTTTTAGGGGCTGTATACTAAAGAGAAATCCAAAAAAGAAATGCATTTCCTGTGATGTCATGACCACAGTGCTCTCTGCTGACCTCTGCTGTCCATTATAGGAACTGGAGAAAATCTCTATAGCAAACATATGCTTCTCTGGACAGTTCCTAAAATGGACAGCAGAGGTCAGCAGAGAGCACTGTGGTCAGGACATCACAGGAAATGCATTTCTTTTTGGATTTCTCTTTAGTATACAGCCCCTAAAAAGTACTGGAAGGATTAAGATTTTTTAATAGAAGTGATTTACAAATCTGTTTAACTTTCTGGCACCAGTTGATTTAAAAAAAAAGTTTTCCACAGGCGTACCCCTTTAAAGGGGTACTCCGCCCCTAGACATCTTATCCCCTATCCAAAGGATAGGGGATAAGATGTCAGATCGCCGGGGTCCCACTGCTGGGGACCCCGGGGATCGCTGCTGCAGCACCCCGCTATCATTACTGTGCAGAGCGAGATCGCTCTGCACGTAATGACGGGCAATACAGGGGCCGGAGCATTGTTACGTCACAACTCCGCCCCTCGTGACGTCACGGCCCGCCCCTGTCAATATAAGTCTATGGGAAGGGGGCGTGGCGGTCGTCATGCCCCCTGCCATAGACTTGCATTAAGGGGACGGGCCGTGATGTCATGATGGGCAGAGCCATGATGTCACGCTTCTCCGGCCCCTGTATCGCCCATCATTATGCACAGAGCGAACTCGCTCTGTGCAGTAATGATGGCGGGGTGCCGCAGCAGTGATCCCCGGGGTCCCCAGCATTGGGACCGCGGCGATCTAACATCTTATCCCCTTTGGATAGAGGATAAGATGCCAGGGGCGGAGTACCCCTTTAAGAATATGCAACACTAGGCATTAATATGAGGAACAATAGAATAACTATGTGCAATTCTAAAACTCTATTAAAGGGGTATTCCAGGCAAAAAGTTTTTTATATATCAACTGGCTCCGGAAAGTTAAACAGATTTGTAAATTACTTCTATTAAAAAATCTTAATCCTTCCTATAGTTATTAGCTTCTGAAGTTTTCTGTCTAACTGCTCAATGATGATGTCACGTCCCGGGAGCTGTGCATGATGGGAGAATATCCCCATAGAAGCTGCATAGCTCCCGGGACGTGACATCATCATTGAGCAGTTAGCCAGAAAACAACAACTCAACTTCAGAAGCGAATAACTATTGGAAGGATTAAGATTTTTTAATGGAAGTAATTTACAAATCTGTTTAACTTTCCGGAGCCAGCTGATATATATAAAAAAGTTTTGGCCTGGAATACCCCTTTAAATATGAGAATAACATGTTATGGCTGATACTGTGTACAGCTAATTATATGCAGAGTATAAATATAAAATATATGTTTGTGTTTTGCACATTTTATATTCGATTAAATAACATATATTATTTCGGTATTTAGGGTTAATCTTCGAATAGATATGCTTAAACATGGCTGCCAGGGTCAAAATGGAGAATAATGTCTCTCTGCCTGATCTAGTCAGAACGCATGACACACCGCATGTGAAAGTAACCTTATATACTTGTCTTTTTATTCACTTTGTGCATTAGATGATGTTACTTGTATTATACCACATGGCCACTGAAGCAAGAACAATACTGATAATACTGCTCTGCTACAGAGTTTGGAACAATTGGTGATGTCAGAGACTTTTCATTCAGCCTGCAAAAACAACCTTTAAAGGTACAGTGACCAAATATTCCTTTATTTTTTTGCGCGTACGCCATTGACCATGCGGTTTAATTAATGATATATTTTTATAGTTCGGACATTTACGTACGCGGCGATACCCCATATGTTTATTTTTATTTGCACAGTTTTTTTTATGGGAAAAGGGGGGTGATTTAAACTTTTATTAGGGAAGGGGTTACCGTAAATGACTTTTATAAACTTTTTTTTTTTTGCAGTGTTATAGCTCCCATAGGGGGCTATAACACTGCACACACTGATCAACATGCATGGATCAATGTAATAGGTGATTGATTGCTCAAGCCTGTAGCTAAGGCTTGGAGCAATCAAAGCCGGTCGGACGCGACGGAGCAAGGTAAGGGGGCCTCCGCTTGCGTCCTAGCTGATCGAGACATCACTATTTTATCGCGATAGTCCCAATCAGCCCGACTGAGCTGCCAGGATCTGTGCCGCGCGCTATTAGCCCAGGGTCCCAACTATGAATAGCAGCCGGGACCGACATGGTGTGATGCAGGGTCATAGCGTGACCCGTTTTAAACACCAGGTGCAGGGCGTACAGGTACACCCTGCGTCCTTTAGAGGTTAAAAGAAGTAACTTTCTGGAGCCAGTTGATATAAAACTTTCTGGAGCCAGTTGATATAAAACTTTCTGGAGCCAGTTGATATAAAAATAAAGTTTTTTTTCCTGGAATACCCCTTTAACCCCTTCAGGACACAGGGCACACTGGTACGCCCTGACAGACCGGGATGCCTGCTAAAATCATTCAGCAGACAACCCGTGCAAACCCCTGGGGGTCCTGAGATCAGCGATTTGCAGCGATTCCAGGCTGATCGGGTCTGTGGTGAACCGATCGCCGGAAAATAGGAATGATCGGAGCTGTCAGAGACAGCTCAGACCATCCTGAAGAATAGGAGTGAGGTGGAAGGGGTGCCACTACCTCCTATCCCCTGCCATTGGTCGGTTAGGACTGACCGACCATTGGCAGTTGAATGCGGGGGGGGGATTAAAGTTGAAATCCCACTCTGCCTGCCCCTGGATGTCTGGGCAGAGTGGGGGAAAGATGGCGGCAGGTGCCGGAGCATTTCAGGATGGCGAGGGACCAGCGATTGCAGCAGGATCGGCGGCAGTAAGGAGGCAGCAGTGGAGGCAGCAGTGAAGATCAGTGGTAAGTGATTTTCACTGATGCCTTCTAGGAGTTGCCAAACTACAACTCCCAGCATGCCCAGACAGTCCAGGCATGCTTGGAGTTGTAGTTCTGTAACATCTGGCCCTTCAGATGTTGCAGAACTACAGCTCCCAGCATGCCTGGACAGTCTGGGGATGCTTGCAGTTGAAGTTTTGCAACATCTGGAGGGCTACAGTTTTGACACTACTACACAGTGGTCTCCAAACTGTTTTCCTCCAGTTGTTGCATAACTACAACTCCCAACATGTCCTTTGGCTGTCTGGGCATGCTGGTTTTGCAACAACTGGAGGCACACTGGTTGGGAAACAGGCTATATTCACAAGGGCTGGAGTTTACAGCAGGTTTGCAGTTTGTGGCTGCAAGTTTGAGATGCAGCAAATCTTCCACTGCAGCTCAAACTTCCAGTGGGAAACTTGCTGTAAACCCCCGCCCATGTGAATGTATCCTAAAACTACAAAGTTACCCCCCCCCCCCAAATAAAAATCAAAAATGGCTTGTACGACACTGTTTCCAAAACGAAGCCTCCAGCTTTTGCAAAACAACTCCCAGTATTGCCGGACAGCCAATGACTGTTCAGGCATGCTGGGAGTTTTGCATCAGCTGGAGGCACCCTGTCTGGGAATCACTGCCGTAGGGTAGTTTTGGTGTCGGAGGCAAGTGTAATTCTTGCATCCGGGTCCGTCCCTATGCAAATCCCTTATTTAGGCCTCAAATGCGCATGGCGCTCTCTCTCACTTCTGAGCCCTGTCGTATTTCAAGGCAACAGTTTAGTGCCACATATTGGGTATTTCTGTACTCAGGAGAGATAGCCTAACACATTTTGTGGGGCTTTTTCTCCTTTTAACCTTATAAAAAGGTAAAGTTAGTGTCTACTCCAGCATGTTATTGTAAACATTTTTTTCTTTTTTCACTAAAATGCTGGTGTTATCCCAAATTTTTTCTTTCCACAAGGGGTAATTGGAAAAAAGACCCCCGCCCCCCCCCCCCAACATTATTAACACCATTTCTTCTGAGTATATAAATAACCCATGTGTGGACGTAAAGTGCTCTGGGGGCAAACTACAATGCTTAGAAGGGAAGGAGCGCCATTGGAGAGAGAATGTGTCTGGAATTGAAGGCCATGTGCATTTACAAAGCCCCCATGGTGCCAGAACAGTGGACCCTCCCCACATGTGAACTATTGGAACTATATTTTTGTCCCAATTCAAGAACTGTTTGGTTTGTTTAGAGGTTAGTCCACAAAGGCTTTTCATAACCTCACATTGTGAACGTGCCTTTAGGACACCACAACGTACATATCCCTGTCATCTCAATGAAGACGGGCAGTAATCTACAGCCTACCCAAGATACACCAGAGGCTGGAGGACCACGCAGGATGCCATATTGTAATTTCTGCCACTATTGAGATCTTAAATAAACCACTAAGGGAATTTGAGATCTACTCAATGTCATATACAACAAACTTTTTGTCAAACATATAACAGGTGGCGGTAGAATGCAATACACTGTATGTGACATTTCCTAATAAAGTGAAGCATAGGTTAATGAAAGGTAAATGTCATCTGGTCACATGGCAGTGCCTGTAGGCGATCACCCTATGCCAGGGACTGTCTCTGCTGAATTTCTCTGTACTCCATCCAATAAGAAGAATTTTGCTTACCTGATCAGTAGGAGGATTATACACAGACACCTGAGGCAATAGGAACAAGTGAGGATACAGTAAATAGATGCCGTGCCAATACGTTACATCACCCACATGGTACCAGGGCGGCCATAGTTGGGTGATTTTCTAACTTATTGTTACCCCTATGTCCCACAGGAATAGAACATGTGACCAGCTAATGCAACAGTGTATAGACCTTTGTTTCTGATATCGCACCACTAGGGTGACGGGATTAAGTGCAATTTCTGGTACAACTGCTATCTTTTTCTGACCTGCCTCTTCATTTATTGTTTTGCTCCCTCACTTTATACCAGGAGGGGAACGTCATCGTGGTTGAGGCCACCCTGTTAAGGAGGTGGGCACCTCAAAAAGCAGGGACAGTGGGGAGGGTGGTTTAGTATTAGAGAGCACATTCTCTATTTTTCATCTCTGCAAATAAGTTTTGCTGTTTAACATCATCAAGTATTCTGGGACTCTCACTACTGTTTATACTATACCATTCTATTAAAGGGGTACTCCCGTGGAAAACTTTTTTTTTTTTAAATCAACTGGTTATAGGGGTCATAAGAGGACAATTTAAGGCATACTCATTTTCATACAAAAAGTTATAACTTTTTCAAACGTAGTAAAATTTAACAAAACTTATATAAATTGTGTATCTTTGTAATCATATGGACCTATAGAATAAAGATAAAGTGTTATATTTTTTTACCAAAAAGTGCTTTGCGAAAGGGAAGTCCCTAAAACTTACAAAAGGGCTTTTTTTTTATTTCCCACTTCAAATAATTTTACTTTTGTTTCACTGTAGATTTTGTGGTATAATGAGTGATTTCATTACAAAGTACCATTGGTGGCGAAAAAAACTTTTCTTCCATTATGCCCAGGCTGCCAGCATCTAAAACAACAAATGGCACTTCCTTGGTTCCCCGGTATCACCGCTCCTGTCCTCCACTGCAGTTTTCATTCCTGGTTACCCCTGGTCAACATGTCACAGCTAATCACTGGCCGCATCGATGTCCCGCAATGTCCGGTGATAAATTGGCAACAATGTGATGCATTGAGCCTCAACACCAAGATAAAGACCAGGGCCAGGGCTCAATACATCACACTGCCGCTCAGCCTATCGCCCGCCAAGGCTGCAGTTTGATGCATTGACCGTGGGCAACTAGGAAGAAGACAGCAGCGGAGGACTGGCGTGGCGAGGCCGAGACACCAAAAGAGCGACACCAGGTAAGTCCAGTTGGTTTTATATCAAATCAGCCAGGGCATAATGGCTGAAAAAAGATCTGGATGACACATCTACTTTAACTGGTTAACGACCAAGGACGTGTATACACACGTGCTGTTAACGGGGTATGGCACGGACACCCAACTCTAGCCCGCGTCATATAGGCCAGCCCACAGCTTATTCTTGTAGCTGAGGGCTGGCGTTAATAGCTGACATGGGGCGATCGCCGCGGGCGGCTATTAACCCTTTAGATCCCGCTGTCAAAGTTGACAACTGCGTCTAAAGGTATGTTTATGTGCTCCCTGGTGGTCCAGTAGGGCGATTGCTGGGGGCGATCCACTTCTGAAGTAGCCAGAGGGCTTATCTCTTCTCCTGTGTCAGCTGCTGCGCTGTGAATAATATAGCCTGGCAGGATCAATCGAGCGCAGAGCACTCAGATCAAAGTGGTTCTATGGAACCACATTGATCTGTTTGAGGAATCAAATGTTTCCTCGTAAAAGTTCCCTAAGGGGACTAAAAGTGTAAAAAATAAAAAAGTTTAAAAATAAAAAAGTTTAAAAACACACATTAACCCCTTCCTTAATAGTTTAAATCACCCCCCTTTTCCCAAATTCCATTAAAAAAATATATAATCATGATAAAAATAAACATATGTGGTATCGCCGTGTGTGTAAATGTCAGAACTATAAAAATATAAGGTTAATTAAAACGCACAGTCAATAACGTACACGTACGTGTATTTTTGGTCACTTTGTATACCCTAAAAAAAATTACAAAAAGTGATCAAAAAGTCAGAGCAATACAATCATGGTTCTGATAAAAACTTCAGATCACGGCACAAAAATTTTGCCATTATACAACCCCGTATAAAGAAAAATAAAAAAGTTATAGGGGTCAGAAGAGGACAATTTTAAATAAACTAATTTTGGTGCATGTCGTTATACATTTTTTTTATAGTAGTAAAATAAAGAAAAACCTATATAAATTGGGTATCATTGTAACCGTATGAACTTACAGAATAAATATATGGTGTCATTTTTACCGAAAAGTGTACTGCGTAGAATTGGAAGCCCCCAAAAGTTACAAAATTGTGTTTTTGCAATTTTGCCCCAAAAGTATTTATTTTTTGGGTTCGCCGTAAATTTTGTGGTGAACTGATTTCAGCGATGTCCCGCCTCGGCCGGTGATAGGCTGAAGCTCTGTGTGAAGTGCCGGGCTAACTGGAAGTAAGAAGAATACAGCCCGGGGACCGAACACCTGTACCGGAGCTCCGGGGGCTCGTTGGCAGGTAAGAGAAAGTGTGTTTTCTTTTATTTTGCAGCCCGGACGGGATAAAAGGAAAAAAGTGCGCGCCGGAGTACTCCTTTAAGGATGCAGGGTTTTTCCGTTTTTGCATTTTAATTTTTTCCTCATCACCTTCTAAAAATCATAACACTTTAAATTTTGCACATAAAATTCCATATGATGGCTTATTTTTTGCGCCACCAATTTTACTTTGCAGTGACGTTAGTCATTTTACCCAGAATTCCACGGCAAAACGGGAAAAAAATTCATTGTGCGACAAAATTGAAGAAATAATGTAATTTTGTAACTTTTGGGGGCTTCTGTTTCTACGCAGTGCATTTTTTTGGTAAAAATTACACCTCCTCTTTATTCAGTAGGTCCATACGGTTAAAATGTTACCCTACTTATATAAGTTGGATTTTGTCGTACTTCGGAAAAAAATGCTACATGCAGGAAAATTTATTTGTTAAAAATTGTCATCTTCTAACCCCTATAACCTTTTTATTTTTCCGCGTACGGGCCGGTATGAGGGCTCATTTTTTGCGCTGTGTTCTGAGGTTTTTATCGGTACCATTTTTGTATTGATCTGACTTTTTGATCGCTTTTTATTCATTTTTTCATAATATAGAAAGTGACCAAAAATACGCTATTTTGGACTTTGGAGTTTTTTTTGCGCGTACGCCATTGACCGTGTGGTTTAATTAACAATATGTTTTTATAGTTCGGACATTTACGCACGCAGTGATACCACATGTTTTTTATTTTTTTTACACAGTTTTTTTTTTTTATGGGAAAAGGCGGGTGATTCAAACTTTTATTAGGGAAGGGGTTAAATGACCTTTGTTAACTTTTTATTTTCCCTTTTTTTTTTTTTTTTTGCAGTGTTATAGCTCCCATAGGGACCTATAACACTGCACACACTGGCCCACATTTATCATTGTCTTTAGACTGTTTTTTGTGTCTAAAAAAGGGGCAAAAAAGGCGCAAGCAGGGTTTTTTGCGCCTTATTTTGCCCCTTTTTGTTTACACATTTCTGCTGATTTTGAGTTGCAATCCACTGATTTTGAGTTGCAATCCACTGATTTTGGCAATAGACATGATATGGAAGGGATTTATCATTGCCCCTTTTTGTAAAAAGGAGCAAAAAAAGGCGCAAATCCACTGAAAAGTCTCTAAAACTACACCAGCCCAGACATGGTGTAGCTTTTTGGTGTATGTGTAGACAGAAATTTCAGAAAATGTGGACCTGCACAAACTTTATCAAAGCTCTTTTACCTTTTAATAAATTTGGTGCTCCTACACATTATCAGAACACAAACAAAAGGTGTAAAAAAATGCTTCACTTGCACTGCAATAATAAATGTGGGCCTCTGATCTTTTACCCTGATCCCTGCAAAGCCATAGCTTTGCATAGATCAGCGAGATAGGGGCTTGATTGCTCAAGCCTATAGCTCAGGCTTGGAGCAATCAAACCCAGATCGGACGCAACGGAGCAAGGTAAGGGGGTCTCCGCTCGCGTCCTAGCTGATCGGAACATCGCGATTTTATCTCGATGTCCCGATCAGCCCGACTGAGCTGCCAGGAAGCGTTTACTTTAATTTTTAGATGCGACGATCAACTTTGATTGCCGCGTCTAAAGGGTTAATAGCGCACGGCACAACGATCGGTGCCGCACGCTATTAGCCCATGGTCCCGGCTATCGTTAGCAGCCGGGACCGACCCGGTGTGATGCGGGGTCATGGCGTGACCCCGTTTTAAACATCGGGACCGGGCAAGGGGCGTACAGGTACGCCCTTCGTCCTGAAGGAGTTAAGTCCCAAGGCAGTGATTCCTAACCAGCGTGCCTCCAGGTGTTGCAAAACTACAATACCCAGGAAAACTACAAACTGCCAACAACCAAAGGCTGTTCGGGCATGCTGGGAGTTGTAGTTTTTCAACATCTGGAGGCACCGTGGTTGGGAAACACTGCCCTAACGGGTATTGCGGGTTAGGAAAACGTATCCCCCAACACCCCCCCCCCCCCCCCAATTAAAGGGGTACTCCGGTGGAAAACTTTTTTTCTTTTTTTTTTAAATCAACTGGTGCCAGAGAGTTAAACAGATTTGTCAATTACGTCAACTAAAAAATCTAAATCCTTCCAGTACTTTTTAGGGTCAGCATACTAAAGAGGAAATGCTTTTCTTTTTGGATTTCTCTTCTGTCACGACCACAGTGTTCTCTGCTGACTTCTGCTGTCCATTTTAGGAAAGGTCCAGAGCAGGAGAAAATCCCCATAGCAGATATATGCTGCTCTCGACAGTTCCTAAAATGGACAGCAGAGGTCAGCAGAGAGCACTGTGGTTGTGACAGAAGAGAAATCCAAAAAGAAAAATATTTCCTCTGTAGTATACAGCCCCTAAAAAGTACTGGAAGGATTAAGAATTTTTTTATAGAAGTGATTAACAAAAACTTATATATATATTTACCTATAAGGTGGGTGGAAGGTGTTTTAAACAAGAATCCTTCTACCTTGCGCTGCGACATTCAGCAGCACCGGTAGCTCCGATGGGCCTCGGACGCACTGAGGAGGCCGCATGCGCATCTGCCGCGTCCTCCTCTTTGCCGGCCTGCCCGGAACACGTCACACGTCTTCGCTGATGTGACGTCCCACTGACCCCCTCTACTTCCAGATGGCCACTGCTGTACTCTTAAAGGGCCGCATGCCGCCTGGGAGGTAAGAAAGTCTGTGCCACCCCTCCTTTATAGAGGTGCAGCTGCACCAGAGGAGAACCGGCCCGCACACTGCAGCGGCCGCCAGGGTCCTGGGGGGAGAAGAAGAAAAAAAGCGGGGGGGGGGAGCACGTCTGCGAGTGGTCCTAGCTCCCGCCGGATTTTTCAAATGTGCAGAGTGTCCACCGGTATTTTCTGGGCGACATTGTGCACATTTTACACCAGTGTTAACATAGCCTAAGGGTTATTCAGCAAGATCCATTTTATCTGTGCAATAAAATGAAATCCTCTACAAAAACAATCAGCTTCGGTTTTTGGCCTTTTGGTCTGTGTAAAGTGGTTACTTACTGGTATGTGTATAGTGGTTTCATGTAGTATCAGTATGGTAGTATTATCCAGTCACTATATGGTGGTAATGGTAGTAGTCATGGTGTGACGCAATTTGTCCTTTTATCATTTTCTCTGTATATTGTTTTTTATATAATAGCAGTACGATGGTATTAGACACTGCAGTAGTAATATGTCATCCTGGTGTGGATGGATTATTTTATGTTTGTAAACCCTAACCTGTGATAAAACCATGTGTTTCCCTGGTGAGCGGTGAGGTATACACTGTACACTGTCAATCTCTTACATTCGGACCAGGGGGATGCACACTACTCTGCCTTGCTTTGGTTACTGCCAAACCATGCTACGCAGTGATATGGGACACCAAAATGCACCTTCGCCTGTGTAGACAAAAATTTTGGCATCAGCCCTGATCCCTAAAGTGCAGTGTGATCGAGGAAGCCTCGTGCTGTGTAGACATGTGTGGTGGACCACCGGTGTATGGGGGACCACCAGTGTAGGTGGTGGGATCAGATGGCATTAAGCCCGGGGGCAAGATGTTATTAACCCCTAGTGTTTGTGACGCCAGAGTGATTTTTGGTACCTGTACCACACGAACGGTATCTCCGCTATTCCAATGGCTAGTAGTGAAAGGAGAGTCCACAACCAGTTATTTTTTAACAGAGGTTTTACTGAGTTCAGGACAGATGCATTTGTCTTCAGATCTATGCCAGATTCCAAGAGAGGTGGCCAGAATCCCAGAAGAACCCTGCAGCTTGCTGGGACCAATTATACTTGTTATAGACTTGACTTGAAATTGGACTTGACTTGACTATAAGCTGGACTTGACTACTTGTAGTGACAGCAGACGTAGACTTTAGATTTACTGGAATGGCTGTAGCTTTGTGGCTTTCCAGGTAGCTGGTCACTTGCACTGAGATCTCTGGTGTTTGCTGTTCCTCAGCAAAGATCATAAGAGAAGATAGTGAATTGTAATGGCTGCCCCTTTATATAGTGGGGGCTGGACTAAGGCCCATTGGTCAAGCTGCGGTTCATAGGTTAAGCTGTGCTCTCTGGGAGAACATGTGACAACAAATCATGTGACAACATAACACAACATGTGACACTCCACAGGTCCTTGAGACCTCTCACAGGTCCTCTGCTCTATCTATACATTAGGATCCTGTCTATACATTAAAGCAGTATACACAACATTCAGGAAACAACAGGGGGAGCCCTTGCAGGGGAGCCCCTATGTCACTGAGGGTCTCAACCTGACAGGGCCTAAGGGTAGTACAGGACCATGTCCTCTACTGTGACATTACACATGGAGACTTGTCAGTGTTGAGGGAAAGCTGAATAGAGCAAAGTACAGAGATATTCTTAATGAAAACCTGATCCAGAGGTTCAGCAATCTGGTTGCTATGGACAACTGCACCACTCTTCCCCTACACAGGTGTTAATAAATATCCCCCCAATGACCCTAAGCAAACAGCTGGGACAACACAGGAGCAGCATAGGGACAACTCTGTGAATGTCCTTGAGTGGCCCAGTCAGAGCCTAAACCCAATAAAGGTCTTTGGAGATACTTTAAAATGGCTTCCACTTATGGTCCCCATCCAACCTAACAGGGCTTGAGAGGATCTGCAGAGAATAATGGCAGAAAATCCCCAAATCCAGGTGTATAAACCTTGTGGTTACATCCCCACAAGCTGTGATTGCTGCCAAAGGGGCTTCACCTAAGTCCTGAGTAAAGGGTATGAATACTTATGTCACTGCATTCTAGATTTTTCTTTTTTTTAAATGAGTAAAGATTCATAACATTCTACGATCACTTTGTCATTATGGGGTATTAAGGGCAGAATGATGGGGGAAAGCTAGAATTCATTTATTTTTTTAGCACAAGGCTTTTGGAATACAGTGTATAAGCAAAGCAATACAAGACTATACTGTAGGTGAGGTTCTCCTATAGACGATCACCTTATGCCAAGATCCATCTCTGTTGTGCTGGATGTCCTGCCAAGGATGCTCAGAACACCTCCGGCAGTAAGGAGAAGAATATTTGACCTGGCTGATCTGTAAGAAGATTAAACACGTTCACCTGCTAGAACCTCACAGGAGAACAGTAAATAGACACCATGCCAACACCGAGCTGTTCCAGATCCACTGGTTTCATTATGTGTCCTCAGAAATCATTGTTCTCAATACAATATGTCATCAAAATTATAGTCATTTATGGAAATGTATTGATTCCATCACATTATGTCATTGGAAAAGTCATCTATTTTTATACTGTATTTTCTATTATCTCATGAGATTGTCTACAGTGGGGATCAAAAGTTTGGGCACCCCAGGTAAAAGCCAAGGAAAGATGGAAAAATCTCCAAAAGGAATCAAATTACAGATTAGACGTTTCCATCATTTACACTTTCAAAATAACAGAAAACAAAAAAATGGCGTCTGCAAAAGTTTGGGCACCCTGCAGAATTTATAGCATGCACTTCTTTGCAAAGCTGAGACCTGCTAGTGTCATGGATTGTTCTCAATCATCATCTGGGAAGACCAGGTGATGTCAATCTCAAAGGTTTTAAATGCCCAGACTCATCTGACCTTGCCCCAACAATCAGCACCATGGGTTCTTCTAAGCAGTTGTCTAGAAATCTGAAACTGAAAATAATTGACGCTCACAAATCTAGAGAAGGCTATAAGAAGATAGCAAAACGTTTTCAGATGTCAATATCCTCTGTTCGGAATGTAATTAAGAAATGGCAGTCATCAGGAACAGTGGAAGTTGAAGCAAGATCTGGAAGACCAAGAAAAATATCATACAGAACAGCTCAGAGGATTGTGAGAAACACAATTCAAAACCCATGTTTGACTGCACAATCCCTCCAGAAAGATCTGGCAGACACTGGAGTTGTGGTACACTATTCCACTATAAAGAGATACTTGTACAAATATGGTCTTCATGGAAGAGTCATCAGAAGAAAACTTCTTCTACGTGCTCACCATAAAAATAGCGTTTGAACTTTGCAAATGAACATATAGACAAGCCTGATGCATTTTGGAAACAAGTTCTGTGGACCGATGAGGTTAAAATCAAACTTTTTGGCCGGAATGAGCAAAGGTACGTTTGGAGAAGAAGGGGAACAGAATTTACCATATTTTTCGCCGTATAAGACGCACTTTTTCTTCCCCAAAACGTGGGGAGAAAAGTTGGTGCGTCTTATACGGCGAATATACGCCCGAGGCTGCTGCGGGCGAGAGCGGGAAGTCAGCTGTAAGTACAGAGGCTGCGGCGGTACGGTACAGGGCTGACTACCCGCTCCCCGCCCGCAGCAGCCTCATGACCGCCGGTGAATTTTTCACCTCACACCGGCTATGTTTATTGCCCTATGCCTGGAACATACAGTTCCGGGTGCCGGGCAAGTGAATTACTAATAACTGTATACTAAAAACCAGGGGGCCTCCAGCTTTTCTGAAACTACAACTACCAGCATGCCCGGACCGGCAAAGGCTGTCTGGGCATGCTGGTAGTTGTAGTTTCACAACAGCTGGAGGCCCCCTGGTTTTTAATATACAGTATTAGTTTTTACCTGCTCTGGCCGGCCCCCGCCTGCAGCCACACACAGGAGCCGGCCCGGGCAGATAAAATCATAGGTTTTCCTATGCCGGACATCCCTATGTCCCGTAAAATCTTTTCGGGACATAAGGCTGTCCGCGGGTCACTCACCATTCCCCGGCCGATGCGCGTCCTCCTCCGGTCCTCCTGCGGTCTTCCTGCGATCCTCTGCCTCTCTATGGTTGTACGCACAGGAACTCAGTGACGTCCCGTGCGTACAACCATAGAGGCGCCGGAGGACCGGAGGAAGACGCACGCCGACCGGAGCCTGGTGAGTGACCGGCGGTGTGTAATCTTCAGCGTTCTGGTCACCGCTCCTCCGGTCCCGGCACCTACTGCTATGGTCCATAGGCCATAGCAGTAGATGTGACACTGGGCCAGAGGAGCAGTGACCGGATCACTGTGGGGGCAGCACACAGAGATACAGCCTCCAGCCATACACTGTATATGGCTGGAAGCTGTATGTCTGTGGGGGGAAGCTGCCTACTATTGTGGGGGAACTATACTGCCAGCCATTGTGGGGGAACTATACTGCCAACCATTGTGGGGGAACTATACTGCCAACCATTGTGGGGGAACTATACTGCCAACCATTGTGGGGGAACTATACTGCCAACCATTGTGGAGGGTGGGGAGCTGCCTACCATTTTGGAGGGGGGGGAGCTGCCTACCATTGTGGGGGAACTATACTGCCAACTATTGTGGGGGGGAGCTGCCAGTGCCTACCATTGTGGGGGAACTATACTGCCAACTATTGTGGGGAAACTATACTGCCAACCATTGTGGGGGAACTATACAGCCAACTATTGTGGGGGAACTATACTGCCAACCATTGTGGGGGGGAGGAGCTGCCTACCATTGTGGGGGAACTATACTGCCAACTATTGTGGGGGAACTATACTGCCAATCATTGTGGGGGGGGAGGGGGAAGGAGCTGCCTACTGTTGTGGGGGAACTATACTGCCAACTATTGTGGGGGGAGGGGGGGAGGAGCTGCCTACCATTGTGGGGGAACTATACTGCCAACTATTGTGGGGGAACTATACTGATATAAAATATTTTACTACAGTATTTGGTTCAGAATCTTTTTTTTCTAGATTTTCCTCCTTTAAAATTGGGTGCGTCTTATATGCCGGAGCGTCTTATATGGCGAAAAATACGGTAATGAAAAGAACCTCTGTCCAACTGTTAAGCCTGGGGGTGGATCAATCATGCTTTGGGGTTGTATTGCAGCCAGTGGCACAGGGAATATCTCACGGGTAGATGGAAAAATGGATTCAATAAAATTTCAGCAAATTTTGGATGCTAACTTGATGGCATCTGTGAAAAAGCTGAAGTTAAAGAGAGCATGGCTTCTACAAATGGATAATGATCCTAAACACACCTCAAAATCCACGGGGGATTACATCAAGAGGCGTAAACTGAAGGTTTTGCCATGGCCTTCACAATCTCCTGACCTCAACATAATTGAAAATCTATGGATAGACCTTAAAAGAGCAGTTCGTGACAGACAGCCCAGAAATCTCAAAGAACTGGAAGACTTTTGTAAGGAAGAATGGGCAAAGATACCTCAAACAAGAATTGAAGGACTCTTGGCTGGCTACAAAAAGCGTTTACAAGCTGTGATACTTGCCAAAGGGGGCAGTACAAGATATTAACTCTGCAGGGTGCCCACACTTTTGCAGATGCCATTTTTTTGTTTTCTCTTATTTTGAAAGTGTAAATGATGGAAATAAAATCTAACTTTTGTTGACTTATTATAAGAATGTCTAATCTGTATTTTGATGCCTTTTTTTTTTTTTTAATTTTTCCATCTTTCCTTGGCCTCTTTATGCACATTAATACACATTTTTACCTGGGGTGCCCAAATTTTTGATCCCCACTGTATAACAGTTGGTTCAGTGTGGATCCTCTGGAGGAGGCAGACAGGTGTTTGGCTGTCTGGGCTTGCATGGGAGTTATAGTTTTGCAAAAAGGGAAGCCTTGATTTACATTTCATGATCAGTGTGGATCCTCTGAAGGAAGAAGACAGGTGTTTGGCTTTCCGGGTATGCTGGGTGTTGAAATTTTGCAACATCTGGAGATCCACAGTTTGAGACCACTGGTCTATAACATCTCAGGCCAGAGTGGGCGACCAGTAACAGCAAGAGATGACATTTAATCCATCGCTCACACTCAGGTGACCAGACAACTTGGAGAAATGACCCAATGACACCAATAGCTTCCTATGATTTTACAGAGCAAAGATCTTTCTAGGAGGTATAGTACAGACTGGGGTCAATAATAAACCGGGCTCTAGTAGTCCAATTTGTATATTAGCAGAAAACGTTTGCCCTAATGTTCAAGTCTCCAGAGGAAGTTGTGTAGTTCTTTCCAGTCTGACCACAGTGACTCTTTGCTGACACCTCTGTCCATGTCAGGAACTATCCAGAGAAGCAAATCCCCACAGCAAACCTCTAAAAACAGTTCCTGACACGGACAGAGGTGTCAGCAGAGAGCACTGTGGTCAGACTGGAAAGGACTACACAACTTCCTCTGGAGCATACAGCAGCAGATAAGTACCGGAAGGATTAAGATTTTTACATAGAAGTCATTTACAAATCTGTTTAACTTTCTGGCACCAGTTGGTTTAAAAACATTTTGTTCCCTCAGGAGGACTGCTTTAACCTCTTCAGGACACATGTCGTACCGGTGCGTCATGGGACACTGGTACGTAAGGACCCATGACGTACAGCGCAGCGGGCAGGGATCGGACCGGGGTGACTGCTGATATCGTCATCAGACCCCCCCATGTCGGCGATTGGTGCAAATCGCAAGTTAATTCACACTTGCAATTTGCGTCTTTTCCGGTGATGCTGAGATACATGGTGATCGGGGGTGTAGGATACACCCCCAATCACCTCCTGTATCTATGGGGAGGTGGCGATTGGGGAGGTTAACAGCATCCTCCCGCTGCTGCCTGAGTTCAGTCAGCGGTCAGAGCTGCTGTAGGAAGCCAGGGACCCCTCCTCTGCCGAGATCGGAGCCCCCACAGAAGAAAACAAGCCCCCCATAGATCAGGGAAAGAATACAGCCCAGGGAAAGGTAGGGTAAAAAGTTTAAAAAAAAAGTTAAAAAAATTGGGGCCAAATTTTTGGAGGCCTACGTACCGCTCAGTGAGCTCTCGAGTCTCTTATCAGTTTTAAGGGGAGACTCATCTTCCGCCAGTATATTCCCTCGAAGCGGGCGCGGTATGGCGTGAAGAGTACCTCCGGGTACACTTACAAGTTTAGAGTGTATGAGGGACGAGATTCCCATATTGAACCCCCAGATTGTTGCCCCACTCTGGGTGTTAGTGGGAAAATCGCTTGGGACCTTGTGCACCCATTACTGGATAAGGGTTACCATGTGTACGTGGACAACTTTTATACCAGCATTCCTCTCTTCACATCCCTTGCGGCCAGAACCACGTCTGCTTGTGGGACCGTGTGGAAAAACCAGAGAGGCCTCCCTCTAAATTTGATCCAGACACTTATTCCCAAGGGTGAGTCCCGTGCCCTCACACATGAAAACCTGTTGCTGGTCAAGTATAAGGATAAGAGGGATGTCCTTATGCTGACCACTATTCATGGTAACGGCAGCACCCCTGTCCCTGTGCGAGGTACCACAACAACGGTCCTCAAGCCCGATTGTATTCTGGACTACAATTGGTATATGGGGCGAGTTGATCTTTCTGATCAAGTCCTCAAGCCATACATGGCCATGTGGAAAACACGTCTATGGTACAAGAAAGTTGCGGTCTACATGGTACAGGTTGCCATGTACAACTCTTTTGTACTGTCCCAGCATGACGGCAACACAGGGACATTCCTCCAGTTCCAAGAAGAAGTCCTAAAGGTCCTGATCTTTGGCGACTGCGAAAGAGCAGGCCGGACTTCCCAAGGAACTGAAGTTATAGGTGCCAGAATCGTCCCAGGCCAACACTTTCCAGGTGAGGTCCCCCCCACTGGAAAGAAGGGAGGATCCCAGAAAAAATGCAGAGTGTATAACAGGAGGGGGATTCGGAAGGACACCACCACTCAATGTGACACTTGCCCCGATAATCCGGGCCTCTGCATTAAGGATTGCTTCAGGGAGTATCACACTTCCATGGAGTACTACATTTTCCCTACTCATTTTAATTTTTCATAATTTCCCCCCAATTTACCAAGTCCAGAGTACATTACAAATTTACATTGTCCTATTACCCCTTGTAAAAATGTAAAATTTAGGGGAAACCAGCATTTTAGTTGAAAAAAAAAATATCATTTACACATCCAACTTTAACAAAAAGTCGTCAAACACCTGTGGGGTGTTAAGGCTCACTGTACCCCTTGTTACGTTCCTTGAGGGGTGTAGTTTCCAAAATAGTATGCCATGTGTTTTTTTTTTGTTGTTTTTTTTTGCTGTCCTGGCACCATAGGGGCTTCCTAAATGGGACATGCCCCCCAAAAACCATTTCAGCAAAATTTGCTTTGCAAAAACCAAATGTGACTCCTTCTCTTCTGAGCATTGTAGTGCACCGACAGAGCACTTGACGTCCACACATGGGGTGTTTCCATACTCAGAAGAGATGGGGTTACAAATTTTGGGGGGCATTTTCTCCTATTACCCCTTGTATTTCCTTACTGGAGAGAAATTGGGTTACACATTTTAGGAAGATTTATCTCCTTTGACCCCTAAAAATTCGAAAACTGGGTTTACAA
This sequence comes from Hyla sarda, assembly GCF_029499605.1. Lineage (NCBI taxonomy): Eukaryota > Metazoa > Chordata > Amphibia > Anura > Hylidae > Hyla > Hyla sarda. Next base: position 8,653,412 of record NC_079201.1, on the reverse strand, counting down.
GAACATTCCAGTGTAAAAAATGAAGATTTGGAATTTTCTCCTTCAATTTGCTGCTATTCCTGTGAAACACCTAAAGGGTTAACAAACCTTTTGAATGTCATTTTGAATACTTTGAGGGATGCAGTTTTTATAATGGGGTCATTTGTGGGGTATTTTTAATATGAAGACCCTTCAAATCCACTTCAAAACAGAACTGGGCCCTGAAAAAATCTGATTTTGAAAATGTTGTGGAAAATTGCTGCTGAACTTTGAAGCCCTCTGGTGTCTTCCAAAAGTAAAAACACGTCAACTTTATGATGCAACTATAAAGTAGACATATTGTATATGTGAATCAATATATAATTTATTTGGAATATTCATTTTCCTTACAAGCAGAGAGCTTCAAAGTAAAAAAAAAAAAATGCAAAATTTTCAATTTTTTCATCAAATTTTGGAATTTTTCACCAAGAAAGGATGCAAGTATCGACAAAATTTTACCACTAATATAAAGTAGAATATGTCAAGAAAAAACAATCTCTGAATCAGAGTGAAAGGTAAAAGCATTCCAGAGTTATTAATGTTTAAAGTGACAGTGGTCAGATGTGCAAAAAATGTTCTGGTTACAGTGAAAATTAGCTGGGTCCTTAAGGGGTTAAGATTTGGTGCCTTGTGTCCTTCATTCTCTCCTGACCATCTCCTGGCATCTGACCTCCTGCTCTCCATCCTTTTGTGAACCTTTCTGGTCGGTATTCTTCTTGTTCGGTGGCACATCTGGTGTAACCTTTAGGTCACATCCATGATTTTTGTCTCCTAAAGACCGGGGCCCACTAATGTACTTTTGACTGAATTTCTGTCATACTTTGAGATAGACATATAAAGGTATTCTGACATATACTGTAACATATTTACAAGGGTAATAGAAGAGAAATTATATGTGGATGTACTCAATCTGTGTGGAGGTCCGAGAACTTTCACCTGGTGGTATCCTCAACCCACCTTAAATATTTAGAAAAATAGAAAGTAGAGCAATGGCGAGGTTCTCAAGGACTGTGGGTTGGTTTATGTAGGTGAAATTAATCTATGTATAGTGTGTGAGAATTAGTACATAGGATTAAGACCTGAGAAGTGGTATAGATTTATATAGAAAAATAGTATTGGTGGAATAGAATGTTACACAGTATATACCAATTTGTATGTATAGTGTGTGGTATAACTGTGGGATGTGGAGTGTAACTGTATCAGTAACTGAATCAGTTACATGTGAAATAGGTGATGTGTAGAATGTTTAACCTCTTCAGGACATAGGGCGTATGGATACGCCCTGCATTCCGAGTCCTTAACCTCTTCAGGACCCATGACGTATGCATACGTCATGTCTTTTCCTGGTCTCCACCGCTCACCCGGCGGAGATCGGAAGCGGATCCCTGCTGAAATCCTTCAGCAGGGATCCTGGGCAAATGCCGAGGGGGGCCATGTAGGCCCCCCATGTCGGCGATCGCCGCAAATCGCAAGGGAAATCGCCCTTGCGATCTGCGGCGATACCGGGCTGATCAGGTCTCTGGGACCCGACCGCCCGGTAATTTCGCATGATCCCGGCTGTCACAGACAGCCAGGACCATGCTGAAGACTAGGAGTGAGGTGGCAAGCCTGCCACCTCCTCCGATCCCCTGCGATTCTTCGGTTAGTTAACCGACCAATCGCAGGAGGGGGGGGCGGTTACGTCCTCCCGTCCTGCCCGGCCCCTTGAAGTCCGGAGAGGACGGGAGGAAGACCGGAGGATGCGGCGGGGGACGGGGGAGTGCTGGGGACCGGCCCCGGTACTTACCTTGTCCCTGAAGACCCGGATCCCAGCGAGGAAGATGGCGGCGGCGGCGACAGGTGAGTTGATCTTCAGCCGCGGTCGGGCCCTTTACAGCAATGCACGTTGCCGTAAAGCGACATGCATTGCTGTATTGGGACCCTATATACTACAACTCCCAGCATGCCCAGACAGCCCTTGGCATCTGGGCATGCTGGGAGTTGCAGTTTTGCAACATCTGGAGGTCCACAGTTTGGAGACCACTGTGCCCTTCCAGATGTTGCAAAACTACACATTCTCAGCATGCCCTTACTGTCCAGGCATGCTGGGAGTTGTAGTTCTGTAACATCTGGCCCTTCAGATGTTGCAGAACTACAACTCCCAGCATGCCTGGACAGTTTTGGCATACTGGGAGTTGTAGTTTTGCAACATCTGGAAGGGCACAGATTGGGAACCACTGTATTAGTGGTCTGCAAACTGTAGTCCTCCAGATGTTGCAAACTACAACTCCAAGCATGCTGGGAGTTGTAGTTCGGCAACATCTGGCTCTAAAGATGTTGCCAAACTACTACTCCCAGCATGCCTGAGAATGTTTGGGAGTTGTGGTTTTGCAACAACAGGAGGAACACTGGTTGGGAAACATTGTTTTTCCCAACCCGTGTGCCTCCAGCTGTTGCAAAACTATAACTACCAGCATGCACTGATAGACTGTGCATGCTGGGAGTTGTAGTTTTGCAACAGCTGGAGGTCCCCCCTTGTGAATGTACAGGGTACATTCACATGGGCAGGGGGCTTACAGTGAGTATCAGGCTGCAAGTTTGCAATGCAGCAAATTTTGCGCGGCAGCTCAAACTCGCAGCGGGAAAATCGCTGTAACCCCCCCTGCCCGTGTGACTGTACCCTAAAAACACTACACTACACTACCACAAAATAAAATAAAAAGTAAAAAACACTACATATACACATACCCCCACACAGCCCCCCTCCCCTCCCCAATAAAAATGAAAAACGTCTGGTACGCCACTGTTTCCAAAATGGAGCCTCCAGCTGTTGCAAAACAACAACTCCCAGTATTGCCGGACAGCCGTTGACTGTCCAAGCATGCTGGGAGTTTTGCAACAGCTGGAGGCACCCTGTTTGGGAATCACTGGCGTAGAATACCCCTATGTCCACCCCAATGCAAATCCCTAATTCAGGCCTCAAATGCGCATGGCGCTCTCACTTCGGAGCCCTGTCGTATTTCAAGGCAACAGTTTAGGGCCACATATGGGGTATCGCCGTACTCGGAAGAAATTGCCTTACAAATTTTGGGGGGCTTTTTCTCCTTTCACCCCTTATGAAAAGGTGAAATTGGGGTCTACACCAGCATGTTAGTGTAAAAAAATAAATTTTTTACACTAACATGCTGGTGTTGCCCTATACTTTTCATTTTGACAAGAGGTAAAAGGGAAAAAAGCCCCCCAAAATTTGTAATGCAACTTCTCCCGACTACGGAGATACCCCATATGTGGGCACAAAGTGCTCTGGGGGCGCACAACAAGGCTCAGAAGGGAGAGTGCGCCATGTACATTTGAGGTGATTTGCACAGGGGTGGCTGATTGTTACAGCGGTTCTGACAAACGCAAAAAAAAACACATGTGACCCCATTTCGGAAACTACACCCCTCACGGAATGTAATGAGGGGTGCAGTGAGTATTTACACCCCACTGGTAAAAATTTTGTACAGCCCACTGTACCAAAGATCTGACAGACACCAGTGGGGGGTAAATGCTCACTGTACCCCTTGTTACGTTCCTCAAGGGGTCTAGTTTCCAAAATAGTATGCCATGTGGGTATTTTTTGCTGTCCTGGCACCATAGGGGCTTCCTAAATGCGACAAGCCCCCCGAGCAAAATTTGCTCTCAAAAAGCCAAATATGACTCCTTCTCTTCTGAGCATTGTAGTTCGCCCGTAGTGCGCTTCAGGTCAACTTATGGGGTACCTCCATACTCGGAAGAGATGGGGTTACAAATTTTGGGGGGTATTTTCTGCTATTAACCCTTGCAAAAATGTGAAATTTGGGGGGGAAACACACATTTTAGTGAAATTTTTTTTTTTTTACGAATGCAAAAGTCGTGAAACCCCTGTGGGGTATTAAGGCTCACTTTATTCCTTGTTACGTTCCTCAAGGGGTCTATTTTCCAAAATGGTATGCCATGTGGGTATTTTTTGCTGTCCTGGCACCATAGGGGCTTCCTAAATGCGACATGCCCCCGAGCAAAATTTGCTCTCAAAAAGCCAAATATGACTCCTTCTCTTCTGAGCATTGTAGTTCGCCCATAGTGCACTTCATGTCACATTTTATAGAAATTTTTTTAATTTTTTTTTTACATATGCAAAAGTCGTGATACACCTGTGGGGTATTAAGGCTCACTTTATTCCTTGTTACGTTCCTCAAGGGGTCTAGTTTCCAAAATGGTATGCCATGTGTTTTTTTTTTCCTGTTATGGCACCATAGGGGCTTCCTAAATGCAACATGCCCCCCAAAAACCATTTCAGAAAAACGTACTCTCCAAAATCCCCTTGTCGCTCCTTCCATTCTGAGTCCTCTACTGCGCCCGCCGAACACTTTACATAGACATATGAGGTATGTGAGAGAAATTGGGCTACAAATACAAGTAAAAATTTTCTCCTTTTACCCCTTGGAAAAATTCAAAAATTGGGTCTACAAGAACATGCGAGTGTAAAAAATGAAGATTGTGAATTTTCTCCTTTACTTTGCTGCTATTCCTGTGAAACACCTAAAGGGTTAAAACACTTACTGAATGTCATTTTGAATACTTTGGGGGGTGCAGTTTTTATAATGGGGTCATTTATGGAGTATTTCTAATATGAAGACCCTTCAAATCCACTTCAAACCTGAACTGGTCCCTGAAAAATGTCGAGTTTTAAAATTTTGTGAAAAATTGGAAAATTGCTGCTGAACTTTGAAGCCCTCTGGTGTCTTCCAAAAGTAAAAACTCGTCAATTTTATGATGCAAACATAAAGTAGACATATTGTATATGTAAACCAAAAAAAATTTATTCGTAATATCCATTTTCCTTACAAGCAGAAAGCTTCTAAGTTAGAAAAAATAAATCCAAAGAAAGGGCAAAATAATACCAGTATATTTAAAGTCGAGTGTGTTAATGACTAAAAATAAATCCTATATACACACTGGAACACCAATTTTATACACAAATAGAAAACTTTATTGAAAACATCATTTAGTAAAAACAATTAAAAGGGACAGTATAGCCAGACAAAAAAGGAGTTGATAAGGCAGGTAATATATTATTGGTTAGTATGGCTACAAAGGTGCAAAATATGACATAGTTATTCTTAACTATACAGTAGAGCCACCAGTATAACAATAATTATAGGTTACACATCACAGTCCTATGAAGAATTGCACCACAAAGCAAACCTAACCTAGAAAAGAAGGTCACTGCATATATAGCCTCCAGCGAGTGGTCAGGAGAAAGGGGAAAGGAAAGTAAAGATGTGCAATTAAAGCACAGTGGATAAGCATACCCAGAGAGCTTCCCCACTCACAGAGCACAGGCTGGAGGACATAGACAGTGTACCTACCTACACAACACCAGTACCCCAACGTCGTTTCGCCGTTTGGCTTCCTCAGGGAGTATGACCTAGTCTAGTTTGTGGGGGTATATATACAACATACCAACCAATAGGGATCTGTAGGTAAATAATTACAATATAGTTCACCTGGATCGGTGACATGGTCCCGGTATCTGGCGCCATCTCCTTTTTTGTCTGGCTATACTGTCCCTTTTAATTGTTTTTACTAAATGATGTTTTCAATAAAGTTTTCTAAGTTAGAAAAAAGCTAAATTTTCAAATTTTTCATCAAATTTATGGATTTTTCACTAAGAAGGGATGCAAGTATCAACAAAAATTTTACCACTATGTTAAAGTAGAATATGTCACGAAAAAACAGTCTCGGAATCAGAATGATAACCAAAAGCATTCCAGAGTTATTAATGTTTAAAGTGACAGTGGTCAGATGTGCAAAAAACGCTCCGGTCCTTAAGGCCAAAATGGGCTTGGTCCTGAAGGGGTTAATGTAGCTGTGGGATATAGAATGTAACTGTATCAGTAGTTGTATCGGTTGAGTATACAATCAGTGGTGTGTGTAATGTGTAAAGTAAAATGGATAGGTGGAGGGGTTGTGTGTGGTAACAGTAATAGAGATAGTGTGAGGATGGTCAGGAGAGAATAGTATATGTAGATGTTTAGATAACAGTATAAGTGTCAGTGAGAATGTATCTAATGTCCTGAATGTTACTATGTTCTTATCTGGTGAAAAACTGGTAAATAATGTAGCTCAGTAATGTATCTGTATATAGAAGATGAGCTACATTATTTACCAGTTATTCACCAGACAAGAACATAGTAACATTCAGGACATTAGATACATTCTCACTGACACTTATACTGTTATCTAAACATCTACATATACTATTCTCTCCTGACCATCCTCACACTATCTCTATTACTGTTACCACACACAACCCCTCCACCTATCCATTTTACTTTACACATTACACACACCACTGATTGTATACTCAACCGATACAACTACTGATACAGTTACATTCTATATCCCACAGCTACATTAAACATTCTACACATCACCTGTTTCACATGTAACTGATTCAGTTACTGATACAGTTACACTCCACATCCCACAGTTATACCACACACTATACATACAAATTGGTATATACTGTGTAACATTCTATTCCACCAATACTATTTTTCTATATAAATCTATACCACTTCTCAGGTCTTAATCCTATGTACTAATTCTCACACACTATACATAGATTAATTTCACCTACATAAACCAACCCACAGTCCTTGAGAACCTCGCCATTTCTCTACTTTCTATTTTTCTAAATATTTACAAGGGTCCCTTCATATTGATAGACCAAACGCCATGTACTAGAAGTAACGTTCCATCCATTTCCGGAACATCTACTGTTTTTGTGTTCCTCACTAGTAGATTATATTCAGTCCATTAAAGTAAATGATCCCATGGTGACTTTGCTTTTTTGGAAGACAATGTGACCTAAACAAGAATAATTCTGGTGTGTGTTTTTCCTATGTTATAGTGGCCACCATGAGGGAGAAATGATGTGATATTTTAATAATTTGGATTCTCAGAACGTGATGATACCAACATGTAACATACGGATTGTTCTGCTGATTCCTGTAGACTTATCCTTATATACTTGTCTTTTTATTCACTTTGTGCATTGGATGATGTTACTTGTATTATACCACATGGCCACTGAAGCAAGAACAATACTGATATTACTGCTCTACTACAGAATTTAGAAAAATTGGTGACCTCAGAGACTTTTTATTCAGCAAATCTGCAAAAAACTACTTTTAAAGGAACAGTGACCAAATACTCCTTTCTCTGCAGCAAAATATGTAAGACACCATGTTGTGCTAAAGTAATTGCATTGTACAGTGATCCCTCAACTTACAATGGCCTCACCATACAATAATTTCAACATACAATGGCCTTTACTGGACCATTGTAACTTGAAACCAGACTCAACATACAATGCTACGGACAGTCCAGACCTGTGAAATGTGTCATTGTCTGGTCTGGAAGAACGGCCAATCAGAATGGGCATTTTACTGGTAAAACACCTGTATTACTAAAGTGCGTGCCCTGACTGGCTGTCTGCTAGCGCCCCCTACAGTACAGGGTGGTACTACATTTCTGTACTCTTTACCTGTATTACTGAAGTGTATGCACTGACTGGTGTCTTGTAGCACTCCCTACAGTACAGGGTGGTACTACATGTTCTGTACTCTTTACCTGTATTACTGAAGTGTATGCACTGACTGGTGTCTTGTAGCGCCCCCTACAGTACAGGTGGTACTACATTTCTGTACTCTTTACCTGTATTACTGAAGTGTATGCACTGACTGGTGTCTTGTAGCACTCCCTACAGTACAGGGTGGTACTACATGTTCTGTACTACACTTTACCTGTGCCAGGGTTAGCTGCTCCTTTGTACCCAGGTGAGGGCGGCTCCATTACTTTTTTAGGACGTTGTGTGTACTGTACAAGACCTGAAGAAGCTCCTGTCGTCTACATAGACAGTGATTTACAGCTCCCAGCAGCTCTTTCTTACTTTTATAAGTACGCTCTTGCTTTATCTATATTTGTTTATTTATTTTTGTTTAATCCTCATTTTTTCCTATTTTTGGATGACATTTTTGTGGCTTCAGAACCAATAACCAGGTTTACATAGAGTTATGGTCTCAACATACAATGGTTTCAACATACAATGGTTGTCCTGGAACCAATTCATATTGTAACTTGAGAGACCACTGTATTGGATTTGCACAAGATATTTCAGTAAAGTGCTAAAAGGGTACTCCGGCACAAAACATCTTATCCCCTATCAAAAGGATAAGGGATAAGATTGCGGGGATCCCGCCGCTGGGGACCCAACCCCCCCCTCCCCCCCCCTCCCCCCGATCGCCAGCACAGCACCCTGGTCATCCGTGCACAGCCGCCACGCCTCCTCCATTCAGGTCTATGGGAAGAGGCCTGAGGGCTACATAATAGACATGAATGGAGGGGGCGTGATGTCACTAACATGGGAGCTCCATGCTCCCGTGTTCTGGACACCGCTGCTGCTGGCCCGGAGATCTCAGCGGGACCTCCACGATCTAACATCTTATTCCCTATCCTTTTGATAGGGGATAAGATTTTTTGCACCGGAGTACCCCTTTAAGGTTATTTCACAGACTCATACCACTTTGCACTATGGGGACAACTCAATTAATAAAGGGCAGTTGTGCTAACAAGGAATTTCAGGTTAGCTACACCATCCTGCCATGTGACTTAACGTGAAGAACTACTACTCCCAGCTGACCTGTATTAAAACTGCGCCTGCTCACTATAAAGGTATGTGATTGTATTTTCTTGTTTACTCCTATGGCTTTCCTTGGACACTGGAAGGCACTACAGGCATCTGGTGGTGACTGGCATAGATCTAAAGGAGGGGCATACTTACCAACAGTTACAGTATTGTCTGGGCATCTCATTGAACCAGGCCATGAATGGGCCAGAGTCCATGTATCTCCACCCAGACTGGGTATTTTGTGGGTGTTCCTGGGAGTTCACAGGAAGGTGGAGGATAAAATGGTGGTAGCTGTAGTTGGGTTTCGGGATTAGAACAACATGGCTGCTTTCATTCAGAATAAGCACCACACCTGTCAATGGGATGTGTCTGGTATTGCAGTTTGGCTGAGCTGTACTACTACATATAACCTGTAAAGAGCTGTGGCGCTGTTTCTGGATAAAATAATCATCATCTTCTTATTCTGTACAACAACAAGACCATTTGGGTCCCAGCTTTATACCAAGTGAACACAGGACACGATGTGCAGATCTTTTCTACTTTATTGATTATAAGACATAGAAGGAAGAGAAATCATAGAGACAGAATATAAAGAATCATAAAAGGAGAGGAAACTAAATCATTAGGGGGGAAATTCATTGTGAGGACTTGGCCGGTCCTGGTCAGGAATCCATTGTGGAGCCTGGAAGACAAAAATCAGATTAGGAGCAGATTTTTCCTTATTTGTTATGAAGAATAATACATCTGTTTGGGATGGGGTCACCTTGTGAGTGTGATCAGTCCCAAGAAGTATTTACCCCTCTATACTAAACATTTCTGAATGACAATAATCTCATTGAAGTATTCTCTACCATGACTGTGAGGACCCAGCTGTGAGGTCTATCAAAATAGAGACCAACACAAAAAGGTCAACACAATGGGCAAATCCCCAAACTTCTCAACTCTGCAAATAATACACACACACACACTATATATATATATATATATATATATATATATATATATATATATATGAATCTATCTATCAGATCGGTCATCAATTAGTTAAGTCTGGCCAACCTTGTTCTGCTTTCATTGCCCATTAAAAATGGACACAGTCCTAGGAGACCTCAGGCTGTCATCCTGGACTTAGCCAGGTAACAGGAATGAATTTGGTCAGACTGAACTAATCACCCGCTGATCTGTTAGATTCAGGTTCGGCAGAAGTTACTGTAGATTTGTTCACCTCTGATTGGGACCTTATTGTTTAAGTGGCTTTTCAATGTGCATTAATTCAGGTGAATGAGGCCAAACTGCAACACCAGACCCGGCCTACAGTCATATTTGGTGCTATTGAAGGACGGCAATAAACCATGTAATTACATTACAAAGGGTTCAAAGGAAGACAAATAACTCATCAGGATATTTTTGTGGGGGACGGGGAACCTCATCACAGATGTTAAACCAGTCAGGTTGTAACCCAGGACCCCAGTTCTGCTTGTTCCTATATTAAAGGTGCAAACTTCGCTCTGGGCTTTATGAACATACTGTACTCACCTCCCCGGGTCTCACACAACTTTCCCTCTTTTCTGATTCTACCAGGTTCTGTGCTGTCTTGTCCCCCATACCTACTCAGCCAATCAATCAAGTTGAATGCAGCGCCTCAATATTAGTGAAACAAACATTTGTTCACATCATGATGGAATGAAACCTTTTTCACAGTTTTTTTCACTAATATTGGAGTTCTGCATTCAACTAGATTTTCTGTATCCTACAGGGAATGTTTGTGGACCTTAACCCCTTAAGGATGCAAGGTTTTTCCGTTTTTGAATTTTCATTTTTTCCTCATCATCTTCTAAAAATCATAACGCTTTCAATTTTGCACATAAATTCCATATGATGGCTTATTTTTTGCGCCACCAATTCTACTTTGCAGTGACATTAGTCATTTTACCCAAAAATCCACAGCAAAATGAAAAAAAATTCATTGTGTGACAAAATTGAAGAAAAAATGTCATTATGTAACTTATGGGGGCTTCTGTTTCTACGCAGTGCATTTTTCGGTAAAAATAACACCTTATCATTATTCTGTAGGTCCATATGGTTAAAATTATACCCTACTTATATAGGTTGGATATTGTCGTACTTCGGAAAAGAATCATTAAAAAGAATCATTAAAAATTCTCATTTTCTGACCCCTATAACTTTTTTATTTTTCCGCGTACGGGCCAGTATGAGGGCTCATTTTTTGCGCTGTGTTCTGATGTTTTTATCGGTACCATTTTTGTATTGATTGGACTTTTTGATCGCTTTTTATTCATTTTTTCATGATATAAAAGGTGACCAAAAATACATTATTTTGGACTTTGGAATTTTTTTGGAGTGTACGCCATTGAACGAGCAATATAATTAACGATATATTTTTATAGTTCAGACATTTCCGCATGCGGTGATACCACATATGTTTATTTTTATTTACACAGTTTTTTTTTTTATGGGAAAAGGGGGTGATTCAAACTTTTATTAGGGAAGGGGTTAAATGACCTTTGTTAACTTTTTTTTTCCACTTTTTTTTGCAGTGTTATAGCTCCCATAGGGACCTATAACACTGCACACACTGATCTTCTATGCTGATCCCTGCAAAGCCATAGCTTTGCATGGATCAGTCAGATAGGGGCTCGATTGCTCAAGCCTGTAGCTCAGACAGGACGCAGCGGAGACAGGTAAGGAGACCTCCGCTTGCATCCCAGCTGATCGGGACATCGCGATTTTATCGCGATGTCCTGATCAGCCCGACTGAGCTGCCAGGTAGCGTTTACTTTTGCTTTCAGATGCGGCGGTCAACTTTGATTGGCGCGTCTGAAGGGTTAACAGCGCGCGGCACAACGATCGATGCTGCGCGCTGTTAGCCCAGGGTCCCGGCTATGATTAGCAGCTGGGACCGACCCGGAGTGATGCGTGGTCACGGCGTGACCCCGTTTTAAACACCGGGACCGGGCATAGGACGTACAGGTATGCCCTACGTCCTTAAGAGGTTAAAGGGGTGCTCCGGTGGAAAACATTTTATTTTTATTTTTAAATCAACTGGTGCCAGAAAGTTAAACAGATTTGTAAATGACTTCTATTAAAAAATCTTTACCCTTCCAGTACTTTTTAGCAGCTGTATGCTACAAAGAAAATTCTTTTCTTTTTGAATTTTGTTTGTCTTGTCCGTCCACAGTGCTCTCTGCTGACACCTCTGTCCGTGTCAGGAACTGTCTAGAGCAGCATAGGTTTGCAATAGGAATTTTCTCCTACTCTAGACAGTTCCTGATACGGCCATCAGGTGTCAGCAGAGAGCACTGTGGACAAGACTAAAAATAAATTCAAAAAGTAAAGAATTTCCTCTGTAGCATACAGCTGCTAAAAAGTACTGGAAGGGTAAAGATTTTTTAATGGAAGTCATTTGCAAATCTGTTTAACTGTCTGGCACCAGTTGTTTTTTTAAAAATGTACCTCCTTTAACCTTATGTTTTCTTGCACCTATTTGTTTTTGTCTCATTGGAGAAGTTCCACCTCTTAAAGAGTTCTACTGAATTTATCTTTTGTACTCAGCCAATCAGTGACTAAGGCGGGACACCACAATGGCTGCTGATTGGCTGAGCAGTCTGGTCCTGTGGGGACGGGACAGCAGAGAACCTGGAAGAATTGGAGACCAGAGGAAAACTGGGAACATTGATAGCTGCGGAGGAGTATAGCATAATTATTATTTATACAGCCCCCAGCCCAGGAGCAAATTCAGCTTTTGCCTGGACAACGTCTGTAATATTGAACTGTGATTTTTAAATATCACATTCTAATGTATAGCATATGAATATTCAGATTTTACCTGCACAGAGAGGAAGATCATAGGACACCGCCACCGACACCGCCAAGTAAATTGTCAACAACACCCAAAAGACCTCCACCGTTGCCAGAATCTGCCTCTGGTACATGAACATCTCCACCCTGCATATATAGAAATAGGATATTAGATACCGTCACCATCACTTCTGTAACTTTTAGTTAAAAAAATTCTATCCTGGAAAAACTGGATGACACCCAATGAAATAAACACTATTGGTTAGACCAGTGCTCCCAAACCAGGGTGCCTTCAGCTGTTGCTAAACTACAACTCCAGCCTTTGGCTGTCCGGACTTGCTGGGAGTTGTAGTTTTGCAACAGCTGGAGACACCCTGGTTGGGAAGCACTGTGTTAGACACTGTTAGACTGTATACTGTAGACTGTATACACCCAGGCCGGGGGTGGAATGGGATCTCCTCTCAGTCACTCGATAATGTGATAGCTGGTGGTGGCTGTGGTAACGCTGAATTTCTCAGATGTAGCAGAGCTGAATATACTCTTAAATAGCCCCACACCTGTTTATGGGTTATAAATGGTATTGCAGGTCAGCTCAATTGAGGTGAATAGGATTAAGACCCAATACCGCACACAACTTGTAGACTGGGGTGGTGATCTGTGAAAGAAAGTTCTTTGCTTTTCTAATTACTGACAATCATTTAAAGGGGACCTGTTATCACTTTCATTCTACCTGAACCACAGTCCTTTGATTGGTCCCCAATGGCTTCCCCCCCCCTCCCCCGCTGTCCTTGATTGATAGATCACTTCCAATACACAAACAGGATAAGATTGATCAATGAAGGCCAGCAGGGTGGAAAGAAGCTACTGGCGACCACCCAATGATTTTGGTTCAGGCAGCATGAAAGTGATGACAGGTTTATTTTAGGTCAAAGTCTATAACAAGGCTTCTCAACTACTTTGTGTCACTTCTCATACTGGAGTCTTACATGGCAGAGTGGACTCAGGGTCCAGGGTAAATGCCACCACTGCCCAACCTGACCCCCCCATCCCCATCCCCGTTTCCCCAAAGTACAAATTCTGCTCTGCTGCATCTAAGCTTTATCCAGGATATAAGACTTGTTTGCAAATTTTGAAGCACATGTTCCCCCTATGACAATATGGATATTTAGGATGGTGATTTACTTACCACGTTTCCAGCGGCTCCTCCAAGGCCTCCAGCGCCTCCTCCAAGGTTTCCTCCAAGGCCTCCTCCAGCGCCTCCTAAAGAGCCTCCCAACTGAGCAGCAACTGCAAAATGGAAAATAAAGCATCATTGAGCCATGATATAAAATGTATAATATTGTTACTACTATACTGATACAGATATTTATTTTATCAAGTTATATCTGTCTCTGGTAATGTTGAAAACTAATATGGCTTCTTCTCTGGAATCATCCAGATTCCCATAATCCCAAGACGTTAGAAATATATAACTGGATAACTGAGGTGAAATGGAGCCTGGGAAAACTGGGTGACCAATAATGTCAGTATCTGGTGGCCTAGGGCAGTAACGTTGATGTTCGTGTCCATGATAGTCTAGGGCAGTGGAGGATGTTTACATCAATCCAGAATGTAAAATCTGCCTAAAGATCCAGATATATGGACATATAGCTAGTATGGTCTGGAGTCCAGGAAATCTGGGTGACAGATAAGATAATAATGTACACACTTACCATAGGCGCTAGCGATGACAACAAGGAGGAGAATAGTGAAAGCCTTCATGGTGGAGATGACTGGGTTTAAGCCTCTGTCTAAATAATCTCAACTCTACTGCACATACCCTATACCGGGTGATGCCACCCTATATATAGCTCAGGATACAGTATCAGGATACAGGGGAGGGAGGTGACTCTTCCATCGTTGTTTGGCACTTGGCAAAGATTAAAAGACTCCAAGATGATAAACAAGTGAAGCTCATGAAGTTTATTGCATTTTTATCAGATAATCTCAATCTCTTAGGACAATATTACCCATATGGTGTTTACTTTTCAGATGATCTTGAGTTTAATTCCCTCCACAGATTTTTGTCTATAATAATTCTATTGTTTACTGGGCTTAAACTGTAAAGGTAATTTCAGAACACTTCAGTTGTATCATAGAAACAGTGCTACATAAGTGCTGAGACCCCCTCACCCATCATTTAACTTTTCCTTTCAGTACTTATGAGCTGCTGAAGTTGAGTTGTTCTTTTCTAAGTGCTCTCTGATGACACCTGTCTTGGGAACTGTCCAGAGTAGAAGCGAATCCCCATAGCAAACCTCTTCTACTCAGTGCAGTTCCCGTGACAAGCAGAGATGTCAGCAGAAAACACTGTTGCCAGACAGAAAAGAACAACTCAACTTCAGCAGCTGATAATTATTGGAAGGATTAAGATTTTTTAATAGAAGTAACTTACAAATCTGTTTAACTTTCTGGAGCCAATTGATATGAAAATAAAGTTTTTTTTTTCCTGGAATACCCCTTTAACCCCTTCAGGACACAGGGAGCACAGCTACGCCCTGATGTCCTGGTAGTTAAAGACACAGGGCCTACCCAGTGGCGTAGCTATAGAGGTCGTCATTGCGACCGGGCCCCTTAGCACAGGGGCCCCCTGCCACTATACTATACTATGGCCGCAGGTCGGGCCCCCAGGCACAGCCCCAGGTCCCGGGCCTGAAGGGGAGGCTTGTCACTGCGGACGCTGCGGCAGCGGCGCTGCCAGTACCAGGCCCGGCGCCAGACTCAAACCCCCCGCCCCTCCCCAGCCCCTCCCCCGCCGAGGTCCCGGGCCTGAAGGGGAGGCTTGTGGCAGAGGCCCGGCGAGGCGCTAGCCTCAACCGTGTGCATATATGTACTGCATGTATGGTGTATGTATGATGTGCATATATGTACTGTATGTATGGTGTATGTATGATGTGCATATATGTACTGTATGTATGGTGTATGTATGATGTGCATATATGTACTGTATGTATGGTGTATGTATGATGTGCATATATGTACTGTATGTATGGTGTATGTATGATGTGCATATATGTACTGTATGTATGATGTGCATATATGTACTGTATGTATGGTGTATGTATGATGAATGTATGTATGGTGTATGTATGATGAGTGTATGTATGATGTGTGTGTATGTACTGTATGTATGGTGTATGTATGTGTATGTACTGTATGTATGGTGTATGTATGATGTGTGTATGTACTGTATGTATGGTGTATGTATGATGTGTGTGTATGTACTGTATGTATGGTGTATGTATGATGTGCATATATGTACTGAATGTATGGTGTATGTATAATGTGTCTATGTACTGTATGTATGGTGTATGTATGATGTGTGTATGTACTGTATTTACTGTATGTATGGTGTATGTATGATGAGTGTATGTACTGTATGTATGGTGTATGTATGATGTGTATGCACTGCATGTATAGTGTATGTATGATGTGTGTGTATGTACTGTATGTATGGTGTATGTATGATGTGTGTATGTATGATGTGCATAAATGTACTGTATGTATGGTGTATGTATGATGTTCATATATGTACTGTATGTATGGTGTATGTATGATGTGCATATATGTACTGTATGTATGATGTACATATATGTACTGTATGTATGGTGTATGTATGATGTGCATATATGTACTGTATGTATGGTGTATGTATGATGTGCATATATGTACTGTATGTATGGTGTATGTATGGAGGCGACGGGTGTGTATAGGATGTGCTTATGTATGATGTGTGTGTATGTATGCATGTGGGGGGAGGCGGCGTGTGTATATATGATGTGTGTATGTACTGTATGTATGATGTATGAATGATGTGTGTGTATGAATGATAGATGTGTGTAAGCAAGATGCATGTATGGAGATGTGTATAAGGTGGAAGGATGTATGTATGATGTGTGGAGATGTATTATGCGGGGAGATCTCAAGGCGGCAGGTGTATGCATGATATGTGTTTATGTATGATGTATGTGTGTGTATGATGTGCATGTATATGTATGTTTTATGCATATGTGCGTGGGAGGGGCGGAGGGGGGTGTTTGTATGATGTGTGTATGTTTCATAGATGTGCGTAAGCTAGATGTGTCCGTGTATGTGTGTGTATTTGTGATGTGTGTATGTATGATAGATGTGTGTAAACTAGATGGATGTATCTATGATGTGTGGATGTATGTGAATGTATGATGGATGTGTGGATGATAGATGTATGTATGAATGATAGGTGTGTGTATGTATGATAGATGGGTGTATGCTGTGTATATGTATCATACATCTATCATACACGCAAATATCATAACCATACATCTACCATACATACACCAGTCTCATACAGATCTATCATACATAAATACATATATTGTTCATTAATGTGGGGGGGACAGGAGGTGATTGGGTATGGGTCAGACTTTGGGGTCTGGAGAGTTTGGCAGGGGAGCCTAGAGCAGAATTCTGGGGTCTGGGGAGGGGGCAGAGGAGCCTGGAGAGGACTTAGTGGTCTAGGGAGGGGGGAAGAGGAGCATGTAGGAGGACTTATGGGTCTGGGAGGAAAGGGGGGTTGGAACAGAGGAGCCAGAAGGAGGACAGAGGGGTCTGGAGGAGGACAGGTGTGATTCAGCTAAGCCGAGAAGAAACAGTGTGTTACATTATTATTATTATGGAGGGATTATTATATTTGGAAAGTAGTGTGTGGCAGGGTTATATTCAGAGGGTACCGTGTATAGCATGGTTATTTTTGAGGGTTTATATTCAGGGGTACAGTGTGTGGAAGTATTATCTTCAGGGGTACAGTGTGTGGCAGTATTACGTTCATGGGCACCGTGTGGCAGTATTATATTCAGAGGGTATGGTGTGTGGTAGTATTATATTCAGAGAGCACAGTGTGTGGCAATATTTTATTCAGGGGGAACAGGAGGTGGCAATTTTATATTCTGGGGGTACAGTGTGTGGCAGTGTTATATTCAGGGGATACAGTGTGTGGCAGTATTATATTCAGGGGGTACAGTGTGAGGCAGTATTATATTCAGGGGTACAGTAGGTGGCAGTATTATTCAGGGGGTACAGTGTGTGGCAGTATTATATTCAGGGGGTGCAGTAGTTGGCAGTATTATATTCAGGGGGTACAGTGTGTGGCAGTATTATATTCAGGGGGTGCAGTGTGAGGCAGTATTATATTCAGGGGGTACAGTAGGTGGCAGTATTATATTCAGGGGGTACAGTGTGTGGCAGTATTATATTCAGGGGGTGCAGTAGTTGGCAGTATTATATTCAGGGGTTACAGTGTGTGGCAGTATTATATTCAGAGGGTACAGTAGTTGGCAGTATTATATTCAGGGGGTACAGTGTGGCAGGATTATATTCAGGGGATGCAGTGTGTGGCAGTATTATATTCAGGGGGTACAGTAGATGGCAGTATTATATGCAGGAGTATAGTGGATGGTAGTTTTATATTCAAGGGATACAGTGTGTGGCAGTATTATATTCAGGGGTACAGTATTTAGCAGAGTTATAATGATTATTGTCTTCATACAGAGGATGAGGATCTACTGACAAAGTGAGAACCTATGTTGTCTGGGCGTGAGACTCTGCAGAGAAGATGGAGCTGGAAGACGTCCTGACGTCTGGACCAGATGAAGAAGAAAAGAAAAGACAGCAGAGAAGACGTCGCTCAGGTCTCTGATATCAATGTGTATTCTCCTGACTGTCCCATCAGCTGGAGTCACTTGTTAGTTCTGCAGTGATGATGGGTGATGCTGTACCCTAATCCGTGGCTCTCCATCTGTTGCAAAACTACAAATCCCATAATGCCTAGGCTCTCCAGATATGATGGGAGTTATAGCTTTATAACAGCCTGAGAGTAACTGGAACCAAGGTGATAGGCTGCTTGTTCTTAAATGCCTGGGCATCTGTTTTGTCTGTCCGGCCCTGCCTGTTAGTCACTTAATATTGTTGTGTATTCTCCTGACTGTGTCTCATCAGTGCTGTAGTCACTGATATCTTTGAGCGGCCGAGTAAGGGGTCGCCCGGGATTGGGGAAGCGGGTTGTCAGGTCATAGGGGGGCCCTGGGCAAATTTTTGCACCGGGGCCCTGTGGTTTCTAGCTACACCCCTGGCCCTACCTGTACGCCCGTGGGATTTTCGGTCCCTGGGCGCTGGGAAATCAGCACCCTGCAAATTGCAGATCGGCAATTTACAGCGATTCCGGGCTGATCAGGTCTGTGGTGAACCGATCGCCGGAAAATAGGGATGATCGGAGCTGTCAGAGACAGCTCCGACCATCCTGAAGGATAAGAGTGAGGGGGCAGGGGTGCCACTACCTCCAATCCCCTGACATTGGTCGGTTAGGACTTACCGACCATTGGCAGTTGGGGCCTGGGGGGTTAAAGTTGAAATCCTGCTCTGCCCGCCCCTTGATGTCCAGGCAGAGCGGGGGGAAGATGGCGGCGGGTGCCGGAGCACTTCAGGACGGCGAGGGACGGGCGATTGCGGCGGGATCGGCCACAGTAAGGAGGCAGCAGTGAAGATCAGTAGTAAGTGATCTTCACTGCTGCCTTCTATGAGTTGCCAAACTACAACTCCCAGCATGCCCAGACAGTCCAGGCATGCTGGGAGTTGTAGTTCTGTAACATCTGGCCCTTCAGATGTTGCAGAACTACAACTCCCAGCATGCCTGGACAGTCTGGGCATGCTTGGAGTTGAAGTTTTGCAACATCTGGAGGGTTACAGTTTTGACACTACTACACAGTGGTCTCCAAACTGTTCTCCTCCAGTTGTTGCATAACTACAACTCCCAACATGTCCTTCGGCTGTCTGGGCATGCTGGGAGTTGTAGTTTTGCAACAACTAGAGGCACACTGGTTGGGAAACACTGAGTTAAGTAATAAACTCTTTTGCAACCAGTGTGCCTCCAGCTGTTGCATAACCACAACCCCCACCATGCACGTACAGCCAAAGGGCATGCTGGGAGTATTAGTAGTATGCCTCCAGCTGTTGCATAACTACAAGTCCCAGCATGCCCTTCAACTGTCACTGCATGCTGAGAGTTGTAGTTTTTGCAATAGCTGAAGGCACACTGGTTGCGAAACACAGTTTGTTACCTAACTCAGTGTATCGCAACCAGTGTGCCTCCAGCTGTTGCAAAACTACAACTACCAGGATGCCCTTTGGGTGTCCGTGCATGCTTGGAGTTGTAGTTATTCAACAGCTGGAGGCACACTAGTTGCAAAACACTGAGTTAAGTTACAAACTCTCAGTGTTTTGCAACCAGGGTGCCTCCAGCTGTTGCATAACTACAACTCCAAGCATGCATGGACAGCCAAAGGGCCTGCTGGTGGTAGTTTTGCAACAGCTGGAGGTTTGCCTTCCCGATGTGAATGTACAGGCTACATTTACATGGGCTGGGGTTTACAGCAGGTTTGCAGTTTCTCGCTGCAAGTTTGAGATACAGCAAATCTTCCGCTGCAGCTCATACTCCCAGTGGCAAACTCGTTTTAAACCCCTGCTCATGTAAATGTATCCTAAAAACACTACACTACACTATAACACAAAATAAAAGGTAAAACACTACATATACATATACCCCCACACCAGGGACGTGCACAGACATTTTAGAGGGCAGGGGCTCAAGTAAAAAAAGAGGGCACTTCTCATAATTTAAAAAACGTCTTCCAGGGACACAGTGGACCTCCGGCCAGGCCCCCTTGACATTCCTAGTCCCATAAAAGTTGGTGCTTTTGTAAAATAAAGTCAAGAACAGTTTCTCTGAGGTCTGCCATGTGTATATACACTTTGGCTGTGCTGTCAGTCTTATTTACAGAAAACATGTGACAGCTGCCCTATAATATACTGTATTATAGAGGAGATTTATCAAAACCTGTGCAGAGAAAGAGCGGTGCAGTCGCCCATAGCAACCAATCAGATCGCTGCTTTCATTTTGCAGAAGGCTTTTCCTCTGCAAAGGTTTTAATAAATCTCCCCCTATATGCCCCGGTCTGAGCTCTATATGATAGAACGTGCTGCACTGTATCTGGCCTCACCCAGCACCCATCACCAATCACCCAGCACCCATCCCCAATCACCAATCACACAGCACCCATCCCCAATCACACGGCACCCATCCCCAATCACCAATCACACAGCACCCATCCCCAATCACCCAGCACCCATCCCCAATCACCCAGCACCCATCCCCAATCACCAATCACACAGCACCCATCCCCAATCACACAGCACCCATCCCCAATCACACAGCACCCATCCCCAATCACCCAGCACCCATCCCCAATCACCCAGCACCCATCTCCAATCACCCAGCACCTATCCCCAATCACCCAGCACCTATCCTCAATCACCCAGCACCTATCCCCAATCACCCAGCACCTATCCCCAATCCCCCAGCACCCATCCCCAATCCCCCAGCACCAATCACATAGCACCCATCCCCAATCACCCAGCACCTATCCCCAATCACCCAGCACCTATCCCCAATGACCCAGCACCTATTCCCAATCCCCCAGCACCCATCCCCAATCCCCCAGCACCAATCACATAGCACCCATCCCCAATCACCCATCACCTATCCCCAATCACCCATCACCCATCCCCAATCACCCAGCACCCATCCCCCACCTTATGCAGGAATCTCCACACAGCTCTGGTTCTTACACTGAAGAGATGGACACCACACTATACAAGTTGGCAAAAAAAGAATTATAAATATACAAAGACGGCCGGGCATAGCACAGCATACAGGATGGAGGCAGGGAAGCTCCGCCTCCATTGCGCACAAGACTGAATTCGCATACTAGCAATGTGGGGCAATACCTAGAAAACGGCTGCTCCACATTTAGTAAGTATAACATTATCTTTCTCCTGTTCTCCTGCACTGTAACCTAGTGTATTGGGTTTAGTGCGAGTAAACAGCCTGTCAGTTTCCCTTTAATTATATACCGTACCCCCCTTAATGATCTATATACTGTGCCACCATTCATCTATTAATTCATTATATACTGTGCCACCATTAATGAACTATATACTGTGCCACCATTAACCCTTTAAGGACCCGGGCTTTTTCCGTTTTTTCATTTTCAATTTTTCTTCCTTAAATTTAAAAAATCATAACTCTTTAAAATTTTCATCTAAAATTCTATGATGGCTTATTTTTTGCGTCACTAATTCTAATTTGTAATGACAGTCATTTTACCCAAAAATCTACAGTGAAACGGGAAAAAAAATCAATGTGCGACAAAATTGATGAAAAAACACAATTTTATAAGTTTTGGGGGCTTCCGTTTTTACGCAGTACATTTTTCGGCAAAAATGACACCTTATCTTTATTCTGTAGGTCCATACGGTTAAAATGATCCCCTACTTATATAGGTTTGATTTTGTCGTACTTCAGAAGAAAAATAATGAATACATGCAGGAAAATTTATACGTTTAAAATTGTCATTTTCTGAGCCCTATAACTTTTATTTTTCCGTGTTCAGGGCGGTATGAGGACTCATTTTTTGCGCCGTGATCTGAAGTTTTTAGCGGTACCATTTTTGTTCTGATCAGACTTTTTGATCATTTTTTATTCACTTTTTTGTGGTATAAAAAGTGATCAAAAATGTGCTATTTTGGACTTTGGAATTTTTTTTGCGTGTACGCCATTTAATGTGCGGTTTAAAAAGCGGTATATTTTTATAATTCGGACATTTCCGCACGTGGCGATACCACATATGTTTATTTTTATTCACACAGTTTTTTTTATTCTTGGAAATGCCGGGTGATTCAAACTTTTATTAGGGGAAGGGATAATTGAAAGGGTTAATGATTTTTTTACACTTTTCTTATGGAATATTATAGCTCCTATAGGGGGGGCTATAACATTGCATTTACTGATCTTTTACACTGATTGATCCATCTCCATAGGAATGGATCAATCAGTGTTTTCGGCGATTGAATGCTCATGCCTGGATCTCAGGCTTGAAGCATTCAATCGGCGATCGGACAGCGCAGGAGAAGGTAAGAAGACGGGCTGTACCAGTCATCTACTGGCTACCCAAGATACACCAGAGGCTGGAGGACCACCCAGAATGACATATTGTAATTTCTTCCATTATTGAGCTCTTAAATAAACCACTAAGGGAATTTGAGATCTACTCAATGTCATATACAACAAGATACAACAAACTTTTTGTCAAAAATATAACAGGTGGCGGTAGAATGCAATACACTGTATGTGACATTTCCTAATAAAGTGAAGCGTTAATGAAAGGTAAATGTCATCTGGTCCCATGACAGTGCCTGTAGGCGATCACCCTATGCCAGGGACTGTCTCTGCTGAATTTCTCTGTACTCCATCCAATAAGAATTATTTTGCTTACCTGATCAGTAGGAGGATTATACACAGACACCTGAGGCAATAGGACCAAGTGAGGATACAGTAAATAGATGCCGTGCCAATACGTTACATCACCCACATGGTACCAGGACGGCCGTAGTTGGGTGATTTTCTAACTTATCGTTACCCCTATGTCCTACAGACACATCTGTTTCCCTATCAAGGTCACAGAAAGGGTCTTCTTAGGTGTTAAAGGGTAGCTCCCACCATCCTATTTTAATTTTTTTTGCTAGCCCATGAAAATGTTCACTATGTATCATGTTCATGAAATATTGTATTGTATTCATTATATCCACTGTGTATTATGTTATTTATGTACTGTGCCTGTAAGATGGAAAGATGCAGTGTTAGCCAGGTGACCCTGTCTGCCTAATGAGAACCCCTAAATTGATGAGTATATAGTGTAGGGGAGGAGTTGCCCCAGTGTAAGTTCAGTTGGAGTTTGTAGTTAATGCTGACTACAGTGTGGAAAGGAGGTGGAACTCAAGTGTGGAGAATCCAGGGGGAAGCCTAAGAAAATATCTTCTCAAGTCAGCACCGCCATTCTGCAAGTGTTCACCCGTACAGCGGTGAGTCAAGCCCTGGCCGTGATAGTGATTGTACCTTGTCAGAACCCTAGTCAGCGCGGGATATCTTTCAGTCTAAAGTCGATATCAATCAAGTGGGTGAAAAGCTCCTTAAGTCCCAGCAAGGCAACAGGGCTCCCAAGGGTGACACTGTATCCCTTCTACTCTGCTCCGTACTGTGTGTTATACCATTTGCACCTGCTCAGTAAAAGACAGTTATCCGTAACCCAATGTTGGTGTGTTTCTATACCCCCCCCCCCCCCCCATGTCTGGCCCAGGAGAAGCTGTCTCTACCTTCGACCGTGTATTGGCTAACGGTGCTCTGGCATCACGAAGTGATGAGAATTCTTTGCACCCCTCTGTCACCACAATAATGTTAAGGTTCTTGTACACAAACAGCAAGATCCTCAATGGGCATTCTTTAAAATCTATATCTTTTATTGTATGATTGATAAGAAAGACTGACAAACTTTTAGCTAAACATACTCTTAATCATAGTCTGAGAATGTCCGAAATGTATCAGGTTCTAGTGTCTGTGCTTACCTGTTGTAGATGATGTGTCTGGCATTGGTTTGCAGCCACACTGATTTCAATTCCATCACTAAAACTATTTCTTAATACTGCTGACATTTCTCATTAATCCATTTGGCTTTGCAGAGAGAGGGTGTGGAGTTTTATCACTGAACCTGGTGATCTCATCAGGCTGCTAGTGCTGGAGGTTTCCCAGGTAAACTGATTAGACTTGGTGGTCAGTTAACATTATGTACAGTCTTAATTGCCGTGAGGCAAAAATGAATTGACAATTGAAATGTTTTATGACGAATTGAGGTCTTTATAAGGTTTTCACACATAACATTTTTCCTGCATTTCATCCAATTTTTCTAAATTGCGTTAAGAAGGACATGTTCTTACTGTCATTTGCTCATTTGCAGTAAATATGGGTTAAAAGAACATATTCTTACTGTCATTTGCAGTAAAATACAGTAGAGAGTAAGACGGCCAGGGAATGTTATTGTCAGGATCGGGCTAGGGATATTATTGGTTTGTTCTCAACCAGGATGCTCAGAACACACCTCCGGCAGTAAGAAGGGAAATATTTGGCCAAAGAGCCTGTGTGTACATGGGGGAAACATCCATAAGGTCAACCAAAAAAACACCCAAAGGACTCTCAGGCTGAGTGAAACAAGATTCTTTGGTCTGATGAAACCAACATTTAACTTGGGAACATCATGATGTCTAGAGAAAATTAGGCACTGCTCATCACCTGCCCAATACCATCCCTATAGTGATCATGGTGGGGGCAGCATCATGTCTGGAGGAAACCAGGTACTGCCCATCACCTGCCCAATACCATCCCTACAGTAATCATGGTGGGGGCAGCATCATGTCTGGAGGAAACCAGGCACTGCTCATCACCTGCCCAATACCATCCCTACAGTGATCATGGTGGGGGCAGCATCATGTCTGGGGGAAACCAGGTACTGCCCATCATCTGCCCAATACCATCCTTACAGTGATCATGGTGGGGGCAGCATCATGTCTGGGGGAAACCAGGCACTGCTCATCACCTGCCCCATACCATCCCTATAGTGATCATGGTGGGGGCAGCATCATGTCTGGGGGAAACCAGGCACTGCCCATCACCTGCCCAATACCATCCCTACAGTGATCATGGTGGGGGCAGCATCATGTCTGGAGGAAATCAGGCACTGCCCATCACCTGCCCAATACCATCCCTACAGTGATCATGGTGGGGCAGCATCATGTCTGGAGGAAACCAGGCACTGCCCATTGTTACGCCGAGCGCTCCGGGTCCCTGCTCCTCCCCGGAGCGCTTGCGGCGTGTTCCTCTCTGCAGTGCCCCGGTCAGACCCGCTGACCGGGAGCGCTGCACTGACACTGCCGGTGGGGATGCGATTTGCATAGCGGCATGCGCCCGCTCGCGAATCGCATCCCAAGCTACTCACCTGTCTCGGTCCCCGGCTGTCACATCCTGGCGCGCGCGGCTCCGCTCTCTAGGGCGCGCGCACCAGCTCTCTAAGATTTAAAGGGCCAGTGCACCACTGATTGGTGCCTGGCCCAATCACTGTAATTAGCTTCCACCTGCTCCCTGCTCATATAACCTCACTGCCCCTTCCCAGCATTGCCGGATCTTGTTGCCCTTGTGCCTAGAGAAAGCGTTTCCTGTGTTTGCCATACCAGTGTTTCCAGACCTTCTGCTATCTCCATTGACTACGAACCTTGCCGCCTGCCCTGACCTTCTGCTACGTCTGACCTCGCCTCTGTCTAGTCCTTCTGTCCCACACCTTCTCAGCAGTCAGCGAGGTTGAGCCGATGCTGGTGGATACGACCTGGTTGCTACCGCCGCAGCAAGACCATCCCGCTTTGCGGCGGGCTCTGGTGAATACCAGTAGCAACCTAGAACCGGTCCACCGGTACGGTCCACACCAATCCCTCGCTGACACAGAGGATCCACATCCAGCCTGCCGAATCCTAACACCGATCACCTGCCCAATACCATCTCTACAGTGATCATGGTGGGGGCAGCATAATGTCTGGAGGAAACGAGGTACTGCCCATCACCTGCCCAATACCATCCCTACAGTGATCATGGTGGGGGCAGCATCATGTCTGGAGGAAACCAGGTACTGCCCATCACCTGCCCAATACCATCCCTACAGTGATCATGGTGGGGGCAGCATCATGTCTGGAGGAAACCAGGCACTGCCCATCACCTGCCCAATACCATCCCTACAGTGATCATGGTGGGGGCAACATCATGTCTGGAGGAAACCGGGCCCTGCCCATCACCTTCCCAATACCATCCTTATAGTGAAGCATTTTTCATTTCAAAATTTAGCTGTAATACTACACGTAGCTTGTAGAAAACTGTGGTGCTGTTTCTGGACAAAAGATGTCATCTTGTTCTTATCCTGTACAACATAAGCATTTGGGTCCCAGCTTTATACCAAGTGAACACAGGACACAATGTGCAGATCTATTGTACTTTATGTGAGACATGGAAGCAACAGAAGTCATGGAGAGAGATTATGAAGAATCGGGAAAGTAGAGGAAACAAAATCATCAGGGGGGAAATTCACTGTGAGGACTCGGCCGGTCCTGGTCAGGAATCTATTGTGGAGCCTGAAAGAGAAAAATAACTGTCAGGATCCGGACTGGTATGCAGAGAGGACACTGGAGGTGGATCCTCTGTGTCAGTGAGGTGATGGCGTGGGCCGTACCAGGGGAACGGAATCTAAGGGGTTACTGGTCTTCACCAGAGCCCTCCGCAAAGCGGGATGGACTTGCAACGGCAGGTTACCCCCAGGTCGTTCCACCCGATAGCGACTCAACCCCACTGACAGCTGAGACAGGCGCGGTACACAAGGACAAGGCAAGAGCAAGGTCGGACGTAGCAGAAGGTCAGGGCAGGCAGCAATGGTTCGTAGTCAGGGGCAACGGCAAGGGTCTGGATACACAGGCTTGGGATACACAAAACGCTTTCTCAGGGCACTAGGGCAACAAGATCCGGCAAGGACAGGAAGGGGCAGTGGGTTTTTATAAGGAATGGGAGTGATACAACTGATTGGGCCAGGCACCAATTAGTGGTGCACTGGCCCTTTAAATTTCAGAGAGCCGGCGGCAGTAACAGTGCAGCGCTCCCGGTCAGCGGTTCTGACCGGGGCGCTGCAGACAGAAGAACGCTGCGAGCGCTCCGGGGAGGAGCAGGGACCCGGAGCGCTCAGCGTAACAGTACCCCCCTTAGGTCTCCCCCTCTTTTTGGAGCCCAGGAATCTGCGGACAAGCTCCTTGTCAAAAATGTTGGCATCAGGTTCCCAGGACCTCTCTTCAGGGCCACAATTCTCCCAATCAATTAAAAAAAATATTTTACCTTGGACGATCTTGGAGGCAAGGATCTCTTTGACAGCGAAGACATCAGAGGAGCCAGAAACAGGAGAAGGAACAGTAACCTTGGGAGAAAAGCGGTTAAGCACAAGAGGTTTGAGAAGAGACACATGGAAAGAGTTAGGAATGCGAAGAGAAGAAGGAAGATAAAGTTTGCAAGAGACAGAATTAATTTGATTCTTGATTTTAAAAGGACTGAGGTAGCGAGGACCCAACTTGTAGCTAGGGACACGAAAGCGTATGTATTTTACAGAGAGCCACACTTTATCCCCAGGGAGAAAGACAGGAGGAGTTCTTCTCTTTTTATCTGCATGTCTCTTCATTCGAGACGAGGCCAGTAGGAGTGACTTTTGAGTCTCCTTCCAGATAGCGGAGAAGTCCCGGGTTACTTCATCCACGGCAGGAACTCCAGAAGAAGTGGGAATGGGGGCAGAGGGTGACGGCCGTACACCACAAAGTATGGGGATTTGGCGGAGGATTCAGAATTTTTGAAATTGTACGAGAATTCAGCCCAGGGCAGAAGGTCGACCCAATCATCTTGGCGGGAGGAGACAAAATGTCGCAAGTAGTCACCAAGAATCTGGTTTACTCTTCACACTTGTCCATTGGATTGGGGGTGATAGGAGGACGAGAAATTTAATTTGATCTTTAATTGATTACAGAGAGCTCTGCAAAATTTTGACACAAATTGAACGCCTCTATCCGAGACGATATGCGTGGGAAGCCCGTGAAGACGAAAAATCTGCAGAAAAAATTGCTTCGCCAACTGTGGCGCAGAAGGAAGGCTTGGAAGCGGAATGAAGTGAGCGATTTTGGAAAAACGATCAACGACCACCCAGATGACGGTGTTGCCATGGGATACGGGAAGATCTGTAATGAAATCCATGGCAATTTGGGACCATGGTTGCTCAGGGATGGGCAAAGGATGGAAGAGTCCAGCAGGCTTCTGGCGAGGAGTTTTATCCTGGGCACAAACAGTACAAGCCCGAACAAAATCAGTAACGTCACCCTCCAGTGTAGGCCACCAATACAGATGGGAGATTAGCTGAATGGACTTTTTAATGCCAGCATGACCAGCCAGGTGAGAAGAATGCCCCCATTTGAGGATCCTGAGGTGAAGGCGTGGAGGAACAAAAGTCTTTCCAGGGGGGGTTTGCCCCAGTGAGGCTGGAGCAGAGGAGACCAGGCACTCAGGTGGTATAATATGCTGCAGAGGGGCTTCAGACTTGGAGGTATCAGAGGAACGAGAAAGGGCGTCAGCTCTGACATTCTTGTCAGCGGGACGGAAGTGTATCTCGAAGTTGAAGCGGGTAAAAAACAACGACCATCTAGCCTGGCGAGGATTCAGACGCTGAGTGGACTGGAGGTAAGACAAATTCTTGTGGTCAGTGTAAATGACAATGGGGTGTTTGGAACCCTCCAAAAGATGTCTCCACTCCTCGAGTGCTAACTTGATGGCCAGGAGTTCACGATCTCCAATAGAGTAGTTCTTTTCTGCCGGAGAGAATGTCTTTGAGAAAAAAACACAAGTAATGTTACGTCCGGTAGCGTTTTTTTTGCAGAAGTATGGCTCTGGCTCCGACTGAGGAAGCATCTACTTAGAGGAAGAATGGTTTCAGCGAATCAGGTCTGGACAAAATTGGTGCAGAGGCGAAGGCAGCTTTGAGACGTTTGAAGGCCTCATCCGCTTGTGGAGGCCACGACTTTGGATTAGCTTTCTTCCTAGTCAGAGCTACAATAGGGGCCACAATGGGGGAGAAGTGGGGAATAAACTGTCGATAATGGTTGGAGAATCCCAGGAAGCGTTGGATAGCTCGGAGTCCAGAAGGGCATGGCCAATCCAAAACCGCCGACATTTTATCTGGATCCATTTGAAGCCCTTTGCCAGAGACTAGGTAACCGAGGAAAGGAAGACTGTTGCATTCAAAGAGACATTTTTCAAATTTAGCGTACAGGTGGTTTTCACTGAGTCTTTGGAGCACTTGACGGACATGACGACGGTGTTCCTTTAAGTTAGAGGAAAAAATCAATAAGTCCCGAAAGATCTCATTAACAAAGTCCTGGAAGACTGCAGGAGCGTTGCAGAGCCCAAAGGGCATAACTAGATATTCAAAATGTCCATCTCTGGTATTGAAAGCGGTTTTCCACTCATCACCTTTACGGATGCGAATAAGATTATACGCGCCCCTTAAGTCCAGTTTGGTGAAGATACTTGCTCAGCGTAGACGGTCAAAGAGTTCGGAGATCAAAGGCAGGGGATAGCGGTTTTTGATGGTAATCTTGTTTAAACCGCAGTAGTCAATACATGGGCGTAAGGATCCATCCTTTTTAGAAACAAAGAAGAACCCCGCTCCAGCAGGGGATGAGGATTTCCGAATAACACCTCTCTTTAGGTTCTCCTGGATATACTCCGTCATGGCTTGAGTCTCTGGGGCTGACAGAGGGTAAATCCTGCCACGGGGCGGAGTGGTACCAGGAAGAAGGTCAATGGGACAATCATAAGGTCTATGTGGAGGTAAGACCTCTGCTTGCTTTTTGCAGAATACATCTGAATAGTCCTGGTAAGCCTTGGGAAAGCCCAGTAAAGAAGAAGCCTCAGGGTTTGACTAGTGGAAGCAGATGTGAGACATCGCTTGTGACAAGAAGGACCACAACTTTTGATCTCCCCGGTGGTCCAGTCGAGGGTAGGAGCATGACGCTGGAGCCACGGCAAGCCGAGAAGAATTTCAGAGCAGAGGTGCAATTAGGCAGAACGAAAAATTTAATTTTTTCATGGTGAAGTCCAATGCTCATGGGCAGTTGTTCAGTGCGGTAGCGCACAGTGCAGTCCAATTTCTCTCTGTTTACTGAAGAGATAAAGAGCGGCTTGACGAGACGGGTTACTGGAATACTGAACCTATTAACGAAAGAGGCCAAGATAAAGTTTCCTGCAGAACCTGAGTCCAAGAAGGCCACTGCTGAGAAGGAGCAGTTGGCAGAAGGAGAAATCCGCACAGGTACAGTCAGACGTGGAGGGGCAGAATTCACACCAAGTGTTGTTTCACCCTTGTGAACTAGGTGCGTGCGTTTCTCCTGACGCGGAGGGCGGATAGGACAGTCTTTTAGGAAATGTTCGGTACTAGCACAGTACAGGCACAAATTCTCGTTTTGGCGGCGAGTCCTCTCTTGTAGGGTCAGGCGAGACCGATCCACTTGCATAGCCTCCTCAGCGGAAGGCACAGGAACAGATTGCAAAGGACGTTGGAAGAGAGGAGCCTGGGAGAAAATCCGCCTGGTGCGAACAAGATCCTTTTCCTGACGAAGTTCCTGGTGTCTTTCCGAGAAACGCATGACGATGCGGGTGGCCAAATGGATGAGTTCTGACAGATTAGCAGGAATTTCTCGTGCGGCCAGGACATCTTTGATGTTACTGGATAAGCCTTTCTTGAAGGTCGCGCAGAGGGCCTCATTATTCCAGGATAGCTCTGAGGCGAGGGTGTGGAACTGGATGGCGTATTCACCCACAGAAGAACTCCCTTGGACAAGGTTCAGCAAAGCAGTCTCGGCTGAGGAAGCCCGGGCTGGCTCCTCAAAAACACTACGTACTTCAGAGAAGAAGGACTGGATAGTAGCGGTGGCGGGATCGTTGCGGTCCCAAAGCGGTGTGGCCCATGACAAGGCCTTTCCATACAGGAGACTGACCACGAAAGCCACCTTAGACCGTTCAGTAGGGAATTGGTACGACATCATCTCCAGATGTAGGGAACACTGGGACAAGAATCTACGGCACAGTTTAGAGTCCCCATCAAACTTGTCTGGAAGAGACAGGTGGAAACTGGGAGCAGCCACTCGCTGTGGAGGAGATGCAGTAGCTGGCGGAGGAGATGGTTGCTGTAGTTGTGGCTGAAGCTGTTGCAGCATAGCGGTCAGTTGAGTCAGCTGCTGTCCTTGTTGCGCGATCTGCTCTGATTGCTGGGCGACCACGGTGGTTAGGTCAGCGACACTAGGCAGCGGGACCTCAGCGGGATCCATGGCCGGATCTACTGTCAGGATCCGGACTGGTATGCAGAGAGGACACTGGAGGTGGATCCTGTGTGTCAGTGAGGTGATGGCGTGGGCCGTACCAGGGGAATGGAATCTAAGGGGTTACTGGTTTTCACCAGAGCCCGCCGCAAAGCGGGATGGACTTGCAGCGGCAGGTAACCCCCAGGTCGTTCCACCTGAGACTCAACCCCACTGACAGCTGAGACAGTCGCGGTACACAGGGACAAGGCAAGAGCAAGGTCGGACATAGGAGAAGGTCAGGGCAGGCAGCAATGGTTCCTAGTCAGGGTCAACGGCAAGGGTCTGGATACACAGACTTGGGATACACAAAACGCTTTCTCAGGGCACTAGGGCAACAAGATCCGGCAAGAACAGGAAGGGGCAGTGGGTTTTTATAAGGAATGGGAGTGATACAACTGATTGGGCCAGGCACCAATTAGTGGTGCACTGGCCCTTTAAATTTCAGAGAGCCGGAACGCGCCGGGACATGACAGCAGGGGAACGGGACAGGTGAGATGATTGGGATGCAACCCGCGGACGGGCACGTCCCGCTACGCGGATCGCATCCCCGCCGGCAGTAACAGTGCAGCGCTCCCGGTCAGCGGGTCTGACCGGGGCGCTGCAGACAGAAGAACGCCGCGAGCGCTCCGGGAAGGAGCAGGGACCCGGAGCGATCGGCGTAACAATAACATTAGGAGCTGATTTACTTATTTGCTATTAAAAAAAAAATCTCTTTACGGTGGGGTCACCTTGTGGGTGTAATCAGCCCCAAGAAGTATTTACCCCCTTAAGGTTATGTTTACACCTCAGAATGTCCGCACAGAAAATCTCCATGCGGACATTCCGGAGTCTGCAGGCGCCGACATGATATGCCAGCGCTTGGACCGCACAGGAATGTGCCATCTCATAGACGGCAGTGCATTTCGTGCGGTGTCCACAGAAAGAATGAACAGGTTTATTCGTTCTGCAGACACTGAAAACAGAATTTCCCCCAGGACTCTGCTGCAGCACAATCTTCGTGCTGAATTTTAATGTGGAATCTGGCACGGAAATTCCAACGTGTGAACATAGCCTTACTGAAAATTTATGTAGCTTTTGAGTGAATAAAACTGTTGCCTGACATAGTCCACAAGATCACAAACAGCCCAATGTATTCCTTTGGACTGCAGCTGTAGCTCAATGTAGCCTTAGAATTAATTTTTTACCATGACTCTGAGGCTCCAGCTCCCACATTCATCTATAAAAATAGAGACCAACACGAAAAAGGTCAACACGAAGGTCAAATCCCCAAACTTCACAACTCTGCAAATAGTACATATATATATATATATATATATATATATATATATATATATATATATATATATATACACATATATATACATACATATATATAGATATATGGTGATCATTGAAGGAACTGTACAAAACATGACATCACAAGAAACCCCAAACCTATGAAGAGGGGGAGGCATAGGATGTGTACCCTAGTGGTCGCTATGGTGGCCCTGACAATAGAAACCTCTAGAAATCAATGTAAGGGTGTGAGGTGAGGAGACGTTTATGGAAGGAAACAGTCAAGTTTTTCTATTTCTGTGTGACCCCCTTTACTAGGGACATTAAATATGGATCAATGACTTTAAACCAGAGGTGAGTATTAGTACAGTAACTTGGGCTATATATGTATCTATTAGATCGGTCTTCAATTAGTTCAGTCTGGCCTAGCTAGTTCTGCTTCCAAACTGCTTCCTTTGCCCATTAAAAATACATAGGAGACCTCATCCTGGACTTTGTCGGTTAACCACTACACAGTTTAAGGGGAATTCATTTGGTATGATTTATCAGATTGCTGATCTGTTATATTCAGATTCGGCTGAAGTTACTGTAGTATTCCCCAAATAGGGGTGAGCCAGCACTTGAATAAAAATTTGTCCTTTATTAGAAAAAGTTAAAAGTCCATATAGGAGGCAAGAAAACATGAAAACTAGAACAACATTAGCATGAATGCAGCGAGGAGAAACCTCACACCGCTGATGCATTTCAGGTCCTAAGACCAGTCATGGCATACATATCAAACCACTTTGCCCCTTTATATAGTAAACGGAACCAGCCCAAAAGCAAAGGGCAGATCCGGAACTTTTCAAGGAAAACCCAACTTTATTGTCCTAAGTACAAAAGGATAAAAACAATAAAACAAGGAATTTGCAAGAAAAAGAAAACCAAGATGCAAAAGATAATAATGTCAAATTAAATCAGTTCTGTTGTTTAAACCATAGGGATTTATGTTATTGAATAAATATATCCACATGATTTCTGTATTTCGTAAATAATGGACAAGATCACTTCCTCTATTATTAGGAGTAACCCTTTCTAGAGCTGGAAATTTAAGCATAGCATCACCATTTTGCACAGCTAGAAAATGTTTGGATACGTTGGACATATTATTAACGGGCCGTCCCATTGCCTGACAGATGTGTTCCTGTAATCTCTTTTTCAGGGGCTGTTTAGCGCCTATGTAAACTAGTGAGCAAGCAGTACAAGAAATTTTATAAACTACAAATTTAGAATTTGAAATTATGAATGAAATTATGAATTTTGTTATCGATAGTACCCTGAATTATAGTGCACATACAGATTGTGCTGCAGATTCACGGTGAGATCTTCCACCTGTCGCAATTATTATGGCAAGGGACCTCCATTAACGTTCCCCCGTTATTGCGCCGCTAAGGGACCTCCAAATATGTGGAGCCCATTTTAGTGCTGCTAATGGGACAAGGTCATGACGCCAATATGACCTATAGTCACCAAGAGGCAAAATATGTGACCTGTCTGGCTCCTCATGGCCTCTTAGGTAACTTCTAGGGAAAGGCTTATTGTCCCATGATACCTTTTATCCCTCATAGAGCTTCCATGCAGGTCCCCCTTCTCTTAGAAGATTATATTATTACATGATAACTACTGGTGTCCTCTGCCCTGCCATGTGCCCCCCTTTATGTGGGGATATATTTATGAGCATAGCTTTTATGACGAATGCCCCTGGGTATGGAACTCTTGACCAACAGGGACATAGGCAGCTGTTATGTTATACTTAACCCCTTAAGGACAATGGACGTACTCCTACGCCCCCGTTTCCGAGTCCTTAAGGACCGAGGACGTAGGAGTACGTCCTGTCCATTCCCGGTCCCCCGCCGGTAGCCGGAGGGGAGCCGGTGCCCGATGCCTGCTGAAATCGTTCAGCAGGCATCGCGGCATATCGCCCAGGGGGATCATTATGCCCCCCTATGTCGGCGATGGCCGCAGATCGCTGGACAATTCAGTCCAGCGATCTGCGGCGATTCCGGGTCAATCGGGTCTCCAGTGACCCGGTGACCCGGAATTACTGGCTGATCGGGGCCTCCAGCTGTTGCAAAACTACAACTCCCAGCATGCACTGGTAGACCGTACATGCTGGGAGTTGTAGTTTTGCAACAGCTGGATGTTCCCCCCCCAATGTGAATGTACAGGGTACACTCACATGGGCGGAGGATTACAGTAAGTATCCGGCTGCAAGTTTGAGCTGCGGCAAATTTTCTGCTGCAGCTCAAACTGCCAGCGAGAAACTACTGTGAACCCCCCACCCGTGCGACTGTACCCTAAAAACACTACACTAACACAAAATAAAATAAAAAGTAAAAAACACTACATATACACATTCCCCTACACAGCCCCCCTCCCCAATAAAAATGAAAAACGTCTGGTATGCCACTGTTTCCAAAACGGAGCCTCCAGCTGTTGCAAAACGACAACTCCCAGTATTGCCGGACAGCCGTTGACTGTCCAAGCATGCTGGGACTTTTACAACAGCTGGAGGCACCCTGTTTGGGAATCACTGGCGTAGAATACCCCTATGTCCACCCCTATGCAAGTCCCTAATTTAGGCCTCAAATGCGCATGGCGCTCTCACTTTGGAGCCCTGTCGTGTTTCAAGGCAACAGTTTAGGGCCACATATGAGGTATCGCCGTACTCGGGAGAAATTGTGTTACAAATTTTGGGGGTTATTTTCTGCTATTACCCTTTTTAAAAATGTAAAATTTTTGGGAAACCAAGCATTTTAGGTAAAAATGTTTTTATTTTTTTTTTACATATGCAAAAGTTGTGAATCACCTGTGGGGTATTAAGGTTCACATTACCCCTTGTTACGTTCCCCGAGGGGTCTAGTTTCCAAAATAGTATGCCATGTGTTTTTTTTTTTTTGCTGTCCTGGCACCAGAGGGGCTTCCTAAATGCGGCATGCCCCCAGAGCAAAATTTGCTTTCAAAAAGCCAAATGTGACTCCTTCTCTTCTGAGGCCTGTAGTGCGCCAGCAGAGTACTTTTCACCCCCATATGGGGTGTTTTCTGAATCGGAAGAAATTGGGCTTCAAATTTTGGGGGGTATTTTCTGCTATTATCCTTTTTAAAAATGTAAAATTTTTGGGAAACCAAGCATTTTAGGTAAAACATTTTTTTTTTTTTTACATATGCAAAAGTCGTGAATCACCTGTGGGGTATTAAGGTTCACTTTACCCCTTGTTACGTTCCCCGAGGGGTCTAGTTTCCAAAATGGTATGCCATGTGTTTTTTTTTTGCTGTCCTGGCACCATAGGTGCTTCCTAAAGGTGACATGCCCCCCAAAAACCATTTGTTGCTCCTTCCCTTCTGAGCCCTCTACTGCTCCCGCCGAACAATTAACATAGACATATGATGTATGTGCTTACTCGAGAGAAATTGGGTTTCAAATACAAGTAAAAATTTTCTCCTTTCTACCAATTGCAAAAATTGGGTCTTCAAGAACATGCGAGTGTAAAAAATTAAGATTGTGATTTTTCTCCTTCACTTTTCTGCTATTCCTGTGAAATACCTAAAGGGTTAATACACTTATTGAATGTCATTTTGAATACTTTGAGGGGTGTAGTTTTTATAATGGGGTCATTTATGGGGTATTTCTAATATGAAGACCCTTCAAATCCACTTCAAACCTGAACTGGTCCCTGAAAAATAGCGAGTTTGAAAATTTTGTGAAAAATTTCCAAATTGCTGCTGAACTTTGAAGCCCTCTGGTGTCTTCCAAAAGTAAAAACTCATAAATTTTATGATGTAAACATAAAGTAGACATATTGTATATGTGAACCCAAAAATGTTTTATTTTAAATATCCATTTTCCTTACAAGCAGAGAGCTTAAAAGTTAGAAAAATGCAAAATGTTCATTTTTTTCATCAAATTTTGGGATTTTTCACCAAGAATTGCAAAAAACGGTCTGGTCCTTAAGGTGTAAAATGGCCTGGTCCTTAAGGGGTTAAAGGGGTACTCCCGTGGAAAACTTTTTTTTTTTTTTTTAAATAAACTGGTGCCAGAAAGTTAAACATATTTGTAAATCACTTCTATTAAAAAATCTTAATCCTTCCAGTACTTTTTAGGGGCTGTATACTAAAGAGAAATCCAAAAAAGAAATGCATTTCCTGTGATGTCATGACCACAGTGCTCTCTGCTGACCTCTGCTGTCCATTATAGGAACTGGAGAAAATCTCTATAGCAAACATATGCTTCTCTGGACAGTTCCTAAAATGGACAGCAGAGGTCAGCAGAGAGCACTGTGGTCAGGACATCACAGGAAATGCATTTCTTTTTGGATTTCTCTTTAGTATACAGCCCCTAAAAAGTACTGGAAGGATTAAGATTTTTTAATAGAAGTGATTTACAAATCTGTTTAACTTTCTGGCACCAGTTGATTTAAAAAAAAAGTTTTCCACAGGCGTACCCCTTTAAAGGGGTACTCCGCCCCTAGACATCTTATCCCCTATCCAAAGGATAGGGGATAAGATGTCAGATCGCCGAGGTCCCACTGCTGGGGACCCCGGGGATCGCTGCTGCAGCACCCCGCTATCATTACTGTGCAGAGCGAGATCGCTCTGCACGTAATGACGGGCAATACAGGGGCCGGAGCATTGTTACGTCACAACTCCGCCCCTCGTGACGTCACGGCCCGCCCCTGTCAATACAAGTCTATGGGAAGGGGGCGTGGCGGTCGTCATGCCCCCTGCCATAGACTTGCATTAAGGGGACGGGCCGTGATGTCATGATGGGCAGAGCCATGATGTCACGCTTCTCCGGCCCCTGTATCGCCCATCATTATGCACAGAGCGAACTCGCTCTGTGCAGTAATGATGGCGGGGTGCCGCAGCAGTGATCCCCGGGGTCCCCAGCATTGGGACCGCGGCGATCTAACATCTTATCCCCTTTGGATAGAGGATAAGATGCCAGGGGCGGAGTACCCCTTTAAGAATATGCAACACTAGGCATTAATATGAGGAACAATAGAATAACTATGTGCAATTCTAAAACTCTATTAAAGGGGTATTCCAGGCAAAAAGTTTTTTATATATCAACTGGCTCCGGAAAGTTAAACAGATTTGTAAATTACTTCTATTAAAAAATCTTAATCCTTCCTATAGTTATTAGCTTCTGAAGTTTTCTGTCTAACTGCTCAATGATGATGTCACGTCCCGGGAGCTGTGCATGATGGGAGAATATCCCCATAGAAGCTGCATAGCTCCCGGGACGTGACATCATCATTGAGCAGTTAGCCAGAAAACAACAACTCAACTTCAGAAGCGAATAACTATTGGAAGGATTAAGATTTTTTAATGGAAGTAATTTACAAATCTGTTTAACTTTCCGGAGCCAGCTGATATATATAAAAAAGTTTTGGCCTGGAATACCCCTTTAAATATGAGAATAACATGTTATGGCTGATACTGTGTACAGCTAATTATATGCAGAGTATAAATATAAAATATATGTTTGTGTTTTGCACATTTTATATTCGATTAAATAACATATATTATTTCGGTATTTAGGGTTAATCTTCGAATAGATATGCTTAAACATGGCTGCCAGGGTCAAAATGGAGAATAATGTCTCTCTGCCTGATCTAGTCAGAACGCATGACACACCGCATGTGAAAGTAACCTTATATACTTGTCTTTTTATTCACTTTGTGCATTAGATGATGTTACTTGTATTATACCACATGGCCACTGAAGCAAGAACAATACTGATAATACTGCTCTGCTACAGAGTTTGGAACAATTGGTGATGTCAGAGACTTTTCATTCAGCCTGCAAAAACAACCTTTAAAGGTACAGTGACCAAATATTCCTTTATTTTTTTGCGCGTACGCCATTGACCATGCGGTTTAATTAATGATATATTTTTATAGTTCGGACATTTACGTACGCGGCGATACCCCATATGTTTATTTTTATTTGCACAGTTTTTTTTATGGGAAAAGGGGGGTGATTTAAACTTTTATTAGGGAAGGGGTTACCGTAAATGACTTTTATAAACTTTTTTTTTTTGCAGTGTTATAGCTCCCATAGGGGGCTATAACACTGCACACACTGATCAACATGCATGGATCAATGTAATAGGTGATTGATTGCTCAAGCCTGTAGCTAAGGCTTGGAGCAATCAAAGCCGGTCGGACGCGACGGAGCAAGGTAAGGGGGCCTCCGCTTGCGTCCTAGCTGATCGAGACATCACTATTTTATCGCGATAGTCCCAATCAGCCCGACTGAGCTGCCAGGATCTGTGCCGCGCGCTATTAGCCCAGGGTCCCAACTATGAATAGCAGCCGGGACCGACATGGTGTGATGCAGGGTCATAGCGTGACCCGTTTTAAACACCAGGTGCAGGGCGTACAGGTACACCCTGCGTCCTTTAGAGGTTAAAAGAAGTAACTTTCTGGAGCCAGTTGATATAAAACTTTCTGGAGCCAGTTGATATAAAACTTTCTGGAGCCAGTTGATATAAAAATAAAGTTTTTTTTTCCTGGAATACCCCTTTAACCCCTTCAGGACACAGGGCACACTGGTACGCCCTGACAGACCGGGATGCCTGCTAAAATCATTCAGCAGACAACCCGTGCAAACCCCTGGGGGTCCTGAGATCAGCGATTTGCAGCGATTCCAGGCTGATCGGGTCTGTGGTGAACCGATCGCCGGAAAATAGGAATGATCGGAGCTGTCAGAGACAGCTCCAACCATCCTGAAGGATAGGAGTGAGGTGGAAGGGGTGCCACTACCTCCTATCCCATGCCATTGGTCGGTTAGGACTGACCGACCATTGGCAGTTGAATGCGGGGGGGGATTAAAGTTGAAATCCCACTCTGCTTGCCCCTGGATGTCTGGGCAGAGTGGGGGAAAGATGGCGGCAGGTGCCGGAGCATTTCAGGATGGCGAGGGACCAGCGATTGCAGCAGGATCGGCGGCAGTAAGGAGGCAGCAGTGGAGGCAGCAGTGAAGATCAGTGGTAAGTGATTTTCACTGATGCCTTCTAGGAGTTGCCAAACTACAACTCCCAGCATGCCCAGAGAGTCCAGGCATGCTTGGAGTTGTAGTTCTGTAACATCTGGCCCTTCAGCTGTTGCAGAACTACAGCTCCCAGCATGCCTGGACAGTCTGGGGATGCTTGCAGTTGAAGTTTTGCAACATCTGGAGGGCTACAGTTTTGACACTACTACACAGTGGTCTCCAAACTGTTTTCCTCCAGTTGTTGCATAACTACAACTCCCAACATGTCCTTTGGCTGTCTGGGCATGCTGGTTTTGCAACAACTGGAGGCACACTGGTTGGGAAACAGGCTATATTCACAAGGGCTGGAGTTTACAGCAGGTTTGCAGTTTGTGGCTGCAAGTTTGAGATGCAGCAAATCTTCCACTGCAGCTCAAACTTCCAGTGGGAAACTTGCTGTAAACCCCCGCCCATGTGAATGTATCCTAAAACTACAAAGTTACCCCCCCCCCCCAAATAAAAATCAAAAATGGCTTGTACGACACTGTTTCCAAAACGAAGCCTCCAGCTTTTGCAAAACAACTCCCAGTATTGCCGGACAGCCAATGACTGTTCAGGCATGCTGGGAGTTTTGCATCAGCTGGAGGCACCCTGTTTGGGAATCACTGCCGTAGGGTAGTTTTGGTGTCGGAGGCAAGTGTAATTCTTGCATCCGGGTCCGTCCCTATGCAAATCCCTTATTTAGGCCTCAAATGCGCATGGCGCTCTCTCCCACTTCTGAGCCCTGTCGTATTTCAAGGCAACAGTTTAGTGCCACATATTGGGTATTTCTGTACTCAGGAGAGATAGCCTAACACATTTTGTGGGGCTTTTTCTCCTTTTAACCTTATAAAAAGGTAAAGTTAGTGTCTACTCCAGCATGTTATTGTAAACATTTTTTTCTTTTTTCACTAAAATGCTGGTGTTATCCCAAATTTTTTCTTTCCACAAGGGGTAATAGGAAAAAAGACCCCCGCCCCCCCCCCCCCCCAACATTATTAACACCATTTCTTCTGAGTATATAAATAACCCATGTGTGGACGTAAAGTGCTCTGGGGGCAAACTACAATGCTTAGAAGAGAAGTAGCGCCATTGGAGAGAGAATGTGTCTGGAATTGAAGGCCATGTGCATTTACAAAGCCCCCATGGTGCCAGAACAGTGGACCCTCCCCACATGTGAACTATTGGAACTATATTTTTGTCCCAATTCAAGAACTGTTTGGTTTGTTTAGAGGTTAGTCCACAAAGGCTTTTCATAACCTCACATTGAGAACTTGCCTTTAGGACACCGCAACGTACATATCCCTGTCATCTCAATGAAGACGGGCAGTAATCTACAGCCTACCCAAGATACACCAGAGGCTGGAGGACCACGCAGGATGCCATATTGTAATTTCTGCCACTATTGAGATCTTAAATAAACCACTAAGGGAATTTGAGATCTACTCAATGTCATATACAACAAACTTTTTGTCAAACATATAACAGGTGGCGGTAGAATGCAATACACTGTATGTGACATTTCCTAATAAAGTGAAGCATAGGTTAATGAAAGGTAAATGTCATCTGGTCACATGACAGTGCCTGTAGGCGATCACCCTATGCCAGGGACTGTCTCTGCTGAATTTCTCTGTACTCCATCCAATAAGAAGAATTTTGCTTACCTGATCAGTAGGAGGATTATACACAGACACCTGAGGCAATAGGAACAAGTGAGGATACAGTAAATAGATGCCATGCCAATACGTTACATCACCCACATGGTACCAGGGCGGCCATAGTTGGGTGATTTTCTAACTTATTGTTACCCATATGTCCCACAGGAATAGAACATGTGACCAGCTAATGCAACAGTGTATAGACCTTTGTTTCTGATATCGCACCACTAGGGTGACGGGATTAAGTGCAATTTCTGGTACAACTGCTATCTTTTTCTGACCTGCCTCTTCATTTATTGTTTTGCTCCCTCACTTTATACCAGGAGGGGAACGTCATCGTGGTTGAGGCCACCCTGTTAAGGAGGTGGGCACCTCAAAAAGCAGGGACAGTGGGGAGGGTGGTTTAGTATTAGAGAGCACATTCTCTATTTTTCATCTCTGCAAATAAGTTTTGCTGTTTAACATCATCAAGTATTCTGGGACTCTCACTACTGTTTATACTATACCATTCTATTAAAGGGGTACTCCCGTGGAAAACTTTTTTTTTTTTAAATCAACTGGTTATAGGGGTAATAAGAGGACAATTTAAGGCATACTCATTTTCATACAAAAAGTTATAACTTTTTCAAACATAGTAAAATTTAACAAAACTTATATAAATTGTGTATCTTTGTAATCATATGGACCTATAGAATAAAGATAAAGTGTTATATTTTTTTACCAAAAAGTGCTTTGCGAAAGGGAAGTCCCTAAAACTTACAAAAGGGCTTTTTTTTTATTTCCCACTTCAAATAATTTTACTTTTGTTTCACTGTAGATTTTGTGGTATAATGAGTGATTTCATTACAAAGTACCATTGGTGGCGAAAAAAACTTTTCTTCCATTATGCCCAGGCTGCCAGCATCTAAAACAACAAATGGCACTTCCTTGGTTCCCCGGTATCACCGCTCCTGTCCTCCACTGCAGTTTTCATTCCTGGTTACCCCTGGTCAACATGTCACAGCTAATCACTGGCCGCATCGATGTCCCGCAATGTCCGGTGATAAATTGGCAACAATGTGATGCATTGAGCCTCAACACCAAGATAAAGACCAGGGCCAGGGCTCAATACATCACACTGCCGCTCAGCCTATCGCCCGCCAAGGCTGCAGTTTGATGCATTGACCGTGGGCAACTAGGAAGAAGACAGCAGCGGAGGACTGGCGTGGCGAGGCCGAGACACCAAAAGAGCGACACCAGGTAAGTCCAGTTGGTTTTATATCAAATCAGCCAGGGCATAATGGCTGAAAAAAGATCTGGATGACACATCTACTTTAACTGGTTAACGACCAAGGACGTGTATACACACGTGCTGTTAACGGGGTATGGCACGGACACCCAACTCTAGCCCGCGTCATATAGGCCAGCCCACAGCTTATTCTTGTAGCTGAGGGCTGGCGTTAATAGCTGACATGGGGCGATCGCCGCGGGCGGCTATTAACCCTTTAGATCCCGCTGTCAAAGCTGACAACTGCGTCTAAAGGTATGTTTATGTGCTCCCTGGTGGTCCAGTAGGGCGATTGCTGGGGGCGATCCACTTCTGAGGTAGCCAGAGGGCTTATCTCTTCTCCTGTGTCAGCTGCTGCGCTGTGAATAATATAGCCTGGCAGGATCAATCGAGCGCAGAGCACTCAGATCAAAGTGGTTCTATGGAACCACATTGATCTGTTTGAGGAATCAAATGTTTCCTCGTAAAAGTTCCCTAAGGGGACTAAAAGTGTAAAAAATAAAAAAGTTTAAAAATAAAAAAGTTTAAAAACACACATTAACCCCTTCCTTAATAGTTTAAATCACCCCCCTTTTCCCAAATTCCATTAAAAAAATATATAATCATGATAAAAATAAACATATGTGGTATCGCCGTGTGTGTAAATGTCAGAACTATAAAAATATAAGGTTAATTAAAACGCACAGTCAATAACGTACACGTACGTGTATTTTTGGTCACTTTGTATACCCTAAAAAAAATTACAAAAAGTGATCAAAAAGTCAGAGCAATACAATCATGGTTCTGATAAAAACTTCAGATCACGGCACAAAAATTTTGCCATTATACAACCCCGTATACAGAAAAATAAAAAAGTTATAGGGGTCAGAAGAGGACAATTTTAAATAAACTAATTTTGGTGCATGTCGTTATATATTTTTTTTATAGTAGTAAAATAAAGAAAAACCTATATAAATTGGGTATCATTGTAACCGTATGAACTTACAGAATAAATATATGGTGTCATTTTTACCGAAAAGTGTACTGCGTAGAATTGGAAGCCCCCAAAAGTTACAAAATTGTGTTTTTGCAATTTTGCCCCAAAAGTATTTATTTTTTGGGTTCGCCGTAAATTTTGTGGTGAACTGATTTCAGCGATGTCCCGCCTCGGCCGGTGATAGGCTGAAGCTCTGTGTGAAGTGCCGGGCT
The DNA here is from genome assembly GCF_029499605.1 of Hyla sarda. Classification (NCBI taxonomy): domain Eukaryota; kingdom Metazoa; phylum Chordata; class Amphibia; order Anura; family Hylidae; genus Hyla; species Hyla sarda. Next base: position 8,609,503 of record NC_079201.1, on the reverse strand, counting down.
AACTGGAAGTAAGAAGAATACAGCCCGGGGACCGAACACCTGTACCGGAGTGTACCGGAGCTCCGGGGGCTCGTAGGCAGGTAAGAGAAAGTGTGTTTTCTTTTATTTTGCAGCCCGGACGGGATAAAAGGAAAAAAGTGCGCGCCGGAGTACTCCTTTAAGGATGCAGGGTTTTTCCGTTTTTGCATTTTAATTTTTTCCTCATCACCTTCTAAAAATCATAACACTTTAAATTTTGCACATAAAATTCCATATGATGGCTTATTTTTTGCGCCACCAATTTTACTTTGCAGTGACGTTAGTCATTTTACCCAGAATTCCACGGCAAAACGGGGAAAAAATTCATTGTGCGACAAAATTGAAGAAATAATGTAATTTTGTAACTTTTGGGGGCTTCTGTTTCTACGCAGTGCATTTTTTTGGTAAAAATTACACCTCCTCTTTATTCAGTAGGTCCATACGGTTAAAATGGTACCCTACTTATATAAGTTGGATTTTGTCGTACTTCGGAAAAAAATGCTACATGCAGGAAAATTTATTTGTTAAAAATTGTCATCTTCTAACCCCTATAACCTTTTTATTTTTCCGCGTACGGGCCGGTATGAGGGCTCATTTTTTGCGCTGTGTTCTGAGGTTTTTATCGGTACCATTTTTGTATTGATCTGACTTTTTGATCGCTTTTTATTCATTTTTTCATAATATAGAAAGTGACCAAAAATACGCTATTTTGGACTTTGGAGTTTTTTTTGCGCGTACGTCATTGACCGTGTGGTTTAATTAACAATATGTTTTTATAGTTCGGACATTTACGCACGCAGTGATACCACATGTTTTTTTTTTTATTTACACAGTTTTTTTTTTTTTTATGGGAAAAGGCGGGTGATTCAAACTTTTATTAGGGAAGGGGTTAAATGACCTTTGTTAACTTTTTATTTTCACATTTTTTATTTTATTTGCAGTGTTATAGCTCCCATAGGGACCAATAACACTGCACACACTGGCCCACATTTATCATTGTCTTTAGACTGTTTTTTGTGTCTAAAAAAGGGGCAAAAAAGGGGCAAGCAGGGTTTTTTGCGCCTTATTTTGCCCCTTTTTGTTTACACATTTCTGCTGATTTTGAGTTGCAATCCACTGATTTTGAGTTGCAATCCACTGATTTTGGCAATAGACATGATATGGAAGGGATTTATCATTGCCCCTTTTTGTAAAAAGGAGCAAAAAAAGGCGCAAATCCACTGAAAAGTCTCTAAAACTACACCAGCCCAGACATGGTGTAGCTTTTTGGTGTATGTGTAGACAGAAATTTCAGAAAATGTGGACCTGCACAAACTTTATCAAAGCTCTTTTACCTTTTAATAAATTTGGTGCTCCTACACATTATCAGAACACAAACAAAAGGTGTAAAAAAATGCTTCACTTGCACTGCAATAATAAATGTGGGCCTCTGATCTTTTACCCTGATCCCTGCAAAGCCATAGCTTTGCATAGATCAGCAAGATAGGGGCTTGATTGCTCAAGCCTATAGCTCAGGCTTGGAGCAATCAAACCCAGATCGGACGCAACGGAGCAAGGTAAGGGGGTCTCCGCTCGCGTCCTAGCTGATCGGAACATCGCGATTTTATCTCGATGTCCCGATCAGCCCGACTGAGCTGCCAGGAAGCGTTTACTTTAATTTTTAGATGCGGCGATCAACTTTGATTGCCGCGTCTAAAGGGTTAATAGCGCACGGCACAACGATCGGTGCCGCACGCTATTAGCCCATGGTCCCGGCTATCGTTAGCAGCCGGGACCGACCCGGTGTGATGCGGGGTCATGGCGTGACCCCGTTTTAAACATCGGGACCGGGCAAGGGGCGTACAGGTACGCCCTTCGTCCTGAAGGAGTTAAGTCCCAAGGCAGTGATTCCTAACCAGCGTGCCTCCAGGTGTTGCAAAACTACAATACCCAGGAAAACTACAAACTGCCAACAACCAAAGGCTGTTCGGGCATGCTGGGAGTTGTAGTTTTTCAACATCTGGAGGCACCGTGGTTGGGAAAAACTGCCCTAACGGGTATTGCGGGTTAGGAAAACGTATCCCCCCCCCAATTAAAGGGGTACTCCGGTGGAAAACTTTTTTTCTTTTTTTTTTAAATCAACTGGTGCCAGAGAGTTAAACAGATTTGTCAATTACGTCAACTAAAAAATCTAAATCCTTCCAGTACTTTTTAGGGTCAGCATACTAAAGAGGAAATGCTTTTCTTTTTGGATTTCTCTTCTGTCACGACCACAGTGTTCTCTGCTGACTTCTGCTGTCCATTTTAGGAAAGGTCCAGAGCAGGAGAAAATCCCCATAGCAGATATATGCTGCTCTCGACAGTTCCTAAAATGGACAGCAGAGGTCAGCAGAGAGCACTGTGGTTGTGACAGAAGAGAAATCCAAAAAGAAAAATATTTCCTCTGTAGTATACAGCCCCTAAAAAGTACTGGAAGGATTAAGAATTTTTTTATAGAAGTGATTAACAAAAACTTATATATATTTACCTATAAGGTGGGTGGAAGGTGTTTTAAACAAGAATCCTTCTACCTTGCGCTGCGACATTCAGCAGCACCGGTAGCTCCGATGGGCCTCGGACGCACTGAGGAGGCCGCATGCGCATCTGCCGCGTCCTCCTCTTTGCCGGCCTGCCCGGAACACGTCACACGTCTTCGCTGATGTGACGTCCCACTGACCCCCTCTACTTCCAGATGGCCACTGCTGTACTCTTAAAGGGCCGCATGCCGCCTGGGAGGTAAGAAAGTCTGTGCCACCCCTCCTTTATAGAGGTGCAGCTGCACCAGAGGAGAACCGGCCCGCACACTGCAGCGGCCGCCAGGGTCCTGGGGGGAGAAGAAGAAAAAAAGCGGGGCGGGGGGGTTTGGGGAGCACGTCTGCGAGTGGTCCTAGCTCCCGCCGGATTTTTCAAATGTGCAGAGTGTCCACCGGTATTTTCTGGGCGACATTGTGCACATTTTACACCAGTGTTAACATAGCCTAAGGGTTATTCAGCAAGATCCATTTTATCTGTGCAATAAAATGAAATCCTCTACAAAAACAATCAGCTTCGGTTTTTGGCCTTTTGGTCTGTGTAAAGTGGTTACTTACTGGTATGTGTATAGTGGTTTCATGTAGTATCAGTATGGTAGTATTATCCAGTCACTATATGGTGGTAATGGTAGTAGTCATGGTGTGACGCAATTTGTCCTTTTATCATTTTCTCTGTATATTGTTTTTTATATAATAGCAGTACGATGGTATTAGACACTGCAGTAGTAATATGTCATCCTGGTGTGGATGGATTATTTTATGTTTGTAAACCCTAACCTGTGATAAAACCATGTGTTTCCCTGGTGAGCGGTGAGGTATACACTGTACACTGTCAATCTCTTACATTCGGACCAGGGGGATGCACACTACTCTGCCTTGCTTTGGTTACTGCCAAACCATGCTACGCAGTGATATGGGACACCAAAATGCACCTTCGCCTGTGTAGACAAAAATTTTGCCATCAGCCCTGATCCCTAAAGTGCAGTGTGATCGAGGAAGCCTCGTGCTGTGGAGACATGTGTGGTGGACCACCGGTGTATGGGGGACCACCGGTGTAGGTGGTGGGATCAGATGGCATTAAGCCCGGGGGCAAGATGTTATTAACCCCTAGTGTTTGTGACGCCAGAGTGATTTTTGGTACCTGTACCACACGAACGGTATCTCCGCTATTCCAATGGCTAGTAGTGAAAGGAGAGTCCACAACCAGTTATGGTTTAACAGAGGTTTTACTGAGTTCAGGACAGATGCATTTGTCTTCAGATCTATGCCAGATTCCAAGAGAGGTGGCCAGAATCCCAGAAGAACCCTGCAGCTTGCTGGGACCAATTATACTTGTTATAGACTTGACTTGAAATTGGACTTGACTTGACTATAAGCTGGACTTGACTACTTGTAGTGACAGCAGACATAGACTTTAGATTTACTGGAATGGCTGTAGCTTTGTGGCCTTCCAGGTAGCTGGTCACTTGCACTGAGATCTCTGGTGTTTGCTGTTCCTCAGCAAAGATCATAAGAGAAGATAGTGAATTGTAATGGCTGCCCCTTTATATAGTGGGGGCTGGACTAAGGCCCATTGGTCAAGCTGCGGTTCATAGGTTAAGCTGTGCTCTCTGGGAGAACATGTGACAACAAATCATGTGACAACATAACACAACATGTGACACTCCACAGGTCCTTGAGACCTCTCACAGGTCCTCTGCTCTATCTATACATTAGGATCCTGTCTATACATTAAAGCAGTATACACAACATTCAGGAAACAACAGGGGGAGCCCTTGCAGGGGAGCCCCTATGTCACTGAGGGTCTCAACCTGACAGGGCCTAAGGGTAGTACAGGACCATGTCCTCTACTGTGACATTACACATGGAGACTTGTCAGTGTTGAGGGAAAGCTGAATAGAGCAAAGTACAGAGATATTCTTAATGAAAACCTGATCCAGAGGTTCAGCAATCTGGTTGCTATGGACAACTGCACCACTCTTCCCCTACACAGGTGTTAATAAATATCCCCCCAATGACCCTAAGCAAACAGCTGGGACAACACAGGAGCAGCATAGGGACAACTCTGTGAATGTCCTTGAGTGGTCCAGTCAGAGCCTAAACCCAATAAAGGTCTTTGGAGATACTTTAAAATGGCTTCCACTTATGGTCCCCATCCAACCTAACAGGGCTTGAGAGGATCTGCAGAGAATAATGGCAGAAAATCCCCAAATCCAGGTGTATAAACCTTGTGGTTACATCCCCACAAGCTGTGATTGCTGCCAAAGGGGCTTCACCTAAGTCCTGAGTAAAGGGTATGAATACTTATGTCACTGCATTCTAGATTTTTCTTTTTTTTAAATGAGTAAAGATTCATAACATTCTACGATCACTTTGTCATTATGGGGTATTAAGGGCAGAATGATGGGGGAAAGCTAGAATTCATTTATTTTTTTAGCACAAGGCTTTTGGAATACAGTGTATAAGCAAAGCAATACAAGACTATACTGTAGGTGAGGTTCTCCTATAGACGATCACCTTATGCCAAGATCCATCTCTGTTGTGCTGGATGTCCTGCCAAGGATGCTCAGAACACCTCCGGCAGTAAGGAGGAGAATATTTGACCTGGCTGATCTGTAAGAAGATTAAACACGTTCACCTGCTAGAACCTCACAGGAGAACAGTAAATAGACACCATGCCAACACCGAGCTGTTCCAGATCCACTGGTTTCATTATGTGTCCTCAGAAATCATTGTTCTCAATACAATATGTCATCAAAATTATAGTCATTTATGGAAATGTATTGATTCCATCACATTATGTCATTGGAAAAGTCATCTATTTTTATACTGTATTTTCTATTATCTCATGAGATTGTCTACAGTGGGGATCAAAAGTTTGGGCACCCCAGGTAAAAGCCAAGGAAAGATGGAAAAATCTCCAAAAGGAATCAAATTACAGATTAGACGTTTCCATCATTTACACTTTCAAAATAACAGAAAACAAAAAAATGGCGTCTGCAAAAGTTTGGGCACCCTGCAGAATTTATAGCATGCACTTCTTTGCAAAGCTGAGACCTGCTAGTGTCATGGATTGTTCTCAATCATCATCTGGGAAGACCAGGTGATGTCAATCTCAAAGGTTTTAAATGCCCAGACTCATCTGACCTTGCCCCAACAATCAGCACCATGGGTTCTTCTAAGCAGTTGTCTAGAAATCTGAAACTGAAAATAGTTGACGCTCACAAATCTAGAGAAGGCTATAAGAAGATAGCAAAACGTTTTCAGATGTCAATATCCTCTGTTCGGAATGTAATTAAGAAATGGCAGTCATCAGGAACAGTGGAAGTTGAAGCAAGATCTGGAAGACCAAGAAAAATATCATACAGAACAGCTCAGAGGATTGTGAGAAACACAATTCAAAACCCATGTTTGACTGCACAATCCCTCCAGAAAGATCTGGCAGACACTGGAGTTGTGGTACACTATTCCACTATAAAGAGATACTTGTACAAATATGGTCTTCATGGAAGAGTCATCAGAAGAAAACTTCTTCTACGTGCTCACCATAAAAATAGCGTTTGAACTTTGCAAATGAACATATAGACAAGCCTGATGCATTTTGGAAACAAGTTCTGTGGACCGATGAGGTTAAAATCAAACTTTTTGGCTGGAATGAGCAAAGGTACGTTTGGAGAAGAAGGGGAACAGAATTTACCGTATTTTTCGCCGTATAAGACGCACTTTTTCTTCCCCAAAACGTGGGGGGAAAAGTTGGTGCGTCTTATACGGCGAATATACGCCCGAGGCTGCTGCGGGCGAGAGCGGGAAGTCAGCTGTAAGTACAGAGGCTGCGGCGGTACGGTACAGCGCTGACTACCCGCTCCCCGCCCGCAGCAGCCTCATGACCGCCGGTGAATTTTTCACCTCACACCGGCTATGTTTATTGCCCTATGCCTGGAACATACAGTTCCGGGTGCCGGGCAAGTGAATTACTAATAACTGTATACTAAAAACCAGGGGGCCTCCAGCTGTTCTGAAACTACAACTACCAGCATGCCCGGACCGGCAAAGGCTGTCTGGGCATGCTGGTAGTTGTAGTTTCACAACAGCTGGAGGCCCCCTGGTTTTTAATATACAGTATTAGTTTTTACCTGCTCTGGCCGGCCCCCGCCTGCAGCCACACACAGGAGCCGGCCCGGGCAGATAAAATCATAGGTTTTCCTATGCCGGACATCCCTATGTCCCGTAAAATCTTTTCGGGACATAAGGCTGTCCGCGGGTCACTCACCATTCCCCGGCCGATGCGCGTCCTCCTCCGGTCCTCCTGCGGTCTTCCTGCGATCCTCTGCCTCTCTATGGTTGTACGCACAGGAACTCAGTGGCGTCCCGTGCGTACAACCATAGAGGCGCCGGAGGACCGGAGGAAGACGCACGCCGACCGGGGCCTGGTGAGTGACCGGCGGTGTGTAATCTTCAGCGTTCCGGTCACCGCTCCTCCGGTCCCGGCACCTACTGCTATGGTCCATAGGCCATAGCAGTAGATGTGACACTGGGCCAGAGGAGCAGTGACCGGATCACTGTGGGGGCAGCCCACAGAGATACAGCCTCCAGCCATACACTGTATATGGCTGGAAGCTGTATGTCTGTGGGGGGAAGCTGCCTACTATTGTGGGGGAACTATACTGCCAGCCATTGTGGGGGAACTATACTGCCAACCATTGTGGGGGAACTATACTGCCAACCATTGTGGGGGAACTATACTGCCAACCATTGTGGGGGAACTATACTGCCAACCATTGTGGAGGGTGGGGAGCTGCCTACCATTTTGGAGGGGGGGGAGCTGCCTACCATTGTGGGGGAACTATACTGCCAACTATTGTGGGGGGGAGCTGCCAGTGCCTACCATTGTGGGGGAACTATACTGCCAACTATTGTGGGGAAACTATACTGCCAACCATTGTGGGGGAACTATACAGCCAACTATTGTGGGGGAACTATACTGCCAAGCATTGTGGGGGGGAGGGGGGAGGAGCTGCCTACCATTGTGGGGGAACTATACTGCCAACTATTGTGGGGGAACTATACTGCCAATCATTGTGGGGGGGAGGGGGAAGGAGCTGCCTACTGTTGTGGGGGAACTATACTGCCAACTATTGTGGGGGGAGGGGGGGAGGAGCTGCCTACCATTGTGGGGGAACTATACTGCCAACTATTGTGGGGGAACTATACTGATATAAAATATTTTACTACAGTATTTGGTTCAGAATCTTTTTTTTCTAGATTTTCCTCCTTTAAAATTGGGTGCGTCTTATATGCCGGAGCGTCTTATATGGCGAAAAATACGGTAATGAAAAGAACCTCTGTCCAACTGTTAAGCCTGGGGGTGGATCAATCATGCTTTGGGGTTGTATTGCAGCCAGTGGCACAGGGAATATCTCACGGGTAGATGGAAAAATGGATTCAATAAAATTTCAGCAAATTTTGGATGCTAACTTGATGGCATCTGTGAAAAAGCTGAAGTTAAAGAGAGGATGGCTTCTACAAATGGATAATGATCCTAAACACCCCTCAAAATCCACGGGGGATTACATCAAGAGGCGTAAACTGAAGGTTTTGCCATGGCCTTCACAATCTCCTGACCTCAACATAATTGAAAATCTATGGATAGACCTTAAAAGAGCAGTTCGTGACAGACAGCCCAGAAATCTCAAAGAACTGGAAGACTTTTGTAAGGAAGAATGGGCAAAGATACCTCAAACAAGAATTGAAGGACTCTTGGCTGGCTACAAAAAGCGTTTACAAGCTGTGATACTTGCCAAAGGGGGCAGTACAAGATATTAACTCTGCAGGGTGCCCACACTTTTGCAGATGCCATTTTTTTGTTTTCTGTTATTTTGAAAGTGTAAATGATGGAAATAAAATCTAACTTTTGTTGACTTATTATAAGAATGTCTAATCTGTATTTTGATGCCTTTTTTTTTTTTTCCATCTTTCCTTGGCCTCTTTATGCACATTAATACACATTTTTACCTGGGGTGCCCAAATTTTTGATCCCCACTGTATAACAGTTGGTTCAGTGTGGATCCTCTGGAGGAGGCAGACAGGTGTTTGGCTGTCTGGGCTTGCATGGGAGTTATAGTTTTGCAAAAAGGGAAGCCTTGATTTACATTTCATGATCAGTGTGGATCCTCTGAAGGAAGAAGACAGGTGTTTGGCTTTCCGGGTATGCTGGGTGTTGAAATTTTGCAACATCTGGAGATCCACAGTTTGAGACCACTGGTCTATAACATCTCAGGCCAGAGTGGGCGACCAGTAACAGCAAGAGATGACATTTAATCCATCGCTCACACTCAGGTGACCAGACAACTTGGAGAAATGACCCAATGACACCAATAGCTTCCTATGATTTTACAGAGCAAAGATCTTTCTAGGAGGTATAGTACAGACTGGGGTCAATAATAAACCGGGCTCTAGTAGTCCAATTTGTATATTAGCAGAAAACGTTTGCCCTAATGTTCAAGTCTCCAGAGGAAGTTGTGTAGTTCTTTCCAGTCTGACCACAGTGACTCTTTGCTGACACCTCTGTCCATGTCAGGAACTATCCAGAGAAGCAAATCCCCACAGCAAACCTCTAAAAACAGTTCCTGACACGGACAGAGGTGTCAGCAGAGAGCACTGTGGTCAGACTGGAAAGGACTACACAACTTCCTCTGGAGCATACAGCAGCAGATAAGTACCGGAAGGATTAAGATTTTTACATAGAAGTCATTTACAAATCTGTTTAACTTTCTGGCACCAGTTGGTTTAAAAACATTTTGTTCCCTCAGGAGGACTGCTTTAACCTCTTCAGGACACATGTCGTACCGGTGCGTCATGGGACACTGGTACGTAAGGACCCATGACGTACAGCGCAGCGGGCAGGGATCGGACCGGGGTGACTGCTGATATCGTCATCAGACCCCCCCATGTCGGCGATTGGTGCAAATCGCAAGTTAATTCACACTTGCAATTTGCGTCTTTTCCGGTGATGCTGAGATACATGGTGATCGGGGGTGTAGGATACACCCCCAATCACCTCCTGTATCTATGGGGAGGTGGCGATTGGGGAGGTTAACAGCATCCTCCCGCTGCTGCCTGAGTTCAGTCAGCGGTCAGAGCTGCTGTAGGAAGCCAGGGACCCCTCCTCTGCCGAGATCGGAGCCCCCACAGAAGAAAACAAGCCCCCCATAGATCAGGGAAAGAATACAGCCCAGGGAAAGGTAGGGTAAAAAGTTTTAAAAAAAAGTTAAAAAAATTGGGGCCAAATTTTTGGAGGCCTACGTACCGCTCAGTGAGCTCTCGAGTCTCTTATCAGTTTTAAGGGGAGACTCATCTTCCGCCAGTATATTCCCTCGAAGCGGGCGCGGTATGGCGTGAAGAGTACCTCCGGGTACACTTACAAGTTTAGAGTGTATGAGGGACGAGATTCCCGTATTGAACCCCCAGATTGTTGCCCCACTCTGGGTGTTAGTGGGAAAATCGCTTGGGACCTTGTGCACCCATTACTGGATAAGGGTTACCATGTGTACGTGGACAACTTTTATACCAGCATTCCTCTCTTCACATCCTTTGCGGCCAGAACCACGTCTGCTTGTGGGACCGTGTGGAAAAACCAGAGAGGCCTCCCTCTAAATTTGATCCAGACACCTATGCCCAAGGGTGAGTCCCGTGCCCTCACACATGAAAACCTGTTGCTGGTCAAGTATAAGGATAAGAGGGATGTCCTTATGCTGACCACTATTCATGGTAACGGCAGCACCCCTGTCCCTGTGCGAGGTACCACAACAACGGTCCTCAAGCCCGATTGTATTCTGGACTACAATTGGTATATGGGGCGAGTTGATCTTTCTGATCAAGTCCTCAAGCCATACATGGCCATGTGGAAAACACGTCTATGGTACAAGAAAGTTGCGGTCTACATGGTACAGGTTGCCTTGTACAACTCTTTTGTACTGTCCCAGCATGACGGCAACACAGGGACATTCCTCCAGTTCCAAGAAGAAGTCCTAAAGGTCCTGATCTTTGGCGACTGCGAAAGAGCAGGCCGGACTTCCCAAGGAACTGAAGTTATAGGTGCCAGAATCGTCCCAGGCCAACACTTTCCAGGTGAGGTCCCCCCCACTGGAAAGAAGGGACGATCCCAGAAAAAATGCAGAGTGTATAACAGGAGGGGGATTCGGAAGGACACCACCACTCAATGTGACACTTGCCCCGATAATCCGGGCCTCTGCATTAAGGATTGCTTCAGGGAGTATCACACTTCCATGGAGTACTACATTTTCCCTACTCATTTTAATTTTTCATAATTTCCCCCCAATTTACCAAGTCCAGAGTACATTACAAATTTACATTGTCCTATTACCCCTTGTAAAAATGTAAAATTTAGGGGAAACCAGCATTTTAGTTGAAAAAAAAAATATCATTTACACATCCAACTTTAACAAAAAGTCGTCAAACACCTGTGGGGTGTTAAGGCTCACTGTACCCCTTGTTACGTTCCTTGAGGGGTGTAGTTTCCAAAATAGTATGCCATGTGTTTTTTTTGTTGTTGTTTTTTTTGTTTTTTTTTGCTGTCCTGGCACCATAGGGGCTTCCTAAATGGGACATGCCCCCCAAAAACCATTTCAGCAAAATTTGCTTTGCAAAAACCAAATGTGACTCCTTCTCTTCTGAGCATTGTAGTGCACCGACAGAGCACTTGACGTCCACACATGGGGTGTTTCCATACTCAGAAGAGATGGGGTTACAAATTTTGGGGGGCATTTTCTCCTATTACCCCTTGTATTTCCTTACTGGAGAGAAATTGGGTTACACATTTTAGGAAGATTTATCTCCTTTGACCCCTAAAAATTCGAAAACTGGGTTTACAAGAACATTCCAGTGTAAAAAATGAAGATTTGGAATTTTCTCCTTCATTTTGCTCCTATTCCTGTGAAACACCTAAAGGGTTAACAAACCTTTTGAATGTCATTTTGAATACTTTGAGGGATGCAGTTTTTATAATGGGGTCATTTGTGGGGTATTTTTAATATGAAGACCCTTCAAATCCACTTCAAAACAGAACTGGGCCCTGAAAAAATCTGATTTTGAAAATGTTGTGGAAAATTGCTGCTGAACTTTGAAGCCCTCTGGTGTCTTCCAAAAGTAAAAACACGTCAACTTTATGATGCAACTATAAAGTAGACATATTGTATATGTGAATCAATATATAATTTATTTGGAATATTCATTTTCCTTACAAGCAGAGAGCTTCAAAGTAAAAAAAAAAAAAATGCAAAATTTTCAATTTTTTCATCAAATTTTGGAATTTTTCACCAAGAAAGGATGCAAGTATCGACAAAATTTTACCACTAATATAAAGTAGAATATGTCAAGAAAAAACAATCTCGAAATCAGAATGAAAGGTAAAAGCATTCCAGAGTTATTAATGTTTAAAGTGACAGTGGTCAGATGTGCAAAAAATGTTCTGGTTACAGTGAAAATTGGCTGGGTCCTTAAGGGGTTAAGATTTGGTGCCTTGTGTCCTTCATTCTCTCCTGACCATCTCCTGGCATCTGACCTCCTGCTCTCCATCCTTTTGTGAACCTTTCTGGTCGGTATTCTTCTTGTTCGGTGGCACATCTGGTGTAATCTTTAGGTCACATCCATGATTTTTGTCTCCTAAAGACCAGGGCCCACCAATGTACTTTTGACTGAATTTCTGTCATACTTTGAGATAGACATATAAAGGTATTCTGACATATACTGTAACATATTTACAAGGGTAATAGAAGAGAAATTATATGTGGATGTACTCAATCTGTGTGGAGGTCCGAGAACTTTCACCTGGTGGTATCCTCAACCCACCTTAAATATTTAGAAAAATAGAAAGTAGAGCAATGGCGAGGTTCTCAAGGACTGTGGGTTGGTTTATGTAGGTGAAATTAATCTATGTATAGTGTGTGAGAATTAGTACATAGGATTAAGACCTGAGAAGTGGTATAGATTTATATAGAAAAATAGTATTGGTGGAATAGAATGTTACACAGTATATACCAATTTGTATGTAGAGTGTGTGGTATAACTGTGGGATGTGGAGTGTAACTGTATCAGTAACTGAATCAGTTACATGTGAAATAGGTGATGTGTAGAATGTTTAACCTCTTCAGGACATAGGGCGTATGGATACGCCCTGCATTCCGAGTCCTTAACCTCTTCAGGACCCATGACGTATGCATACGTCATGTCTTTTCCTGGTCTCCACCGCTCACCTGGCGGAGATCGGAAGCGGATCCCTGCTGAAATCCTTCAGCAGGGATCCTGGGCAAATGCCGAGGGGGGCCATGTAGGCCCCCCATGTCGGCGATCGCCGCAAATCGCAAGGGAAATCGCCCTTGCGATCTGCGGCGATACCGGGCTGATCAGGTCTCTGGGACCCGACCGCCCGGTAATTTCGCATGATCCCGGCTGTCACAGACAGCCAGGACCATGCTGAAGACTAGGAGTGAGGTGGCAAGCCTGCCACCTCCTCCGATCCCCTGCGATTCTTCGGTTAGTTAACCGACCAATCGCAGGAGGGGGGGGCGGTTACGTCCTCCCGTCCTGCCCGGCCCCTTGAAGTCCGGAGAGGACGGGAGGAAGACCGGAGGATGCGGCGGGGGACGGGGGAGTGCTGGGGACCGGCCCCGGTACTTACCTTGTCCCTGAAGACCCGGATCCCAGCGAGGAAGATGGCGGCGGCGGCGACAGGTGAGTTGATCTTCAGCCGCGGTCGGGCCCTTTACAGCAATGCACGTTGCCGTAAAGCGACATGCATTGCTGTATTGGGACCCTATATACTACAACTCCCAGCATGCCCAGACAGCCCTTGGCATCTGGGCATGCTGGGAGTTGCAGTTTTGCAACATCTGGAGGTCCACAGTTTGGAGACCACTGTGCCCTTCCAGATGTTGCAAAACTACACATTCTCAGCATGCCCTTACTGTCCAGGCATGCTGGGAGTTGTAGTTCTGTAACATCTGGCCCTTCAGATGTTGCAGAACTACAACTCCCAGCATGCCTGGACAGTTTTGGCATACTGGGAGTTGTAGTTTTGCAACATCTGGAAGGGCACAGATTGGGAACCACTGTATTAGTGGTCTGCAAACTGTAGTCCTCCAGATGTTGCAAACTACAACTCCAAGCATGCTGGGAGTTGTAGTTCGGCAACATCTGGCTCTAAAGATGTTGCCAAACTACTACTCCCAGCATGCCTGAGAATGTTTGGGAGTTGTGGTTTTGCAACAACAGGAGGAACACTGGTTGGGAAACATTGTTTTTCCCAACCCGTGTGCCTCCAGCTGTTGCAAAACTATAACTACCAGCATGCACTGATAGACTGTGCATGCTGGGAGTTGTAGTTTTGCAACAGCTGGAGGTCCCCCCTTGTGAATGTACAGGGTACATTCACATGGGCAGGGGGCTTACAGTGAGTATCAGGCTGCAAGTTTGCAATGCAGCAAATTTTGCGCGGCAGCTCAAACTCGCAGTGGGAAAATCGCTGTAACCCCCCCTGCCCGTGTGACTGTACCCTAAAAACACTACACTACACTACCACAAAATAAAATAAAAAGTAAAAAACACTACATATACACATACCCCCACACAGCCCCCCTCCCCTCCCCAATAAAAATGAAAAACGTCTGGTACGCCACTGTTTCCAAAATGGAGCCTCCAGCTGTTGCAAAACAACAACTCCCAGTATTGCCGGACAGCCGTTGACTGTCCAAGCATGCTGGGAGTTTTGCAACAGCTGGAGGCACCCTGTTTGGGAATCACTGGCGTAGAATACCCCTATGTCCACCCCAATGCAAATCCCTAATTCAGGCCTCAAATGCACATGGCGCTCTCACTTCGGAGCCCTGTCGTATTTCAAGGCAACAGTTTAGGGCCACATATGGGGTATCGCCGTACTCGGGAGAAATTGCCTTACAAATTTTGGGGGGCTTTTTCTCCTTTCACCCCTTATGAAAAGGTGAAATTGGGGTCTACACCAGCATGTTAGTGTAAAAAAATAAATTTTTTACACTAACATGCTGGTGTTGCCCTATACTTTTCATTTTGACAAGAGGTAAAAGGGAAAAAAGCCCCCCAAAATTTGTAATGCAACTTCTCCCGACTACGGAGATACCCCATATGTGGGCACAAAGTGCTCTGGGGGCGCACAACAAGGCTCAGAAGGGAGAGTGCACCATGTACATTTGAGGTGATTTGCACAGGGGTGGCTGATTGTTACAGCGGTTCTGACAAACGCAAAAGAAAAAAAAAAAAAACCCACATGTGACCCCATTTCGGAAACTACACCCCTCACGGAATGTAATGAGGGGTGCAGTGAGTATTTACACCCCACTGGTAAAAAATTTGTACAGCCCACTGTACCAAAGATCTGACAGACACCAGTGGGGGGTAAATGCTCACTGTACCCCTTGTTACGTTCCTCAAGGGGTCTAGTTTCCAAAATAGTATGCCATGTGGGTATTTTTTGCTGTCCTGGCACCATAGGGGCTTCCTAAATGCGACAAGCCCCCCGAGCAAAATTTGCTCTCAAAAAGCCAAATATGACTCCTTCTCTTCTGAGCATTGTAGTTCGCCCGTAGTGCGCTTCAGGTCAACTTATGGGGTACCTCCATACTCGGAAGAGATGGGGTTACAAATTTTGGGGGGTATTTTCTGCTATTAACCCTTGCAAAAATGTGAAATTTGGGGGGGAAACACACATTTTAGTGAAATTTTTTTTTTTTTACGAATGCAAAAGTCGTGAAACCCCTGTGGGGTATTAAGGCTCACTTTATTCCTTGTTACGTTCCTCAAGGGGTCTAGTTTCCAAAATGGTATGCCATGTGGGTATTTTTTGCTGTCCTGGCACCATAGGGGCTTCCTAAATGCGACATGCCCCCGAGCAAAATTTGCTCTCAAAAAGCCAAATATGACTCCTTCTCTTCTGAGCATTGTAGTTCGCCCATAGTGCACTTCATGTCAACTTATGGGGTACCTCCATACTCGGAAGAGATGGGGTTACAAATTTTGGGGGCTATTTTCTGCTATTAACCCTTGCAAAAATGTGAAATTTGGGGGGAAACACACATTTTATAGAAATTTTTTTAATTTTTTTTTTACATATGCAAAAGTCGTGATACACCTGTGGGGTATTAAGGCTCACTTTATTCCTTGTTACGTTCCTCAAGGGGTCTAGTTTCCAAAATGGTATGCCATGTGTTTTTTTTTTTCCTGTTCTGGCACCATAGGGGCTTCCTAAATGCAACATGCCCCCCAAAAACCATTTCAGAAAAACGTACTCTCCAAAATCCCCTTGTCGCTCCTTCCATTCTGAGTCCTCTACTGCGCCTGCCGAACACTTTACATAGACATATGAGGTATGTGAGAGAAATTGGGCTACAAATACAAGTAAAAATTTTCTCCTTTTACCCCTTGTAAAAATTCAAAAATTGGGTCTACAAGAACATGCGAGTGTAAAAAATGAAGATTGTGAATTTTCTCCTTCACTTTGCTGCTATTCCTGTGAAACACCTAAAGGGTTAAAACACTTACTGAATGTCATTTTGAATACTTTGGGGGGTGCAGTTTTTATAATGGGGTCATTTGTGGAGTATTTCTAATATGAAGACCCTTCAAATCCACTTCAAACCTGAACTGGTCCCTGAAAAATGTCGAGTTTTAAAATTTTGTGAAAAATTGGAAAATTGCTGCTGAACTTTGAAGCCCTCTGGTGTCTTCCAAAAGTAAAAACTCGTCAATTTTATGATGCAAACATAAAGTAGACATATTGTATATGTGAACCAAAAAAATGTATTCGTAATATCCATTTTCCTTACAAGCAGAAAGCTTCTAAGTTAGAAAAAAGCAAAATTTTCAAATTTTTCATCAAATTTATGGATTTTTCACTAAGAAGGGATGCAAGTATCAACAAAAATTTTATCACTATGTTAAAGTAGAATATGTCACGAAAAAACAGTCTCGGAATCAGAATGATAACTAAAAGCATTCCAGAGTTATTAATGTTTAAAGTGACAGTGGTCAGATGTGCAAAAAACGCTCCGGTCCTTAAGGCCAAAATGAGCTTGGTCCTGAAGGGGTTAATGTAGCTGTGGGATATAGAATGTAACTGTATCAGTAGTTGTATCGGTTGAGTATACAATCAGTGGTGTGTGTAATGTGTAAAGTAAAATAGATAGGTGGAGGGGTTGTGTGTGGTAACAGTAATAGAGATAGTGTGAGGATGGTCAGGAGAGAATAGTATATGTAGATGTTTAGATAACAGTATAAGTGTCAGTGAGAATGTATCTAATGTCCTGAATGTTACTATGTTCTTGTCTGGTGAATAACTGGTAAATAATGTAGCTCATCTTCTATATACAGATACATTACTGAGCTACATTATTTACCAGTTTTTCACCAGATAAGAACATAGTAACATTCAGGACATTAGATACATTCTCACTGACACTTATACTGTTATCTAAACATCTACATATACTATTCTCTCCTGACCATCCTCACACTATCTCTATTACTGTTACCACACACAACCCCTCCACCTATCCATTTTACTTTACACATTACACACACCACTGATTGTATACTCAACCGATACAACTACTGATACAGTTACATTCCATATCCCACAGCTACATTAAACATTCTACACATCACCTGTTTCACATGTAACTGATTCAGTTACTGATACAGTTACACTCCACATCCCACAGTTATACCACACACTATACATACAAATTGGTATATACTGTGTAACATTCTATTCCACCAATACTATTTTTCTATATAAATCTATACCACTTCTCAGGTCTTAATCCTATGTACTAATTCTCACACACTATACATAGATTAATTTCACCTACATAAACCAACCCACAGTCCTTGAGAACCTCGCCATTTCTCTACTTTCTATTTTTCTAAATATTTACAAGGGTCCCTTCATATTGATAGACCAAACGCCATGTACTAGAAGTAACGTTCCATCCATTTCCGGAACATCTACTGTTTTTGTGTTCCTCACTAGTAGATTATATTCAGTCCATTAAAGTAAGTGATCCCATGCTGACTTTGCTTTTTTGGAAGACAATGTGACCTAAACAAGAATAATTCTGGTGTGTGTTTTTCCTATGTTATAGTGGCCACCATGAGGGAGAAATGATGTGATATTTTAATAATTTGGATTCTCAGAACGTGATGATACCAACATGTAACATACGGATTGTTCTGCTGATTCCTGTAGACTTATCCTTATATACTTGTCTTTTTATTCACTTTGTGCATTGGATGATGTTACTTGTATTATACCACATGGCCACTGAAGCAAGAACAATACTGATATTACTGCTCTACTACAGAATTTAGAAAAATTGGTGACCTCAGAGACTTTTTATTCAGCAAATCTGCAAAAAACTACTTTTAAAGGAACAGTGACCAAATACTCCTTTCTCTGCAGCAAAATATGTAAGACACCATGTTGTGCTAAAGTAATTGCATTGTACAGTGATCCCTCAACTTACAATGGCCTCACCATACAATAATTTCAACATACAATGGCCTTTACTGGACCATTGTAACTTGAAACCAGACTCAACATACAATGCTACGGACAGTCCAGACCTGTGAAATGTGTCATTGTCTGGTCTGGAAGAACGGCCAATCAGAATGGGCATTTTACTGGTAAAACACCTGTATTACTAAAGTGCGTGCCCTGACTGGCTGTCTGCTAGCGCCCCCTACAGTACAGGGTGGTACTACATTTCTGTACTCTTTACCTGTATTACTGAAGTGTATGCACTGACTGGTGTCTTGTAGCACTCCCTACAGTACAGGGTGGTACTACATGTTCTGTACTCTTTACCTGTATTACTGAAGTGTATGCACTGACTGGTGTCTTGTAGCGCCCCCTACAGTACAGGTGGTACTACATTTCTGTACTCTTTACCTGTATTACTGAAGTGTATGCACTGACTGGTGTCTTGTAGCACTCCCTACAGTACAGGGTGGTACTACATGTTCTGTACTACACTTTACCTGTGCCAGGGTTAGCTGCTCCTTTGTACCCAGGTGAGGGCGGCTCCATTACTTTTTTAGGACGTTGTGTACTGTACAAGACCTGAAGAAGCTCCTGTCGTCTACATAGACAGTGATTTACAGCTCCCAGCAGCTCTTTCTTACTTTTATAAGTACGCTCTTGCTTTATCTATATTTGTTTATTTATTTTTGTTTAATCCTCATTTTTTCCTATTTTTGGATGACATTTTTGTGGCTTCAGAACCAATAACCAGGTTTACATAGAGTTATGGTCTCAACATACAATGGTTTCAACATACAATGGTTGTCCTGGAACCAATTCATATTGTAATTTGAGAGACCACTGTATTGGATTTGCACAAGATATTTCAGTAAAGTGCTAAAAGGGTACTCCGGCGCAAAGCATCTTATCCCCTATCAAAAGGATAAGGGATAAGATTGCGGGGATCCCGCCGCTGGGGACCCAACCCCCCCCTCCCCCCCCCTCCCCCCGATCGCCAGCACAGCACCCTGGTCATCTGTGCACAGCCGCCACGCCTCCTCCATTCAGGTCTATGGGAAGAGGCCTGAGGGCTACATAATAGACATGAATGGAGGGGGCGTGATGTCACTAACATGGGAGCTCCATGCTCCCGTGTTCTGGACACCGCTGCTGCTGGCCCGGAGATCTCAGCGGGACCTCCACGATCTAACATCTTATTCCCTATCCTTTTGATAGGGGATAAGATTTTTTGCACCGGAGTACCCCTTTAAGGTTATTTCACAGACTCATACCACTTTGCACTATGGGGACAACTCAATTAATAAAGGACAGTTGCGCTAAAAAGGAATTTCAGGTTAGCTACACCATCCTGCCATGTGACTTAACGTGAAGAACTACTACTCCCAGCTGACCTGTATTAAAACTGCCCCTGCTCACTATATAGGTATGTGATTGTATTTTCTTGTTTACTCCTATGGCTTTCCTTGGACACTGGAAGGCACTACAGGCATCTGGTGGTGACTGGCATAGATATAAAGGAGGGGCATACTTACCAACAGTTACAGTGTTGTCTGGGCATCTCATTGAACCAGGCCATGAATGGGCCAGAGTCCATGTATCTCCACCCAGACTGGGTATTTTGTGGGTGTTCCTGGGAGGTCACAGGAAGGTGAAGGATAAAATGGTGGTAGCTGTAGTTGGGTTTCGGGATTAGAACAACATGGCTGCTTTCATTCAGAATAAGCACCACACCTGTCAATGGGATGTGTCTGGTATTGCAGTTTGGCTGAGCTGTACTACTACATATAACCTGTAAAGAGCTGTGGCGCTGTTTCTGGATAAAATAATCATCATCTTCTTATTCTGTACAACAACATGACCATTTGGGTCCCAGCTTTATACCAAGTGAACACAGGACACGATGTGCAGATCTTTTCTACTTTATTGATTATAAGACATAGAAGGAAGAGAAATCATAGAGAGAATATAAAGAATCATAAAAGGAGAGGAAACTAAATCATTAGGGGGGAAATTCATTGTGAGGACTTGGCCGGTCCTGGTCAGGAATCCATTGTGGAGCCTGGAAGACAAAAATCAGATTAGGAGCAGATTTTTCCTTATTTGTTATGAAGAATAATACATCTGTTTGGGATGGGGTCACCTTGTGAGTGTGATCAGTCCTAAGAAGCATTTACCCCTCTATACTAAACATTTCTGAATGACAATAATCTCATTGAAGTATTCTCTACCATGACTGTGAGGTCCCAGCTGTGAGGTCTATCAAAATAGAGACCAACACAAAAAGGTCAACACAATGGGCAAATCCCCAAACTTCTCAACTCTGCAAATAATACACATACACACACACACACACACTATATATATATATATATATATATATATATATATATATATATATATATATATATATGAATCTATCTATCAGATCGGTCATCAATTAGTTAAGTCTGGCCAACCTTGTTCTGCTTTCATTGCCCATTAAAAATGGACACAGTCCTAGGAGACCTCAGGCTGTCATCCTGGACTTAGCCAGGTAACAGGAATGAATTTGGTCAGACTGAACTAATCACCCGCTGATCTGTTAGATTCAGGTTCGGCAAAAGTTACTGTAGATTTGTTCACCTCTGATTGGGACCTTATTGTTTAAGTGGCTTTTCAATGTGCATTAATTCAGGTGAATGAGGCCAAACTGCAACACCAGACCCGGCCTACAGTCATATTTGGTGCTATTGAAGGACGGCAATAAACCATGTAATTACATTACAAAGGGTTCAAAGGAAGACAAATAACTCATCAGGATATTTTTGTGGGGGACGGGGAACCTCATCACAGATGTTAAACCAGTCAGGTTGTAACCCAGGACCCCAGTTCTGCTTGTTCCTATATTAAAGGTGCAAACTTCGCTCTGGGCTTTATGAACATACTGTACTCACCTCCCCGGGTCTCACACAACTTTCCCTCTTTTCTGATTCTACCAGGTTCTGTGCTGTCTTGTCCCCCATACCTACTCAGCCAATCAATCAAGTTGAATGCAGCGCCCCAATATTAGTGAAACAAACATTTGTTCACATCATGATGAAATGAAACCTTTTTCACAGTTTTTTTCACTAATATTGGAGTTCTGCATTCAACTAGATTTTTTGTATCCTACAGGGAATGTTTGTGGACCTTAACCCCTTAAGGATGCAAGGTTTTTCCGTTTTTGAATCTTCATTTTTTCCTCATCATCTTCTAAAAACCATAACACTTTCAATTTTGCACATAAATTCCATATTATGGCTTATTTTTTGCCCACCAATTCTACTTTGCAGTGACATTAGTCATTTTACCCAAAAATCCACAGCAAAATGAAAAAAAATTCATTGTGTGACAAAATTGAAGAAAAAATGTCATTATGTAACTTATGGGGGCTTCTGTTTCTACGCAGTGCATTTTTCGGTAAAAATAACACCTTATCATTATTCTGTAGGTCCATATGGTTAAAATGATACCCTACTTATATAGGTTGGATATTGTCGTACTTCGGAAAAAAAATCATAACTACATGCAGGAAAATGTATATGTTAAAAATTCTCATTTTCTAACCCCTATAACTTTTTTATTTTTCCGCGTACGGGCCAGTATGAGGGCTCATTTTTTGCGCTGTGTTCTGATGTTTTTATCAGTACCATTTTTGTATTGATTGGACTTTTTGATTGCTTTTTATTCATTTTTTCATGATAGAAAAGGTGACCAAAAATACATTATTTTGGACTTTGGAATTTTTTTTGAGTGTACGCCATTGACCGAGCAATATAATTAACGATATATTTTTATAGTTCAGACATTTCCGCACTCAGTGATACCACATATGTTTATTTTTATTTACACAGTTTTTTTTTTTATGGGAAAAGGGGGTGATTCAAACTTTTATTAGGGAAGGGGTTAAATGACCTTTGTTAACTTTATTTTCCCACTTTTTTTTGCAGTGTTATAGCTCCCATAGGGACCTATAACACTGCACACACTGATCTTCTATGCTGATCCCTGCAAAGCCATAGCTTTGCATGGATCAGTCAGATAGGGGCTCGATTGCTCAAGCCTGTAGCTCAGGCTTGCAGCAATCAATCGCCGATCGGACGCAGCGGAGACAGGTAAGGAGACCTCCGCTTGCATCCCAGCTGATCGGGACATCGCGATTTTATCGCGATGTCCTGATCAGCCCGACTGAGCTGCCAGGTAGCGTTTACTTTTGCTTTCAGATGCGGCGGTCAACTTTGATTGGCACGTCTGAAGGGTTAACAGCGCGCGGCACAACGATCGATGCTGCCCGCTGTTAGCCCAGGGTCCCGGCTATGATTAGCAGCTGGGACCGACCCGGAGTGATGCGTGGTCACGGCGTGACCCCGTTTTAAACACCGGGACCGGGCATAGGACGTACAGGTACGCCCTACGTCCTTAAGAGGTTAAAGGGGTGCTCCGGTGGAAAACATTTTATTTTTATTTTTAAATCAACTGGTGCCAGAAAGTTAAACAGATTTGTAAATGACTTCTATTAAAAAATCTTTACCCTTCCAGTACTTTTTAGCAGCTGTATGCTACAGAGAAAATTATTTTCTTTTTGAATTTTGTTTGTCTTGTCCGTCCACAGTGCTCTCTGCTGACACCTCTGTCCGTGTCAGGAACTGTCTAGAGCAGCATAGGTTTGCAATAGGAATTTTCTCCTACTCTAGACAGTTCCTGATACGGCCATCAGGTGTCAGCAGAGAGCACTGTGGACAAGACTAGAAATAAATTCAAAAAGTAAAGAATTTCCTCTGTAGCATACAGCTGCTAAAAAGTACTGGAAGGGTAAAGATTTTTTAATGGAAGTCATTTGCAAATCTGTTTAACTGTCTGGCACCAGTTGTTTTTTTAAAAAATGTACCTCCTTTAACCTTATGTTTTCTTGCACCTATTTGTTTTTGTCTCATTGGGGAAGCTCCACGTCTTAAAGAGTTCTACTGAATTTATCTTTTGTACTCAGCCAATCAGTGACTAAGGCGGGACACCACAATGGCTGCTGATTGGCTGAGCAGTCTGGTCCTGTGGGGACGGGACAGCAGAGAACCTGGAAGAATTGGAGACCAGAGGAAAACTGGGAACATTGATAGCTGCGGAGGAGTATAGCATAATTATTATTTATACAGCCCCCAGCCCAGGAGCAAATTCAGCTTTTGCCTGGACAACGTCTGTAATATTGAACTGTGATTTTTAAATATCACATTCTAATGTATAGCATATGAATATTCAGATTTTACCTGCACAGAGAGGAAGATCATACGATATTGCCAACTATATCGCCAACACCACCCAAAAGACCTCCATCGTTGCCAGAATCTACCTCTGGTACATGAACATCTCCACCCTGCATATATAGAAATAGGATATTAGATAACGTCACCATCACTTCTGTAACTTTTAGTTTAAAAACAAAAACAAAACATTTCCCCATAAAATAAAAAAATTAAAAATTCTATCCTGGAAAAACTGGATGACACCCAATGAAATGAACACTATTGGTTAGACCAGTGCTCCCAAACCAGGGTGCCTTCAGCTGTTGCTAAACTACAATTCCAGCCTTTGGCTGTCCGGACTTGCTGGGAGTTGTAGTTTTGCAACAGCTGGAGGCACCCTGGTTGGGAAGCACTGTGTTAGACACTGACTATATTCACCCAGGCCGGGGGTGGAATGGGATCTCCTCTCAGTCACTCGATAATGTGATAGCTGGTGGTGGCTGTGGTAACGCTGAGTTTCTCAGATGTAGCAGAGCTGAATATACTCTTAAATAGCCCCACACCTGTCTATGGGTTATAAATGGTATTGCAGGTCAGCTCAATTGAGGTGAATAGGATTAAGACCCAATACCGCACACAACTTGTAGACTGGGGTGGTGATCTGTGAAAGAAAGGATCTTTGCTTTTCTAATCACTGACAATCATTTAAAGGGGACTTGTTATCACTTTCATTCTACCTGCACCACAGTCCTTTGATTGGTCCCCAATGGCTTCCCCCCCCCCCCTCCCCCGCTGGCCTTGATTAATAGATCACTTCCAATACACAAACAGGATAAGATTGATCAATGAAGGCCAGCAGGGTGGAAAGAAGCTACTGGCGACCACCCAATGATTTTGGTTCAGGCAGCATGAAAGTGATGACAGGTTTATTTTAGGTCAAAGTCTATAACAAGGCTTCTCAACTACTTTGTGTCACTTCTCATACTGGAGTCTTACATGGCAGAGTGGACTCAGGGTCCAGGGTAAATGCCACCACTGCCCAACCTGACCCCCCCATCCCCATCCCCGTTTCCCCAAAGTACAAATTCTGCTCTGCTGCATCTAAGCTTTATCCAGGATATAAGACTTGTTTGCAAATTTTGAAGCACATGTTCCCCCTATGACAATATGGATATTTAGGATGGTGTTTTACTTACAACATTTCCAGCGGCTCCTCCATGGCCTCCTCCAGCGGCTCCTGTAAGGCCTCCAGCGGCTCCTCCAAGGCCTCCCTCAAACTGAGCAGCAACTGCAATTGAGCCATGATATAAAATGTATAATATTGTTACTACTATACTGATACAGATATTTATTTTATTTTATCAAGTTATATCTGTCTCTGGTAATGTTGAAAACTAATATGGCTTCTTCTCTGGAATCATCCAGATTCCCATAATCCCAAGACGTTAGAGATATATAACTGGATAACTGAGGTGAAATTGAGCCTGGGAAAACTGGGTGACCAATAATGTCAGTATCTGGTGGCCTAGGGCAGTAACGTTGATGTTCGTGTCCATGATAGTCTAGGGCAGTGGAGGATGTTTACATCAATCCAGATGATAAAATCTGCCTAAAGATCCAGATATATGGACATATAGCTAGTATGGTCTGGAGTCCAGGAAATCTGGGTGACAGATAAGATAATAATGTACACACTTACCATAGACGCTAGCGATGACAACAAGGAGGAGAATAGTGAAAGCCTTCATGGTGGAGATGACTGGATTTAAGCCTCTGTCTAAATAATCTCAACTCTACTGCACATACCCTGTACTGGGTGATGCCGCCCTATATATAGCTCAGGATACAGTATCAGGATACAGGGGAGGGAGGTGACTCTTCCATCGTTGTTTGGCACTTGGCAAAGATTAAAAGACTCCAAGATGATAAACAAGTGAAGCTCATGAAGTTTATTGCATTTTTATCAGATAATCTCAATCTCTTAGGACAATATTACCCATATGGTGTTTACTTTTCAGATGATCTTGAGTTTAATTCCCTCCACAGATTTTTGTCTATAATAATTCTATTGTTTACTGGTCTTAAACTGTAAAGGTAATTTCAGAACACTTCAGTTGTATCATAGAAACAGTGCTACATAAGTGCTGAGACCCCCTCACCCATCATTTAAAGTGGTTATCCAGGTAAAAACTTTTCCTTTCAGTACTTATGAGCTGCTGAAGTTGAGTTGTTCTTTTCTAAGTGCTCTCTGATGACACCTGTCTTGGAAACTGTCCAGAGTAGAAGCGAATCCCCATAGCAAACCTCTTCTACTCAGTGCAGTTGCCGTGACAAGCAGAGATGTCAGCAGAGAACACTGTTGCCAGACAGAAAAGAACAACTCAACTTCAGCAGCTGATAATAATTGGAAGGATTAAGATTTTTTAATAGAAGTAATTTACAAATCTGTTTAACTTTCTGGAGCCAATTGATATAAAAATAAAGTTTTTTTTTTCCTGGAATACCCCTTTCACCCCTTCAGGACACAGGGAGCACAGCTACTCCCTGATGTCCTGGTAGTTAAAGACACAGGGCCTACCCAGTGGCGTAGCTATATAGGTCGCCATTGCGACCGGGCCCCTTAGCACAGGGGCCCCCTGCCACTATACTATACTACGGCCGCAGGTCAGGCCCCCAGGTACAGCCCCAGGTCCCGGGCCTGAAGGGGAGGCTTGTCACTGCAGACGCTGCGGCAGTGACGCTGCCAGTACCAGGCCCGGTGCCAGCCTCAAACCCCCCGCCCCTCCCCCGCCGAGGTCCCGGGCCTGAAGGGGAGGCTTGTGGCAGCGGCGCTGCCAGTGTCAGGCCCGGCGAGGCACTAGCCTCAACCGTGTGCATATATGTGCTGCATGTATGGTGTATGTATGATGTGCATATATGTACTGCATGTATGGTGTATGTATGATGTGCATATATGTACTGTATGTATGGTGTATGTATGATGTGCATATATGTACTGTATGTATGGTGTATGTATGATGTGCATAAATGTACTGTATGTATGGTGTATGTATGATGTGCATATATGTACTGTATGTATGATGTGCATAAATGTACTGTATGTATGGTGTATGTATGATGTGCATATATGTACTGTATGTATGGTGTATGTTTGATGTGCATATATGTACTGTATGTATGGTGTATGTATGATGTGCATATATGTACTGTATGTATGGTGTATGTATGATGTGCATATATGTACTGTATGTATGGTGTGTGTATGATGTGCATATATGTACTGTATGTATGGTGTATGTATGATGTGCATATATGTACTGCATGTATGGTGTATGTATGATGTGTGTATGTACTGTATGTATGGTGTATGTATGATGAGTGTATGTATGATGTGTGTGTATGTACTGTATGTATGGTGTATGTATGTGTATGTACTGTATGTATGGTGTATGTATGATGTGCATATATGTACTGTATGTATGGTGTATGTATGATGTGCATATATGTACTGTATGTGTGGTGTATGTATGATGTGCATATATGTACTGTATGTATAATGTGCATATATGTACTGTATGTATGATGTATGTATGGAGGCGACGGGTGTGTGTATGGTGTGCTTATGTATGATGTGTGTGTATGTATGCATTATGCATGTGGGGGGAGGCGGCGTGTGTATGTACTGTATGTATGATGTATGAATGATGTGTGTGTATGAATGGTGTGTGTGTATGAATGATAGATGTGTGTAAGCAAGATGTATGTATGGAGATGTGTGAAAGGTACAAGGATGTATGTATGATGTGTGGAGATGTGTTATGCGGGGAGATCTCGAGGTGTATGCATGATATGTGTTTATGTGTGTGTATGATGTGCATGTATATGTATGTATTATGCATATGTGTGGGAGAGGGGGGGTGTAGGAGGCGCCGTGTTTGTATGATGTGTGTATGTTTCATAGATGTGTGTAAGCTAGATGTGTGCGTGTATGTGTGTGTATTTGTGATGTGTGTATGTATGATAGATGTGTGTAAACTAGATGTATGTATCTATGATGTGTGGATGTATGATGTATGTGAATGTATGATGGATGTGTGGATGATAGATGTATGTATGAATGATAGGTGTGTGTATGTATGATAGATGGGTGTATGCTGTGTATATGTATCATACATCTATCATACACGCAAATATCATAACCATACATCTACCATACATACACCAGTCTCATACAGATCTATCATACATAAATACATATATTGTTCATTAATGTGGGGTGACAGGAGGTGATTGGGTATGGGTCAGACTTTGGGGTCTGGAGAGTTTGGCAGGGGAGCCTAGAGCAGAATTCTGGGGTCTGGGGAGGGGGCAGAGGAGCCTGGAGAGGACTTAGTGGTCTAGGGAGGGGGGAAGAGGAGCATGTAGGAGGACTTATGGGTCTGGGAGGAAAGGGGGGTTGGAACAGAGGAGCCAGAAGGAGGACAGAGGGGTCTGGAGGAAGACAGGTGTGATTCAGCTAAACCGAGACAAAACAGTGTTTTACATTATTATTATTATAATGGAGGGATTATTATATTTGGAAGGTAGTGTGTGGCAGGGTTATATTCAGAGGGTACCGTGTATAGCATGGTTATTTTTGAGGGTTTATATTCAGGGGTACAGTGTGTGGAAGTATTATATTCAGGGGTACAGTGTGTGGCAGTATTACGTTCATGGGCACCGTGTGGCAGTATTATATTCAGAAAGTATGGTGTGTGGTAGTATTATATTCAGAGAGCACAGTGTGTGGCAATATTTTATTCAGGGGGAACAGGAGGTGTCAATTTTATATTCGGGGGGTACAGTGTGTGGCAGTATTATATTCAGAGGATACAGTGTGTGGCAGTATTATATTCAGGGGGTACAGTGTGAGGCAGTATTATATTCAGGGGGTACAGTAGGTGGCAGTATTATATTCAGGGGGTACAGTGTGTGGCAGTATTATATTCAGGGGGTACAGTAGTTGGCAGTATTATATTCATGGGGTACAGTGTGGCAGGATTATATTCAGGGGATGCAGTGTGTGGCAGTATTATATTCAGGGGGTGCAGTGTGAGGCAGTATTATATTCAGGGGGTACAGTAGGTGGCAGTATTATATTCAGGGGGTACAGTGTGTGGCAGTATTATATTCAGGGGGTGCAGTAGTTGGCAGTATTATATTCAGGGGGTACAGTGTGTGGCAGTATTATATTCAGGGGATACAGTAGTTGGCAGTATTATATTCATGGGGTACAGTGTGGCAGGATTATATTCAGGAGGAGATGCAGTGTGTGGCAGTATTATATTCAGGGGGTACAGTAGATGGCAGTATTATATTCAGGGGGTGCAGTAGTTGGCAGTATTATATTCAGGGGGTACAGTGTGTGGCAGTATTATATTCAGAGGGATACAGTAGTTGGCAGTATTATATTCATGGGGTACAGTGTGGCAGGATTATATTCAGGGGATGCAGTGTGTGGCAGTATTATATTCAGGGGGTACAGTAGATGGCAGTATTATATGCAGGAGTACAGTGGATGGTAGTTTTATATTCAAGGGATACAGTGTGTGGCAGTATTATATTCTGGGGTACAGTATTTAGCAGAATTATAATGATAATTGTCTTCATACAGAGGATGAGGATCTACTGACAAAGTGAGAACCTATGTTGTCTGGGCGTGAGACTCTGCAGAGAAGATGGAGCTGGAAGACGTCCTGACGTCTGGACCAGATGAAGAAGAAAAGAAAAGACAACAGAGAAGACGTCGCTCAGGTCTCTGATATCAATGTGTATTCTCCTGACTGTCCCATCAGCTGGAGTCACTTGTTAGTTCTGCAGTGATGATGGGTGATGCTGTACCCTAATCCGTGGCTCTCCATCTGTTGCAAAACTACAAATCCCATAATGCCTAGGCTCTCCAGATATGATGGGAGTTATAGCTTTATAACAGCCTGAGAGTAACTGGAACCAAGGTGATAGGCTGCTTGTTCTTAAATGCCTGGGCATCTGTTTTGTCTGTCCGGCCCTGCCTGTTAGTCACTTAATATTGTTGTGTATTCTCCTGACTGTGTCTCATCAGTGCTGTAGTCACTGATATCTTTGAGCGGCCGAGTTAGGGGTCGCCCGGGATTGGGGAAGCGGGTTGTCAGGTCATAGGGGGGCCCTGGGCAAATTTTTGCACCGGGGCCCTGTGGTTTCTAGCTACACCCCTGGCCCTACCTGTACGCCCGTGGGATTTTCGGTCCCTGGGCGCTGGGAAATCAGCACCCTGCAAATTGCAGATCGGCAATTTACAGCGATTCCGGGCTGATCAGGTCTGTGGTGAATCGATCGCCGGAAAATAGGGATGATCGGAGCTGTCAGAGACAGCTCCGACCATCCTGAAGGATAGGAGTGAGGGGGCAGGGGTGCCACTACCTCCAATCCCCTGACATTGGTCGGTTAGGACTTACCGACCATTGGCAGTTGGGGCCTGGGGGTTAAAGTTGAAATCCTGCTCTGCCCGCCCCTGGATGTCCAGGCAGAGCGGGGGGAAGATGGTAGCGGCGGGTGCCGGAGCACTTCAGGACGGCGAGGGACGGGCGATTGCGGCGGGATCGGCCACAGTAAGGAGGCAGCAGTGAAGATCAGTAGTAAGTGATCTTCACTGCTGCCTTCTATGAGTTGCCAAACTACAACTCCCAGCATGCCCAGACAGTCCAGGCATGCTGGGAGTTGTAGTTCTGTAACATCTGGCCCTTCAGATGTTGCAAAACTACAACTCCCAGCATGCCTGGACAGTCTGGGCATGCTTGGAGTTGAAGTTTTGCAACATCTGGAGGGCTACAGTTTTGACACAACTACACAGTGGTCTCCAAACTGTTCTCCTCCAGTTGTTGCATAACTACAACTCCCAACATGTCCTTCGGCTGTCTGGGCATGCTGGGAGTTGTAGTTTTGCAACAACTAGAGGCACATTGGTTGGGAAACACTGAGTTAAGTAATAAACTCTGTGTTTTGCAACCAGTGTTCCTCCAGCTGTTGCATAACCACAACCCCCACCATGCACATACAGCCAAAGGGCATGCTGGGAGTGTTAGTAATATGCCTCCAGCTGTTGCATAACTACAAGTCCCAGCATTCCCTTCTGCTGTCACTGCATGCTGAGAGTTGTAGTTTTTGCAACAGCTGAAGGCACACTGGTTGCGAAACACAGAGTTTGTTACCTAACTCAGTGTATCGCAACCAGTGTGCCTCCAGCTGTTGTAAAACTACAACTACCAGCATGCCCTTTGGCTGTCCGTGCATGCTTGGAGTTGTAGTTATGCAACAGCTGGAGGCACACTAGTTGCAAAACACTGAGTTAAGTTACAAACTCTCAGTGTTTTGCAACCAGGGTGCCTCCAGCTGTTGCATAACTACAACTCCAAGCATGCACGGACAGCCAAAGGGCCTGCTGGTGGTAGTTTTGCAACAGCGAGAGGTTTGCCTCCCCCACCTTCCCCATGTGAATGTACAGGCTACATTTACATGGGCTGGGGTTTACAGCAGGTTTGCAGTTTCTCGCTGTAAGTTTAAGATGCAGCAAATCTTCCGCTGCAGCTCAAATTCCCAGCGGGAAACTCGCCCGTGTAAATGTATCCTAAAAACACTACACTACACTATAACACAAAATAAAACGTAAAACACTACATATACATATACCCCTACACAGTTACACCACCCCCCCCCACCCCCAATAAAAAAAAAAATGACTTGTACGACACTGTTTCCAAAACGGAGCCTCCAGCTGTTGCAAAACAACTCCCAGTACTGCTGGACAGCCATTGACTGTCCAGGCATGCTGGGAGTTTTGCAACAGCTGGAGACACCCTGTTTGGGAAACACTGCCGAAGGGTAGTTTTGGTGTCAGAGGCAAGTGTAATTCTTGCATCCAGGTCCGTCCCTAGGCAAATCCCTTATTTGGGCCTCAAATGGCGCTCTCTCACTTGGGAGCCCTGTCGTATTTCAAGGCAACAGTTTAGGGCCACATATTGGGTATTTCTGTACTCAGGAGAAATTGCCTAACAAATTTTGGGGGGCTTTTTCTCCTTTTACCCCTTATGAAAAGGTAAAGTTGGGGTCTACTCCAGCATGTTATTGTAAAGAAAAATAATAATTTTCACTAAAATGTTGGTGTTATCCCAATTTTTTTCTTTCCACAAGGGTTAATAGGAAAAAAGCCCCCCCCCCCCCAACATTTGTAACACAATTTCTTCTGAGTGTATAAATACCCCATGTGTAGATGTAAAGTGCTCTGTGGGCGAACAGCAATGCTTAGAAGGGAAGGAGCGCCATTGGAGAGAGAATGTGTCTGGAATTGAAGGCCATGTGCATTTACAAAGCCCCCATGGTGCCAGAACAGTGGAACCCATCCCCCCACGAATGTGAACTATTGGAACTACATTTTTGTCCCAATTCAAGAACTGTTTGGTTTGTTTAGAGGTTAGTCTACAAAGGCTTTTCATAACCTCACATTGAGAACTTGCCTTTAGGACACCACAACGTACATATCCCTGTCATCTCAATGAAGACGGGCAGTAATCTACAGCCTACCAAAGATACACCAGAGGCTGGAGGACCACCCAGGATGCCATATTGTAATTTCGCCCACTATTGAGATCTTAAATAAACCACTAAGGGAATTTGAGATCTACTCAATGTCATATACAACAAGATACAACAAACTTTTTGTCAAAAATATAACAGGTGGCGGTAGAATGCAATACACTGTATGTGACATTTCCTAATAAAGTGAAGCGTTAATGAAAGGTAAATGTCATCTGGTCACATGGCAGTGCCTGTAGGCGATCACCCTATGCCAAGGACTGTCTCTGCTGAATTTCTCTGTACTCCATCCAATAAGAAGAATTTTGCTTACCTGATCAGTAGGAGGATTATACACAGACACCTGAGGCAATAGGACCAAGTGAGGATACAGTAAATAGATGCCGTGCCAATACGTTACATCACCCACATGGTACCAGGGCGGCCATAGTTGGGTGATTTTCTAACTTATTGTTACCCCTATGTCCTACAGACACATCTGTTCCCCTATCTAGGTCATAAAAAGGATGTTCTTAGATGTTAAGGCAATTTAGGCCACAATTAGGACAAGAGGGGCATATGCCATAAAATAATTAAAGAAGCAAACATTTTTCTTTTACTTATATAATGCAGCACAGGATATTATTAAAGAATAATGTGGTGTCCCCGCACCAAAGGCTGTCCGGTGGGCTGCGGATCTACTCGGGCATGTCTGCTGCTTTTGTGTTTGGCCACTGTGAAAATGTTCACTTTGTATTATGTTCAAGAACTATTGTATTGTATTCATTATATACACTGTGTATTATGTTATTTATGTACTGTGCCTGTAAGATGGAAAGATGCAGTGTTAGCCAGGTGACCCTGTCTGCCTAATGAGAACCCCTAAATTGACGAGTATATAGTGTAGGGGAGGAGTTGCCCCAGTCTAAGTTCAGTTGGAGTTTGTAGTTAATGCTGACTACAGTGTGGAAAGGAGGTGGAACTCAAGTGTGGATACAGTATCCTTTGGATAGGGGATAAGATGCCAGGGGCGGAGTACCCCTTTAAGAATATGCAACACTAGGCATTAATATGAGGAACAATAGAATAACTATGTGCAATTCTAAAACTCTATTAAAGGGGTATTCCAGGCAAAAAGTTTTTTATATATCAACTGGCTCCGGAAAGTTAAACAGATTTGTAAATTACTTCTATTAAAAAATCTTAATCCTTCCAATAGTTATTTGCTTCTGAAGTTTTCTGTCTAACTGCTCAATGATGATGTCACGTCCCGGGGGCTGTGCATGATGGGAGAATATCCCCATAGGAGCTGCATAGCTCCCGGGACGTGACATCATCATTGAGCAGTTAGCCAGAAAACAACAACTCAACTTCAGAAGCTAATAACTATTGGAAGGATTAAGATTTTTTTAATAGAAGTAATTTACAAATCTGCTTAACTTTCCGAAGCCAGTTGATATATAAAAAAAAGTTTTGGCCTGGAATACCCCTTTAAATATGAGAATAACATGTTATGGCTGATACTGTGTACAGCTAATTATATGCTGAGTATAAATATAAAATATATGTTTGTGTTTTGCACATTTTATATTCGATTAAATAACATATATTATTTCGGTATTTAGGGTTAATCTTCGAATAGATATGCTTAAACATGGCTGCCAGGGTCAAAATGGAGAATAATGTCTCTCTGCCTGATCTAGTCAGAACGCATGACACACCGCATGTGAAAGTAACCTTATATACTTGTCTTTTTATTCACTTTGTGCATTAGATGATGTTACTTGTATTATACCACATGGCCACTGAAGCAAGAACAATACTGATAATACTGCTCTGCTACAGAGTTTGGAACAATTGGTGATGTCAGAGACTTTTCATTCAGCCTGCAAAAAACAACTTTTAAAGGTACAGTGACCAAATATTCCTTTATCTGCACCAAAAGCTGTAACACTCCACGTTTTTTCAGGGAAGTGTTAAAGTTGTTTTACAGAGTTTTAGGGGGACCTATGAACACTAACATGTGACAAAACATGAGAAGAACTACTACTCCCAGCTGATCTGTATTGCAACTTTTATCGTTTACTATATAGGTATTTGATTGTATTTTCTTGTTCAGTCCTATGACTTTCCTTGGACACTAGATGGCACTAAAGGCATCTGGTGGTGACTGTCCTATATGGGCCTACATACATGTAAAGTAGGGCTTTCTTACCAATAGTAACAATGTTGCCAGGGCAAACTTACTGAACCAGTCCATGACGAGTCTATATAATCCCCACCCAGACTGCGCATTTTGTGGGTTTTCCTGAAAGGTCACAGGAAGATAAAGGATAAATTGTTAGTAACTATAGTTGGGTTTCGGGATTAGAACAACCTGGCTGCTTTTATTCAGACTAAGCAGAACACCTGTCTATGGGATGTGTCTGGTATTGCAGTTTGACTCCACTAATGTATATGGGGCTGAGCTGTGATACCACCATAGGCATGCGCAGCCTACTGCATTAGGGTGTGCACCCTAAAGCACAAACTCACTCCGCGCTCGCGTGTGTGTGTTTATGTATGTATATATATATATATATATATATATATATATACATACATATACACACACACACTCTTGCTTGCATAGTGTAGGAGGATTGGATCCAGGGCCAGTTTTAGGCTTAGCATGGCCCTGGGCAAAATCAGAAGTGGGGTCCCAAAAGTCGTAATAGTGCACTTATCAGATTAGCACATTTTTGGTCACCATAAATACCATAAAAAATATCTAAAAGCCCAAAAAAAAATGGTACCAATAAAAACAAAAAATCACAGCGCTAAAAATTACCCTCATACATCCCCATATACAGAAAAATAAAAGTGCTATAGGGATCAGAATAGTACAATTTTATATGTTTGTATTCACAAAAGGTTGGCAGCATAGTTCCCCCACATTAGGTTGGCAGTATAAATCTCCCACATTAGGATGGAAATATATTTCCCCCACATTAGGTTGGCAGTATAGTTCCCCCACATTAGGTGCATTATAGTTCCCCCACATTAGGTGCAGGATAGTCCCCCCACATTAGGTGCATTATAGTTCCCCCACATTAGGTGCAGTATAGTTCCCCCACATTAGGTGCAGTATAGTTCCCCCACATTAGGTTAATAGTACAGTTCCCCCACATAATATAAAATGGTACTATTCTGATCCCTATAGCACTTTTACTTTTCTGTATATGGGGATGTATGAGGGTCATTTTTAGCGCTGTGATTTGTAGTTTTTATCGGTACCATTTTTTTTTTGCATTTTAGATATTTTTTATGGTATTTTGTGACCAAAAATGTGCTAATCTGATTAGTGCACTATTACGACTTTTGGGACCCCACTTCTGATATTGCCCAGGGCCATGCTAAGACTAAAACTGGCCCTGGATCCAATCCTCCTACACTATGCAAGCAAGAGTGTGTGTGTGTGTGTGTGTGTGTGTATATGTATATATACATACATAAACACACACACATGCGAGCACGGAGTGAGTTTGTGCTTTAGGGTGCACACCCTAATGCAATAGGCTGCGCACGCCTGTGTAACCTATAGAGAGCTGTGGCGCTATTTCTGGACAAAACTTCTCATCTTGTTCTAATCCTGTAGAACAACATGACCATTTGGGTCCCAGCTTTATACCAAGTGAACACAGGACACAATGTGTAGATGTTTTCTACTTTATTGGTTGTGAGACATGAAAGGAAGAGAAATCATGGAGAGAGAATATAAAGAATCAGGAAAAAGAGGAAACAAAATCATAAGGGGGGAAATTAATTCTGAGGACTTGGCCGGTCATGGTCAGGGATTCCTTGTGGGGCCTGGAAGACAAAAAGAAGATTAGGAGCTGATTTCCATATTTCATGTGAAAAAATACATCTGTTTGGGATGGGGTCACCTTGTGGGTGTAATCAGTCCCAAGAAGTATTTACCCCCCCCCCCCCTAAAACTGAAAATGTATGTAGCTATTAAGTGAATTGAACTATTGAGTGACATCTGCAGTCCACAGGATCACATACAGCCCAGTGTATTCCTGTGGACTGCAGCTGTGGCTCAATAGTATCCAGGTAGCCTTAAAGGGGTATTCCAGGCAAAAACTTTTTTTTTATATATCAACTGGCTCCGGAAAGTTAAACAGATTTGTATATTATTCACAAAGGAGGTAGTGCGGCACTGCGTGAGTGTGCTGGATTAGGAATGGCAGGTGGGAGTTGGTGTAGCTGTGATGCCTCTGGTGGTGCTCAGATACTATAATAAGCAAAGTTCATGATATCAGTGAAGAGAAATGAAAATATCGGCACTCACCAGTGTGGCTGCAGGGTCTTCTTTATTGAGACATACTCACATGCGGGGTACAGAAGAGAGGGGAGTGGGGGGACAAGTGGTGGCGACCGAGCTCTAGTTTCGCACACTTGGTGTGCTTCGTCCGGCCATGACCCATACTGCCTATGACTGCCTTATATACAAGTGAACCTAGTGCTTCACCTATCATGCACCTGAACATCTCTCATATGATCAGGTGACATGGTAGGGGGGAGGTGTGTTAAAAGCAAAGATAGTTAGAAGCATGCTGAGAGCTCCGTTTTGTCGTTTAACCCTATGTTGCCTGTGGCATTAGTTTTAATGATCCATAGTGTCTCCACTCGTAATAATTTCGATTCTATTCGTTCATACTTATTACACGACACTTTTTCTAAGCCTACAAAGCGTAGTACATCAGGGTTATTATTATGGGCTTCTCTTACGTGGGCCTGCAGACGGGACGCTCCTGGCTTTCCAGCGCGTATGGTATAAAAATGTTCCCTAATACGCATCTGGAGCTGGCGTTTCGTCTGGCCTATGTAGAAGAAGCCACAGGGACATATTATAGCATAGACAACATTTTTCGTGCGACAGGTAATTAACTCTTTAATAGTATAAAAGACTGCTCCTAGCCTTACGTGTTTAGTTTCCCAGCAATATCTGCATTGATTGCAGTTTTTACACTGGTGGGTACCTTTAGGTGTGATGTCACTAAGCCAGGTTTCTTTTTTCGCTGATGTATTGCTACTCTTAGATTTATTTCTCAATTTATCTCCTATGGTGAGGTTCTTTCTGTATGTAATACGTGGTTTGTTTTCTGCTCTTTTTTTCAAATCCTCATCGGCTTCCAATAGAAACCAGTTTCTACGTATAGCTCGCTCTATCACTGGATTCATTGGAGTGTTTTGGAATACAAAGGTGAATCTTTCTTTTAGATTTTCCAACTTATTAAGTGGATTTTTATTTTTAAGTAGATCTTCCCTCTTAGTTATCTCTGCTTTATTTCTACCATAATTTATTACATCATCAGGATAGTTGCGTTTTTTTAACCTTGTTACCAACTCATTAGCCTGTGTTACATAAGTCTCATTTTTACTGTTATTTCTTTTTAGGCGAATAAATTGCCCATATGGAATGTTGTTTTTTGTCATAAATCTGTGGGAGCTATTAAAATGTAGCAGTGTGTTTTTAGCTACTGTTTTTCTGTAATTTTCAGTAATTATGCAGTTCCCTTCAATAAGGAGTTTTAGATCCAGAAACTCTAAAGTCTTGCCTCCATAGTTATTGGTGAAATGCATATTCACGCTATTGTTATTCAAGTATGTTGTGAACTCATTAAATAAAGCTTGCGTGCCGGTCCATATTAGGATGATATCGTCAACATAGCGATAATACATTTTTATGAAAGGGAGATATGGATTGGTGGTACTGTATATAAACCGATTTTCAAAACTACTCAAAAATAAATTTGCATAGGCACAGGAGACCGGTGTTCCCATAGGGGTGCCGGTCTTCTGTTTGTACCATTGTTCGCCATGCATGAAGGTGTTATTGTGAAGTACAAAATCAAGGCCCTCTGCACGAATTCAAGCATATTCTCAGAAACATTAGCTTGTGTGAGAGACTCTTTCACTGCCTGTATACCCGCCTCATGGGGAATACGGGAATACAGGCTAGTGACATCTATCGAACATAGACTACTCCTTCCTTCTACATGAACTTCTTTTAAAATTTGAAGAAGATGCTTAGTGTCCTTTACATGTGACAATATAGTTGTTTGTAATGGGGTAAGAACCCAGTCTAGGTAGTGAGACAAAAATTCGGTCGCTGAGCCGATCCCAGCTACTATTGGCCTGCCTGGGGGTCGGCTCAGCGATTTATGGACTTTTGGCAAGTGGTACCATCGTGCTGTTTTGCAATATCAGGTAATAATTTTTCAGCATTTTTTTCTGATATAACCTTTCTAGTAACATATTTATGCAAGAATGACTTCAGATTATTAAGAATCTTGGGGGTTGGGTCGGCCGACAAGGGGGTGTATGTCTCAGTGTCAGCCAGCTGTCTGACAGCTTCCTCCATATATTCTGATGTATATTGCACTACGACACTCCCCCCCCCTTGTCGGCACGAATTACAGTAATATCCTCCCTTTTTTCTAACCGTTTTAGTGCCTGTAGTTCTTGACTGGAGAGATTCATGGTAGGATTCGGGTATATCATAGCTTTTACGTCTCTTGTGACGGCTTTGACAAAGGAGTCTATACTACTGCCTTGTGTAACTGGTGGATTAAATTTAGTTTTTTTCCCTTTATTGAAAAAACTACTCTCCTTCCCAGGGTCATCAGTAGACTTCCTATCTTGCTCGAATCCTGTAGCTAACATAGCTACACATACATAAACACACACATGCGAGTGCGGAGTGAGTTTGTGCTTTAGGGTGCACACCCTAATGCAATAGGCTGCGCACGCCTATGTAACCTATAGAGAGCTGTGGCGCTATTTCTGGACAAAACTTCTCATCTTGTTCTAATCCTGTAGAACAACATGACCATTTGGTTATACCAAGTGAACACAGGACACGATGTGTAGATGTTTTCTACTTTATTGGTTGTGAGACATGAAAGGAAGAGAAATCATGGAGAGAGAATATAAAGAATCAGGAAAAAGAGGAAACAAAATCATAAGGGGGGAAATTAATTCTGAGGACTTGGCCGGTCATGGTCAGGGATTCCTTGTGGTGCCTGGAAGACAAAAAGAAGATTAGGAGCTGATTTCCATATTTCATGTGAAAAAATACATCTGTTTGGGATGGGGTCACCTTGTGGGTGTAATCAGTCCCAAGAAGTATTTACCCCCCCCCCCCCCCCCCCATACTGAAAATGTATGTAGCTATTAAGGGAATTGAAC
This sequence comes from Hyla sarda, assembly GCF_029499605.1. Classification (NCBI taxonomy): domain Eukaryota; kingdom Metazoa; phylum Chordata; class Amphibia; order Anura; family Hylidae; genus Hyla; species Hyla sarda. The sequence continues at coordinate 8,570,273 of NC_079201.1, read as the reverse complement.
TATTGAGTGACATCTGCAGTCCACAGGATCACATACAGCCCAGTGTATTCCTGTGGACTGGAGCTGTGGCTCAATAGTATCCAGGTAGCCTTAAAGGGGTATTCCAGGCAAAAACTTTTTTTTTATATATCAACTGGCTCCGGAAAGTTAAACAGATTTGTATATTACTTCTATTAAAAAATCTTAATCCTTCCAATAGTTATTAGCTTCTGAAGTTTTCTGTCTAACTGCTCAATGATGATGTCACGTCCCGGGAGCTGTGCATGATGGGAGAATATCCCCATAGGAACTGCACAGCTCCCGGGACGTGACATCATCATTGAGCAGTTAGACAGAGAACAACAACTCAACTTCAGAAGCTAATAACTATTGGAAGGATTAAGATTTTTTAATAGAAGTAATTTACAAATCTGTTTAACTTTCCGGAGCCAGTTGATATATAAAAAAAAGTTTTGGCCTGGAATACCCCATTAAAAGTATTCTCTACCATTACTGTGAGGCTCTAGCTCCCAAATTCATTGACTAAGTCCATAAAAATGTGCTGACAACAAAATCACACAAAAATTATCAATGGAAATCAAATTTATGGAGGTCTGGATATGGAGTCACACTCAAAATTAAAGTGGAAAACCC